>NC_047089.1:109331348-109961613 GCF_902459505.1 Geotrypetes seraphini | reverse complement strand
CTTCATCAGGTTGTAAATAAACGCGCGTCGTAACGATATTTACTACCACCATCTTCCCTCGGTCGTTCACTCCCTGTCTCCCTATCACTACACGTACTTACCATTAGCTCAGGGGAGGAATCTGTGTCTCCCTGATATGTGCCGGAGCCTAAAATTAAAAAAAAAAAATGTGAAAGTGGCGCGAAGGGCCATCTCAAATATGGCCATGTGGGTGAATGAAGGGCGGCTCCCCCCGAACGTAAATATCTACAAGCCCGGGTTTCTTCATTAGCATAAAAAACAAAGTACTTCCGACTGCTGAAGCAGCCAATGGCTGATAGGTAGCTGCTTTGGACAGCCCAACAAACAACGAAGGGGGGCGGGCTTAATGGCACCCTCCCTCCTTGCATAGTACTGTAGTCAATGTTTCATATAGTGTCAATGTTTTACAATTCAACTAGAAAACTTAGGGCACTTTGTATATCAGATTTTTTTTCCTTTTCTGTCACAGTTGCTGGATGTCCGTACTAGCTGCGAAATATAGGTGTCTTTCAAATTTTAGGACGGGATTAAGTACTGGATTGTAATTTCTGTTTTTATATTTTCTCATGTTGAGGGTTAACAAAGAAAGCCGGTGTATTCACTGGATTTACTTTTTTATTTTTCATTTTAACGCCTTAACTCTGACTAACAAGCCCTGGAAGTTAATGTAAACTAATGTCTTATAATTTGCCAACAAAATAATCACTAACAAATATGCATAGTAAGCACAGGTTTTAAGTTAAATGTGTTCCATGGCACATCAAGAATTAAGCCTCATACTATTAAACAGGCATAGTTTGTACTTCATGATTTTATCATGTGGAATTGGGCGCAACAAACACGTATTTGATAGATTTTTGTTGGTCTAAAATTATCCTCTCTTCCTTAACTCAATGAAGAAACTAACCAGCTGCACTAGGTCTTAAGCTATCTGCATTATATTATAGCTCCATAAAAAGGTGTTATGAAAACAGTTGTCTTGTATTAATTTCTAAATATTTTCTATTCTTGCATATTGTTTAAGTTTTGTTTTAAATAACTTAGGCCCAGATTCTCAAAACTTTAACGCGGTCGCTAAAATGATTAAGAACATAAGAATTGCGGCTGCTGGGTCAGACCAGTGGTCCATCATGCCCAGCAGTCCGCTCACAAAGCGGCCCTCAGGTCAAAGACCAGCACTCTAACTGAGAATAGTCCTACCAGCGTAAGTCCTTGTTCATTATGAACTTGTCTAACTTTGTCTTGAATCCCTGGAGGGTGTTTTCCCCTATGACAGACTCCAGAAGAGCGTTCCAGTTTTCTATCACTCTCTGGGTGAAGAAGAACTTCCTTACGTTTTTACGGAATCTATCCCCTTTCAATTTTAGAGAGTGACCTCTCGTTCTCCCTACCATGGAAAGGGTGAACAACCTGTCCTTATCTACTAAGTCTATTCCCTTCAGTACCTTAAATGTTTCGATCATGTCCCCTCAAGAGACTTTTGAAGGTGTTGGTTTTGGGTGTCAAAACAGCCTCAACTTAGTCTGGACATGTGCTTGTCCAGGCTATATACTTTGGAGTGTGAGGGTGAAGAGCTTGTGCCTCAGCTCCTTTTGTCTGGATTATGTGGTGGATGCTCTATATGACATTATTTGTGTCATGAGTAAAGCGTCGGCTTATTCAATCTCAGCATGCAGAATTCTCTGGATCAGACGATGGGCTGTTAATTCCACCTCTAAAGCTACCCTTATCAGACTCCCTTTTAAAGGACAGTTATTATTCAGAAAGGGTCTGGATTAGAGAATGACATGGAGATAAATTTTTCCCCATCCTCGCAGGAACTCATTTTTCCGTCTCATTCCAGCGAGTACTTTTTCTGTGCCTGCCTCATTCCTGCAAGCTCTGTCCTCATCTGCTCAAGCCTCAAACACTTTAAAATCATAAGTGTTCAAGATTTGTGGGGTTAAGGCTGATCTTCAGAAATGGGACAGGGACAGCGACAAAACTTGCGGGGTTGGGACTGGGAAATTGAGTTCCTGTGGGGATGGGGAAAAATTTGTTCCTGTGTCATTCTCTAGTCTGGATGATCTTATGTTATACTAGTCTTATAGCCCGTTACATTAACGGGTGCTAGAATATGTGTGTATGTCTGTGTTTATTTCTTTCTGTCCTTAGCCACTTTCTGTATTTGTGTCTTTCTTTTTCCTCAGCTGTCCACCCATTCTCCCTTCCTTTTACCTTCCCTGTGTCCACCAACACCCCTTCATTGCTCCCCTTATCCAGCAGCAGCCCTTCTCCCTTTTTCTTATCTCCCCCCTGTCCAGCAGCACCTCTTTCCTATCCCCCTGTCCAGCAGTAGGCCTCCCTTCCTTTTTCTTCCCCCCAATCTCTTCCCCTGTCCATCAGCACCTCTTTCCTGTCCCCCTATTCAGCACACACCCCCTGAGATACAGTAAATAATGTAATCCAACCAGCATTTCCCACTGCTATCTCCACTTTTTCCTCTTCAGGTTCTTGGCCTGCAAGGTCCTGAAGCACTATTGCCAGGTTGTGCCTGGCTGTTTCTATGGGAGAAGCCTGGGTTCTAAGTTCTTTCCTCCACCTCCTGCGTTTCTTTTGTCAGCCCCCTACAGAGTCACCTGATGCTAGGCAGTTACTCTTCGACCGTTTCCTCCACTTACTACCTGACACATCTTCGTCTTCCAACTTCTCCCCTAAGTGTGCAGTATTATGAGGAGTGGTGGAGGGTTTATCTTGCAGCTTCCGTGGCCGACAGCCGCCGCGGCCTGCAGCCTCGTGGGAGGAAGGCGGCCGCAGCCTCGCACCACTGGTCAGGTGGGAGTTTGTTCGGTGTCGAGCGTGGGACTCGGTTTCCCACACAGTGCCGCGCTGTGCTTGGAGCGTCTTTGGCGGAGAGGGGAGAGGCCTGTGCGGGAGGAGAAGCCCCGGAGCCGCCGCCATGCAGCGGCTGTACACCGCGCTCCTCAGCATGAGCGGCAGCAGCCGGCAAAGGACCAGCTCGTTCGCCGACTTGGGCTCGGGGCCTTCCGCTGTTGGAGGAGCGGAGTGGACTTCTGTAGGCGATCGGGTGGGAGGCTGAACGGGGATTGGGGGGGAGGGGCGAATTCGACGACGAAGAAAGAACCGTAGGCGCGCATGCGCACTCCTGCAATGCCATGGACCTACATCTCACAGATCGCCCCAAAACCTTGCCTGTCAGCAGGTTCAGAGTCTCTAGAGGATTAGGACGCTCTAATTTCTATGGCTCCAGGTAGTCTAGGCCAGGGGTGCCCAATCACGATCGACCGGTCGATTGCTCAGGCAACCCCAGTCGATCACAGAGCTGGGTTCCCTTCCCTTCAATTTTTTTTCTCCTCCTGACTGGCCCGCCTCTTGAAGAACGCCGGCCAATGAGTGTGCTGGCAGGGCGGGGTGAAGGTGGGGGATGAAGCTTAGCGCACTACAGGAGAAAGAAGCCTGTTGAGGTAAGAGCCGAGGACTTCTTAGTGCCACCCTCTCCGGCCGCCTGCTTTGTGCCGAGGACTCCTCTTCCTCCTCCACCAGCAGCAACAGCCTGAGGGGCCCGGAGAGCAGTGGGGCGCGGTGGGGACTGAACAAGCTGACTTCTCGACTTCTAAAGCAGGAGCAGCGGCACCAACCAGCAAGAGGCAGCGCTGCCGATCCTGCTTTAGGGGGCAAGGGGGGAGGGTCAACACAGAATAGGGAGGCCAATTTTTTTTTGGGGGGGTGGGTTTAAATCGTATCGATTCACCCGATGAATGCAAAGTGTTAATGTATAATGGGTACTCAGAAGTGGTTGTTGCCACTCTTCTAAAATCTAATAAACCAACAGTAGTCTCGGCCTATGCTAAAGCATGGCAGACTTTCCAATTGTGGTTTGCCCTAGAAAAGGTGGAGCCCTTTCTGGCTCTGATTTCTGTGGCATTGGCTTTCCTCCACGCCGACCTTGGTGGCTTCCCTTCAGGTCAAAGTTGCCGGGCTCTCTTGTTTCAGGGCTTTAGACTGCAGATCTATGCTTGCGTCTCATCTGGACATAGCCAGATTTTTGAAGGGTCAAAGCCCTGTGCCCTTCATGGGATCTTAACATGGTTCTGCGGGGGTCTCAGCCTGGCTCCATTTGAGCCACTGAAGGAGGCGTCGCTGATGGATTTGACACTCAGAACAGTTTGGTAGCTGTGACCTTGGCAAGATGAGTCTCAGAACCCCAAACTCTTTCCTGTATGGAGCCTTTCCTTGAAATTTCTGACACTGGAGTCTCTATGCACCGTTCCTTCATTTCTGATGAAAGTGGTTTTGGTGTTTCATGTCAATTGGGAAATTCAATTGCCAGCATTCTAGCCCACAGGCTCCAAGAAACAGGCTTTTTGACCAGCTTTTTGTGCTGACTAATCCAGCTAAGCAAGGAGTGCCAGCCTCTAAAGCCATGATTTCAAGGTGGATCCAAAGGGCCATTTCATCAGCATACGCTGTAAACATAACATAAACATAAAAATTCACTTGTATACCGCAAACACCATTAAGTTCTATGCGGTTCACAAAGACTAGAATACAACTGAATAAACATCCAATACCTAACTTCCGAAAGATTCCCTAAAAAGATGCGTCTTTAAAGCACGTTGAAATTGATGATACGAATTTGAAAATGTGAATATGTGAGTCAGATCCCTAGTCTATAAGGCTGCCTAAAAAGACAGCAATCATTCCTGAAATTTCTTATATTTACATCCCTTTACAGAAGGAAATGAAAATGAATGAGATTTTCTAGAATGTTTAGAATTTGTAATAATGAAAGATTCCATAAGATATTCTGGAATTAAACCTGTTAGTGCCTTAAAACAAATACAGCCTAACTTAAATTTAACCCGGACCTCAACTGGAAACCAGTGCTGGCGACAGAAATCAGTAACATGGTCATACTTCAGGGCAGCTCCGTTCAAATCGGGAACTGCCCCAACCCAACTGGACCAAAACCAGCCGCAAGGGAAGGAGTTGGTTGGGTGGGGGAGCCCAACTCCACCCCCAACGGCCCTTGCGGCGCTTCTTCTATTTAAAAAGTTTCCTCTTCAGGTAGACAGGGACAGATTCTTCAGACTGAGGGGAGCCACAAATACAAGGGGGCACTCGGAGAAATTGAAAGGGGACAGGTTTAGAACAAATGCTAGGACGTTCTTCTTTATTCAGAGGGTGGTGGACACATGGAATGCACTCCCGGAGGCTGTGGTAGGGCAGGGCACGCTACAGGGGTTCAAAGAAGGTTTGGATAAATACCTACAGGATAAGGGGATTGAGGAGTACAGATAGACATAGAGATAGGTATAGGAAAGGCAGGGACAGATAGACATAGAGATAGGTACAGGAAAGACAGGGACACTTAACAGGTCATGGACCTGATGGGCCGCCGCGGGTGCGGGCTGCTGGACGCGATGGACCTCTGGTCTGACCCGGCGGTGGCAACTCTTATGTTCAGGGCAGCTCCGCTTGACTTGGGAGCTGCCCCAAACCGACCGGACTTCAGCAGCCACAAGGGAAGGAGTTGGTCGGGTGTGGGAGCCCAGCTCCACCCCCAATGGCCCTTGCGACGTTCCTTTTCTTCTCATTTAAAAAAAACCCTCTCCAACCCAAAGAACCCCCTACAACCATACTCTCTACAACTCCTACCTTCTATCGTACACAATGAAGCCTACAATACAAAAACAAACACAAACTATCCTAGTGATTATCCTACTCCTAACCAACTGGAAAGCAACAGCAAACAACATCTCCCCAATTCCAATTATTACAACGACTAACAGAATTCACCACACAACCAGGAGAACCACAGTGGACAGGCAGATAAATTACCAGACCTATGCACACTACACCATCACACCAACATGGGGAAGAAGACCGACAAATCCCTCCATGACCAAACCACATCCTCACCCAAGACCACTCATCTATCCAAAAATAACAAGCAGTGCACAAACAGAATACACAACACTTGCATGTGCCTACATAAACATCAGAGCTCTAGGCCCTAAGACAGAACACATAAAAGACTGGATAGAAAACAAGAATCTGGACTGCCTCTTCCTCACAGAAATCTGGATTACATCAGACTCAGATCCCAGGATAACTGAAGTCTGCCCCAAGATATACAAAATAACAGTGGTCTGCAGAGAAAAGAAAAGAGGAGGAGGTCTAGCCATCATAGTCAAAAACTCCCTAAATCTGAATATACTAGCCAAAACGTCCACTTCTTACATGGATCTACTAGCCTGCCAACTCTTATGCACCGCACTAAAATAATCCATAACTTGCATGCTCTGTTACATAACACCAGGGAACTGGAACACAGCAAGACCCGGATTTGAAGATTTTATATACCAAAATTCACTAACAGCACCTTACAACCTAATCCTAGGAGACCTAAACCTCCATCTCGAAGACCAATCCTCCACACAAGTAGATAACCTACTGTCATTCCTCGAAGTCCTAACATACAAGATTTTAGACCCACAAATCACACATGAAAAAGGCCACCAACTAGACATAGCAACCTTCATGACCCAACAGCCCTTACTGCCAGAGATTCAAACATCAAATGGAAAATGGTCTAGATCCCTCTGGTCAGACCACTACACATACTCCTTCTACCTCAACTGGGCCAAAGACAAAACCAAACCAAAACCCCAAAGATCAACCTACAACACTCGTAAATACATCGACCCCTCCAAATTCTGGACTATAACAGACACAGCAATCCAAGAACTGAACCCCAAGGACTTCGTTGCACAATGGTGCAAGCTAAGCACAGCTACCCTAGACGAGCTAGCCCCAATACAAACAAAAAACAGAATTAGCAGATGATCAGACTTATGGTTCGATAACGAATTACTCCTACTCAAAAGACAACGTAGAAGACTAGAAAGAAATTGGAGAAAGAATAACCAAGAACCCACAAAAACAGAATGGAAAAAACTAAACCAACAATATAAACTGAAACTAAAAGAAAAACACACTACTCCAGCCTAATAGGTAAAGAAACCCAAGACACAAAAAAATTATTCCTAATATTAAAAAAACTCACTGATACCAAACCCTATATGGTCAACAACGGAATCCCTCCCCCCCCCCAGCTACACTTTTAGCAGAATACTTTAAAAACAAAATCACAACTGCCAGGTCCAACCCATCTAGAAGAGATCATAATTCCCCCCACAGAAAAAGATTCAGCAGCGGCAGATAGAACCTAGTCCCACTTCCCCACAATACAATGGTCTGACCTAAACAAACTACAAAAAATACAGCCACGCAACCTGTGATCTCAACCACTGCCCACCATACCTATTAAAAACCTCCAGTACCAAATTCCGCGCTCTCCTCCTACAATGGATACAAACTATGCTCACAGATGGCCTTTTCCCGCAAGACCTCAGCGACCCTAATCCTAAAAGACCGCAAAGGAGCAACAGACCAACTATCCAACTACAGACCCATAGCCTCAATACCACTCTATGTCAAACTAATGGAAGGCTTGGTAGCCAAACTCCTCACCAACTACCTAGAAGACCACAACATACTACATCCTACACAGTCGGGTTTCAGAACAACTACAGCACAGAAACTCTACTGGATTCCTTCCTGGACACAACTAGACAACACCTCAGCACAGGTAAAAAAATGCTGATTATACAGCTGGATCTCACCGCAGCATTTGACCTGGTGGACCACAACATCTTATTACAAATACTAGAAACAATAGGAATCACAGATAAAGTTCTCACTTGGTTTCAAGGCTTACTACAATCAAGAACCTACAGAGTCAAGTTGAACAAAGAAAAATCAGAACCATGGTCCAATCCCTGCTGCGTACCCCAAGGTTCTCCACTATCCCCAACTCTCTTCAATCTTTACACTGCATCCCTTGGCACCTGCCTGGACAAACTAGGATTAACCTCCTATAGCTATGCAGATGACATCGCCATTCTCCTTCCTTTTGACCAACCAGTGTCCTCCAAGACTGACATCCTACACAGGACACTTGAAGCAGTTGCAACATGGATGAATAATCACAAACTGAAACTGAACCCAGACAAGACAAAATTCATTCTCCTCGAAAATAATAAAACCCCAGCTATAACAAATCTAGTTATAAACTCAATCACATACCCTATACAACCCACTTTAAAACTTCTAGGAATATACAAAAATCATTTGGGGTCATTAGAAACTTAAGACAGGTTTGAAAATTCTTCGACAGAACACAATTCCAGCTCCTGGTCCAGTCCCTAGTCCTAGGTCTTCTAGACTACTGCAACATACTCTATCCCCTGCTCCACAAGCTTGATAAAACAACTACAAACTGTTCAAAACACGGCGCTAAGACTTATCTATGCACTGAGAAAACACAACCACATCACGGCTGCGTA
Source organism: Geotrypetes seraphini (assembly GCF_902459505.1). Classification (NCBI taxonomy): domain Eukaryota; kingdom Metazoa; phylum Chordata; class Amphibia; order Gymnophiona; family Dermophiidae; genus Geotrypetes; species Geotrypetes seraphini. The sequence goes on along the minus strand of NC_047089.1, from coordinate 109,953,181 downwards.
CCTAGATTCACACTGGCTACCAATACAAGCTAGAGTACAATTCAAATTCTACTGCCTACTATTTAAAACCATAAACTGAGACAGCCCAGCCTACCTAAACAACCGCCTAATCCAAACTACCTCAACCAGACACAGGAGAACACACAAACCATTCACTCATCCCCCAATCAAACGAAAAAAACTTTACGACGGCCTTCTAGCCACTCAAGCAGCAAAACTAGACTACCAACTCTCCAATTTACTAATAACGACTACAGACTACAAATCGTTTAGAAAAGAAATAAAAACCATCCTATTCAAGACATCCTTGAAGACCAACTAATATCGCAAGACTAATCCCTTAATCCCAATTCTCTGTAGCAAATCACTCTACTATTCAATTCCTCTGGAAATGGCCAGATAACTTCTTTTGTAATCCACCTTGAACTGCAAGGTATTGTCGAAATAGAAATCACTAATGTAATGTAATGTAATACTTCTTTAAATTAAAAATTAGTCTGACTGCTGCATTCTGAATTATGCGCAGTCTTTAAAGATTTTTTTTGAGTACCAGCAAGATGAACAATCTACTATAATAAAACGCTAAGCATGCATGCGCACTCTTACCTGCGTGATCCGTGATCTGTAGGTCCGTGGCCGGCAGGAGTGTGCATGCGCACATACAACGGTCCCTCTCTCGCAGACCCCAAGGTGATGTGCGATCTTGCCGGCTCCCTTACACTTCACACCCAAAATTTATTTTTAAGTTCAAAGCCGCCGCCGCGGCTCCTCTCAAGAGCCGCACCTGCATCAGAGAAGGCTTCTGATGCAGGCGGGCATCGTGAGACGAGTCACTGCGGCAACTTCAAACTTAAGAGTAAAAAAAAAAAAAAAAAAGATCAGAAAGGGATAGAAGAAGAGAAGGGAAGAGGAGACAATCAAAAATGAGTGACTCTGTTTCTCTGGACAACCAGGGCAAGTCTCACCACCCAGCCAATCAGAGCAGAGCAAACAGATATTGAAGAAAGGGATTGGGTGGGCGTGCTCCTTCCTCACTCCAAGTGCCACCTGCCAGACCGAGGTTCGCAGAGCTGCCTAAGCTGTTAGAATTGCTGCGTGAGGAGGGAGAGCAAGGTCTGCACGCCGGGGCAGAAGCACAAGCCTGTGTGCGAGACTGCAGGGAGCCCGCAGCAAAAAATTTTCTTCTTTTTTTCTTCCCAGTTTATGAGGGAAGCAACTGCACGTGCTACTGCTTTTGGGAGTTTTGTCCCATTTCCCTTCGCTGCAGGGGCGGGAGAAACTGATAGCGGCAGGTGGTGGGAGGAGGAGGAGGCAGCAGAGGGGGTAGCAGTGCCACTTGCCGGACCTGCTGGGAGCTGACAATGGGGATGGGACTGGGGGCAGAAAAGGGGACATGTGTGAGAAGGAGGCTGCAAAAGGGACATGTGAGAAAAAGGGGGCTGGAAGCTGAAAGGGAAAAGATGGGAGAAGGGGGCTGGAGGGGCTAAAAAGGGGTTTGGAGCTGGGGCTGAAAAAAAGGGACATGTGAGGGAAGGAGGCTTTAAAGGGGGGGGTTCTTGGGAAAAGAGACCTGGTATAGGAGGCTGTTAAAAGAAGACAGTTCGGAGAAGAGGACTGGAGCTTGGGACTGCAAAAGGTGAGTTGTGAGAGAAGGTGCTGAAAAGGAAGACAGGTATGATGAGACTGGGCCTAGAACTGAGGGCTGGAAGACAGGTATGAGAAGGGGGTTAGGTTTGGGGGCTATAAAGGAATGTGTGAGAGAAGGGTTCTAGGGATGAAAAAAGGGGGAGATGGGAGAAAGGGGCTACAAAAGGGGGTATGTGAGAGAAAAGGACTGGGACTGAAGCTGGGGGGCTAAAAAGGGGGCATGTGAGAGAAAGGGGCTGAAGATGGGAGCTGGAAGAATAAGTGAAGGGGGAATGGAGAGGGAGTTCTATGGAGATGAAGGACAGAGAAAAGGGACAGATTTTTAAGTTGGTGAAAAAAGGTGGAAATAGGGAAGGTAAAAGGAGAAATTGGAACCTGAATATGGGGGTAAGGCATAAGAAGAATAGCCATACTGGATCTGACTAATCTATTCTAGCACCCGTTAATGTAACGGGCTGAAACACTAGTGTTATAATAATCTAACTGACTAAGGAACAATGATTGAACTAACAATCAAAAGGAGTTAATATCAAAATATGCTCTAATAGTTCTTAGTTTCCATAGAGCATAGAAACCCTTTCGAGCCAACGAGTCAACCTGATTTTTCATGGTAAGGGTAATATTAGAATTACACCAAGTATCTTTATGGTTGGCTGGATGCTATAGACTTTATCATTTACAACAATTTTTTTTTAATTGGTTTTCAAATGAAAGTACAAAAACTCAGGGTATAACCCCAGACCAAACAAGTCTAACACAAAATTGGCACAACAAGCAAGAGCAAACAGCTTATACCCCCCACCTCCACCCAAAACAGGGAGCTTTCTCCAGGAGGCAGTACATAAATATACACTTCTCCCAACATATCCACGGGGGTTAGGGGCAGAGCCGGCGCGAATATGAAAAAAACGCGAATAACATTTGGGCTAGTTTTGACCCCTCCCCCCCCCCCCGCTTCCCTCCAGCATCCCTTAAGCCTTACCTGGTGGTCTAGCGGGTTTTCGAGACTACAACAGGAGCTCACGGCAGCCATTTCCTACGAGCGATCTGCATGGGGCATGAGCATAGGAAGATCGCTCCTGCCCCGAAATCCCGCTAAATCATCAGATAAGGTTCCAGGGGGGGCGGGGGTCTAAGAGGGCTTAAAAATAGGCCAAAAAATTAAAATATTAAAAAAAAAAAATCGTGACTAACCAAATCCTTGGATGCTGAAACCGCGGGTTCGGAGGGAGAAGTGTAAAAACAACAGTAAGAAAGGGGACCCCATCTCCCCGGATAAAACCCCAAATGACAGACCAATAAGAGATATGATTGTGCATTGCAACAACAATTCCAACACAAGAAAGAAAACCAACACCTCAGTGAACCAAGTTGTAAGAACCCCACCCCCCCTCACCCACCCAATCCCAATGCTAACTGCCACAGTAGCAAAACTTGGAAAGCTACAAACACTGTGAGTCTTCCAAGATTCAGCTCCCATATTCAGGAATCGGGAGGACTAGTAAACCCCAACCAATGGAGAGAAAAACAAAAAAAAACACCCTCCCCTCATGCTTCCCCTGCACATCCCTAAAGTTCAGAACGAGAATTTAGGACCTCACTGCGTGGCCTCAGGGTCAAGGATTGAAGGTAGGGATCCCAGATTTGAAGGATCTAACGTTTGCGCTTACTGCTGGCAAAGGCTACTCTCTTCTCAAAAAGCAAGAGTATGAAGTCTATTTCTCCAAGCCCAATAGGAGTGAGCCGCAGCAGTGGTCCAGACCGACAGAATATTTTTTTCCCCAAAACTCCAACCCACCTCATAAACTATCATTGGCCCCCCACAAGGGAAGCCAAAAGGCCTCATACTTATCAAGCAAGAGGCCAGCGGCAGACAGCAGGATAGGACAATCAAAAAGGGACTCCACATAGCGAACCTCGAGTCTCCAAAATCGCTTAACTTTTGGACACAACCAAAAGGCATTAATAAATGAATGAACATGGTGGGTACATTTCTGACAATTGGGCGATGGTACATATCCTGAATGAGAAAGCTGGCTCTGTGTGTAGTAAGCCTGATGGAGTACATGAAATTGACACTCTCGCAAGTCTGCATTAACCGAAATGCTCGGAATCCGTTGAATCAAAGCTTCCAAATCCAACAAAGCCAGGTGAATACCCAAATCAGTGCACCACCTCTCCTGTAAAACACCCCTGCTAGGAGGTGGAGTAAGACTCTGAAGGGTTCTATATAACCCAGAGACAGTGAAGCTATCCTCCAAGTAAGGTTGCAATAGCTCCTGAAAACGGGCAACAATGGGAAATTACAAACTAACCCGGTCCAGAGAACCAATGTAGTGTTGCAGCTGTTTGAAAGCCAAAAAGTCTCCCAGGGATAATTGGTACCGAGCCTGTAGATCCACTCAAGACTGTAAAGTTCCATCTGCACTTAACACATGGTGTAAAAGAATGAGGCCCTGAGTGCAGAGTTTCCGAAAACTGGCACTGTTCAATCCCGGAGAGAACTCTACATTACCTTGGATAGGTAGATAACCAGTCACCCGGGGGTTACCACCCCACATTCCCACTAGAAAAGCAGATTTTATCATTTAAAACAGGGCTGCCCAAGTCCGGTCCTCGAGATCTACTGGCAGGTCAGGTTTTCAGGATATCCACAATGAATATGCATGAGAGAGATTTGCATACTAAGAAGGCAGTGCAGGCAAATCTTTCCTATGTATATTCATTGTGGATATCTTGAAAACCTGGCCTGCCAGTAGATCTCGAGGACCGGAATTGGGCAGCCCTGATTTAAAACAATAAATGTCGCCTGGGGTGACCCCGTGTGCTTGGTTGCGAGAAACGCATTATAGGGTGACCATACGCGCTTATTACACTTGTACACAGTTGTATTATAGTGGAGGTCTCCCTACCCCACTGTGTCATAAATGTGGGACGGGGGACACACTTTGGGACATGCCTTTTGGTCCTGCCCCATTATCCAACGCTTCTGGAGGCGTATAATCTCTTACATATCAGGGTTAATTGGGAGAGTGCAGTACTCCGGCCCATTTTGTCTTGGATTTGCCAGAGACTTTTGGCCATTTGCCTAGGGGGCATCGGGCTCTGTGTAGGAAGATGAGCTTACTGGCTAGGAAATGTATACTTCAGTGCTGGACGGTCCCTGACCCTCTGGCATTTTGGCATTGGCGGAACCAATTGCATCAGTTGGCCATCTGGGAGGCACGAGATGCCGGAGGGGCTAGGAAGCAAATGATGATGTTCTTGAATATCTGGGAGCCATATCGGCAATCCTTGCATCCCAAGGGCCGCAGTGCGGTTTTAAGATGGGTATCCTAGTCTGGGTGCTCAGTTTGTAGGGCTGGGAGAACATTGGTGAGTTCTGGTGGGGCGGGTGGAAAGTACCACTGGGGGGGAGAGGGAGGGGGGATTGGGGTGGTGAGGTAGGAGGATATTGAAAGGTTCTGGCACTTAATCACAGATTGATCAGTGGGGTTCAGTGGTGGGAGGAGATGATGTGGCATCTTCGAGGCTCATCAGAGTCCAGGGCCTCGGAGTGCCTTTCCATCCCCCACTGGTCTTGCTTGCCCCATGTAGATTGGGAAGGGGGGGTTGGTTGCTATTTCTCATCGTTTGTAATGGTATGTTATATTGTTGTATATGATGCATCATTGTTTGTATTGTGCACCCTTGGGGTGCTTTGGTATTATATTTACTGTTGCTTGCATCAATAAAAATTGTTTGAACCTAAAACAATAGATGTAACATCTTCATTTAAATTTGATGATGCAAAGAAAAATTTGTTGTTTTTACTGTATTCATTTTCAATTTAAATTCTGACATCAAATTCAATTATCTGTAGAATCTCAATAACAGTTTTATTGAGAGAAAAAAGTATGTACAGGAATTAAGACAGTGATGTCGTCTGCTTAGCTAAATAATTTAATTTTGAACTGGGATAATCTATTGCCTAAAGAAGCCAAATAAATGTTAAAAAGCAATAGAGACAAAGGAGACCCCTGGGGTACTCTGAAACAAACGGGGTCCGTTTCTTAGTCCCGAAACCGCCCTGCACACACCCTGTCGCCTTTTCAGATATCTGGAGGCAGTCCCCTTAGGAAGGAAGGATACTCAGTGTCCTAAAGGAATTGCCTGTTTATTATTAGTCTTACATCCAGTTTTATACCTTTTTTACATGGGTCAGTGGTATTAGCAGATAACATGAGTACAAATCATATCTGGTGACAGGACACATAAACTTCAAAGAAGTAATCAACACAAGAAAGGGGGAGTAGGGTGGGTAAACAGCATATGTGCTTCATTGTCTAACCTCTAAAGGTGCTGTCTTAGCAACAGTGCCTTATCTAAAGCTTCCTTTATCTCTCTCAACCAGAGCATAGCTGTGGGGGGTCGAACCTCCATTGTCCCAAGCAGCTAACTTCATTAACAAAATTAAATAACCTTGTCTCAAAACATATCAGCAGAATCAACACAAACAGCACAAATAGAGCCAGAAAACTTATAAGATACTAGCTGATGCCCCGGCGTTGCACGGGTATTTAATTATAGCAATAACACTGTAAATGGATTCAAATAAAGATACTTTATAGTGGTGAATGAAATGATTATTTTACAGCTTTATAAAAAGTACAATATTCAAATTATAATGTGAAATATTTGACAAAATGAATACAATACAACTAACACAAAACTTGATTATAAACAACATTTTTAGTTTCAACTCCAGGAGAAAGAACATATAAATTCTTGGATGAACCCACCCTTGAGCAAGCAACATAGAGTTGACCATGGGAAAAACAGGGGGATCTTAAATCCACTCCACAGTATGTAATAGTCTGTCCCTGTGATTTGTTGATTGTGATAGAGAATGCAAGTCTCAATGGAATTTGCAAGCTCTTAAACTGAAAAGGAAGATGTGTTGCAAGTTTAGTTCAAATCGGGCAAGCCGTTTTTGCGTTGGCAGCTTTTAACAATTTTTCCATTGACATGAATGGGTGAAATCAGATTTTCTGTTTGTAGCTCTGCCCACGTGTGCAGGTGGGCCGCGAGACCCCCAGAACATATCACCCCAGGTAGTGAGGGATCTGCATACCAAGTTTAGTTCAAATCGGGCAAGCCGTTTTTGCGTTGGAAGATTTTTACATTTTTGCCATTGACATGAATGGGTGAAATCAGATTTTCTATTTGTAGCTCCGCCCATGTGTGCAGGAGGGCCGCGAGACCCCCAGAACACCCAGGTAGTGAGGGATCTGCATACCAAGTTTCGTTCAAATCGGGCAAGACGTTTTTGTGTTGGCAGCTTTTTACATTTTTGCCATTGACATGAATGGGTGAAATGTGATTTTCAGTTTGTAGCTCCGCCCACGTGTGCAGGTGGGCAGCGAGACCCCCAGAACATATCACCCCAGGTAGTGAGGGATCTGCATACCAAGTTTCGTTCAAATCGGGCAAGACGTTTTTGTGTTGGCAGCTTTTTACATTTTTGCCATTGACATGAATGGGTGAAATGTGATTTTCAGTTTGTAGCTCCGCCCACGTGTGCAGGTGGGCAGCGAGACCCCCAGAACATATCACCCCAGGTAGTGAGGGATCTGCATACCAAGTTTCGTTCAAATCGGGCAAGCCGTTTTTTCATTGGCAGCTTTTTACATTTTTGCCATTGACATGAATGGGTGAAATATGATTTTCAGTTTGTAGCTCCGGCCACGTGTGCAGGTGGGCAGCGAGACCCCCAGAACATATCACCCCAGGTAGTGAGGGATCTGCATACCAAGTTTCATTCAAATCGGGCAAGCCGTTTTTGCGTGATCGCGGCACATACACACACACACACACATACATACATGCACACATACATACCTCCGATTTTATATATATAGATATGTGTGTCCCTTCAATCCCCTCTTACGTCATAAAAATGACGTCATAAAGGCACATCATGAGCGTGGAGGGAGAGATATTCTAGTTATGTCTCTTGAGGGGGTTTCGGAGCTGTAATATGAGCAAAGCAACACAGAAAAAGTCTAAAAATTACATAAGCGACAAGAATGCAGATAATAATAAAGATTATAACAAGAAGAAGGTCTTTTATACATCCCTGCATCCAACTAAAATACTGATCCCAAGGATTAGATAAATCAGGATTACGTTTAAGTTCAGCAGAGAGGTCTTCTAATTTTTTAATGGCCATAGTAACTTTACCCGTGGGACCTTTATTGTCAGGAATAAAGGTGCAACAGGATAAAGTATTGGGGAGAATTTTACAGACACCCCCCTTCTCAGCAAGGATCATATCCAGGGCCATGCGGTTTTGGAAAGCCATCTGAGAAGTGGGGCCTAACTGATCAGCAATACCTTGCAAGGTGTCCCTAGAGTAATTCACAAAGCATTGCTGATTATAATAAATGTAATTAATAAGGGACTCAAATCCAGCCTTAACCTGGTCTTGGGCCTTGAATTCATCTGGGACCCCTCTTGGGACCCCTATAGCATCTATGTATACATGCGGATCAAAACTACCAAGGAGATCATGTTTATGTTGAGGCAAAGGGGAAGAGGTGCCATGCGAATAGGAAGGGTGTCCTTCAGAGAGGATATGCAGGGGCATGATAACCTTAGCTAAAGCGCACTGGCCTATCCACGGGCTAGGCAGTCTAACACGGAGCCAAAGGTCTCCACAGAGCCAGTAAATATCACCTAGGGTGAAAATCTGATGCTGCAACAGTGAGGCATACCTATAATCCAAGACAGAACAATAACCAGGGGGAAAATTGCCTTAAAAACTACCCTGTGTCAGATTAGAAACATGACATGTGTAATTACCCTTATAGATGGTAACGGCTATGTCAAGCTTTTTCTGTCAAGGCAGCAAAGGGTATTTGGAACGCCACAGCACACAAAGGGGATCGGTAAAATTAGAGGAGGTATTGGTAAATAACCCAAAAAAGCATGGTTGGATACCAGGAGGGAGGTCCAGAGGTATAGTTCCTAAATGGGGTCTAGCTTGAGCACATATGTAATAATTACTCTTATTATGTTGATCAGCAGTGAATTTCATCCATTCTAACCAAAGGTTTTGTTCTGAAAAACCTATCTCAACAGCCATAGTATCTTCAAAGGTGGGGTTGGCAATAGCCATTATGTCAGTAAGTTTATTTAATTTGGGGGCTAGTGGATTAGTATTTTTGGGGGCCTCACAAAATGGCGGGAGAGGATGAGTGGAGGTAGATAGATCCCGTAAGAAAAACTGGCGGGGTAGATAGCTAGACCCACCCTTAAACCACATGCCCATAGCGTACATACCTTCATCAGTAGATCTAGGGTTTTCAATGGTAAGAGAAAGCTTAATAATTTGTTCAGGAACACCTTTCCTATAACAGTTTCCGACCTCACGAAGGGTCATATGGCTAAGCAGAGATTTACCATTTTGGTCCACTCTTTTCTGAGCACTTTCTGGTTTATAAGCCCAGTCAGTGCCAGTGTTCCACCCTAACGCTCCCCAGGATACACACTTATCCCCCCAACGTGAGTCAGTAACACATATGTATATGTCTTTAGTTTTAGGAATCTCAGAGGACCAATGGCACAGCAATGTCACAATACTCAAAATTGAAGGTGGCCACGTGCACACTGCTGGAATTATACCAAAGGGTAGTATACTGTCTATCTTTCTGGATTCCAATTGAAGGGCAGCCCTTGGGAGGAAGTCCAACTTGAAGTTGTGTTCAGAAAGAGATGCCTGGGGTGTGGTTTACAGCAGGGGTGTCATTTACAGATGGGTATGGGCAGAAAGTGTCGTGGACCCAGGACACATCATCCCTGTAGGCACAGTTGGAAAGGATCCATACAGGAAGAAAAACTAGCAGCAACGCTGCCAGTAGGAGAAAGATAAAGTTGGTGGAATGCTGTGATGAGATCATCATGCTGTTCCACTAGAGGATGTGAAATCTGCGCAGGGACGACTTGCTTCTGGGGTTTTAGGTTAACCCTCTTCAAGCAACTTGCATGGATCCAAACAGGAGACTCTTCAGTGAGTACAGCGGTCCTGGTCGCAGTGATCACAGTGGTGGGAGGGCCAAAGGGGAAATCCGTCTGCTTCCTATCCTTGTAAAGCTTCTGGACGATGACTTCATCACCAGGCTGAAAGGAATGGGTAGGAATCTGTGGAGAGAAAGGAGAGGTGCAAGACACGTTTCTTTCAACATGCCCTAATGTTTCAATGAGCTTTCGGACGTATTCTTCCTGTATCAAGGGGAGATCACTACTCTCAACTATTGAGGATTTGTCTACCCACGGGGCGGGGAAAGGTCGTCCCATGAGAATTTGAAAGGGAGAGTAGCCAGTAGTGCAGTAAGGCTGCATCCTAATTTCAGCTAAAACAATAGGAAGGAATTTTTTTCAATTCACAAACGTGCCAGCTGCGGCTTTACTGATTTTGTCTTTAATAGTCCTGTTCATGCGTTTGACAATACCGGAACTCTGTGGGTGATATGGGAGATGAAATTTTCACTCAATGCGGAGTGCGGTAGCTAAATTTTTGCATACTCTGGCAGTGAAAGCAGGACCATTATCTGAGTTGATGTGTGTGGGACATCCCCACCTAGGAATGATTTCGCGAAGTAAAATGTTCACCACAGTCTGAGCAGTTTCATTTGTAGTGGGAAAAACTTCAGGCCATCGGGAGAACATATCAACAATAACAAGGGCATAATCCTGGCGGGTCCCGGTGGCATGAGGAATATGAGTAAAGTCAATCTGTAAGTGTGTAAAAGGAGAAGTGGGGTAAGTAAGGTGCTGGTGTGGTGCTTTATGGGGTATGTTAGGATTAGCACGGAGACAGGTTAGACATCGAGCTATATATGTCTATATCAGAGAGCGAAGGTCAAGAATGAAAAAGTCACTGGCAAGAAGTTGAAATGTCGAGCGAGCACTGCGGTGACCAATGCCATGATATTGGGCAATGAATAAGGGGGAGCTAGCGGCTGGTTTACAGGGTTTCCCCTCTTTGCACCAAAGTCCGTCCGAAGGGCGGCTTTGAGCACCTGCCAGACGCCAGGCATCAAGTTCAGAGGGGGTAACAAAGGACTGAAGCTGCGAAAAAAAGAGAGGAAGGGGGGAAAGAAGAGGAAGAAGAACAAAGGAGGGAGGGGGGTTCATAGCAGCTTGTTTAGCAGTGCGGTCGGCCAGAGCATTACCTCTGGCAGCTTCAGTCTGGAGGCCAATGTGTGCACGACAATGAAGGATAGCAACTGCAGCAGGCAGGAGCAAGGCAGAGAGAAGGTCCGAAACAAGGGAAGAATGGGAAATGGGCTTTCCATCGGCTGCCACAAAACCACGACGTTGCCAGATAAAATCGTGGTCGTGTACAACACCAAAGGCATATTTGGAGTCAGTGTAAATGTTAATGCGTTCACCAGAGAAAAGGTGACAGGCGCGAGTAAGGGCCGAGGGATAGGGAAGGCCTCATGGATAATGTCAGGGAGTTCAACCACAACATATCCTGTGTGGAAGGTGTTGTCATTAGGGCGTGAGCAGGAACCATCAACAAAAATAGAGGAAGCATCAGGGAGAGGGGTGGAGGACAAGTCAGGGCGGGGGGAAGTATTTTGATATATCAGAGAGACACAGGAATGATCAGGAGGAAGGGAATCCTGTTCACCCTTGAGACCCAGAAGCCCATTTAAAAGGAGGGCGGGGCCATAAGTCGGGGCAGAATATCTGATGGTGAGATTAGGATTAGAAAGAAGGATAACCTCATAACCACTAAGGCGCTGAGCAGACATATGCTGGGTATGAATGTTGCGAAGGAGGGCTTGGACATCGTGAGAAGTGTGAAGGGTACTGGGGTAACCAAGGGTCAGAGGAGTAGCCATCTCTACCACTATAGCACATGCAGCCAGGGCTCTCAAGCAGGCAGGCATGCCTTGAACTTGAAAAGGGTAACTTTAGAAAAAAAGGCAACAGGGCGTAATTTACTGCCATGATCTTGTGCCAGGATACCCGCCATGGTTTTACAATTATCTCGAGCAAAGAGATGAAACATTTGGTCATTATCAGGAAGACCCAGGCCTGGGCTAGAAACCAAAGTACATTTCAAATGTCCAAAAGCATCCAACATTTCTTTAGTCCATCTGATAAGATCAGTCATTTCAGAACCCAGGGTCTGTCTCAGAATCTGGTCATAGAAGGAACAATCAGGGATCCATTGGCGGCAGTAACCAATCATACCAAGAAAAGTATGCATGTCCTTCTTGATAACTGGGCGGGGCAGACCCAGAACAGCAGCAATGCGGGAAGTGCTAATTTTCCTCTGACCATGAGACAGGACAAAACCCAGGTATTCCACCTCAGATTTACACCATTGCAGTTTCTTTTGTGACACCTTGTGACCACACACAGCAACCATTGTAAAAGGTCTAAACTATCAGCCTGACAGGTCTCCTGAGTTATGGAACATAGAAGGAGGTCATCCACATACTGGATGAGAACAGAACCATGAGGGGCGGTCCATGGCTGCAGAGTAGCCCGAAGGACAATAGAGAACACCACAGGGGAGTCAACATAGCCCTGGGGCATTCTACACCAAGTATACTGCTGTTGCTTAAATGTGAAGGCAAAAAGGGGCTGAGTAGCCTCATCAACAGAGACAGAAAAAAAAGCATTCTTCAGGTCAATGACAGAAGAAACAGTGGCTTTAGGTGGAATGGAAGAGAGGAGGGAAGGAACATCAGGGATAATGGGTGCAATGGGAATCACCAAAGCATTAACAGCCCTAAGGTCTTGGACGAAACGGGTGGTGCCATCAGCTTTGACAACAGGATTGATGGGCGTATTGTAGGAAGAGATGGTAGTTTTAATAATACCGGACGAAAGAAGAAGCAATCAGTGGAATTATGATTCTCTCCTTTTCCCGGGAGATTGGGTACTGCTTAATAAAAACAGGAGTGAGTGATTTCAGAGAAGCACGATAGGGGGTGCATGAAATAGAGCCTACATCATTGTCAGCGGAAGCCCAAACCGGGGAGTCTGGGGGAAGGGGCAAAAGCATGTCAGGGCAAGTGGAAAGGTAAAGGGTGGATGGAGGGCGAATGGGAATGACGGAGGAAAGGACATGCAAACCTCCTGTATCATCTGTAGTGAGCTGGATGAAAAGAGGGAAGAAAAGATCACGACCAAGAAGGCTGACAGGGCAATGGGGAATAATAAGAAAGAAGTGCTGGAATAGAGTGAATGGGCTACAGACAGGGGTGTAGTACGATAGGATTTAGTCAAAACCCCATTAATTCCCATGGAAGGTTCAGCATTCATGCGCGGACCCTGATAGTAATCCTCACTGATGGTGCTACAAGTGGCACTGGAATCTACAAGGAAAGGCACTGGACTCCCCTGGACAATAAGAGATATCAAGGGGGAATCCTTGGCAGAGGCAGAGACCAAAGTGAATGCTGGGGTATAAACCTCCGGGAAGTGGGGGGGTTGTGCCAAGAGATGGGAAAACAAGGAGGAGTGGCAGATGGTCTCATAGTGGAGGGAGGGGTAGGCACCATGGATGGGGTGGACTGAACTGGCAATGCGGGGAGTCTGGGGTGTGGGCATTGATTAAGCCAGTGACCAGGGTCCCCACAATTAAAACATCCAGTACTTCTGGATGGATTATTACCACCTCACTGGAGGCAGGGGCCCGCCCCCTGCGAAACCCGCGAATCCCTCTTCCGCGAGGAGCGGACAGACGCGGTCCCCAGGTGGGTGGCTGGCCCTGATAATGCAGGATTTCCCGAGGTTTAGAGATCTCAAAGCAACCTGCGGCTTCTTTTTCCATTAATTTATTCTGAAATTCAGCACGAGAACTAGTGGGCCATTCTGAAATCATTTGTTTGACCAGAATTTGCAAGGGAGAACGGAGGTTAGAAATGAAAGTCTGAATAAGTAGGGAATCCATATTTGCATGGGCACTGAGACCTGCCTCTTGGGTCCAGGTTTCATTAAACCTCTTCCAGAAATCCACAACAGTTTCACCGGATTTCTGTTTGCAAGCTACTGCAGTGGGAAGGGAAGATCTAGATTTAAAACACCTATCAAGCTGTGTCTGCAATTCATTCCACATAACTGCATTTCCTGCTTCAGTATTAAGCTTATAAGCTGTAGCAGTGACAGTAGCAGGCTCTAAAACGCTGACACTAGGGACGTTAGACCAGTCCCAGGGGGAACTGTGTCCAACAATGCCATCTATAATAAGGCGCATATCGTCCTGCGTATAATTTCGACCCTTGCATGCCCGCTTTAGATAGTGAAAAGTGGTACTAGCAGAGACAAGAGGCTTGGGGCAGTGTTTAATAATCTTGTTAATGTCTTCTAATTCAATGGGTTTCTTTAAGAGGATATCCCCCACTGTGAGAAAGGGCATCTGTTCTTGCATCAGCTCTTGTACTTCTGCAACCCTTTGAGTGCCGCTGTGAGTGTGGAGAGGCGAAAAGGAGATTATCGGTCCCCTGACGGCGGGGCTGGTGGTGGATACAACGAACGAAGGTAGGGCTTGGGGCAAAGTATCATTAACCTGTCCCGATGCAGCTGCGCCGGACAGGATGGGAGGTGGAAGAGGAGGAGGAGGGGGTACAACAAGAGTACTACCGACAAGGAGATGGATATCATGGATATGGATATCATGGATATCATAAAGGACTCCATACCCTCAACCAAAATGGAAACAACAGTAAGGTCGGAAGGCTTGGAATCAATATGGGTTAAACTACCAGGAGGATCTGGAGCAGACATCAAATTGGGCCTATACTATCGTCCGCCTGGCCAATCGGAAGAAATCGACCGGGACCTGGAGACGGAACTGCAGCAGGTATGCAAAACTGGAAGTGTGGTGGTGATGGGGGACTTCAACTACCCTGGGATAGACTGGAGTATCGGGCACTCAAGTTGCGAGAGAGAGACCAAATTCCTGGAAGCCACGAGGGACTGCTTCCTAGAACAGCTGGTCACAGAACCTACACGAGGAGTAGCCACTCTTGATCTAATCTTCGGTGGACTGGGGGGACCTGCAAAGGAAGTAGCAGTATTAGACCCACTGGGGAACAGCGATCACAATATGATCCAGTGCAGACTAGAACTGGGATCAACCAGGGTGAAAAGAACCACAACGACAGCGCTCAACTTCAGAAAAGGGAATTATGATGCAATGAGGAAAATGGTGGGGAAGAAACTCAACGGCAGCACAAGGGAGATAGAGTCCGTAGAAAGAGCCTGGTCCCTGCTCAAATGTACGGTGCACGAAGCACAGAACCTGTACGTCCCCAGGTTCAGAAAAGAGTGCAAGAAAAATCGAATTAAGAACCCAGCATGGATAACGGCTGCGGTAAAAAAAGCGATCAGTGACAAGAAAGCATCGTACAAAAAATGGAAACAGGACCAAACGCAGGCCAACCAAAAGGAACACAAGGAAAGCCAAAAGGAGTGCCACCGAGTGGTTAGGAGAGCAAAGAGGGAATATGAAGAGAGACTAGCGGGAGAGGCAAAAAATTTCAAATCATTCTTCAGGTACGTAAAGGGAAAGCAACCAGCGAGGGAGGAAGTGGGGCCCTTGGATGATGGGGATAGAAAGGGAGTATTGAGAGAGGAAAAAGAAATAGCGGAAAGTTAAACGACTTCTTTACGTCGGTCTTCACGAGGGAGGACACATCCAACATTCCGGAACCAGAGGAAATAGAAAATGGAGATCAAGATAGCAAGCTGGTCCAATTAGAGGTGAGCCAGGAGGAGGTCCTCAGGCAGATAGACAAGCTAAAGAGCGACAAGTCGCCAGGCCCGGACGGCATTCACCCAAGGGTGCTCAAGGAATTAAGGAATGAAATAGCAGAGACACTTCAGCAAATATGCAACCTATCCCTAAAAACTGGAGAGATCCCGGAGGACTGGAAAATAGCAAATGTCACGCCCATCTTCAAGAAGGGTTCAAGGGGCGACCCGGGAAACTATAGGCCGGTAAGCCTCACATCGGTCCCGGGAAAGATGATGGAGGCACTGATCAAGGACAGCATCTGTGACCATATCGAAAAAAATGGACAGCTAAGGTCGAGCCAGCATGGGTTCTGCAAGGGTAGGTCGTGCCTCACAAACTTATTGTACTTCTTTGAGGGGGTAAATAACCAGGTGGACAAAGGTGAACCCATAGACATAATCTACCTAGACTTCCAAAAAGCCTTCGATAAGGTACCACATGAGCAGTTGCTCAAGAAGCTATGGAATCACGGGGTGCGAGGGGAGGTCCACCGATGGATCAAAAACTGGCTGGCAGACAGGAAGCAGAGGGTTGGTGTAAAGGGCCACTACTCGGACTGGCAAGGGGTCACGACTTGCAGTGTTCCCGCTAAGCTGCGCTGGCCTGCGCTCGCGCACAAAATATTACATCGCAGCGCACAAGTTTCTCTTCACAGCGCACACACGCGTCGCAAAGGTAAGGGGAGGTAAGGTAAGGGGACACATTGGGGGGATTGCACTTCCCCACAATTGCCATGCTTCGGTTCCTCTTCTTCCTTCCTTCCTCCCCCCCCGCGGGACCCTGCGGCACCATCAACTCTTACTCCCTCTAATGTCGGCCCTGCAGCTCCAGACTTCCTCGCACCTTCTCCCCTCCCCCTTTGGATCGCTATTATTTTAAATGTTATAGCCGCGGAGCTGTATCCATCAGTGGAGATGTCTAACCTCGGCCTGCCCCGGAACTCTTACTGCAACAGTGACTTCCTGTTCCTGCCTAGACGGGCGGCTGCTGCAGTAAGAGTTCCGGGGCAGGCCGAGGTTAGACATCTCCACTGATGGATACAGCTCCGCGGCTATAACAGCTCCTGCAGCTCTGCACTTCCCCACAATTGCCATGCTTTGGTTCCTCTTCTTCCTTCCTTCCTCCCCCCCCCCCCCGCGGGACCCTGCGGCACCATCAACTCTTATTCCCTCTAATGTCGGCCCTGCAGCTCCAGACTTCCTCGCACCTTCTCCCCTCCCCCTTTGGATCGCTATTATTTTAAATGTTATAGCCGCGGAGCTGTATCCATCAGTGGAGATGTCTAACCTCGGCCTGCCCCGGAACTCTTACTGCAGCAGCCGCCCGTCTAGGCAGGAACAGGAAGTCACTGTTGCAGTAAGAGTTCCGGGGCAGGCCGAGGTTAGACATCTCCACTGATGGATACAGCTCCGCGGCTATAACATTTAAAATAATAGCGATCCAAAGGGGGAGGGGAGAAGGTGCGAGGAAGTCTGGAGCTGCAGGGCCGACATTAGAGGGAGTAAGAGTTGATGGTGCCGCAGGGTCCCGCGGGGGGGGGGGAGGAAGGAAGGAAGAAGAGGAACCGAAGCATGGCAATTGTGGGGAAGTGCAGAGCTGCAGGGAAGAGTGTTGCGGTACCCAGCTGGAGGGAGAAGGAAGATGAGGGAGGGAATTAAAGGAGATGCCAGGGCTTGGAGCGTAGGAGGAAGGTATGCCAGTCTAAGGGAAAAGGAAGGGGGAGATGTGAGAGCATGGAGGGGGAGCGAAAGATGGAAGAAAAGGAAAGGAGAGAGATGCCAGAGAATCAGGGAAGGGGAGATACCAGACTATGAGGAGAGGTGTGGGAGAGGGAAGGCGAGGAGAGAGATGCCAGACCAATGGGGTGAAAGGAGAGATGGAAGGGGGAGGCATACAGTTTCTGGAAGGGGCATAGAAGGAGAGAAGATGCCATATAGGGGAAGAGAGACGGCAGACAGTGGATGGAAGGAAGAGAGTTACAAGAAGATGAGGAAAGGAGAAACCACAGAAGACAAAGGTAGAAAAAAATTTCTATTTATTTATTGCTTTAGGAGACATGTGTCACTGTTTCTGTGAAGCATTGTATGCAGAGTCCAGCTTCTTGCTGGTTCAATTTAACCTTTGTCTATGTATTTTTATTTTATCCCCCCTTTTACAAAACTGTGAAGCGTTTTTAGCACCAGCCTTGGTGGTAGCAGCTCTGATGCTCAGAATTTTATGAGCATCAGAGCTGTTACCTCCGTAGCTAAAATCCACACTACAGTTTTGTAAAAGAGGGAGGGGTTAGTTTGTGATTACATATTCCTTACTAGGCGAAGGTGTTTTCTGTGTTCTGTGTGTTTTCTGTTAGGATTGACGGTGTAGGATTGATCTGTGCTGGTCTGGCTTGTTTAGTTTTACAATGGGTGTATTGATGTACTGCTCACTGCAATATGTAAGATGCTGCCTTTTCCTAGGTACTCATGTGTGACGTGTGGTTTGTTACTAAAAATCATGTTTTTCTTACAGATGGGGGGGGGTGCCAAAAAATGATGGGCCCCGGATGTTACATATGCTAGGTACGCCACTGTATGTAAAGATACCAGAAAGCTGGCGTAGCAAAAACTTCTAAGTTTTGAGTATTTAACCCTCCCACAATCTCACGGGCACTCGTTTCAAGTTTATTGAGATTTTGATTTAAACACAATATCAAATATTTTCAATGCGTATAACAAAAATAAATTTGGGGAAATAAATAAAACCATTTGAACCAGTGTTCCCGCTAAGCTGCGCTGGCGCACAAAATATTACATCGCAGCGCACACGTTTCTCGTCACAGCGCACAATCGGAAGAGGCGTACGGCAGATGGCAGGGCGGCGAGAGGAGAATCGGGCGAGTTGGCTCATAACTTGCTGGCGCCCGATATTTTTGGCTCACGGTGAAAAAAGTTTGCTCACAACACCCGCCCGCTTAGAGGGAACACTGGTCACGAGTGGGGTTCCTCAAGGGTCAGTGCTGGGACCGCTCCTGTTTAACATATTCATTGACGACCTGGAGGCGGGAACAAAATGCGAGGTCATCAAATTCGCAGATGACACCAAACTATTCAGCAAGGTTGAAACCACGGTAGACTGCGAGAATCTCCAAAGGGATCTTACGACATTGGAAGAATGGGCGAAAAAGTGGCAAATGAGCTTCAATGTAGGGAAATGCAAGGTCATGCATATAGGGAGAAGGAACCCGATGTTCACTTACAAAATGGGGGGATCAATGCTAGGGGTCAGTAACCTTGAAAGAGACCTGGGAGTGATGGTAGACACAACACTGAAGGCGTCGGCACAATGCGCCACAGCCTCGAGGAAAGCAAATCAAATGTTAGGTATCATTAAGAAGGGTATCTCGACCAGAGCGAAGGAAGTCATCCTGCCACTGTACCGGGCTATGGTGCGCCCGCACCTGGAATACTGTGTACAGTACTGGTCACCGTACCTCAAAAAGGACATGGCAATGCTTGAGGGAGTCCAGAGAAGAGCAACTAAACTGATTAAGGGTATGGAAAACCTTACATACACTGACAGACTGAAGAAGCTGGGGTTGTTCTCCCTGGAAAAGCGGAGACTCAGAGGAGATATGATAGAGACCTTCAAGATCCTGAGGGGCATCGAAAAGGTTGACAAGGATAGATTTTTCAATTTGAAAGAAACCACAAGAACAAGGGGTCACTCGATGAAATTGAAGGGGGACAGGTTTAAAACAAACGCAAGGAAATTCTTCTTCACACAGAGGGTGGTGGACACATGGAACACCCTTCCGGAGGCCGTAATAAGAAATAGCACAGTACAGGGTTTCAAGGATGACCTGGATAGGTTCCTGGAGGACAAAGGGATTGAGGGGTACAGATAAGAGCAGTGGAAAGTTTAGAGATAAGTGTTGAGGTAGGCATAAAATTAGTCAAGGACCGCAGATCAGGCAATATGCCTGATGGGCCGCCGCGTGAGCGGACCGCCGGGCTAGATGGACCTCTGGTCTGCCCCGGCGGAGGCGACTACTTATGTACTTATGTACTTATGTTTAGATAAGGAGGGATAAAGTTTAAGAGGAGCACTGGGTGATGGAATTTGTAAATGATAAGGAGGAGGACTAGCTGTACAGATAAATTTTTCCGCTGCATGTAATTTGGCAGGGGAGAGAATGGACAGCTTGGAAGTTTTGTCTTTGGCAGTGGCTGACCAATAAGGAGCATATGTAAGCCAGTTAATGCCTCCCCTTCTCATGTATTCTTTGTCCCAGTACGGGTCCCTTAAATAGTATGGCCATGCTTCATGATCCCCCAAACACAAACCCTTTATCATATCCATATGGAACTTATCATTTGCCCCATCTCGGAGAAACGGACTCAAACTACGAAGTCCTTCAGTCCAACCAGCAATATTATCTACCCAGGGGTTAATAAGATAATATCCAGTGTCACACACACGGGCAACATAAGCCTTACAAGTCTCATTTTTCTTAGGTGGGGGGAACCTTACTACCTTTCTGACCCATTACAAAACAAATATAGCAATGTGCAATGCTCACTTACCTTACCTATAAGTGAGATACAGTATAGTAATATACAATATAATCTTATACTCTATAAAATCTTATCTCTAAGCGATAGAAGAGGAAAAGCACATGCAAAGAGTGGTACAGACAACAGAGTGGGCAGACGTTTCTATAAATAATCTCGTTCTTCCTGAAAGAACGGCAGCCGCTTATTTTCATGACGGGAGTTTCCCAAAAACTCCGCAATAGAAATAGAGACTTCCTAAAAGTCTTTACTTAATAAATAAATGTTTGGAACAGGACGCCAACACCCAGTGAGCATTAAAGAACAGAATTCAAAATTCAGAAATACTCACAAGGTGCTGGAGATGTCCAGTCCATCCCGGATGACGCGCCCAAATTGAAACGAATGGGGTCCATTTCTTGGTCCCGAAACCGCCCTGTACACACCCTGTCGCCTTTTCAGATATCTGGAGGCAGTCCCCTTAGGAAGGAAGGATACTCAGACAGTGTCCTAAAGGAATTGCCTGTTTATTATTAGTCTTACATCCAGTTTTATACCTTTTTTACATGGGCCAGTGGTATTAGCAGATGATGTGAGTACAAATCATATCTGGTGACAGGATACATACACTTCAAAGAAGTAATCAACACATGAAAGGGGGGTAGGGTGGGTAAACAGCATATGTGCTTCATTGTCTAACATCTAAAGGTGCTGTCTTAGCAACAGTGCCTTATATTAAACTTCCTTTATCTCTCTCAACCAGAGCATAGCTGTGGGGGTTCGAACCTCCATTGTCCCAAGCAGCTAACTTCATTAACAAAATTAAATGACAGTGTCTCAGAACATATCAGCAGAATCAACACAAACTGTGTCTGTGTTTCCCAGCACAAATAGAGCCAGAAAACTTATGATATATGTGTGTCCCTTCATACTCCACAAGGGTTACTCCAGTTTTTTGATAACTCATTATTGAGCTTTACTTGGTAGATTTAAGATAGCCTTCAAACTATTTCAAAACCTGGCCAGGTATGCCTATAGCATCCAGACATTATCATGATCCACAAGGTTGAACGCACTGCTTAAGTCCAGCTGCAAGATCAGAGCATTAACACCCTTACTGAAAAGATTACATAAATTATCCACTAGTGATGCCAGAACTGTCTCTATACTATATGATGGTCTACATCAGGGGTGTCCAACCTGCGGCCTGAGGGCCGCATGTGGCTCCGTGAAGTATTTTGTGCGGCCCCAGTCGAGGGCAATGCAGTGTTTTCCTCTGCTGTCCCTGGGTGTTTACCGTCTTGCCAGCTCCCTCCTCTGTCTTGCTGCAGCGTTTGCGCATTTGTGAGGTCCCAGAAACATTTTTTTCGGCCAATGCGACCCAGGGAAGCCAAAAGGTTGGACACCCCTGGTCTACATCCTGACTATGATCCATGCAAAATGAAAAAATGTTCCTAATAATTCAACAATTGGTTATTTACTAAACCTTCCATAATTTTTATAAAGAATGGGATTGACGAAATGGGCCTATAATTAGTCACCAAGGATACAGATCCCTTAGGATCCTTGGGAATTGGAGTTACGATGATATGACCTCCAGATGGAGGAAAAGTGCTACTATCGAGCAGAAAAGTTATCCAGATAAACAGGTCTAATTGAAACTGTAAAGGCGCTAGTTTCATCACTGCCGGGGGGCACAGATCTAATGAATAATATGATTTCGCTTATTTGCTATAAAAATTCCTAAAATCATCCCATTCAGGATTAGAAAAAGTACTACACTCTTAGGATGACATAACAAGAGTCAGCGAAGGTAGAAGGTCCTGTTTCTTACTTACAACCAAAGATCAAGATGATCGTAGATTATCAATTTTTTTACTAAAATAACTTGCTAGCTCTGTAGAATTTAGGGGACTTACTTGAGCTAATTGTGAGAGGGAATTCATTTCAAAAATGTTGGTAACCATTTTTTTTTTTTTTTTTTTGCAAGATGTCTGGACTGTAGTAAATAGAATTGAGAACTCATTACAGGGCACAGTAGTTCAACTTTGTCAATTTTTCTCAGAAATAACAAATAAAGTGGCTGAGCATGATTCTCAATTGGCAATTATGGGAAAGAAATTGGATAAAGTAGAAACATCTGTTGTTGCAATGCAATCATGTGTTGTATCTCATGTTAAGGATAATACTATATTACACCTTCAGTTGGAAAAAATGGAAAATGTTATGAGATCTAGGAACCTCAGGTTTTTGAATTTTCCTATATCCCATTTTCTCTCTCCTCTGGAACTACTAAAAATGTATTTAAAAGATGTACTTTCTTATACTGGTTCAGAAAGGTTTATTCCAGATAATCTTTATTACTTGCCTAGTGGCATTAAAAAGATATCAGAAGAAGGGGGGGGGGGAAGACCAACTAGTTTCACCTGATAGTTTAAACATTTCCCAATTTCTTGAGTCATCAAAATATTATATAGCCAAAAGAGCAACATTATTAGTCACTTTTATGACTGAAATAGAGAAACAAGATATACTTAAATTGTATTTCTTGAACAAAAATGCCCTGTTTTGTGGTCAACAGATAAACATCTTCCCAGATGTCTCCAGACAAACACAATACAGGAGGAAGCAATTCCTGCAACTCAAGGCTAGAACCTAGGGTGTGGGTGCATCATTCTTTCTTAAGTTCCCCTGTAAATGCTTGGTGACTTTTCAGAATACTAAATATATATTTTTAGACCCAGTTAATTTAGAAAATTTTCTTTTAGACAAACCTAAATTGGATATATTACCTGTTACTAGTGCAGAAGCTGAGAAGGAATGAAATATGAAGATTATCATTGCCTGATGTTAGAGTTTATTAGAATATTGATGTTTAGTTCTTTACTTTTTTGGAATATAAAATCGGTGACAAGATTAGTCAACCCTCAATAATGTGGACTTGTTAATGTTTATATTTTAATTTGAATTATTTCCTTTATATTTTTGTATATTTGCTTGAGTTTGCTATGATGTAACAATAAAATTTATAAATAATAAAAAAAAGGTATATTAAGAGAACCTTCATTTGTTAAAAAGTGCTGAGAAATTCTCGGCTCTCCCTCTCAGCACAGTCAAGGAGAAGGAGGGGCTGTTTTCCCCTCTCCCTGAAACCTGACAGCTTCATGTTACACCTACACAGTCCTAAGTGTGGGCTTCCAATGCCCCCCTTCCTATGCTGGAAACTGGTACAGCAGTTTCTGGCTCTAATTATTTCCAGATGTTACCTTAGGATTTTTCCTTAGTGTTCCTTATATAAAACATTTCACTTTAAGTACCCCTTCTTTTACAGATCATTCATATCACCACATATCACACATTCGGAGGCCCCAAACATTCATAGTTTCACACATTATATGTCATTCATATTTAATGCATGTTATATCTCAGTTTGGGATACGTAATATGCTCTTCCTAACCAGCCTAAGACACATCTGGTATCAATTAGAACCACGAGACTAAAAGCGGGAAAAACCTGAACAAAGACTAGGGATATAGGCTGAACACAAAATGGAGTAAAGCCAAGCAGAAGACACAGAAAAACAGAGATGGAGTTCATGTATATCCTGATTTCCTCTATGATCTAGCTTAATAGCAAAGTACATAAAAAGAATATTATTAAGCTTTTCCTTAATATTAATCTGTATTATGTTTTTCTGGCCTTGGCTAGATCCATATTCAGATTTTTATTCACCAACTTTTCATACGCTTCTATTGGGCGTGGCCTTAATTAACACATATGCTTGTATCTAACTAGTTTCCCAGAATCATACGAAAAGCAGGCATTTTGTAGAAAAACTCCACAAAATACTGCACTATCATGTCTTGACGTCCATTCCATTACCGTCCCATAGACATCGCCCTCTACTGGCCACGAGCCACTATTCCTCAGCGCTACACATAAAAAATAACACCAGCTCAATGGTGGCATTTGCTTCTAGCAATGCAGCATATGCTAAAACTGCTAGTGCAGCTTAGTAAAAGGAGCCCTTAATCCAGCATAGTTCATAATTACATAAAAAATAGTCCGACCAAGGAGTATTGGTCCAAGTTTCACCTTTAAAACTTACACTGGGAGTAATTGAAAGATTAGAAAGAAATGTAATCAGATCTAAGTGGTGACCTTTTTGATGGGTTTTAGTCGGAGGTGGTTTGGAAAAATGCAATGATATAAGGAAGGAAAGTAGATCAGTTATGTTGGAGTTATCTTACTGTTCGAGGTGTAAACTAACATCACCAACTAAAAAATTGTAGGCACCAGCTACAGAGTTTGCAAGGAGGAATTCATAGAATTCCTCTTTTGCTAGCTGACATTTGTTAGGGGAATATAAAATATTGTGACAATCAAATTATCTTTATAATCCTCTTTAGTTATTTTACAAGTGAGAATTTCCAGATCATTGGTTAATTTGAAATCTAACACTTGAAACTCAAAATGATCTTGCAGAATTATTGCTAAGCCACCTGCTCTTTTTGAGTTTCTTGATAAAGGGATAATTTTACAATCTGGAGGTAATAAATCACCTATGATAATAACCTGATCAGAGATTAGCCAAGTTTCAGTTAAAAGTAATATGTCCAGGTGAGTTTCTTCCAGCCATTCTTTGACCAATTTATTCCTGACCAAACAAATGTTCAGATATGCTCCAGAAAGATTGTGATGTTCTAAAGCACAGTTCTTCAACTTCCGGTCCGCAGGAAATTTTTGCCGGTCCTCGCAGGGCCGGCAAGATTGACTCACTTCAACTTCCTGCCGGTCCGTGCAGGGCTGGCAAGATCAACATCTGAAGTCTGCGCTGGGCCGGAGAGATCTTGGGGAGCCTCCGACAGTGGCTTTCTCCCCTCTCTGCAGCTCTCCTTTACTTCCCAGCGCAGCGATTCACGAAGGCAGCCTCGGGGCTTTTGCTGAGTCACGGCTGCCTCTGATGATGCAACTTTCTCTTTCCTCAGAGGCGGCGTGACCCAACAAAGGACCCGAGGCTGCCTTCCTGAATTGCTGCGCTGAAAAGTAAGGAGAGCTGCTTGGAGGGGAGAAAGCCATTATTGGAGTCTGGGAAGCTGCTGGGCAAGGGGAAACAGGGACAGCTGCTACTGGAGAGGTAGAAGGAAAGATGCTGCTAGGAGGGGAGGAGGGAAAGGAATCTGGGAAGCTGCTGGGTAAGGGAAAAAAGGGACAGCTGCTACTGGACCTGGAGGGAAGGAGAAGGAGAGATGCTGCTGGGAGGGGAGGAGGGAAAGGAGTCTGGGAAGCTGCTGAGCAAGGGAAGAAAAGGGACAGCTGCTACTGGAGAGGGAGAAGGAGAGATGCTGCTGGGAGGGGAGGAAGGAGAGGAGTCTGGGAAGCTGCTTGGCAAGGGGAAACAGGGACAGCTGTTACTGGAGAGGGAGAAAGAGAGATGCTGCTGGGATGGGAGGAGGGGAAGGAATCTGGGAAGCTGCTGGGCAAGGGAAAAAAAGGGACAGCTGCTACTGGAGAGGGAGAAGGAGAGATGCTGCTTGGAGGGGAGGAGGGAAAGGAGTCTGGGAAGCTGCTGGGCAAGGGAAAAAAAGGTACAGCTGCTACTGGAGAGGGAGAAGGAGAGATGCTGCTGGGAGGGGAGGAAGGGAAGAGAGTTACTGCTGGACAGGAGGAGGCGGGAAAGGAGAATGAAAAAGGAAGGAAACAGCTGGCAGAGAGATTAGAGGAGGGGAAGGGGAGACACAGGCATGAGAAAGTAGAGAGAAGGGATCAGCAGAAAGATAAGCAGAGAGGGACAATGATGGTAGATCTGGTGTAGGAGAGATAAAAATGAAGAGAGCAGTGAAGTTGGAATGAATCATGTAAAAAGGAGAGAGGGGGCACAAGCTGGATGGAAAGGTGAGAGGGGCATAGAAAGAAGACAGATACCATAAGGAAGGGGGAGAGGACAGACAGTGGATGGAAGGGGCAGATGCTGGATTGAAGAGACAGGAATTTTAAGATCCAAGATGGCGACGGGATAGGTAGCCTGTGCGTTTGCTCCCGATAGCCTCCCTGAAGCGGTCTATATTTCTGCAGGTGAATACAATTACCTATCTTTGAGATGCCCAAGCGAAGAGGGAGAAGCGCCGCTGCGGCCTCGCGGCGCTCCGAGACTTCTGCGGCGGGCAACATTGAGGAGCTTATCCGGCGCATGCTTCCCCCGCTGGAGACGCCGCAGGAGAACGGCATGCAGCAGCTCTCCCTGGGGCTTGAAACCACCTTCAGCCCTGAAATGCGAACTCCACCCCCGCATCCCCGAACAGCCAGTTCCCCGAGGGAGGGGGAGCTTCCGGGATTCGGAGAGCTTCTTCCTTCAGAGGCAGTGGAGATCAGTCCGGGGGACGGATATTCGGGTTCCCAGTTTTCTTCTGGGAACCTGAGTATGGAGTTGGAGGCCTTGACAACTGTGGGAGAGGGAATGATCCAGACTGAACAGTTTGTGGAAGACTTGCCAGTGGGTGAACACAAGATTTCATACTCACATTTACATTTCCAATTTCCTCAGTTAAACAAACCCCAGGAAGTAACATTGGATGCCCTGTGGGACTTGGTTGCCACTATACATAAAACAAGTCTCAATTAAATCAAGTAGAAGAACGGTTTAATATGTATGATAAGAATATTTCAGAATTACAGAAAATTACCACTGATAATAAATTGCAATTAGAAAATCAATAACAGAATATAAACTCTTATAAAGCAGTACAGGAGGCACTAATCAAAGATAACACAAACTTAAGAAGAAAACTTGAATCAATTGAAAATTCCTCAAGAACTAATAATCTTAGATTAATCAATTTTCCAAAGATTACAACGGTAACTCCTAGGGAAATGATTATTCGCTATCTAACGGAAATTTTGGAAGTTTCTGAATCTTCTATACCACCTTTCACTCAGGTTTATTATCTTCCTGTTAAAGACACTAAAGATAAGAAAAATTTACAAGAAGTAAATCAAGAGCCTTTGGATGTGATGGCTTTATTAGAATCCTCTGATAGAGAAGTAGCCACTCCGGCAACTTTGCTTATTTCAGTGGCTCTTACAATGGACAAAACATGGTTATTGAAGCTATATTTCAAAAATAAACATAAAGAGTTTCTAGGACTGAGAATTCAAATGTTTCCTGATTTGGCCAGAGACACACAGAGGCGGAGAAAAGAATTTTTGATATTGAGACCAGCAATTACTGCTCTGGGTGCTACCTTTTTTCTTCGGTATCCTTGTAAATGTATAGTACATTATAAGTCGCATAAATTTGTTTTCTTTGAACCCTCACAACTGACAACATTCCTATCACTGTCAAGGCTGGAGAAAGCTCAAGATGGATAAAATGATAAATGACTTCCTTAGCACAGATTTACCTATAACTGTTTTTTCTTTTCTTTGATGATTGCTTAAATTCCGTTTTTATTTAGTCTTGGATTTCAAATGATGAGGACTTGAGTGAGATTTAAGCTAATCTTTTTTCCTTTCATATATTATATATTATGCTTGAATTATTTTCTTTCTTTATTCTTGAATTTTGCTTTCTGTACAAGTATATACTTGACTGTTATATTTGAAAAATTTATAAATAAATAAATAAAAAAAAGAAGAGACAGAGAGGGCAGACGCTAGAAAGAAGAGAGTGAAAAGAAGATTGAAAGCAGAAACCAGAGACGACAAAAGGTAGAAAAAAAATTTTATTTCTATTTTGTGATTAGAATATATCAGATTTGAAATATATATCCTGCTAGAGCTGGTATTAGACATAACTGGGGACTGCAAAACCCAGGCAGTGCTTCTTTAGCTTCCAGCTGGCTTAGGGTGCTTTCTGACCAGGGGGCAGTTGCCCTAGTTGCACTCCCCTAAAACTATTCCTGTCATGTGTGACTGCAGTATTCTGTTAGCATGATATTTCTGTGTAGCATTCTGTAATAATTTGGCTTGTTCAGTTTTCTTGATAGTAGAGGGGATATATGTGAAGGGGAGGGGAGACAGGGGTTTTGTTGATCCTTGCTCTGAATTATTTGTATTTATAAAATGACAATTGTACAGAATATTGTTTCTTTTTATCTAATATAATAAAACAGTAAGCCGCGCAAGCACATTTCCTATGCGTGCGTCCATTTTCCATGAGCTGTAGCGACCCATAGGAAGTGCGCATGCGCGGCTTACGGTCTGGCCTCACAAGGCAAACAAGTTCACATACGCGCCCTTCCCTGCTCTCCACCTGCGGAGCGGCAGCTGCTGGCCGCTAGCACCCACCTGCCCCTCTCCGTTGCTTCCCGGCTCCAGCGGCGTAGGCAACACTATAAACACGCTGCTTCGCGCCCTTCTCTGCCGATTTCCTCTGCCGCGTCTGTCTCCGATGATGTCATCAGAGACGCGGCAGAGGAAATCGGCAGTAGAAGGCCGCGAAGCAGCGTGTTTAAAGTGCTGCCTACGCGGCTGGATCCCCGAGGTTTGTCAGCGGTGGGAGGGTCAGGAGCAGGCCGGATCGACAACGGCAGTAAAAGAAGGGGGATGGGCCGAATGGAGCAGTGAAGAGAAGGTAAGATAAGGGAAAGGGGGAGTGGGGGAAAATGCTGCTACTGCTTCTACACAGGAAAGAGGGGGGATAGGAGGGAAATGCTGTTGCTGCTGCATAGGGAAGTGGGATGGAAATGCTGCTGCACAGGGAAATGTGGAAAAATGACAGACAGACAGCAGGAGGGAGGGAGACAGAAAGAAAGAAAGACACAGGGGCAGGGAGAGGGACAGAAAGACAGACAGAGAAAGGGGGCCAGAGAGAGAGTCAGCGGGAGAAGGAAAGGGGGCTGCTTTGGGGGGAGGGGTGTGCTTGGGGCAAACAGCTTTGCTCTGGGGGAAGACAGAAGGGGCCATGGAGAGACAGGGAGAGGGATAGGGGCTGCTTTGGGGGGAGGGGTGTGCTGGGGGAAACAGAAGGGGCCATGGAGAGATAGGGAAAGGGGGCTGCTTTGGGGGGAGGTGTGCTGGGGACAGACAGCTTTGCTCAGGGGGGAAGACAGAAGAGGGCCATGGAGAGACATTTGGGGGGGAGGTGGGTGCTGGGGGCAGACAGCTTTGCTCGGGGGGGGGGGGGGCGACAGAAGGATACAGACAGCGGCCAAGGAGAGAGAGATAAAGAAACACAGACAGACAGACACATCTATTCTAGCACCCGTTAATGTAACGGGCTTAAAGACTAGTACTTTAATAAAATACATTCAATATAAAATCATAACTGAGGCTTGTGTGGTTGGGATCAGATGATTTGTGGGGACCGAGCTCGCGGAGATGGGGCAGAAACGGGGTTTTTAAATTTTAGTCCTAGTAGTTTGCCGGTCCACAAAATAATTCTTTTTTTTCTGCCGGTTCACGGGTGTAAAAAGGTTGAAGAACACTGTTCTAAAGGAGTCAAAGGCTCTGAGCATTGTAAGTTCTTTAGGAATCATTGTCTTTTGTGGGTTGGTCTTAAGGAGTTAACCACAGGGGTTGGAAAAGGACCTGTTTCCAAGCAATCATGAAGGAAGCAAGAGGGGCAAAAAGATTTTTCAGACCTGGTGATTCTGTCCCATGTAAAGTGGGTTGGAATTGATTCAAATGCTAAAGCTTTCGAACCCCAACTTCTCGTACCTAGCAAGTAGAGAACGAAAAAGGCTAAAAACATTCCTATAAGATCGGCCATGTTAGCCCGAAAAGATGGCTGCACGTTGGAGCTGAAGCCCTTTAAAGGGCTGAAGAGGTGGCTCTGAAGCAGAAAGGGGCTGGGCTTCCCACCAAAGAAAATTCAATTTTGGAGCTGCTCTTTTTCTAGGTACAGTAAGGGGGGTGACCGGTCTCCCTTTCTCTCATTGCATTGTGCTTGGAGCACAAGCAGCGTGCTGAGCAATGTGGCACTCTGAAACAAGGCCCTTTGAAGGGCTGAAGAGAAGATGGCTGTCTCGAAGAAGAAGGGAGCGGTACTTCCCACCGAAGAAATTCAAAAAGCTGTTCTAGGTGCAGTGAGAGGATGGTTAGTCTCCCTTCCCTTCACTGTGCTTGAAAATGCAGGCAGCAGCTGAAACAAGGGCTGAAAGAAGATGGCTGGCTCGAAGAAGGGGGCATGGCTTCCCACTGAAGAAATATGGAAGATAGAGGCCAAATGGCCCATCTAGTCTGCCCATCAACAGTAACCTTTATCTTTTTCTCTCTCTGAGAGATCCCACGTGCCTATCCCAGGCCTTCTTGACAGTCTCTGTTTCCACCACCTCTTCCGGGAGACTGTTCCATGCATCTACCACCCTTTCCGTAAAAAAGTATTTCCTCATATTACTCCGGAGCCTATCACCTCTTATATCCTATGCCCTCTCATTGCAGAGTTTCCTTTCAAATGAAAGAAACTCAACTCATGCACATTTATATTATGTAGGAATTTAAACGACTCTATCATCTCCCCTCTCCCGCATTTCCTCCAAAGTGAGATCTTTAAGTCTGTCCCCATATGCCTTATCACGAAGACCACACACCATTTTAGTAGCCTTCATGTAGACCAACTCCATCCTTTTTATATGTTTTTGAAGGTGTGGCCTCCAGAATTGTATAACATGCATTTCCTACTGGCCATACCTCTCCCTATGCAACCTAGCATCCTTCTAGTGTTATAAAATTATTATTAAATGGATGGAACTCCACCAATAATATATATCCTCTCTCTGGCTTAAAGAAATATATATTATAAAGAACTATTAATTTGAGGAAGTTAGCTCGCTTGATTAAAACTTAGCTCTGTAACAATAATTAAATATATATGTGAATATTTATTCAAGAACTAAGGGCTCCTTTTACTAAGGTGCGCTAAAGAAATTAGCGCACATAGGCGCCTACGCTGGAATAGCATGTGGCACTAGTCTATTTAGCGCGGGCTGGTAGGGTAGCCTCACGCTGATCGCCATGATAATGTAAATGTTACACGTTGCCCTCCACGTAAGTAAACAGCGCGTGACAAATGTAGATATTAGCGAACGCTAATACAACAGCGTTCTGCCTATTTATCTTATGGACCCAACTTTTCTCCATGTCCTTAGTACAGTAGTTTAGTGAATCCAATAGACCCCCCCCCCCCAAACAAAACTGTGGTAACATTGTTTAGCATGTGGGAGCTGTGCTCAATGTCCTGTGCTTCTCCCTATACTTCCCATGAGTGTTGAGAGAAGTGGCCAGCATTCTGTGGGGTCAGACTACAAAAAGCACTAGTGTGCTTCTGTAAAAGGTGTGTACGGTGTTTACTCACGCAGACAATAGCATGTCACTAACCTTAATGCTGTCCTACTATAGCTTCACTCTCCTACACATTAATGTTACCACCATCCCTTTAGCCAACCTGTGCTAGCGGTGTTTAGTGCTAGCAGGGTGCTTTGTGTCCGGTGCTGCACCTGACACTCCATGAGTGTGTGGGAGCAGGCCATTTGCTCATAAGAACCCTTACCATGCATAGGTAAAAGAGGGGGGTGAGTTAATGCAGGTCTGATCTCACCATTAGTAAACAATACTGTGTAAAAACACACACGCCCCTGTCAATATAAGGCTGTATGTGGAACAGTGCAGTTCAACTGTACACATGGTGAGGTGGGTGGATGAGGCCACCAACTGAAACAAAAACCTCTAACCTGGGGCCCATCCCTGTCATATAGTGGTGATATGATGGTCATATGTAACTCATGGACCATCTCACGGTGACCAAGGCAGCTCCCTAGTATCTTGGCAAAACCCAAAGAGTGCTATGCTACATGCTACCCATATGGCTGCCTCCTCATATCAGGATCACTGACTAGGGACTTTTCCTCCAGGAACTGAGAGCAACAAGTATGTTCCCAATGGCCCTGTAGATGGACTTTTCCTCCAGGAACCGAGAGCAATAACAATGTCACCCAACAGCTCTGTAGATGGACTTTTCCTCCAGGCCTCTCGCTCTGACTAACGTCTATGAGAAGTGAGCCTTGTAAATATTACAACTGCCTTACTTGGTCAGGCCAATTGCCCCTCTAAGGCAGTAGCCTCTTCTCATGGTATCTAATATATAATTCTTAAACCCCCCCAAGTTAAAATGCTGCAGATTTGGTATATGCTCCAATGAAGTATCCAGTGGTATTTGGCTAAGGCTCTCCCTTATATTATTGGTATGCACCAAACAGGGTTTGTTGCTCAGAGACATTCTAATAACACCAGGTTGGCTTTTCATATGTTAAATTTAACAAAAGCCATGGAAAATCCGGCCTTCTCTGTATCCTTGGATGCAGAGAAGGCCTTTGATCGGATGGAATGGGCTTTCATGATCCAAACTTTGCATACTTCCCCTGCTGCTAGATTGTATATTAGGTTCAAACAATTTTTATTGATGCAAACAACAGCAAATACAACGCTAGGGCACCCCTAAGGTGCACAATACAAACATGGAGACCAGGATGGGAAACTGGTCAAACTAGAAGTAAGTTGGGAGGAAGTCCTCCGTCAGATAGACAGACTAAAAAGCGACAAATCACCAGGTCCGGACGGCATCCACCCAAGGATACTAAAAGAGCTGAGAAATGAAATAGCAGAAACTTTTCGCAAAATATGTAACCTTTCCTTAGAAACAGGGGAGATCCCAGAGGACTGGAAAATAGCAAATGTCACGCCCATCTTCAAGAAAGGATCAAGGGGTGACCCGGGAAACTACAGGCCAGTGAGTTTGACCTCGGTTCCGGGAAAGATGATGGAAGCACTGATTAAGGACACCATCTGCGGCCACATAGAAAACAATGGGCAGCTGAAGGCAAGCCAGCACAGCTTCTGCAAGGGAAGGTCATGCCTCACAAACTTGCTGTACTTCTTTGAGGGAATAAACAGACAGATGGTTAAAGGGGAATCCATTGACATCATTTACCTTGACTTCCAAAAAGCCTTCGACAAAGTACCCCACGAACAGCTGCTTAAGAAGCTGTGGAACCACGGGGTGCAAGGGGATATCCACCGATGGATCAAACACTGGTTGGCAGGCAGGAAACAAAGGGTTGGAGTAAAGGGCCATTACTCAGAACGGCAATGGGTCACGAGTGGAGTCCCACAGGGGTCGGTGCTGGGACCGCTCCTGTTCAATATATTTATTAACGACTTGGAGACAGGGACGAACTGTGAGGTCATTAAATTTGCGGATGACACCAAACTCTACAGCAGGGTTAGAACCAAGGAAGACTGTGAAAACCTGCAAAGGGACTTAACGAGATTGGAAGACTGGGCAAGAAAATGGCAAATGAGTTTTAACACTGAGAAATGCAAAGTCATGCATGTAGGGAAAAAGAACCCGATGTTCAACTATAAAATGGGGGGATCGTTGCTGGGGGTGAGCAAACTTGAAAGAGACCTGGGGGTGATGGTGGACACAACATTGAAATCATCAGCACAGTGTGCGACAGCCTCAAAGAAAGCGAACAGAATGTTGGGTATCATCAAAAAGGATATCACGACCAGGACGAAGGAAGTCATTTTGCCGCTATATCGGGCGATGGTGCGCCCACATCTGGAGTACTGTGTCCAGTACTGGTCGCCATACCTCAAAAAGGACATGGCGGTACTTGAGGGAGTCCAGAGAAGAGCAACAAAGTTGATAAAGGGTATGGAAAACTTCTCATATGCTGACAGATTGAAAATGCTGGGGCTATTCTCTCTGGAAAAGCGGAGACTTAGGGGAGACATGATAGAAACCTTCAAAATCATGAAGGGTATTGAGAAGGTAGACAGGGACAAATTCTTCAGGCTGTGGGGAGCCACAAGCACAAGGGGGCACTCGGAGAAATTGAAAAAGGACAGGTTTAGAACAAATGCTAGGAGGTTCTTTTTCACTCAGAGGGTGGTGGACACATGGAAAGCGCTCCCGGAGGCTGTAATAGGCCAGAGCATGCTACAGGGATTCAAGGAAGGTCTAGATAGGTTCTTAAAAGATAAGGGAATTGAGGGGTACAGAAAGAAGTAGAGGTAGGTTATAGGATTAGACAGAAACCACTTCACAGGTCACGGACCTGATGGGCTGCCGCGGGAGCGGGCCACTGGGCGCGATGGACCTCTGGTCTGACCCAGTGGAGGCAACTTCTTATGTTCTTATGTTCTTATATACAATAACACAAAAGCATGGGTAAAGAAGTATAACATCAACCAAACTCCCCCCATCCTACTCCACTCAGGGCGTGCAAGATCAATGAGGGCGGAAAGGCACTATATGAGCCCCGAAGATGCCACACCACCCCATCCCCCCACCCAAGCCCACTTACCCTATCCATGACTAAGTGCCAGAACCTTCCAATACCCCCACCTCCCCTCCAAACCCCCACCCCTCCTCTCCTCCCCAATGGTACTCTCCACCCAGCCCCACCAGTACTCTTCATTACTCTCCCAGCCCGACTGAGTGCCCCAATTAGGGCACCCATCTTAAGACCGCACTGCGGCCTTTGGATGCAAAGCTTGCAGATATGGCTCTCAGATATTCAAGAACAACATCTTTCACTTCCTAGCCCCTCCGGCATCTCGCGCTTCCCATATGACCAACTGATGCAACTGGTTCCACCAATGCCAAAACGCCAGCCAGGGACCGTCAGCCACTAGTCCAGCTGTAAATTAGGTTGGCAGCAAAGGTTTCCTTTATGTCAGGGTGTCCAATGTCGGTCCTCGAGGGCTGCAATCCAGTCGGGTTTTCAGGATTTCCCCAATGAATATGCATTGAAAGCAATGCATGCAAATAGATCTCATGCATATTCATTGGGGAAATCCTGAAAACCTGACTGGACTGCGGCCCTCGAGGACCGACATTGGACACCCCTGCTTTATGTGATGGAATCCAGATCTGTTTAAAGTCCGGTTCACTCTCTCTCTCAGGCAGAGAGTCACAAGAGGTAACTTTCCAGCTCTTAATTATTATAGAAGATACACAGAGAAACCTATGATAAGATGCAAGTTCACTCACATCCCAGCATAGACTAAATTAATCATTAGCATGTATCACTTGGATCTCATCAGATGACCTCTACGGACCAATCCAGAAACATAACTTAGATGAATAGCCTTTCTGTATAGAGTCTCGCTCAGGCTGTGAAACAGAGGCGCCTTCGTTAGATAAGACCAGCACATGAGCCATAACTCCTCCAAGATTCCCACAGGCTGAGCATGTAGGTATAGCTGGATGTCCTTGACTATAATACAGTTCTGGTACATACTATAGCGTGGCCGGCCCTCAAGACTAGCGGTAACCGGCCCACGTTTATAATATTCCCTCAGCGTGCTTCCCCAAGAGGGAGGAAGACCCTGTTGTGGATAAACTATCCTGCATTCAAAACAATATGGCTTCACACAGGTAGGTTTCAAAAGAAAGAACTCAAATTTATTGATTCTTCAGTGAGGTCAAAACAAAAATGCATAATAATCAAAGTCCCAGTAATAATAATCATAGAAACAAAATAATGCTGCTCATACCAGCCTGGTCTGGTTATATTCTTGAAACTCATATCTTATGTCCCAGGAAAGTCTTAGTTCATAATGGGAGTAATGGCATTGCATTCAATACGGTCTCCCAAAAGTCTTCATTGCAAATTAACAAAACAAAATATGACACACTGCAATGTGCAGCACTTCCCTTCCAAGTGCAGTGGCAGAAGATTGGCGGATTTGCCAAAACGGCTCCTTGTTGAAAAGAGCAAAATAACCCGCAATCCCTCCACTAAGATGTTGGGCAGATCCTGCCCCAGCCTTCAGGATATTCCCACTCTATGAGAGATATTGCTTCTGTTGTTTCAATGCAGCCTAGTCATGGCTTGCTGCAGCCATCTTAAAAAAAAACAAACTTCCAAGCAAACAAAACACTTTGTTAGCACACTTGGCTAGCATGCTCAGGACAAATTCTTATTGTCCCAGAGAAAATGGAAATATTCAAAAATAAACCCAGAAAGAAAAAATCACCTCCAAGCCAGCTATGCCAAACACACGTTCAAGATTAACTAACATCCATTTCCTCAGACAGTCCCACCTCTGGTAAAGCACTTCAATCCATTGCTTCATGTTCTGGGTTTCCCAGGGTTGTTCCTTCTGACTCTGTGTCCAGCATTTCCACATCCTTTGGCTCTGGAGGAATTAGAGGCTCCTTCCACCTGAGAGCTTCTCCTGTTTCTCCCCTTCTCTTGGACAGCCAGCTCTCCAAATGCTCCAAGGCTGCTGTGCTCCGCCCAGTCCTACTCAGGGGCCGGACTTCTTTCAGCTGAGGCTGCCTTCTGCCCTGTTTAGCCAGCCTCTTACAAAATTGGAAATTTAAAGGAGCCTTGCCAGTTTTCACCAGGCTATGTTCTAAGTCAGGTCTGAACACAGCCTGTGCTTCCTGGTCCTGGTCCTGCCTAACTGGGACAAAGTGATTAGCCCGGACCAGTTTCAGGGGTAGATTTTTACGATTCTTCCCTGGCACAAGGCCGGCATTGGGCTCGGGTTTGTGACATACCCTCCCCCTTAAACCATGACCACCCGGGCATGGTCTACCTTCTTCCTGGTTCTCCTGTAAACAGGAAAGTCTGTCCACATTAGTGCTTAGAAGTCTTGGCCTGTGCACTACATTGAATCTAAATGTTTGGAGAGCAAGGGTAAGCCTCACGTTGTTATTTCTCATGGTGTTCAACCATTTGAGGGCCACATGATCAGTCACCAATGTGAATTCTCGGCCCTCCAAATAGTGAACCAAAGTCTGCATTGCCCACTTGGCAGCTAGGCACTCTAGTTCCACCGTGGCATACCTTCTCTCATTGTCATGGAGTTTGCGACTGAGGTACAGTACATGGTGTTCTACTCCTTGCACCTCCTGACTAAGGATAGCCCCTAACCCACTAGTGGAAGCGTCCGTCTGCAGGATCATTGGTTTAGAGAAATCTACAGCCCTTAAGACCGGTTCTGAACAAAGACAGTCTTTCAGATCCTCTAAGGCTTCCTGACCTAATGTTTCCCAGTGAAATGTGTCCGGTTTATCTTTCTTCAACATATTAGTGAGCGGAGCTGCTCTAGTAGCAAACTGGGGAATAAACCTTCTATAATATCATATAAGCCCTAAGAACCCCCTTAGCAGCTTCTTCGTGCCAGGTAAGGGGTAGGACTTAATGAACTGGACTTTGTCCACCAATGGTTTTACCTGGCCTCGGCCTACTACATAGTCCAAGTACTTCACCTCCCTCTATCCCAGGAAACATCTCTTGGGATTTACAGTTAAGCCAGCCTCCCTTAATGACCTCAGGACTGGCGCAACATGTTCCAAGTGCTGAGTCCAACTGCTCGAGTGGATGACAATATCATTAAGGTATGCCTCCGCATAAGAATGGTGGTCCCGCAGTACCTCGTTGACTAGCCTTTGTCATGTTGCAGCAGCACCATGAAGTCCAAAAGGCATGTGCCTAAATTGGAACAGGCCAGCAGAGGTACTAAAGGCTGTCTTGGGTTTAGCGGCTGGCATTAAGGGTATCTGCCAGTATCCTTTCGTTAAATCAAGTGTGGATAAATACTGGGCCTGTCCCAGACAGTCTAATAATTCATCTACCCGAAATCACGTGATGCACTGAGCCAAGGCAGAAGCAGGCTGCCTGAGTTCCCGGGCCCCGAGTCCTGAAGCGCCTTGTTACTAGCCTTTGGAGGTGAGCCGGGAGACAGCGCTTTGCAGCGCTTGCTGTGCACAATATATGGACAGATTTCTGTCCTCTCCTGCGTCGCCGATGTCCACCCGCACTCAAAAAAAGGATCGGGACTGCCCGCAGCACGACGCTGACAAAATGGCGCCAGTCACCTCCAAAGCCGCGATTCAGCAAATAGCGCCGGAGGCGCTGACGGCCCTTACTCAAGCAGTAACAGTGGCAATGCAGCCCAACATAGAAAAACTTTCTGAACAGCTCCAAAAGCTTGAAAATCTACTTATGGAGACTACTAGCCGCACCACAGCGCTGGAGACTCGGGTTTCCAGTGTCGAGGATACACAGCAGGCACATGACACCATGTTACAGTAACTGCAGGCTCTGACTCAAAAACAAGCAGAAAGACTGGATGATCTTGAAAATAGATCCAGAAGATCTAACTTACGTTTTTTGGGGATTCCGGAAACAGTACCCGGTCCTAAGCTCCTGCAGGTGCTGGAGGCCTGGCTGACCAGTTCCTTTCCCTTGAAGGAGGGCCTGGGCCTATTCGACTGGAGAGAGCACACTGGCTAGGCCGAGAACAAGCATGAGAGGCGAGGCCTCGCATGGTAATAGCCAAACTTTTAAACTATAACCATAAAGTGGAAATCTTGCGCAAATATAAACAACTTCGGGAGACTTTAGCATTTGAGGAGTCTGAGGTGCATTTTCCAGGACTACTCTGTGGCCCTAACGGAGCGCAGGAAGCAATTCTACCCACTTTGCTCATCTTTGGCTGACAAAAAAATACGCTTTCTCTTTTTATATCCAGCCACTTTGAAAATTTACCATCAGGGACGCTGGCAGGTATTTGAGGCCGTGGCTGAGGCAGCCCTTTATGTGAACACTCAGGTGTTGCCCCAGTCGGACCTTAAATGAAAGAGCACATGGTGTGCTTCCTTGTTTGTCATATGCTCCTATGTGCCTGTGGCATTATGGATGCACCGGGATCTCCTGGTTTGGGGGAAGCCTGGATCTCAGATAATATGGCTGTTACTTGCTATTCTGGTTTAAGTTTGTTTACAATTTTGTGTTTTTTCCTGTTCTAGTTCAGAAATTGATATACTGTATATTTGAGCTCATCCTAACGTTCATTTGCTCTGCAGACTGCTCTTATGACTATTGTATTTACTGTATGGGAACTCGGGGCCTGGAGTGGCATTGTTTTGTGATCTTTCACACCTTTGAGACCGCCTAGGGCGAACCTGAGGCTGTGACCACAACCATGCAATTGGGGAGAAGGTTGGGAAGGGAGGGGGGGTTGGGGTTCCAGGGGGGGGGGGAGTCCTTGGCCTACGTGGTTGCTGCTGGTATTCTTTCGATTATTGGGAAGGGTGGGATCAGACCCTGCTGCGAGACTCCTGCACCTGACATTTACCATGGTACTGGTGCTGCTTGGGCAGGTCCTGAGCGTCATGTGGCTGCCCTGGGTATGGCTGGGAATCCGGGGTGGATTTTTTCCGAACTTAGCATTTTATATGTATATTTGTACTAGCCCCTTTTGTACCTGCTGACTAACACTTTGAGAATAGTATCCTGGAATGTTTCGGGCATTACCTCTCCCATAAAACGAACAAAAATTTTAACACAGCTCAAACAACATAAGGTCGACATAGTCTGTCTGCAAGAAACCCGACTTACAGACTTGGAACATCAGAAATTGAGGAGGTCCTGGGTAGCCGCAGTGCATGCAGCATCTTCAACTCATAAGCGGGCAGGGGTGGCGATACTGATTAGTAAGACATTACTGACTTACATTCGCTGGACTGACTCAGCTCGAAGTACATTTTACGGTAATGTGGCCTCCAGAATTGCACACAGTACTCCAGATGAGGTCTCACCATGGCTCTGTACAGTGGCATTATGACTTCAGGTTTACGGCTGACGAAGCTTCTATTGATACATCCCATCATTCCAAGGCAAGGCGAATGATGGGATGTATCAATAGAAGCTTCGTCAGCCGTAAACCTGAAGTCATAATGCCACTGTACAGAGCCATGGTGAGACCTCATCTGGAGTACTGTGTGTAATTCTGGAGGCCACATTACCGTAAAGATGTACTTCGAGCTGAGTCAGTCCAGCGAATGGCCACTAGGATGGTCTCCGGACTAAAGGGTCTCTCATACGAGGAAAGACTGGGCAAATTGCAGCTCTACTCTCTAGAGGAGCACAGGGAGAGGGGTGACATGATTGAGACATTTAAGTACGTCATAGGTCGTGTCGAGGTGGAAAACGACATATTCTTTCCTAAAGGACCTTCAGTCACAAGGGGGCACCCGCTCAAACTCAGAGGAGGGAGATTTGGTGGTGACACCAGGAAGTATTTCTTTACAGAAAGGGTGGTGGATC
The DNA here is from genome assembly GCF_902459505.1 of Geotrypetes seraphini. Classification (NCBI taxonomy): domain Eukaryota; kingdom Metazoa; phylum Chordata; class Amphibia; order Gymnophiona; family Dermophiidae; genus Geotrypetes; species Geotrypetes seraphini. The sequence goes on along the minus strand of NC_047089.1, from coordinate 109,913,131 downwards.
ACTGGAACAAACTACCAGTGCAGGTGATCAAGGCCACTAGCGTGCTCGACTTTAAGAATAAATGGGATATCCACGTGGGATCTCTATGTGGGTCGAGCAGCACTCTGACTTAATGGGGTGGGACAGTAGAGTGGGCAGACTTGATGGGCTGTAGCCCTTTTCTGCCGTCATCTTTCTATGTTTCTATGTTTCTATGACATTGCCTTACACTGCGAAAGTAGTAGCCTCAGACCCACAGGGCCGCTACCTCTTGCTGCAGTTGTCAGTAGGCACATATTCCTTTTACTTGATGAATGTATATGCACCTAATACCTATGACCATTCCTTCTTTGAGGGTTTAACTGCCATGCTTCTTGGGCGGGTTACTGATCCGGTATACATTGCAGGGGATTTCAATCAGGTGTTTGACCCGACTTGTGATCGTTCTCAGCCGGGACCTAGTGCGAGTATATCTCATACCAGAGACCTGCCCTTTCTTTGCGCCACTTTAGATCTGGTGGACCCGTGGAGAATTCTCCATACCACTGAACGGGATTACACACACCGCTCCAGAGCACTTAACACACAATCAAGGATAGATTACATCCTTACCACGCGCAGAGCATTTCTAAATGTGGATGCAGTGGTAATAGGCCCGGCGGTGATTTCAGATCACGCGATGATCTGGCTAGATGTGAATGTGGGTTTCGGTTTACACGGACCTATACGTTGGCGCTTCCCTAGTTATCTATTTTCTGATGACCATTTCAAAACATACCTAACGACTAAATGGGGTGAATTCCTAGACTTTAATGAACCGACACTGTTTTGGAGCACGGCTAAGGTGGTGCTCAGAGGAGATTGTATAGCTTATGTAATAGCGCGTAATCGTCGTTTGTCCCGGGGAATACTGCGGTTGGAAAAAGAACTAGCAAGCGCTAAGCATTAGTATACCCTGTTCCCGACCCGCCACACTAGGGAACACTTAGCTTCCGTGGAAACGACCCTTAACTCCTATATACATGAGCGCACGGTGAAAATGCTCTTGTATCAAAAATTTCGCTACCATCGCTATGGAAATCGGGCAGGGAAGTTATTAGCCCGCTTAACTTCCCAGGTGCGGGGTCATCGTTATGTTTTGGGATTGAGGGATAGTACGGGCCAATTTCAACACACTACTGAACACATTGCACAACTTTTTCAGTCCCAGTTCGGGAAGATATATGGGCGCCGGGACTCGGGAGCTGAACCCCTTATTAAGGACTATTCACACGGATTCCGGTTTACAGCCGCTCTCTGACTCGGATGTTAGGTTTCTTAATGCACCTATCACCCCTAAAAAAGTACATTAAGCTATCCACAATCAACAAAATTTTTCGGCTCCAGGGCCAGATGGCTTTACGGCAGAATTTTATAAACTGCTCTCAGGGCAGCTTAGTCCTTTTTTGAGGGACTATTACTCCCAGGTAATCCAGGATGCCAGGTAATCCAGGATGAACATTTCCCTGGAGAAGCGAATGAGGCTTTAATCACGTTGATATTGAAGCCTGGCAAAGACAGTTCTGCTCCCGAGTCCTATCGCCCAATTTCTTTGCTGAATGTAGACAATAAAATTCTGTCCAAAATCTTAGCTGATAGATTAGCGACCCTTCTCCCCGATGTGATTGCATCCACACAAGTCGGCTTTGTACAGGGTAGACAAGCAATACACAACGTACGTAAAGCATTGATAGCCTTAGCGCACACGCAACTCCATCACACTCCTATGCTTCTACTCAGTTTGGATGCGGCACAGGCGTTCGACCAGGTCAATTGGACGTATCTCTTTGAAGTGTTAAATTGTATGGGGATATCTGGCTGGTTCGCCTCGGCATTACGCACTTTATATTCCACTCCAACAGCAAGACTACTTGTCAATGACATTATTACTGACCCAATACCTATTGAGAGGGGAACTCAACAGGGCTGTCCCCTGTCACCCCTCTTATTTCTATTGTACCTCGAACCCTTTCTTCGCACAGTGTCTCAGGACCCCGACATAGTGGGTGTGGTCTTCGGAATTCATTTACTCAAAGTGTTGGCCTTTGCAGATGACCTATTATTTTTGCTAACTGATCCCGCTCACTCTGTTTGATATTTATTGCAAGCACTTGACGAATTCAACTTTTATTTGGGATTTACGTTGAACTACCAGAAATCTATGGCCCTAGCTAGCCCCATGACACTACAACAGACATGGAGCGATCACTTCCCATTTACGTGGGCTCAGACTTCAATTCGCTATTTGGGGGTACAGATCCCCCAAGACCTTACGACCCTGTACACCAGCAATATCACCCCATTGCTTCAAGACACCTCACAACATCTACAGAATTGGTTCACTTTTCCCTTATCGGTGGCGGGCCAGGTAGCCCTTTTAATATGGTGCTCTTTCCCAAATGGTTATATCGCTTTCAGGTTTACCTCTGCTGCTGTCCCATACCCATAACATTTGTTTAACGAAAGAGCTACAGCGTTTTCTATGGGGTGGTAAGCGACCACGTATGCCCTTGCTACAGATGTGTCTGCCCAGGGATAGGGGGGGCTATGGTTTATTAAATGTACGTTGGTATGCTATAGCTTGTCAGATGAGACATATTAATGATTGGTTTAGAGGAACATCTGATTTTTCTGCTACACCACTGGAGTTATCTTTGCTGGCTCCGTTCCATGTGAGCTATTTTCTACATGTGGCGAATCCGAGGATGCGTCCTTTGGTGTCTCACTACCCCATTTTTACGCCGGCCAGAAGGACATGGAGATGTGTCTGTAAAACAGCCAAATTGTCTTCTAGGGTGTCTTTATATTTGCCTATACAGGGCAATGGAGCTTTCCAGCCAGGCATGCAAAATGCCACCTTTATTAGGTGGCAAGCACAAGGTCTACAATATCTTTTTCACCTGTTTTCGGAGGAGGGGAACATTTGCCGAGCTGCAACCGACTTTTGACCTACAGGCTAATGATCTCTTCGCCTATTACCAGATCCGTCACTATGTTCAGTCCCTCCCAGTGGCTGCCTTACTGAAGTCTGCAGGGAGGCGCTTTCGGAACTCTTCAGCCTTTCAGCCCAACAGAGGATTCCTCTACGATTTCATATTGTGGGGATCCGGGATTGCCAACCAAGTACAAATCTGGATATATTAGCGACAGCGTGGGCTGAGGACTTGCATTGCCAGTTGACTGCTCAACAGTTACAATGGGTCCTGAAGAACATTCATAAGGTGTCACCCAATATCACTCACTGGGAAATGCAATTGAAAATTGTTCTTAGACTTTACATTCCATTGGAACGTGCAGCCCGGATGGGATTACTGCGTCGCATTCTTGCCCGAAATGCAATCAGGCTCACGCATCTTTGAGTCACATGTTTTGGGCCTGCCCCGCAATCCAACAGTTTTGGAAACATCTTGGCCTATATACCACATCGCTTTGGGGAAGGCGATGGCTTCCGCAACCGAGGGCGTTATTTGGATTTTATAATATAGCCTCGCCCAAACCCAGGGGAATGTCAGCATTTATCTCCAGAGCCCTTTTGATGGGAAAAAAAGCCATCCTCACCAACTGACTCTCCCGTGATCCCCCGTCATATGCACAATGGAGATCCCTAATGATAGTGCACGCAACACTGGAGAGACGCATGGTGGGAGACTTGACTCTTGGCCCAGGTCGCAAATTTTGTCAGGTGTGGGAGCACTTCTGGCAGGACCTCACACCACGTGCTCGCAGTAGACTTTTGAATCTTTAAAATTTTATTCCCACTCTCAGCTGTTGGACTGGCCATGGATTCTTGGGGAGGGGAGGGGATGGGGGGATGGGAGGGGAACTGATTATATTGTTGAAAATGTTATTTCCTGAATGGTACTACTGTTTGTATTTGCTTCTTACTGCTGGAATAATAAAAATCATTTAAACATAATTCATCTACCCGTGGCATAAGGAATGCGTCGAATTGTGAGACCTCATTAAGTTGGCGGAAGTCAATACAGAATCTAGGGGACCCATCTGCCTTGGGTACAATAACTATAGGACTGCACTAAGGTCTTAATCAATGTGCCCACCTGTTGCACCTGGGCATCAGAGAGTTCCGTACCTATGTTGACCCCCCTCTTCCTGAGAGAGATCTGCAACTTGTGGTCCAAAGTCCTCCTCCTGGTTCTACTGGGCTATCAGGGCTAATGTTTCCCTATCTTTCCAGGGCTTCAGTAGGTTGATGTGGTATGTTTGTTCCCGACCCTTCTCATCCTTAACCTGATAGTCTACATCATTTAACTTTTTGACTATCACGGCCGGGCCCCTCCATTGCGCTAGGAATTCATGGGGGTCGGTAGGTACCAATTGCTGGCTAAATCAGGGTTCAAGGTTTGGAAGGCAGCCAAAGTCTTGCCCGCTAAACATGGTAGCAATCGTGCTGCCCACTGTTCCAGCGGCCAACCAGCGGCATTGGCAGTCCTTTCAAAGGCTGATAAAAAATCATCAGATGCATCATCCGGTGTAATCTTATGCAAGTGCATCCAAGCCAAAGGATTGGCTCCTACCAGCTGTTGGGGTACCGAGTTTGTTAGTGGGGCACCCAGGATCGGTTGTTGTGGGGCTTGAAGAAACTGCGCAAACAGTCTTGATTGCTCCCCCATAGCAGCCATGAGTCCTTGGTGCTGTGTCTGTGCGCGGTCCTGCACCTGGTTCCAGCAGTCTTGGCTTGTCTGGAAGACCTCCTGCATCTCCTGGATCTGCTTCTGGCGTTCTCCAGCGATCAGGGCCAACACCTGCTGCTGCTCCATCTCCGCTGCCTGGAATGGAATCAAACAGAAAAAAAACAACCAAGTGTGGCTCCTTTTAACTTTTGCCTGACCCTCCTCCCACAGCGTAGCCGACCAGCTTCCATGAGTGATACTTTTATCCTCAACAGCCCGTTGAATTAGATACTCTTACCCCCGGTACTGATGAGTCTGCGCCTTGTATCACTCTGGTACTCTGGAACACTCCGACTCTGGTCTGGATACCACTGCTCTCTCAGGATGGGTCCTGCGTCCGACTCTGAGCCTCTCCGAACTGGAACTGCTCTCCAAGAGACTGGAACACTGGCTTTCAAGGTCCCAGCACAGCTGACTTCCGGTCCTCCTGTGGCTTGACTTCCGGTGTCTGTAAGTCACTAGTCCACCAGTATAAGTCCTCAGTTCACAACAAACAGCTCCAACAAAATCCAAAGGTAAGCCAAAAAAACCCAAATTAAAAAAAAAACAAAAAAACCAATTTTTCCAACAACAGGGGACACTGTATCTCACTCCTGATACCACGTGTAGCGTGGGCCGGCCCTCAAGACTAGCGGTAACCAGCCCACGTTTATAATATTCCCTCAGCGTGCTTCCCCAAGAGGGAAAGAAGACCCCTGTTGTGGATAAACTATCCTGTATTCAAAACAATATGGCTTCACACAGGTAGGTTCAAAAGAAAGAACTCAAAATTATTGATTCTTCAGTGAGGTCAAAACAAAAATGCATAATAATCAAAGTCCCAGTAATAATAATCATAGAAACAAAATAATGCTGCTCATACCAGCCTGGTCTGGTTATTTTCTTGAAACTCATATCTTATATCCCAGGAAAGTCTTAGTTCATAATGGGAGTAATGGCATTGCATTCAATACGGTCTCCCAAAAGTCTTCATTGCAAATTAACAAAACAAAATATGACACACTGCAATGTGCAGCACTTCCCTTCCAAGTGCAGTGGCAGAAGGTTTGCGGATTTGCCAAAACGGCTCCTTGTTGAAAAGAGCAAAATAACCCGCAATCCTCCACTAAGATTGTGGGCAGATCCTGCCCCAGCCTTCAGGATATTCCCACTCTATGAGAGATATTGCTTCTGTTGTTTCAATGCAGCCTAGTCATGCTTGCTGCAGCCATCTTAAAAAAAAAAAACTTCCAAGCAAACAAAAACACTTTGTTAGCACACCTTCCTTGGCTAGCATGCTCAGGACAAATCCTTATTGTCCCAGAGAAAATGGAAATATTAAAAAATAAACCCAGAAAGAAAAAATCACCTCCAAGCCAGCTATGCCAAACACACGTTCAAGATTAACTAACATCCATTTCCTCAGACAGTCCCACCTCTGGTAAAGCACTTCAATCCATTGCTTCATGTTCTGGGTTTACCAGGGTTGTTCCTTCTGACTCTGTGTCCAGCATTTCCACATCCTTTGGCTCTGGAGGAATAAGAGGCTCCTTCTACCTGAGAGCTTCTCCTGTTTCTCCCCTTCTCTTGGACAGCCAGCTCTCCAAATGCTCCAAGGCTGCTGTGCCCCGCCCAGTCCTACTCAGGGGCCAGACTTCTTTCAGCTGAGGCTGCCTTCTGCCCTGTTTAGCCAGCCTTTTACAAAATGGAGAATTTAAAGGAGCCCTGCCAGTTTTCACCAGGCTATGTTCTAAGTCAGATCTGAACATAGCCTGTGCTTCCTGGTCCTGTTCCTGCCTAACAGGGACAAAGTTTCAGGGGTAGATTTTTACGATTCTTCCCTGGCACAAGGCTTTCATTGGGCTCGGGTTTGTGACAATATCTAGAATGCATCAGGCAGAAAACAGCAAATATGTATTCTTCTCTCTCTTCTTGCTAGGTTTAGGCTGGAATGATTTCTTGCAAACAATGGTTCAGGCTTGATGATGTCAGAGAGGCCTAACCTTCAGGTGCAAATAAGGAAACACCCCTACAGGAGAAATAACCCCTTGAAGGAGAAATAACTTCAATGGAGTCTATTTTACCTTCAACCTAACTAATAGGAAAGGATCGTCAAGACCCAAGGTGATACTAAAAAAAATGCATATAAGCAATACCATAAAAATCAGCAATAAATCAAAGATATCAATAATCAATGTAGAATAATCATGAAGGCTAGGGCTAAAGTATCAGAAACCCAAGCCAAATAAATGATAACAAAATCACTGATAAATGGCAATATATGATAAAATCAATATTCATAACTAAAAAGCAAGGCACAAAATGTATGCCAAAGCATAAGTTAAGACAAAAAAATCAAAATCAAAAATACGGCTAGCAAAATTACTCATTCATAGCCGCAATGTAATCATGCATTCTTAAGTCAAGAGGTGATGGTCTACGACGAATCACACATCGTATCTGGAGGGTCTCATAGATTGCAAAAACAGAGGCCCAAAACAGGATAACCCACAGGATGGTAAAAAGTGGAATAACAACCGTGATAAGAAGGTCAACACTGTAGGTACCAACAACTTCATGTACATTGGAGGAACCAACATAATAGTCCACAATATGAAGGTTATCATTATCAACTTTCAGTTCAATATTATGGGAAGGTTTAGACAACAGAAACTGTTCCATTTCAAGGGTAAAGTTGATTGGATGTCCACGGAAAATATCCAGGATTTCCAATTCAGTCTCAGTAGGAGTAGAGTCCAAATAGAATAGAAAAACACCTCCAACAGAAACAAAAGCATAAGGTGGTACAGTAATCATACAGACATTGCAAGGTAAGGTAAAACAATTGGTCACATCATGTTTGGTATAGGTGACAGTAAGAGTACTGATTAACCAAGCATTATTCACAATGGCCACAGTGGTGTCTGAAAAATCATCATACTTAGTCATGGTCACATGGCATTTCTCAGGAATGACAACAGACAAACCACAAAGGGTTTCTGAGGTATCTTTCAGGAAGGGTTTACCAGGGCAAAGCCAATGAATATCTTTAGTTTTCTGACAAAGGGCCAAATTAGGGACCAAATAATGGGTGGGATCATCAGTATGGTAAGCCACATGTTCTAGAAGAGGAAAAATTAAGGGCCTCCCACCAACATGGTTTTACGAAAGGAAGATCTTTTCAGTCCAACCTGATAAGCTTCTTGACTGGTAACAAAAAAGCTGGACGGGGGGAGGCCCTTGACATCGTGTACTTGGACTTTAGTAAAGCTTTTGATAGTGTTCCACACCGCAGGTTATTGAACAAGATGAATGTGATGGGATTAGGAGGAACGCTGACTGCATGGGTAGAATACTGGCTTAGCGGCAGACTTCAAAGGGTGATGGTAAACGGTACTCTCTCAACAACGTCAAAAGTGACCAGTGGAGTGCTGCAGGGCTTGGTCTTGGGCCCAATGCTATTTAATATCTTTGTAAGGGATCTGACTCAAGGACTTTGAGGCAAAACTACGTTATTTGCCGATGATGCTAAACAGTGCAACATTGTGGGCAGGGCAACAGAACCTAACAGCACAACCGCGCAAAACACTATGGAACAAGACCTACTTTTGCTAGAACAATGGTCCAGTACTTGCCAACTAAACTTTAATGCCAAAAAATGTAAGGTGATGCATCTTGGCAGCGGGAATCCTTGCACTACATGCACCCTAAATGGAGAAAACTTAACAAAAACTGAAGTAGAAAGGGACTTGGGAATAATCATCCGTGAAGACACGAAGGCTGCAAATTAGGTGGAGAAAGCCTCAGCAAAGGCTAGACAAATTGCTTGGCTGCATCAAAAGAAGCTTTATCAGCCAAAAGCCCGAAGTTATAATGCCATTATACAGATCCCATGGTGAGACCCGCACCTGGAGTACTGCGTTCCAGGTTTGGAGGTCACATTACCAAAAGGATGTGAAGAGAATTGAGTCAGTTCAGAGAATGGCCACAAGGATGGTAACAGGACTTAAAGATCTTTCATATGAAGATCGTCTGAACAGTCTGCGCTTATACTCACTTGAGGAGTGCAGAGAAAGGGGGGGACATGATAGAAACTTCAAGTACATAACGGGCCGCATCGAGGAGGAGGAGGAGGAAATCATTACTCTTACGGGTCCCACGGTGACAAGAGGACATCTGCTAAAACTTAGGGGAGGAAGATTTCATGGGGACACCAGGAAATACTTCTTTACCGAGAGGGTGATTGATAGATGGAATGGTCTTCCACGTCAGGTAGTCGAGGCTAGTAGCACACTCGACATTCAAGAGACGATGGACAAACATGTGGGGGTCGCTACAGAGGTATGATAGAGGATAGTTTTCTCTAGGGTGGAAGGGATCATGATTGGGCAGACTTGTTGGGCCGTCGGCCTTTTCTGCTGTCATATTCTATGTTTCTATGTTCTGGAGTGTCCACTTTCAAATGTAGGTTATCTTTCCAGGTACCCACATTGATTACTTGTTTTAACTGGTAGACATTCTCAGGGAGAATAAAAGGCATGTGTAACACAAAAGCCAGTTCCATTCGTTTTATATTTACATATAAAGGAACTGCAGAACCTAAGTAGAAAGCTATTTGGATTTGGAAGGGATTCAAGAGGTATAACGAGTAACCTTAAAAAAGCTTCTCTAATTACATCAAAAGGAAACCAAATACAGTGGAATGTGACCCAACAGAAGATGACTAATACTGGTGTCAAGTTCACGGAAAAGGTTATAAGTAATTTCTCTCATGGGATGCATAAATGTACGTTCATCAATTTATCATGCCTTTGATAACAATAATTCAGCAGAATTAAATTCAATCTTATGAGTATGCATATTAACCAAAGTCACAGTGTCATGGAGAGTCTTGCCTTGGGCAATGAGTCTTTGTTACTGGAAACTCACTTGGGACTGAATTTCATCCAAATTAGTTTGGAACTGATTGACAGTAGTACATAGTTTATTAATGGATACAGCATTGGCAATGGACATAGATGAACCAAAAAGTGAACCAAGAGCAGTAATCAAAAGTGCACCAGAGACAAACCCAATAAAACGTTGGGGTCTGTTATGCTGAGGTTGAACCTGTGGTACCATCACTTTCTCGAGTTGACTCAGGATATTCTGCACGTTGGTAGTAGCATAATGCAGTTGGTCTAGATACCATAGTTGGGTACTCAGAGAAGAGTGAGGAACGGTCAAGTTGAAGTGCTTCCGGAAAACATCATGAGGAGACAAGGAAATGAAGACTTTCTGTGCAACTGGGTAATCAGGAAACCAGGAGAATCTTGAAGGACAACTCCGGACTGGAGACCAGGTTTTGGGACCAACTCCAATCAGCAGGGGAAACAGGAACAGCAGCATCAGACTTCTTTTCGCCATCTGAAAAAACAGAACAGAAACAGACTATGCTGTTATTTGGTTAGCATTAGGCATCACAACAATGGCTTCATCCTGGGCAAATTTACTGGGATGACATGGTCTTAGTTGATTAATGTGGACCCATTGACTACTGCAACATAGCCTATTTAGCAATCTCCCAAAAGAATATACGACGTCTTCAAATAATGCAAAATGCTGCAGTCAGACTTATCTTCGGGCTCAAGAAATTCGATCATGTGACACCTTATTACCAACAGTTGCACTGGCTGCCGACAGAAGCACGTGTAAAGTTTAAATTCGCCTGCCTCTGCTTCAAAGTACTATATGGACTAGCCCCCAAATACATAACAGACCTTTTCTCCTTTTCTACCAACAAACATAAGAGAAGCACACATTCAAACTTCGTTTCCCCTCCAATTAGAGATTGCAAACTGAAAAAACACCATGATCACCTTCTCTCACACCAAGCAGCCTTATGGGGTATAGACCTAGATCAACTGCTTTCGCCCACTACCTACGAGGAATTTAGGAAGCGCCTAAAAACACACCTATTCCTGAAATACCTAAACAACTGACCTGCTATTCTCTCTCTCCTCAATAACGGTCCTCCTGACCTCTTACCCTTTTCCTCTCTCCCCTCTTAAGTCCGCATAGAACTCTTGGTTCTGTGATATATATAAACTGTTATTATTATCATATCGTAATTTTCGCTGTACTTTTTGAATTGCACGGTCTTCTCCTAACAGGCCCACTTGGAAATTTCTTCCAATCTGTATACCTTATACTCTCGCTCAGCAAATTGTATATCTATAATTTGCTTCCTTAATGTTTCTGCACTCTGTATTTCCTCTGACTTTCTGCACATTGTAACTCGCTGAATGTCCAGCTCTCTTGATTGTAAACCGCCTAGAAGTCGCAAGATTGTGGCGGTATAGAAGAATAAAGATATTATTATTATTATTATTAAGGACATCTTCACCTTGAGAATTTGACTTGGTGCGAATTTGATAGGCCACAGGTGAAGCTTTTTCCACTATAGGGAATGGACCATGCCAGCTTGGCAAAAATTTACTTTCTTTGGTCTTGGTTTTGCCAAAATTGTAATAGAATACCTTGTTACCAATTTGGTATTCCTTTGTGGTAATCCTATGATCATAGTAGGCTTTTCTATCTTTAGCAGCAGTTTCCAGATTTTTCTGGGCAAAGGAAAATGCACCCTGTAGATGTTGACGTAAATGGGTGACATATTCATGGGCAGTTGCAGCACTAGAAAGATTTACATCATTAGTTCTATACAACAAATGAATTGGTAATGTCATTTCTCTACCTGTCATCATTTCAAAAGGCGTCACCCCCATAGAACGGTGAGGTGTGGCACGAATAGCCATCAGTACCAAAGGTAACTTCATGTCCCAATTCTTACCAGAGGTAGACACGTACTTCTTCAGGATGGGGATGATGGTACGATTTGCTCTTTCCACTTGGCCTGATGATTGAGGGTGATAAGCTATGTGCAATTTACTTTTCACTCCGAGCATCTTCCACATGTGTCGCATCACATCAGCAGTGAAATGTGATCCTTGGTCTGAGTCCACTTGCATGGGCAACCCCCACCTACTGAACACGTGATTCAGTAGCAAGGTAGCTGTAGTCTCCGCAGTACAATTGGGTGCAGGCAAGCACTCAATCCACTTGGTAAACAAACAGGTGACAGTCAGCATATACTTATTGCCACGGGAGGAACAAACTACTGGGCCAATCCAATCAATCTGGATGTCGGACCAGGGCATGACCAAACCCTTCTTTCTCAAGGGTGCTCGGTGAATTGGCGAGGAGGGTTGAAATTGACAACAAGTCAAACAACCTCTCGTGTATAACTGCACATCTTGCCGCATATAAGGCCGGTAGGCTACTTGCTTCAGTGTCTCATAGGTAACTTCTTCACCTCTATGTTGTTACGATCCTAGCCCTAAAGCTAGACTCGTGCCTAGCCTTGTTAGGGCTAAAGCTAACCCTAGGTTACAAAAGGCTCTTCAAATAGATAGAGGGAGTAGCAGTAGAAAAGAAAGTACTGACTGGCCCTTTAATGTAGAAGCAAATAACCTTCAGGGAGTAGAGGGTACTATGGGGAATAGCCTAGAACAGCCTCTAGGGCAGCCTGCTCTCTCTGCTAGTCCCCAGCTGAAGGAAATAATCAAGAAACCAGTAAGAGCTAAGCCTGCAGTGCAGAGAGCTCCTCCTTCTCTAAGGACGGGGCGTGCTCGTTTGTGCCATTTAGAGGAGGTGCTCAGGAGGAAAAAGTTAGTTTCTCCTGGACCTGCTTCAGGAGAGTACTCACCTGATATTGCTCTCGAGATTCAGGACATCGAGGTGAGGGGAGCTGACGCTGACTCTGTGACCAGCCAGCAAACAGTTCCAGAATCCATGGACTGGACCCATACTGAGGGACTGCCTGAAGATTCTTCTATGGATCTAAGTTAAGTGGCAGGTCTGCTTAAGTTACAAGGTAGCAGTAATAATTGCTCTGTGTGTTGCTTAAAGAAAGTTACCCTGGGAGTGGAATGAGAGTGATACTGCTATGCTGATTTAGAGCAGAAAGGAAAAAAAACGTTTTTGTTCTGTTCTAACTTCAAATGCCAGAAGATCAGCAGTTTAGTTAATTTTCTTTCTGGCTGTTATAATTGACTGAGGGAAGTGAGTAAGTTGGGGAGAATCCACTTTCCATATAGGGAGGGTTAGTGGGGCCATTCGTGGCATTCTGTTTTACAGAAAAGTTTAATAGTGGATTCACTTACTCCCCTCCCCCACATCAGTTCATGGAAGCTGATTGGGAAGAAGCCAGCTGAACTTCAGGGCGTGGTTCCAGCACTACTAAGAGTACTAGCTATAAGGCTGAAAGACTATTGAAGTTTAAAGCAGCAGCATTTTTTTTAATGTTTATTTGGACTATCTGAGAACCAGATTTTTGGACTATGTTATGCCTTTACTTACCTGCATTAAGGTGGTAGCTGAGCCTTACTGTGTGGACTCAGCTATATTTTTGTTTGTGGAATATCTTTATCATTGTGGAGTCAGGACTGCGTGGGAAAATAGACTCCAGCATTCCAGTGCATAATAAAGATACTTGATCTTTCAACACGAACTGTTTTTGTACTAATTTTGTTTTCTGCATTATGAAGAGTGTTCCAGCAGGTCTTCCTACCTTAAGGAAGCATGTCGAGGTTGCATTTAAGTGAGCAGAGTCCAGCAACACTGAAGTCACAGGTACCGGCTCCGCTACAATGTCCAGCACAAGGTTCATCATGGGCATGTTGCAACATGATTCCTCGATATGCAAGGGGTACAACCCACTGCACGATACCATGCTTACTCGTCCGAATGAGCAGGTTCTGGTGAATCGATAATTTCTCTCTGGAGGTGTAGAGTATCCTCAGGTCTTCATCCTTCTGGTCGTCTTCAGACAATGGATGTTCCTGTGGATTCTGTATGAAGTTATAGAACTTTCCCAGGATAGGATCTACATTCTGAGCAGTTACAAGATCAAAGGAAGGGACATTATTGCCCCACTGCAATACAAATGTTTCAGCTACCTGTTTTGCTTGGCGTTGAGTAATTACATGCACCATCGAGTACAACTCCTCAGGGCATTGCCATAGTTCACCTGACAAAGCACTTTCTTTGGCCAGTTGATCTGCAAGGTCATTTCTGATCTTGTCAGGACTATTAACCTTGGCGTGACCTTTCACTTTCTTCCAATAGATGATCATGTCATTGTCTTGTATTAATTGATCTAAGGCTAGAATCAAGTCTCCATGATGGACAGGCTTCCCTTTGGAATTTAACATGTCCTTTTTCCACACGGGTAAGTGAGACACAAAGTTCTGACGCACATAATCAGAATCTGTACAGATAATCAGTAGAGAATGACACAGTCACTGCGAGATCAGGGACAAAGCCATTCACCGCCCCGTAGAGCGGTGAATGGTTAGCAAGCGCGGTGAAATGAGCATGAACACGCGAATGAAGAGTTCCGACCGGCAGCCCCCTCTCTCCCTACCGGCCGACCGGCCATGCATCTCCCTCCCTCCCTCCCTTTCCCTTACCTTCTCTTGTTGAAACTGGCGATTTCTATAAGGCTATGTGCTGTATTACAGCCGGAGCCTTGAAGTTGCGTCGCGTTGCCTGCTGGAAAAGTCTCCTCTGACGCAACTTCCTGTTTCCAGTTGCATCGGAGGAGACTTTTCTAGCAGGCAACCCAACGCGACTTCAAGCCTCCGGCTGTAATACAGCGCATAGCCTTATAGAAATCGCCAGTTTCAACAAGAGAAGGTAAGGGAAAGGGAGGGAGAGAGGGAAATCCACGGCTGGCAGGCAGGAGGGAGCTGCTGGACCGCGTGAAGGGTGCTGGGGGTGGGAGGATGGAGAGGAGAAGACGTTGAAGATGGGGACGGGGTGGTGATAGGGACAGCGGGGACGGTGACGGGGCGGTGAAGGGGTCGGCAGAGACGGGGATGGGGGAGTGAAGGGGACGGCGGGGACAGGATGGTGAAGAGGATGGTGGTCCGGGGATGGGGCAGTGATGGGGACAGAATTTTTCCCCGTGTCATTCTCTAATAATCAGTTCTGGGATCCCCTTCTGTACCGCAGACTGTACAGCAACTAAGGCTGCTACAATCTCCGCATATTGGTTGGTTCTGGCACCAAATCGATACTTCAAGGTTTCAATAGGTGTGTCTGCATTCCATAACACACCTACTCCTGCGACCAAATCATGATCCGAGGCCTGGTGGAAGGCACAACCATCCACGTAAACCTGAGGTATATTGGCACAGAGCTGTTCATCATAAAGATGATGACGATGGGGTTCCTCCTCTTCTGGTGGAGCATCAGGTTCCGGTATACCTGTAAAAGAATCTTGTTCTGTACAATCATGCAATTCTGCTATCCCTTGGGCTACTGTGTTATGATGTTTCAGAGCATACTTTACCTGTAAAGGCCATCCCTTGGAGAGCCAAAGTCTATGAGACTATTTGGCTATTGGAGACACGACCAATCTTGATCCTGTCACTACCCAAGAAACTAATGGATTGATGACAAGTCTCTACAATGAGTTTTTCTCCTTGGATGTAACTGAAAATGTTGCAAAGCCCAAACAGTTGACAGTAAAGCTTTCTCACAATCGGAATACTTCTCTACATTGGTGAAGCCTTTGCTTGCATAGGCCACCACACGCTTGTCAGAGTCGTATTTCTGGTACAGGACAGCACTCATAGAGTGTTCGGAGAATCCCAGGTCGATGAAGTATTCATGACCACTCTCGGGGTAGGCAAGACAAGGAAAGCGACTAAGCTGATCTTTCATCTTCTTGTTCAGGACCCCAAGTCCAAGGTACATCCTTTTTCAGTAAGGTGACCAAAGGTCTAGAGATCTCCGCATACTATGAACTGTCAAGAATAGTTGCATATCTTCAAGAATGAATGAAGTTCCGTCAGATTGGTAGGTCTCCTCAACTGTTGTAGGGCCTGTATCCTTTTCTTCTGTGGTCGAAGACCTTCAGAGGAAATTTCATACCCTAAGTAGTTCAGAGATGTTCGGCACCATTGACCTTTGGCAAGGGTCAATTTAGCTCCTGCATTCTGCAATTGTTGG
Source organism: Geotrypetes seraphini (assembly GCF_902459505.1). Lineage (NCBI taxonomy): Eukaryota > Metazoa > Chordata > Amphibia > Gymnophiona > Dermophiidae > Geotrypetes > Geotrypetes seraphini. Next base: position 109,897,388 of record NC_047089.1, on the reverse strand, counting down.
AACACATGTTCTACCTCTTCCAGGTGTTTCTGAAAGGTGGGACTCTTGATCAGGATGTCATCCACATAGACCAGAGTTCCTTGAGCTTTGGCATCTGGAAGGGCTTTATGGACTGCAGAAGAGTTCAGAAAACCAAAAGGTGTTCTATTCCAAGTGTACTGTTTCTTCCCAAAAGTAAATGCTAGTTTGTATTGATCCGGTGGATGTACGGGGACTATCCAAAATGCAGACGCTAAATCCAAGCTGGTAAAATACTTAGCTCCTTTGATAGTAGTCAAGTTCTGGTCAAGATGGGCCATAGGCCACCTGGACAAGGGTACATCCCAATGTCCCAAATTAATCTACAATTCCCCCTCCCATTTACCCCGGATATTCTGGTAATCCTTGACTGGTTGTAACTCTTGCAAACTAGCATTAATGCTAGACACCGAGAGGGACACCCCCTCCTCCCGAGCAAACAACTCCCGCAATCTGGCCCCCACATGCAAGCACAATTGTGCTCTGTCGAGGGATCCCACATAGTGCTCCACTTGATGACACGCGAACTGCGCTCCCCAGGTCTCCCCCACCTTAGCTAGCAATATTGCACGGGTCAACAGCTCCCCATCTTCCCCCAAAATATGTTCTAAACATGAAACTCCTTTCACTTCCCAGGTCAGGTACTCCCTGGATTCCTGTCCCGGAGGAAAGGCTGGGTTACCCCGCAAGGGCAAGAGATCAGTAACCGTCAGATCCCCACCTAGGGCTTGCACAAGCCAATGCCAGGCCGCTTGCAATGCATTAAATAATATATTGGATCGGACAGAAGGGGGCAGTGCCCTCCGAGAACTATGTAGTAATGCAAACACATCATAGGGAGCAAAAAACTCACGTTCCATGAGAAGAGGGGTTAACTTGCTAGTCATATTCACCCAATCTCTCAAATGACGGAGCAAACACGCATAATTATAGACCTGCACATCCGGTAATCCTAAGCCCCCCTTATGCCAATTCCCCAGCAACTGAGACACCTGAAATTTCGGTTTCTTGGCTGCCCAACAAAAACGTGCAACCCCTTTATAAAAAATGCGTAAATCTTTCTTCAGCAAGCATAACGGCAGAGTCTGCAAAATATACAGCCATTTGGGAAAGATGAACATCTTAACCAAGCAAATGCACCCCATCAGAGAAAGGGGCAATGCCCTCCAGGTATCCAGCAAAAGCTCCGTCTGTTGCTGAAGCCTATCCACATCAAGACAATACAAATGGTGAACCTGCATGGTCATCAAAGTCCCCAAGTACACAAACTGCCCCGGCGCCCATGTCAATGGAAATGCCTCCAATTTATCTAAATTGCGGAACCCGGCATAGTCTCCATATTCGTTTATCAAATCCAATAAGGCCGTCAGAGAGGGCATAGGATCTGAAAGGTGTACTAAGATATCATCCGCAAAGGCCGATAACTTAAAAGAAGTAGCTCTGATGTCAATCCCCCGTATAGATGGCATCGCATATATGTCCCGAATTAGGGGGTCCAATGTTAGCACAAACAACAACGGTGATAAGGGGCAACCCTATCTCGTCCCCCTAGCAATCGGGAACCGGTCCGTTTTGAAATCCTTCAATACTAGTCTAGCCTGTGGGAGATCATACAATGCTCGCACCGCTGACACAAAAAAAACATCAAAACCATAGGCCGCTAAAGTATCATAAAGAAAATCACACCGCACCCTATCGAACGCCTTTTCGGCATCAAAACTAACCAGCACAGATGGGAGATTGCACTCCGCCCACCGTTCCAAAGACAGCAACAATGTTCTTACATTTTTAGCTATGGTTCGTCCTTTCACAAATCCCACTTGAACTTCGTGGATCAGGGAGGGAAGCACAGCGGCCATCCACTTTGCCATGATTTTCGCTAGCAGTTTTACCTCCGTATTCAATAAGGAAATAGGATGATAGGAGCCTGCTTTTTCAGGGTCTTTATGCGGTTTAGGCAACAGCAATATGCGTGCCGTGTTCATACCCTCCGGTAAAGCCTCTACGCCAACCATGATATTAAACATCCGAGCAAGCGGCTGGATAATCTTCTCACCTAAGAGCTTATAAAATTCAATGCGCATGCCATCCTCACCCGGTGCCTTCAGCAGAGACTGTTCCCTATTGCCCAATACACTTCCTCCGGCATTATTGGTGTATTCAAACACTCCCTGTCTGTCTCAGAGATACGGGGCAACATTATCCCATCCAAATAGGTGCCTACTGTCACTCCCTCCTCTGACGGGGGGGGCATAGAGGTTCTTAAAATAGCGAAAAAATATGTCTCCAATTTCCGGGCCGGTTGTAAATCTCTCCCCCTGCTCATTCCTCAGGGCCTGAGCCCTTCATGGGCCCATCCTAGTATAAACCAGTCAGGCCAGTAGTTTCTCCCCCTTATTCCCATATCTATAAAGCTGGTACTTATAGTAAGTGAGGGATTTGCGCGCCCAGTGATGTAGTAGGGAATTGAGGGCCACTTGATATTCCATCAATTCCTGTTTGTGCATGGGGTCGCCAGACTGGCCATACCTCCAGGCCCTAGCTACATCTCTCTCTAATCACAGAATTTCCCTATCACGAGCTTTTTGAACGTGACTACTATAACTAAGGGTATTCCCCCTCAACACCGCCTTCGCCGCTTCCCAGAATAATATGGGGTCCCCTTCCGTGTGAGCATTATGCCGTTTGTATTCATTCCATGTACACAGCAACCGTTCCCTATAGTTCGGAACCCTATACAATGCAAGTGGAGATACCCAGCGCCACTTCCCCAGAGTCCCCCCTCCTGCTTGCCATGTCACTTGAACCCAGGCATAATCAGAGATTGTATAAGGACATATCTCCACCCGCTCCAGCTTCCGTAACACCTGTTCCGTCACCCAAATATAATCTATACGAGACTGCGTACCGTGCGCCCGGGACATATGGGTGTAATCCCTCTTGGTGCCATGCAGTACCCTCCAGGTGTCAATTAATTCCAGGTTATCACTAAATTTTTGGAGCTCCCTCTCTCCTGCTCGACGTAGAGCACCCCCCGGCCCCGTGCAATCCAAACTAGAATCACGAACTGCGTTAAAGTCTACCCAAATCATTAAGGAGACCTGGGTGAAGGGCAACAACAAGCAATTCAAGTTAGCATAGAATGCCGGGTCACTTTCATTAGGAGCATAGAAACAGCAAAATACCATGTCCTGCTATGCAATCACCCCTTGACAGAGCACATATCTGCCCTTCCCATCTTTAGCCAGAATTTGCAAGTTGTCTAGGAGGCCCTTACGGAACAGAATCACTATCCCCCTGTGTTTCCCTTTTGTAGAAGCCGCAGCACACTCCCCCACCCACCATTGCTTCAGTTTAGTATGTTCAATATCATTCAAATGGGTCTCTTAAAGAAAGGCCACATCCACCTTATGGCGTTTAATGGGGGAGTTTATCCCCCCCACATTCCAGGTGACAAATTTAACCAGGATCCACTATCACTAACCACTCCACATACTCCACCATCAGTACCCGTGGAACCCGGCCATCCCAGCCACTGACCAGGCCCCATCAGAGCACCACTTGACCATCTATTACTAAAGCGGGGCAGAGAGTACCATCTCCCCTTCCCCCTTTCCCCTGCCCCAACTCCCAACTCCCAACCCCTCCCCTACCACCCTTTTTCCCCTTCCTCCCCCCTCCAACATCCCCCTCCCCCAGTTCCCAACCCAAAACTACATCTCAAGACCATCCAAACAGATCTCAAGATCCCTTGAGGAAGAAGCAACTCCACCACCCCAACCACCCCAATAAAAGGAACACCAATATATGCAGTACCCTCCACCCGGGTCCCCTCCGCATACAACCCACTCCAATAGAGCCTTTGTCCCTCTCTGCAGCACTCATCGAGCACACAACCACAACACAGCCCCCATCACAGACCCCCCCCGGCCAGACTACAACAGACTGCTCTGGCCCACCATGCAGACCCCACGCTTACAGCTGCCCCCAGCCCCCTCCCTAATCCCCGCCGCACACAGACTCCCCTACCTCTCCGCTAACCCTCATAGAAACACACTCACCCTGCCCACACCCACCACCCACCTCCAAAGCAAAAACCCCACAGCCTTCCAACAATAGAAGCCATCCAGGCCAAAAGGTAAGTCCAGTGATGTCAGCAACCCTCTCACGTGTGCCGCCCCGGTGGCTCACTGCTCCCAGCTCTCCGTACCATTGCTCCTCTGGTCTGTCGCCGCCATCCGAAAGGTCCAGCTATCTCCTCCCTTTGCTCTCTAGCAGGTCCCCTCTCAGGAAGGTTAGCAGCACCCAGTTCTTGTAGCACCGACCAGGCCTCCACCACTGTACGAACCCGTCTTGTCGCGCTCCCCACCATCAGTGCCAAGGCAAATGGATAAAGCCACCGATATCTGAGGCCCTCTCCACGGAGATAGGTGGTCACCGCTTGCATGTTCTTCTGCTTTCACAAGGTTGCTGCCGCCACATCCTGATAAATGTCCACCCGCAAATTATTCCATTTGTAATCCCTCTGCTTCCGCACAACATGAAATATTTCCTCCTTCACCCGAAAGCTGCCTAGGCACAAAACAATGTCCCAGGGCAAGCTGGATTTAGGGCGCCCCAATGCCTGATGCGCGCGCTCTATTTCAATTTCCGGCACCCACCCCTCACCTGCCAGAGCACTAGTGAGGATATCCATACAGATGTCCAATGCTGTCTGGCGGGCATCCTAATAGGTGCTTTCCTCCGGCATTCCCCGGATCCAGAGATTACATCTCCGGGATCTGTTCTCCAGATCTTCCAACTTGTCCCACATCGCCAACTCCTCCGCGCGCACTCCTGCCACTTCCTGCTGCACTGCTATGAGGTCCTCGGTCATGGTGCTGGCATGTGCTTCCACCACATCCTACCTCTTCACCAACTCTCCCAGGTCCTGCTTTAAATCTGTGACTGCTTTGGTTACATCGTGGCGCAGAGACTGCATTTCTTTACGAATGTCCAACAGCAAATCTCTCAGTGAGTCTGACGCCTCCACGGAGCCCCCCTGCACACCACCACCTGGCCTATCCTGGTGTTCCACGCTGCCCCCATTGCAGCCTCCAACACTGCCATCTTGGTCGTCTGTATCGGGCTTGGTCCCGCTGCCTTCGGGGTTCCTTGCTTCTTTCCTGCAAACCCGTAGCTGTCCAACTTTCTTCTCGTGGACATCCTACGCGGCCGCCAGTCAGTTGCAGTATTACTAGGGGGGGCGGAGAAGGCAAAAGTTGAAGCGGTACCTCCAGATCTCACGTCAGGATCTCCTCTGCTATATCCAGTCTCCCGGGCACTCTCCACACCATCACCACCTTCTATGTACTCTGCTAACCAGGAAGGCCAAGGAGGGCCTCTCAGTGGCAGGAAGGAAGGTTGATTCGATGGCCTGCACGAAGTGGAGCTACTGCAAGAGTCAGGGGAGCTCCCTCCAGAGTCAGGGAGGCAGAGCTGTACAGGGAACTCGTACCCTGTATTTCCAGACAGGGAAAGGTGAACGCTGATAAAGAACTCGCCGAGAACAGCAGGCACCGGACCACAGCAAATCAACAACTGATACTGCACTCAAACTGAGCGAACAGCCTAGGGAAGAGCACGGAGTCCATCAAGCAAGCTGCCCGCAAAAAGTGCTCTCTTCAGACATCAGGCTGGTGACCACCGCGATCCTAAGCCGCAGAATCACTCTGGTGGGTACTGCAGCCTGCGCACATTGGTCGATTGACAATGCGGGCTCACCGACTTGTCCCGGCAGACCTGCAGAGAAAGTAGATGCCCGGGGTCCGCACACATACCATGTGGGCTGCTGGTCGATGTTTTGGCGTCTCAAGGTGCTCCGATTTGCATCTGTCCGCTCTTCTTTTAGATAGCAGGGGGCTTGGGGAATTCTTCCCCCGCAAGCATTGAGGGAGGAGGCTGAAAACCGCTGCTGGTGAGAGTTACATCGGGGCTGCTGGTATCCGAAGACGGAGCCTCAAATCCAGGCTGTCATCTTCGGCGATGACGTAACTTGCTAGATTGTATATTAATAATTTTTCAGAACGCTGCTGTTTATAGAGGGTTGTTAGACAAGGATGTCCCTTGTCTCATTTGCTCTTTGATATTGTATTGAAACTCTTGTTATTAGCTATTCAGCAAGTGGAAGAGATACAGGGTATTCCTTATTCAGATTGGGAATACAAGGTCTCTGCTTATGCAGATGACATATTGCTTCATTTGAGAAATCCTGAAACAACCATTCCATGTTTACTTGACTTGATAGAAAAATTTGGGAAATTTTCAGGATACAAGATAAATTAGAGTAAATCAGAAGTTCTTCCACTTAATGTAGATTGTACAAAAGGTTTATTTGAATTATTCCCCTTTCTCTGGAAGGAGGAGGGAATAAAATATTTGGATAAAAAAATACGCTGGAAGAAACAATGAAGGTAAATGAAAAATTTTTATTGCAGAAGGTAACAGAAATGTGTGAGCATTGGAACCCATTACATCTGTCTTGGTGGGGGAGAGTTCAAACTATTAAAATGATGATTTTGCCTGTGGTTTGTTATCAAATGGGTATGTTGCCAGGTTTTTTTCCCGGGATCTTTTTATAAAAAATTAAATAGCATTCTTATAAAATTTATTTGGCTGGGTAAAATTGCAAGAATTGCTTTAGTATCTTTACAAAAGCCAATTACGGAGGGAGGGGTAAATTTTCCTAATTTTTATAGGTATCATCAATCCTATATTATGTGTCAGGGTATGTATTGGATCCTCCCAGAGCTCATAGAAAAGCTCCCAGATTGGTTGTGGTTGGAATGGCAACTCATGTCTCCCCTACGATTAAGCCACGTTCTCAGTATCAAAATGCCTAGGTTATATAAAGAAAACAGAATATTAGTAGATACATGGAAAACCTTACATTATGTGAATAATTTAACACCTATTCCAATACATAAATCAATGACTCAGACTATATGGCTGAACTCCAAGATTCAAATTGGCGGATTTAAGGTCATCTGGAAGTATTGGATAATGGCAGGTATATGTATTTTGGATGATGTTATCTCTAATGGTAAGCTGCTTGATTTTTCACAGTTGCAACATAAATTTGGTTTTAGCAAATCACAAAATTATAGGTGGTTGCAGTTGAAGCAGGCCATTCAGGTAGGGCTCCCTGAATGGAAAAATCTTAGTAATCAGTATAGTTTGCCATTCTTGTGCTTTCAGGTAGATTTCCCGGGACACCAGGCTGCTCAGTGGTACAAATTTTTTTTTTTTTTAGCGGCTAACATGTTTTATTGAGCAGATGCATTTTCAGCCATAAGGAAGAATGATATTAGTTATCACCAGGAAAGATATTTTCAATTAGACAGTTTTTCATATACATCTGGGGCCATCAGAAATCACATTTCCCATTACCGTAGTACCACATTAAATATTTTATTTTTAAAAACAGGCTGGAGTTTTAAAGTAGATGCTATTTCCAAAATCACAAACTTCATAAATCTTTATTCATTTTCTTATGTTACAACAAGTGTTTCAAATAAATTCATTATAAACTTGAATAATCACACTTGATTAACTTACATATTAATATCAAATTTAAAATTTCTTTAGAAAATCAATATTTTATAAAGTTATAATATTATGTAAGAAATCTAAATTAATATAATTATTATTGAATATAATAATCTCCCCTCCCTCTCTCCCTCCCTATCAATATTGAATGAGAAATCTTTATTCATTTTCATATGTTACATCAACAATATAAATTCATACTAATATTTCAGAAAAATAAATTTATATAATTCTTAGTTAATATAATAATATCCCATCCCCTCCCCCCTCCCTTCTATTCAGTAATACATGAATAAAATTTTTAAATGTTATTTTATCCATATTTCATATTATAAATCTAGTATTAATATATTATATAATATTTAGAGATATGATCTCTTTTTCTTCTAATCAAATTCTATACATGGGAAAATTAATCATTCTTTACAATATTCAGTTAATGGTCTCCATATTTTTTGAAATTTATCTACATGTCCTTTTTGTGTTGCTATAGTGAGCTCCATTTTGTATATATGACATACAGAATTCCACCAGAATGTATAATTTAATCTGTCATGTTTTTTCCAATTGAATGTGATTTGTTGTATTGCTATTCCAGTTAAAATAAAAAGAAGTTTGTTATTACTTGATGATATTTGACTTTTTGCTCTCATAGTTGTTCCAAATAATATGGTATCATATGTCAAGGCTACCGGATTTTCTAACATCCTATTTATTTGGGGCCAGATTGATTTCCAGAATGTTAAGATGAATGGACAATAGAATAAAAGATGATCTAATGTCCCAATTTCAACATGACAATGCCAGCATCTATTTGACCTAAGAACATAAGAACATAAGCAGTGCCTCCGCCGGGTCAGACCATAGGTCCATCCTGCCCGGCAGTCCGCTCCCGCGGCGGCCCGAACAGGTCACGGCCTGTCTGAGTCACCAGAAGGGGCCCCCTTGCCACCTTGGTTTCCCATTGAGTTCTATCTTCCCATCGAAGTCCTAACCCTCCGGTCTTGCACATGCACGACCAGAGCAGGCCGCGACCCCTGGTTAGCTTTCTATACCTGTGTTACATCTCAGCACCTCTCTCAGTATCCCACGATCCCCCTATCCCTCAGGAATCCGTCCAATCCCTGTTTGAATCCTTGTACCGTACTCTGCCTGATCACTTCCTCCGGTAGCGCATTCCAAGTGTCCACGACCCTTTGGGTGAAAAAAAACTTCCTTGCATTTGTTCTGAACCTATCTCCCTTCAGTTTCTCTGAATGCCCCCTCGTGCCTGTTGACCCCTTCAGCCTGAAGAATCTGTCCCTATCCACCCTCTCTATGTCCCTCATGATCTTGAAGGTCTCTATCATATCTCCCCTGAGCCTCCTTTTTTCCAGAGAGAAGAGCCCCAGCCTATCCAACCTCTCGGCGTATGGGCAGTGTTCCAGCCCTCTTACCAGCTTCGTTGCTCTCCTTTGGACTCTCTCAAGTACCGCCATGTCCTTCTTGAGGTACGGCGACCAATATTGAACACAGTATTCCAGATGTGGACGCACCATCGCTCGATACAATGGCATGATGACTTCCTGCGTCCTGGTTGTTATGCCCCTCTTTATGATGCCCAGCATTCTGTTGGCTTTTTTCGAGGCTGCTGCGCACTGTGCAGATGGCTTCAGTGATGCATCCACCAGCACACCCAAGTCTCTCTCAAGACTGCTGTCTCCCAACATTGCCCCCCCCAATTTGTAGTTGAACAACGGGTTCTTTTTCCCTATATGCATGACCTTGCATTTTTCCACGTTAAAGCTCATTTGCCATTTGTTTGCCCAGTCTTCCAGCTTGTCCAGGTCCCTTTGCAGGTCCTATCTATTTTTTGTGGTACAAATTGATATCTGGATTTATAAATAAGAAACCAAAAACTGGTCTTAGGGACATTTGGAGCATTGAGATTAAGCATCAAATTACTGCATCTCAATGGCCACAAATTTGGACTTGGAGGATGAGATGTACAGTGTCTGCATCTATGAGACAAACTTGTTTGTTTCTATTACATAGAGCATTCTGGACCCCAGTTCGTTTACAAAAGTTGGATAGCTCTAAATCTAATAGATGTTGGCATTGTCATCTCGAAGCAGGGACTTTAGATCATTGTTATTCTATTGCCCATTGATTATGGCTTTTTGGAAATCAATATGGGGTAAAATTAATTGTTTATTAGAAAATCCGGTGGCATTATCATATGATACTGTACTATTTGGCATGTCAATGAGAGCTAAGAGCCAAATATCTTCTAAAAATAATAAACTTCTACTTACAACAGATTACAAATAATTGGAAGAATTGGAATAGATTGAATTATAGTTTCTGGTGGAATTCTTTATGTCATATATTAGTCTTTAAGCCCGTTAAATTAACGGGTGCTAGAATAGATGTCTGTCTGTTTGTCTTTCTTTCTGTCTGTCTCTCTGGCCCCGTCTGTCATTCTTTCTCTCTCTCTCTCTCCTTGGCTAGTGTTTGTCTGGGTTGGCCGCTGGCTGTCTGTCTTTTTTTTTCTTTGTGTCTCTCTCCTTGCATACTGTCTATCTGTGTTTATTCTATCTGTCTCTCTGGCCCCCTGTCCGTTTGTCTTTCTTTATGTCTGTCTCTCTCCCTGGCCCTCTGTCTTTCTTTCTGTATGTCTCTCTGTCTTTCTCCCTGGCCCCCTGCCTACCTGTATTTATCTGCCTGACTGTCTCTCTGTGGCCCCCTTCTGTCTCCCTAACCCCTCCCCAAAGCAAGCCCGTTACATTAACGGTGCTAGAATATGTCTATCTGTCTCTCTCCCTGCCCCCTATGCAGCAGCATTTCTCTCCCCCCACTTCATTTTAAGTTGTCTAAATGAACTGAATCTAATTAATTCACATCCCTACTCTTTTTTTCACCGTCTGTAGAGGCCCCTATAGCTAATTTTTTGGTCTTTTTCCATCTCTTCCCTTCTTTCTTTTCCTTATACCAGTCAGACAATTGCTTTTGGATGTTCCTCAGTTCCTGCCTTGGTCTCCCTCTCAGCATATACCACTTACCTCTCCCCTTTCTACTGTCTCCCTCCACATAGCTTCTGCATCGGCTCCCTATTTATTCAGGCTTGTTGCTCAGGCACCACCTGCATGGCTGTTTTGCTGCCTCAAGTATTAAAAAGCGCACTGTAAAGGATAAATACAAAGGTACAGACCGGTAGGGCACTGGAGGCTAGGGAGAAAGCAAAGGCACAGCTGGAAATGGGAAAACGACACTACCATTTGAAGTTTATTTTTAAAGTTTAAAGTTGCTGCGGCGGCTCCTCTCATGATCGCTGCCTGCGTCGGAAGCTTTCTCCAACGCAAGTGTGGCTCATGAGAGGAGCCGCAGCAACTTTAAAAATAAACTTCAAATGGTAGTGCCGTTTTCGTTGATGAAGGTCTGCGCGAGCAGGGAGTCGTGTGGGTCCGTAATTTTGAAGGTGGTGCGAGCTGGAGCAAGTCCATCCTGGGCCCGCTGGATTCAGTGTCAGCATTAGGGTTTCGCCGACCGCCAGCGCTCAGCCGCACCGTGAGAGGCGGGTGAGGAAGGCCGCCGCAGCCTCGCGGCTTCTCCCCAGCTGTGTAACTTCATTTTTAAGTTCAAAGCCACCGCCACAGTTCCTCTCACGATCCCTGCCTGGTGTGATTGGAGAGAGGAGTCGTGGCGGCAGCTTGAGCATAAGCCCGATGCGCAGACCTCGGCTGGCGGCAGCGGTGGTAAGCCTGATGCGTGTAAACGCGCATGCGCACTCTCATGGCCGCGACGGATCAGGGAACACGGCTTTCGAGTGCGCATGCGCGGCCTAGCATTTTATTATATTAGATATAAAATGGAAAGGGTAATAGCTACACAGCAGGGGTATTTAAGAAAATGTCAGGATGTTTGAGATCCTTTAACAAATTATTGTAATGAATAAATACTTTTTTTCCCTTTAATTATGCATGTCCAAGGTTGGGGATGGGGAGGGGAAGATTTTGGTCTTTGATAATTGTAAGGAATATGGGGATGGGAATTATTATATGTTTTCCTGTGTTCAAACATTGTTATGGAATAGGGGGGAGGGGGGGAGATAACTTCTAAATTTGATTATTGCAGAATATTAAGTGTTGTATCTAAGTTAAAAATGTTTTTATTTGCTGAAACACTTATAAGTTTCAAAAATGAATAAAGATTTTAAAAAAGTTGGAATCTCTGCTTCTCGGAGGCTGTCCTGCGGCTGCTGGCCAAGCTTGTGTCCTGGCATCAAGCCTGCCTGTTCCTGGGCTCCTAAGCAGGGTAATCTGACACAAGCGCGCTTTAAAGCGACAGTCCCATCTGGAGTGCCAATTGAGCAGCCAGGTTTGCTCATAGGTGTGTAAAGTATACATGAATGATGGCACATGATGCAAAATGTATTAAAAAATGTATTTTATTTATTTCCATAACAACCATCAAAAGATTATTTGCGTCATCAGAGGTCTTTACAGACACCAAACGCTGGCATTTCTGGCAAAAAATCCCAATCCTATAATAGCTGTTCACCAATATATATTTTCAGACCAGCATGACATCATTACTTGTCAGCCAGTCGGCCGACAGAGGCTGTCTTTAAGTTTGAACAAAAACATTCTTTTTGACATCGAAATAAAGTTTCATAAATCATATTTTTGTTTATATTACTTTCTAAATATGCATAAACCATTATAACATACTCAAAGAACACTTTAAATCCAAAACAACTGCTGATAAATTCGTGTCCCTGTCAGCACAGAAGGAGGAGGCCTACTCCCCCTCCCTCCTATGCTGGAGGTCAAACTAGCTGACCTTTCCTACTCTGACTCTCAAAGACTGGTACAGTGTTTCTGGCTCTATTTACAGATGTTGCCTCTTAGGATTTCTCCTTAAAGTTTCTTCAGGTTTAAAATATATAAAATATTTGAAATTAAGTACAAATCATTCTCTCACATATCATTCATACCACATATCACACATATTCGGGGCCCCTTCCATCCATAGATCCACACAATATATTTCATTCATATTTAATACATAGAACTATCTGTATTCAAAAATATGAAACCCTATATCTTCCACAAGCCAGACTGAGAGGTCTGATATTAATTAGAACCACGAGGCTCAAGGCGGGAAGACTCAGAGAGAACATAGAAGACAGAAAGACAGAACACAAAATGGAGTCATTAAAACAAAATGGAATCACTAAATCAAGATGGAGTTCTTAATACCTCCAGAAGTATGTTACACATTACCTGATTTCCTCTATGGTCTGGCTTATTAGCAAAATACATACAGAGAATATTATTATGCTTTTCCTTAATATTAATCTGTAGTGTGTTTTCCTGGCCTTGGCTACATTCATATTCAGATTTTTATTCACCAACTTTTTGTACGCTTCTATTGGGCATGGCTTTAACTAACACATATGCTTGTATCTAACTAGAGTTACCCAGAATCATACGAAAAGCCGGCATTTTTGTACAAAAAAGTCTGTAAAATACTGCACCATGTCCTGCACACTATCCATTCCATTAGCGCCCCTTACAGCCCATGAGCGCCACTCCACCTCAATCCCCTCTTGAATAACACGTAAGTTTACACACGTGATATTCATACCTAGGGCGCTCATGGTCTTATCTCTGACTCTCAGGGAAGCTACTATGGGTACTGCCCATCTTATGGATCAGTGTGAGTCTGTGCAAGTATATTCTCTTAATGCCAATTAAACAGGATTGACTGCACAAAAGCCAGAAAAATATACTACCTACTAGGCCTTTAAAGGAAGGTGCCTAGAAGATCTTACCCAAAGCATACTTGATTTCTCAGGTGAGAAAGTAAGCAAATCTGAGCAGAGTTTTGGTTCTACCCTGCCCATAGGTGCACTGAAATGATGATAATTGTACAAATGTTCCAGATAAAATCTTGTTTTATTAAAATTCAACAGACAGTCCTGTTTCAAGGCATTCATTTGTACAATGGAGGAACATTACAAGTCAGAGTGTAAATGCAACTTCCCTGACATAACGCCCTCAAAATTCTGTTCTGCTATGTTCACTTAAATATACCTAATACATGATGACATTTTACTGTCTACATCTAATTGGTCATGAATTCTTTATACCATATAAGGCGCTTGTGTGCATATTGGAGGAGTGTCCATCCCCCTCACACACAGATTCTTAAAAGTTACATTTTAATACTAGCTTATCTAATAAAGAAAAGTACAGAAGAAACCAGGAAAAAATATTACAATATACTTACAGAGGAAAAATTATCCATTCACACAGCTTTAAATCATTTCTCTTTAAGAGTTACTACTGATCCCATATTACTGAGTCATTTAAGAGCATGCACTGAAAATCCCGTGTCTCAGTGAAAGAAAAGGGGAGTGGCCAATCCACTCCCACAGACCCTACTTTTTCCTATATGACTCCTCCAGTACAATTGTTAGAGGTAATTGTTTTCAATCTGAACCCTTAAATATGAAAGTCCCTATGTTATTAGTTTACTAAAGTTTAATTCATCATTTTGTATATCCAATTAGCATTTCTAACTTTACCCTGCAAAAAAGGAGAGAGAAACCCCCTCCCCTGGAATGTAATCTCTGTAGTAAGAAGAAAAGTTCATCTCTATAGCAACCAGGTCAAAAGCCAACCCTTATCTCTCCTGCAGGTCTCTGGAGACTGGACACACATTGAAACAATGGGATTTCATAAAACTAAGCTACAGCCTGTGTGTATCTTCTCTGGTCTTCAACAGAGCTTATATATTAATTCTTGTTACATGAGAGAAGGCCTACTCCTGTTTCCAGTGACCTCAGCACAAAACACATATTTAGGTCAATATATTATCCCCTGTTTGTTTTATCTGGTTTGTGTTCTGGCTTCTCCAATTGTAATTTTATCTAGCCATTTAAACCCTCCTCCTTTGCCCTTGGATAGGTCCTTATCTTATAACCAAAACCCTGACTAGTAAATCCAGAGCAATGGAAGGAAAATGATGGCTATTTTATTTTTCATGCTTGCCCATTCTACCACATAGCTGTCCATTTTTAATAGGCTGCCACGCCCAGGTTCAAAAGAGCCTCATCAGTCTCCCCTTTGGATCCTTGCTTGACTTCTCAAAGCAGGATTCATACCTGGGGCCTGTGTTCCCGCTAAGCTGCGCTGGGGTGCGCTGGCGCTCAAAATATTATCTCGCAGCGCACAAGTTTCTCGTCACAGCGCACACAGTGTAGAGCACAGTTCTTCAACCGCCGGTCCGCAAACAAAATCTTGCCGGTCCGCGAAGGATTCGGTCCCCGCCGCAACGAAAGGCCGGCGTCAGCTGACTTGCAACTTCCTGTTGCAGTCGCTGTGCCGGGACTCCTGCCTTCGCCGGGACTCCTGCCTTCCACCGCGTTTGCCTCCTGCCTTGTCTCCGCACCTCCAGACCAGCAGCGGCAGCTATGTATGCTTTTAACTTCGGCACAGAGCTGCCCCTAATCAATAGTTTAGCGCGGTTTCATAAGGCAGCCTCGGGGCCTTTGCTAGGCCGGCCCACATCGCATCATCGAAGCGGGCCGGCTATCAAAGGCCCCGAGGCTGCCTCATGAAACCGCGCTAAACTATTGATTAGGGGCAGCTCTGTGCCGAAGTTAAAAGCATACAGAGCTGCCGCTGCTGGTCTGAACTCTTGGGCCGCTGAAGGAGGGCAAAAAGCAGCTGTCCTGGAGGTTTCCCTTCCTCTCGCCTTTACAGGTTCCTTTTTTCCACCTTTTTTTTTTTCCTTCAAACGGCAACGGGCCCCAGCATCGACATCAATCAAGTAAGTTCCACTGTCAATCAAGCGGTTCTGCTCGGCCAAAGCTTCCCCTGTGACATGAGCCACCCTCAGGGGAAAGAAAGTGACCCACAAAGGTGAGGGGAAGGGGGGCAGATGATGGAAGTTGGGGGGGGGGAGAGAGAGAGAGAGAGAGAAGGGGCAGATGATGGAATGGAGGAGATGAGAGAGAGAGAGAAGGGGACAGATGATGGAAGTGAGAAGAAGGGAGAGAGAGCAGAAGGCAGATGGATGTCAGTTGAGAAGGGAGAGCAGATGCTGAATGGAAGTGGGGAAAGAACACATACTGGATGGAAGGAGGAGATAAATAAAGGGGGAAGAAAATAGTAAGATAATGGAGGGGTGAGGGAAAGGGGTGACAAGCTGTGTGTAGACACAGTGAAAAGAGGGAAACGGGACTAAATAGTAAGAAAGAATTTAATTTAGATGGAGGCAGAAAATAGAGAAGGAAGACCAGAGAAGAAAAGGGAAGAGAGAGCAGAGAATGATCAGATCTGAGTGGAGGAAATGAGAAGAGAGATATGCTAAAAACCACAGGGGGGAGGGAAGGATAGAGATGCCAGACCATGAGGGGAACAGAAGGAAGATGATGGATGCTAGACCAAATTGGGGGGTGGGGGAGGGGCAGGAGGAGAGATGGCAGGGAAAGACAGACAGTGAATGGAAGGGGCAGATGCTGGACTGAAGAGACAGAGAAGGTTATCATGCTGCTGTACCGGGCCATGGTACGCCCTCACCTGGAGTACTGCGTCCAGGACTAGTACTTTAAGAAGGACACGGTACTACTCGAAAGGATCCAGAGAAGAGCAACTAAAATGGTTAAGGGGCTGGAGGAGTTGCCGTACAGCGAAAGATTAGAGAAACTGGGCCTCTTCTCCCTTGAGCAGAGGAGATTGAGAGGGGACATGATAGAAACATTCAAAGTACTGAAGGGAATAGACTTAGTAGCTAAGGCAGGGAGAACGAGAGGGCACTCTCTAAAGTTGAAAGGGGATAGATTCCATACAAACGTAAGGAAGTTCTGTGGTAGAAAGCAACATATTTATTTGGCTCATAACTTGCTGGCGCCCGATATTTTTAGCTCACAGTGAAAAAAGTTTGCTCACAACACCCGCCCGCTTAGAGGGAACACTGCCTGGGGCTTCAGTGGTCTTACTGTGATCCACTCTGGGGTTGTGGTGGGCATAAGGTTGGGAGTCAGTCTCTGCAAACATGTTCTTCTGTTGCCAATTAAACAGGACAAACTACAACACACAACCAGAAAAACAAATGCTAGGCCAAGTAAAATACCCAATAGGCCTTTAACCCATGATATATTAGGCATCCATGCAGTTAACCAATTAAACCCAGCCTTTATTATCAACACAAAATAGTTCCCAGGTCTGCAATGCCTTGTCCAAAAATGTTATATGTGCTTGCTGGTCAAAGAAAGAATCAGGAATATAAGGACAACACTCCTGTTCAATGAGGGCACATGTACCCCCCCCTTGGGTCGCAAGGAGATAGTCAAGTGCCATCCCATTTTGAAGGGCTACAGTACGTGTGTGTTGTAACTTTAATGAAAGAGATTGAGTAACTGTTGGTATTTCATTACCCATAATTTCAATAAGTGTGGATAATTGTCTTATACTGAACTGTTCAGAAATAAGAGGAGTGTTTCTCTTTGGTTGGGTAAGAGGTAATTCAGAAAGGATTCTGAGAGGGGGGAAAAAACCCATTGTAACAGGTCCCTAGCGCTAACTTAACCATGTCCATATAGTGCCTCTAGAGTTGTCAAAACCAAAAGTGTTGGTAGTAATGTTTTGTTTTTTTATTTTTTATATGCATATTTCAAATGTAAAGACACACCCACAATTCACACACATAATCAAACACATTCTCATACACAGTCTGGGGCCCCAAACACGCCACACACACATATCTATCACATATTCAATAATTAATAATAAGGTACATATATTATAATTAAAAAATGTGAGTCCCTATCTTCCTAAGCCATACTGAGTGGTCTGGGATTAATTAGCATTCCCTAGTAGATATGTGAGGCATATCAACAAAATCCCTAAATGTCCCTAAAATAAGAGAACCTCAAGATTACTTTCCCTATGCCCAGAAGTGCTGGGCATAGTAACTTATAATTAAATGCATTAAGATGAAGAAGAAATGCCCAGTTTAAACCCTAAAACGCCCAAATATATGCATAATATGTACAGTAAACTCATGTGAAGGTGATACAAACAATAAAGACACACAAGACAGATTTGGTCTTCTCTGAGTGTGGTGCAAGAGCCAAGTTCTCAAATTAAAATTGAATCGTTAAAAGAACTTATGATGTGTCAACAAAATAATAAAAATGTAAAGCACTGCCCCATGGACAGGCCTATAACCTACTACAAGTGTCACAGTACAGAAAAATACGAGATAAAAAAACAGTTCTTTTCAGAGAAAAAACTAACAAGATATCATAATGGGCCTATTAGATTATGCAATAAAGCATAATTATATTTCAGAAGTATAATTCAAAAAAGGTAAATTAAGGTATAATGGCAATAAATGGAGAGGATCCATTTAAGATTTGCAGTGCTACTATAAATATCTTGCATGGTGTAGGTGTATTTTTTAGTAAAAAAGTGATCATAACCCAAGTGTTTCTAAACCGTAGTACAGGTTTGCTAAATTAAAAAAGGAAAAACACAACAGTTGCACACCTAAGAGAAAAATGTAGAAATCCAGATAAATTACATAGCTAACATTAACACCTAAACAAAGTGAAACCTCTGGACAATAAGTCATCATAGAACATATGAAAACAAGTGACAATATAAAAATAATAAAAATGTAAAGGAAGGTGTGGACTGGCTGGTAACTTGTGCAAACTTTTCTGACAGTAGATTTGTAACAGTCTCTCTGATTCCTAATTCTCAACCATAGGAATGAACACGATCAAAATCAGTAGTTAGCCACAGTTATTATCTTGCTGTCTTGTGAAGCTTTAAAAGTAGGTATGTGTCCTTTAGATTGTCATAAAAGGTCAGAGAAATATGACTGTCCACAGATTTCATGTATGCAGTCTAGATAGGTCCTCTGTCCGCCTATTGCAAGCTGCAGTCCTCAGCTTCTACCATCTACAATATAATCAGAGACAAAACCCACATAAATACAATTTCCAAATGACCAAAAGGCAAGGGGCATCCATTCTCCAGGGGTACTTTTAAAATGGAGTCATAGTAATTCTAGGTAATACAGCTGGCACATATTGCTGTCTGATACTCAGACTCCAATGGCATAACGTTAATACGAAGCCAGTATTTTTCTTTATGAATCAATAATTTGTGCTTCCATCAAATTACCAAAATATAAGTAATATCCAAATTTTAATTTGTGCTCACTAGATGAGGAATATATTAATTTTTGTAATAACATGATTAAAAAATAGCTTACCGTATCTGTAGTTATCTCAGAACACATTCCAAATCTGGGGACAGTTCAGTGACATTATAATCACTTACCCACTTGTTTCTGTAATAAACTTTCCATTCACAATTAAAGACATGAAATATCACAACTTTTAAATTGCAAATTCATTAATTTCTAAAAGAGAAAAGTAAACTTTCCATTTACATGAATAAACTACTCTCACTGTATTTCTGATGTATGTTCGAATTCCTGGTATGGGTTTTTTTTTTTGTTTTTTTTAATTAAACAATTTCAGATATGATACCAAATAAGAGGGTAGTAGTCCAAAAAGGGCTTTATATCAAACACACCTGAATTTAAAAAAAATACTCTGGCCCCAAAAGCAGCCAGTATAATTTGGCATAAAAAGGACTTACATGATCATAGGTTTTAAGACTAAAAAGTAAGCGAACAGCAGTATATTGAACCAATAGAAATCTTAATACAAGCTTTTTCGGTAGTCCTAGACCTATTTCACCTATCATATTAGGACCTTAATTTCCCAGTATTCAATCTATTACCTCTTTCTCTCTCCTTAAACTACATGCTATATTCTTTTCTACAACTTGCCAGCATTCTCTCATAAGGAATTCCATACCTTGAAATAAGTTGGAAAGCAAGGATCCCCCCTTTTACTCTTTGGAAATGTGAAAGAAAATATACTGGGATAGTCAATCTTGACTTTCAAATCCCCCTCCTGGCACAGGCTCAGGTTCCCAAAATTGTAGCTGCTGTGATGTCCAAGGCTGCCATCCACCTCCTTGTTTACCACGACCTCGCGCACCCCCAAACTTTCTTCTTCCTTGTCATTTGACCAGCTACTCTAACCCTTTCCCGACTTACTATGCCTTTTCTGCATTCACGATGAAAATGCCCAAACCGTCCACAAGTCCAACATTGGACTTGCGACCTATCTATTTTCCCAGCCCCATTTATTGGAGCTGACTCCGTCACTGTGTCTTTCCGATTGCGTTCCCTTTCTTTTGCCTGCTCCTCTTTAATTTGCATTTTCATAACCTTCTTCTGCATCTGCAATAACTCTTTCTCCTGTTTATTGTGCTCATCTTCGGCTAATCTGCAATAATGAATGATATGGGATACAATCTCGGCCCATGCATGATTTTCTAAACCAACAACTGCATCTAATCTATTTTGTACATTTTTAGGCAGAGTAGTTTTCAGCATCTGAAAAGCAACTGCTATCATCCCTGGTGCAAACACTGGCTCACCTGTCTCTTTCTCCCAATTTTCTTCAAACTGTTTTATAAATCCATAAATATCCATGCTTACTTTAAATTTGTGTGCAATTACCCTGTTCATATCTTTGTGATCAGGGTATAAAATATGCATCGCTTGCCAAATTGTAGGTCCAACTGAATGAAATGTGGAACCCTCGTGTGCAGTGTGCCTAAAAATTGCACTGGCCTGACCCCCCATGCAAAGATCCATCATCTGCGTAACATCCTCTATCATTAATGTACACCCTGCCATTAACATAGCCTCTATCGACAGCATTTGGTCAATAATACTCTAAAAGTTCTTAAATACTGTTTCCACTTAAAAAACCGACAGACGTTTAAAGAAAGCAAAAACTGCTAGAAGCAATCAACAAAGCATGGATTATATATATTGCTCCATGCCAGCACTTGCAACGAACTAGTTAAAAACAAACTCTTAAAATCTACCTATGTTATCTAAGTAGGGTAACTATTTGCATACCACAAACAACATTTCTGTTTAACATTACAGAGGTTAACTAGAAAAGAATCCGCATAACCAAGTCATTCAGTTTGTTTCAAGAGTATATACATGAACTATTATAATTAACAGTCTGCAGCATTTATAGTAAATGCAGAAAAAACAACCAATAAGCTGATTCTAAAATCTTATCCTAGAAGCATATAAATTAAATACTAAGGAATGAATGAACCCTTCTTTTTTTTGTTTATTTCTCTCTCTCTCACATTCTATATGTTTAAGTGAGAAGCAAGATAAGACTCCTAAGGATTTATGAGATAGGCAAGTAAATAGAACTTGCACTGACTGTCACACATACACAAAAACCCCATTTAAATCTTGTTTCTGATTACTTTGAGCTCAATGTCACTCATTAAAGCATTGAATTGCAAAGATCTCTACACCATATTAAATGCCTGAAAGGATGGGGGTAAATCTATTAGTATGTCCCTTTGACAGGCAGCTTAATAAAAAATATACCTGAAATGAAACAATTTGGTTTTACTGGTTATGTACAAACTACTTGAACTTTTTAGTACAGGAAGCCAATTTGTCAGGTCATAGAAAAGATATCCTAAATTATTTATTTGACTATTATATTATCTTAATTCTGAATAAACCTACACTCTGCTGTTCAAAGAATACCGGCCCTTATGGTTTAATAATTAGGGGCAATGCTATGTACTCCACACCCCTCTAGAGCCGATAATGATCTATAAATTAACTCTCTGTACTCTTCAGTATCTTAATTTAATTATAATTTCTCTATCTGTTGTTATAGATTATATTTTAAAATTCCTCAACTGGCTAATGTAGTTGGAAAAAAATCACACATCAGCCCCTCCCTGTTCACCAAACTGAGAGTGAACCTCCTGTACTCTCCTTGCATTAATTCTATGATCTAGACCCAGGACAAAAATAATCTGTCCCTTTGCCCAAATCCAATTTTTTCTTGTTACATTTACATACATATACACAATGGCACGTGCGCTAATGCTGTAATGTTATAACTCATATATACAGGCATCATACTAAAACAGATCATACTATCATTAGATAATATTATTCTGTATATAATTTTACAGGTAGCAAATGAATATCATTTAATAAAATAAAGCATGCTTATTTAAAAAATTTATACTTACAGTTCGCAGTATAAAATTATATTAGCTACGTTCAACTTTTAACAACAGTATGCAACTAACATATTTACAACTTCCGTCATGCAGCCACTTCCATGGGATAGACATCATCAGATTTAACTGATTCATTTTAAGATTCATTTTCCAAAAATTATCTTTCTACGAGGATAAACATGGTCTATAAAAGACTGCCTTTTAGTGACAAGTCCCTGTGTGGGTGCCAAATGAGCAGAGTTTTGGTTTTACCCTGCCCATAGGTGCACTGAAATGATGATAATTGTACAAATGTTCCAGATAAAATCTTGTTTTATTAAAATTCAACAGACAGTCCTGTTTCAAGGCATTCATTTGTACAATGGAGGAACATTACAAGTCAGAGAGTGTAAATGCAACTTCCCTGACATAACGTCCTCAAAATTCTGTTCTGCTAGGTTCACTTAAATATACCTAATACATGATGACATTTTACTGCCTACATCTAATTGGTGATGAATTCTTGATACCATATAAGGCGCTTGTATGCATATTGGGGGAGTGTCCGTCCCCCTCACACACAGATTCTTAAAAGTTACATTTTAATACTAGCTTATCTAATAAAGAAAAGTACAGAAGAAACCAGGAAAAAATATTACAATATACTTACAGAGGAAAAATTATCCATTGTGGCAAGGCCGGTGCCAGGTTTTGACCTAAACCCCGTTCACTGCTCAGCCACGTCCGACGTATACGTGCCTTCAAAATAAGTTGAAGGTCCTGCTAGCTTAAGAATATTAAAAAAAACAATAATTGGTCAGGATTAATAAAGTTCTTTTTTTAAAGAGTGTCTCACTTCATTGGCAACGAAACACTTTACCCTTGATTAGTCTTTTAACTTCCAAGAAACATGAAAAATAAACCTGGTCTTTCAAAATATAGCCCTCACCTTTTAGGCAGGTACAACCAGGTAAGTGTCTCCAAACAATACCTAGTAGCTCAGTTCTATTAGTCCCAATATCTGAGCAAGTAAAAGAAAACAAAATACAGTCATAATAATTGTCCAGCTTTTGTCAGAGTCTTTCAAAAGGTGGCTCCTAGGCTCGAGAGCAAATGTTGTAGAGGCCTGGTTTGTAACCGGCCTACCCAACCAGCAAAGCACACTGGTGGGGGAAGGGAGTAGCTGAATCCACCTTAAATCTGCTTTTAAACAGCTTGCCAAAAATTGGCCCCACAAACCCAACCCGAGGATGGTTGGTGGATTCTCCCCCGCTACTGTTCCTTCACACCCTAAGTCCCAAACACTCTGCAAAAAGGCAGAACACCAAACTTGCCAAACAAAATATACTTGGCTTTAAAGTCCAAACACAAAAACAAGCACCTTGGTAGCCGTGAGCTCAGCACTGCTCACTTGGCTTTAAACTGGTGCTTGCAGGCATTCAAAAACAAAAATCTCCAAAATTTCAAACACAGAAAAAAGTAAAGTTATTGCACTTAACTTTCATCCATAACTGTGTCCTCAGGTTCCAAGGCAGTATCCATAAACTCCATTGGTTCAGGGCTGGCTGTTTGGCTGGCTTCAGGGACAGGAGCTGCCTCTGACATTTCAATGTCCTGGCTTTGGGCAGCTTCAGGAGACCGGTCCTGAGATCCTCCTTCCTGGGCTGCCCCAGGGTAGACTGTTTTAGACTTCCTCAGTGCAGCCTCTAAAGCGTGCAACTGACCATGCCCTAACCTGCAAGGAGGTAGAGCAGCTTGCTGCTTACACTGGGCTTTCCTTGGGGCCTTAATTAGTCCCTGCAGCTGTGCTTTACCTGCCCTAGGAGTTTGTTTCCTAGGCTGTTCCTTTAGGCGACACCCCTCCTGCTGCTCTGGGCTATTCTCACATTCTTCCTGCCCTCCCCAGGGCTCAGGAACTTGGTGTCTCAATTGAAACTCTGCTCCTAGCTGTGAACTAGAGTTTGCCCTGTCACATTGGTTAGCCCTCTTTAGTGTAATCTTGGGGTTAGCAGATGACTTCCCTGGCACAAGCCGAGCTTTAGGGCTAGGGTTGTGACATACCCCCACCCTTAATGGCTGCCTGTCCCTAGTCTGCGGAGATGTTATCTCACCCTCTTGGATTCTAGATAGGCTATCTACATTGCTACTAAGCTTGCCTGGGCGATGCACTACCCGGAATCGGAATGTCTGCAGGGCCAAGTACCACCTCGTCAGCCTGGCATTATTGTTTCTCATTGTGTTAAGCCATTTGAGTGCCGCATGGTCGGTAACAAGGGTGAATTCTCGTTCCTGCAAATAATGTTCTAGGATTTGCATCGCCCATTTGGCAGCTAAGCACTCTAGTTCCACGGTCGCATAACTCCTTTCGTTAGAATGCAGTTTGCGACTGAGGAACAGAATAGGGTGCTCCACTCCCTGGACCTCCTGGCTCAGTATTGCTCCCAACCCGGTCCCCGAGGCGTCTGTTTGTAGCACCAAAGGTTTCCTGAAATCGATTGCTGTCAGGATGGGGTTGGTACACAATGCCTCTTTAAGGTCCTCTATAGCCTGTCTTCCTTTATCCTCCCACCGAAGTTTGTCGGGCCAGTTCTTTTTCAGCATATCGGTCAGGATTGCGGCCCTTGTAAAGAACTCTGGTATGAACCGCCGATAATAGCCCAGAAGTCCCAAGAACCCTCTTAATTGATTTTTAGAGGTGGGCAAGGGGTACTCTTTCACACAACGCACTTTATCTATTAGGGGCCTGATTTGCCCCTTCCCCACTACATATCCCAGGTACTTTACTTCGCGCTGCCCTAGGTAACACTTCTTGGGATTGATAGTGAACCCTGTTTTCCTAAGGGACTCCAATACGGCCCTTATGTGCTTCAGGTGCTGCACCCAATCAGTAGAGAAATCACAATGTCATCCAAGTAAGCCTCAGCGTACTTATGATGCCCCCTTAGCACCTCAGTGATTCCTCTTTGACAAGTAAAGGCAGCACCATGAAGTCCGAAGGGCATACGCTTGAACTGGTACAACCCGTGGGGTGTGCTAAAGGCAGTTTTAGGTCTGGCACTTGGAGCGAGAGGAATTTGCCAATATCCTTTTGTTAAATCTAGGGTCGAAAGGAATTGGGCTTGTCCCAGTCGGTCAAGGAGATCGTCTACCTGTGGCATGGGGAAGGCGTCGAACTGAGAGACTTCGTTGAGCTGACGAAAGTCGATGCAGAACCTCGGGGTATCATCGGCCTTAGGTACTATGAAAATGGGGCTGCACCAGGGGCTTTGTGAGGGTTCAATAACCCCTAGTGCTAGCATTTCGTCAACCAGGTTTTGTACCAATTCTTTCTTGCCTTCAGTAAGCCTGTAGGGTTTGACCCGGACTACCTTCCGGAGTGGTCACAATTTCATGGGTAACCACCTCAGTTTGACCAGGTATCGGTGAAAACACGTCCGTAAAGGCCTGTACTAGTGTCTCCACTTGGCTTGCCTGTTCGTTGGTCAATTCTACCCCCTATGTTGACTCCCTCAACCTGACCCATCTCCGCTATTTGCGCACCTAAATCATCGTCAGCGTTTTGCTCCGCCATTAAGACTAGAGTTTCCCTATCACGCCATGGCTTTAGTAGGTTGACATGGTAGGTTTGGACTCGATTTTTCTCGTCCTTAACCCTATAGTCCACTTGGTTTAATTTTTCTACAATCGTAGCGGGCCCTTCCATTCCGCTAGGAATTTATGAGGGTCAGTGGGTACCAGTATAAGAACTCTATCTCCCACTTTTAATTGGCGCACCTGGGTTCCTCTATCATAATACCGTTTCTGTCTTTCTTGACTCCACTCTAAATTATGCTTGCCCAGTTGCGCTACCTGATTCAGTCTCCTTCTCAACTGGGACAAATATGAGATTACGTTGGTTTCCTCCCCCTCCTGCGAGCCCCATTGGTCTTTGACCACGTCTAGTATTCCCCTGGGGGTCCTTCCAAACAACATTTCGAAGGGGCTTACCCCTAAGGAATCCTGGATTTTTTCATGGGCTGCAAATAGAACAAAAGGAATGAAGAGGTCCCAGTCTCTTTTTTCCTTGATTCCCACTTTCTTTAGCATTTGATTTATCGTTTGATTAAAGCGTTCTACCATCCCATTAGCTTGGGGATGGTATGCGGACGTTTTAAGGTGGCAGATCCCAAATCCCTGCCAGAAATTTTACATGTCTCTGGACAGGAAATTGCTACCCTGGTCGGTCAAGACCTCCCGAGAGAAACCGACTAAACATTTCTTTCATCAAGGCCGCCGAGGTGGTTTTGCATAGCGGGAAGGCCCACGGATATCGGGTTGCTACATCCATGATAACTAATATGAAACTATATCCTCGGGGTGTTTTCTCTAAAGAACCCACTATATCCATAGCCAACCGGGATAACGGTTCCCCTACCCTCGGAACTGAAATGAGAGGGACCCTCGCGGGCTTGTTTAGGGAGAGCTTCTGACAGGTGGGGCAGGACTTGCAAAAATCCGTCACGTCTTGAGTTACTCCCGGCCAAAAGAATCTACGGGATATTTGGACGCCCGTAGCTTCAGACCCTTTATGCCCCGAGAGAGGATGGTCATGGGCTACCTGTAGGATAATCCTCCGAAAACCCAGTTCTCCCTCTTTAATGTGGTCGGCTGGGCCCTGCGAGCGCGTCCCAATCAGAGCCTGTCTGGGATAGAGGCACTCTTCTAGGCCTTTCCAGTCCCGACCTAATATGAGATCATAGGGAGCACTGGGCACTACTGCTATCTTTACTGAATAGACCCTATCCTTGTACAGAATGGTCGTGGGTCGAAGAGGGTACCTTATTCTGTCTCCATGTATACACTTGATGGAAACTGATTCTCCCTTTTTCCTTACAACTTCAGTAGGGAATAAGTGTCTAAAGCACTGTATGGACATCATGGACTGGTCTGTCCCTGTGTCCACCAGGGCTGAGACCTCACTCCCAGCAACCGAGACTAATACCCAATACTCTTCAGGGATCTTGGCAATTGTTCCCTGGGTCCCCATTAAGTCCTTACGGTCCCTACAATATCTCTGGGTATGCCCTGCCTTCCCACACCGGTAACATCGAAGTGTCTCTTTCTGTAAGGGCTCCTTGGGCCTGTCATATCCAGAGGTCTTGTGAGGTTGGACTTGGCCTTTGACTGCCTTCCCCTTGTCCAGGCTCTGTGAAGAGGCTGCCCGCTCTTCTTCGCAAGCGCCCTGGGCATCCAAATAAGCCTCTGCGACCTCCAGAGTCTGAGCAAGGGTTTTGCAGCCTTGTCTCCGGACCCAGCCCCGTAAGTTTTTCGGGACTGACTCCAGAAACTGTTCCCTTACTATCTCTAAACATAGAGCTCTGGGGTCTCCTAGCCATGAGTGTAACCATCTTTCAGCTAATTTAGACAGTTTTTGCACTAAGGCCTTGGGTCTCTCTTTGTCCTGCATTATAGTAGTCCTGAATTTCTGTCTATAATGCTCGGGAGTGAACCCTAAGTACTCCAAAATATGGCTTTTCACTGCCTGGTAGTTGTTGGCTAGCTCGGGGTTCAGTGTCTGAAATGCTGCCAGTGTCTCCCCAGCTAGACAAGGCAAAAGCCTGACAGCCCACTGTCCCTGCAGCCAACCAGCAGCAGTAGCTACTCTCTCGAAGGCCCACAAAAATTCATCCGGAGCATCAGCCGGTGTTATTTTGCATAAGTTCAGCATCGAGAGTGGGTTAGCTGCTCCTACCGGTTGCTGAGTGTAATGCAGTCCCGGTTCGCCGCCTGTGGCTGGCGTGGGTTTTTGCAAAAGCTGTGTTAGTACCTCTGTCTGCTCCCCCATAGCTATCAGCATTTCGTCATGCTGCTGCCTTGAGTGTTCTTGAGAGCGGTACCACAAGTCCTGGTTAGCTTTGAGGCCAGCCTGCAGGTCCTCGCTTTGCTTCTGTCTTTCCCCGGCAAGGAACGTCATCAGCTGCTGCTGGTCCATCTTCCTTCCGGGTCTGCAACAGAAACAAAAACAAAACAAAACCAAATGCGGTACCTCCAGACAGCTTAGCTATCTCCCCTCACCAGCCCCTTAGCTTGGGTACTCTTACCGACGGTACTGGTGAGTCTGCGCCTTGTATTATAGGCCTCCTTGGCCCCCAGTCGTTCGGTCTGCGTTTCTGTCCTCTCTGGAATTCGGTCTGGCACTTGTCGGTCTCCTTGTAGGACAGCTCACGGCAAGTACGTCCCGGTTCCAACGGTTCCAGCTCCAGCCGACTTCCCCGAATCTTCCGTATGTCCTCTCCAGCTGACTTGGTTCTCTCACCGGCCACCCGCTGAAGAGTCCTGGAACACTCCTCGATCCAGAACAGGAATCAACACAACAAACTAAAAAAAAACAAAAGCCAAAACTTTTTTTTTTTTTTAAAGTTCACAAAATGTCCAGCAGGAGGCAGTATATCCTACTTCTGACACCACTTGTGGCAAGGCCGGTGCCGGGTTTTGACCTAAACCCCGTTCACCGCTCAGCCATGTCCGACATATAAGTGCCTTCAAAATAAGTTGAAAGTCCTGCTGGCTTAAGAATATTAAAAAAACAACAATTGGTCAGGATTTATAAAGTTCTTTTTTTAAAGAGTGTCTCACTTCATTGGCAACGAAACACTTTACCCTTGATTAGTCTTTTAACTTCCAAGAAACATGAAAAATAAACCTGGTCTTTCAAAATATAGCCCTCACCTTTTAGGCAGGTACAACCAGGTAAGTGTCTCCAAACAATACCTAGTAGCTCAGTTCTATTAGTCCCAATATCTGAGCAAGTAAAAGAAAACAAAATACAGTCATAATAATTGTCCAGCTTTTGTCAGAGTCTTTCAAAAGGTGGCTCCTAGGCTCGAGAGCAAATGTTGTAGAGGCCTGGTTTGTAACCGGCCTACCCAACCAGCAAAGCACACTGGTGGGGGAAGGGAGTAGCTGAATCCACCTTAAATCTGCTTTTAAACAGCTTGCCAAAAATTGGCCCCACAAACCCAACCCGAGGATGGTTGGTGGATTCTCCCCCGCTACTGTTCCTTCACACCCTAAGTCCCAAACACTCTGCAAAAAGGCAGAACACCAAACTTGCCAAAAAAAATATACTTGGCTTTAAAGTCCAAACACAAAAACAAGCATCCTGGTAGCCGTGAGCTCAGCACTGTTCACTTGGCTTTAAACTGGTGCTTGCAGGCATTCAAAAACAAAAATCTCCAAAATTTCAAACACAGAAAAAAGTAAAGTTATTGCACTTAACTTTCATCCATAACTGTGTCCTCAGGTTCCAAGGCAGTATCCATAAACTCCATTGGTTCAGGGCTGGCTGTTTGGCTGGCTTCAGGGACAGGAGCTGCCTCTGACATTTCAATGTCCTGGCTTTGGGCAGCTTCCGGAGACCGGTCCTGAGATCCTCCTTCCTGGGCTGCCCCAGGGTAGACTGTTTTAGACTTCCTCAGTGCAGCCTCTAAAGCGTGCAACTGACCACGCCCTAACCTGCAAGGAGGTAGGGCAGCTTGCTGCTTACACTGGGCTTTCCTTGGGGCCTTAATTAGTCCCTGCAGCTGTGCTTTACCTGCCCTAGGAGTTTGTTTCCTAGGCTGTTCCTTTAGGCGACACCCCTCCTGCTGCTCTGGGCTATTCTCACATTCTTCCTGCCCTCCCCAGGGCTCAGGAACTTGGTGTCTCAATTGAAACTCTGCTCCTAGCTGTGAACTAGAGTTTGCCCTGTCACATTGGTTAGCCCTCTTTAGTGTAATCTTGGGGTTAGCAGATGACTTTCCTGGCACAAGCCGAGCTTTAGGGCTAGGGTTGTGACACCATTCACACAGCTTTAAATCATTTCTCTTTAAGAGTTACTACTGATCCCATATTACTGAGTCATTTAAGAGCATGCACTGAAAATCCCGTGTCTCAGTGAAAGAAAAGGGGAGTGGCCAATCCACTCCCACAGACCCTATTTTTTCCTATATGACTCCTCCAGTTCAATTGTTAGAGGTAATTGTTTTCAATCTGAACCCTTAAATATGAAAGTCCCTACGTTATTCGTTTACTAAAGTTTAATTCATCATTTTGTATATTCAATTAGCATTTCTAACTTTACCCTGCAAAAAAGGAGAGGGAAACCCCCTCCCCTGGAATGTAATCTCTGTAGTAAGAAGAAAAGTCCATCTCTATAGCAACCAGGTCAAAAGCCAACCCTTATCTCTCCTGCAGGTCTCTGGAGACTGGACACACATTGAAACAATGGGATTTCATAAAACTAAGCTACAGCCTGTGTGTATCTTCTCTGGTCTTCAACAGAGCTTATATATTAATTCTAGTGACATGAGAGAAGGCCTACTCCTGTTTCCAGTGACCTCAGCACAAAACACATATTTAGGTCAATATATTATCCCCTGTTTGTTTTATCTGGTTTGTGTTCTGGCTTCTTCAATTGTAATTTTATCTAGCCATTTAAACCCTCCTCCTTTGCCCTTGGATAGGTCCTTATCTTATAACCAAAACCCTGACTAGTAAATCCAGAGCAATGGAAGGAAAATGATGGCTATTTTATTTTTCATGCTTGCCCATTCTACCACATAGCTGTCCATTTTTAATAGGCTGCCATGCCCAGGTTCAAAAGAGCCTCATCAAATCCCATTTACTGTCCTAGATAAAACCTTTCTTCAAGTAATATATGTAAGTTGCTGGCTAAGCTAACCATACAGGAAACTTACCATTGAAGCGGGCAGGTATATATGTAGTGTCTGCTCTAGTCCAGGCACAATAGCCATAGAGCAGAACAGAGACTAAACTTGCGTCTGTTCTTTTATTTATGGAGGTATCAATGAAACTCTAGTACTTTTGAGGTATAAAGGTCAGAAAAATTGTAAAGAAAGTATAGCTAAGAGAAAGATAGAACTTTAGATATATATTAAACATATCCAAATCCCTAGATTGCCCTAAAATACGAGATCCCCAATATTACCTAACTTAGAATTGGTCCCTATACCTAGAAGTGTCTGGCATAGTAACCTAGAATTAAATGCAGTAAGGTGTAAAATAATGCAGAGTGCTAAGAAACCCTAACATGCCTAATATGTAACCCTAATATGTCTAATATGTAATTTAACCCATGTGCAGATAATGTACACAATGAGTACATACAAGGTATAATTTTCCTTTTTCTGTGTGTGGTGCAAGAACTCATTTCTCAAATTTAAATTAAATCATTAAAAGAACTGGTGATGTCAGTAATTAAACCAAATAGGAGACACTGTCACAATGTGTGACACCATACATAGAATACAGCAAAATAAAGTAAAACTTAAATACAGGATAACCAAAAAGTCTTTTCTGAGAACAATGCCCGACGACAATGATAAAGAAAATACAATAGCTAACAAGATGTCATAATGAGTCTATTGGATTATGCAAAAGCATAATTAAAGTTCAGAAGCCTAATTCAAATGAAGCGATTTAAAGTAAAATAGTTTAAGATAAAAGTCTGTTTTTTGTGCAAATTCTTATGAGTCTAGAATGTCTCTGCAAATATTATAGCAACATGTAAGGTCAGAGTCTCTGAATTAATTTAAGTAAAACTGCAAAAGGGCTTTAGAGTTCATGCTGAAACATTTTGAAGGTAATCTTGTCTGTTATTCAAGCTCGTCTTCTCTGTAACTACAGAACTGCTACCACATGGGGGAAAGTGTATGGTTGCTTTCTTTCTATGTCCAAGGGAGTGAAAAACATGCCGTCTGTAAAGAGAACCTCTGTAATATGAACTGCTGAAAAATAAACACATGATCAGTAGGGAACAAAGGACTGAACTGAAATTCCCTCCAAAACTCAGGCTTGGATCAAACATAGCTCTAGTGGTGGAATGTGGTATTGCTCCTTTCCCTCAGAGGGCGGTATAGGCACTGCAAAGAAAGCACAAAGAGAACATAACATGGTGCCCCCCTCTGAAGACAGGACTAGCCCCTGCTAGTCCCTGCAGCAGAGAGCCACAGCCTCTGAGCTGAACTGTTGAAAGCAACAGCAGTTGAAAAAGGCTCATAGAGTCCTGTAGCTAAAACACAAAACACAGAGTGAATACCACTTTTACAGAGTCCTGTAATACCAAGTATGGCCACATAAAAATTTAAAATGCAAACCCACTACCGAAAGAACATAATAAAACTTTCTGCTAGCACAAAATAATTATTCTCAATCCATATTCTGTATCAAGTTCCTATCCTGAAGCGCTTACTCATAAAAAATTCACAAAAACTGTATCTACCCACTTATGTAAATGTCTATTATAATTGTTTATTACCTTTATCAATGTTATCAAGCCCTGTGTTTATCATATATTTCAATTTTCATAAAAATATGTGTACTTAATCTCTATCTCCGTTAGTCTTTCCTTTAAACTCCCCAGTTTAATTTTAAAGTATATTTAAAATGTGATTAATCCCTAATCATACATTCAGGCAATACACAATTTTAAAAATACTTTATAAACCATGCAGGGAAACAAAAATTCATATTCAAACTAATTGGAACCATTGAGATAGACATACAAAGGCAGTGATTTTTTTTCATGCACTGCTTCGCTTGCTCACAAAAACAATCTCTAATTCTGTATTTTTATAGAAATTTCCTACTTTTAAGCATGGTATCTGATTTTGGAATAAATATTTTTCTTTTTCACAAAATTATTCTTTCACTGTTAAATACATGCCCAAGTCCAGCATATTACTTTCTATCTCACTGATTCCAGCTACGCTAGTCCTGTTAATCAGGTCATTAACATGTATCACAAACTTTCTTTCACATTTCTGTCCGTTCTTCATAAGTACTAACTTCCTGCTTTCCTAGCTATTCAAACTTTCGTACTGCATAATCCATCTCGTTCAATTCTGGTTCCTTACTTGCATGACAAATGCTATTTGTCTGCAATCTCGTTCCTCATTCTGTTTCATCTGTCTGAAAACACTTTCTCAATTCTTTCTAGACTGACATTCGTTTTCTTTCCTATAAAACTTTTACAAAACTCAACCAGACCCTTGCTGTCCCCTCTCATACCTTTTAAAAATAAAGGAACACAACACTTTTTGATAGGGTCTTGGTTGAGGGGCGGCATGGATGTCCCTGATATGCAGACATATAATCAGGCTTGCCTCCTCCGTTATCTTGGGGATTGGATTTTGGAACAAGACATGTATTCGTGCTGGGCTTATGAACTGGCGTACTATCATCCTTGGCATTTATCTTCTTTATTGCATGCGCCTCGGTCGGCTCTTCCTTCTTCTCTGCGCTCTAGCTTCTTGTTGGGATCTTTGCGGGACGCCTGGAAGACTTTGGTGCTGCGCTTGGGAGAGCAGCCGGGGTGTCTGATCAGTTGCCTTTGCAGGGGAACCTTCAATTCTTGCTCGGCCGCTCTTCAGCTTCCTTTCGACGCTGGGCCCAACTTGGACTGACTATTTTGGAGCATGTACTGACCGGGGATGGGAATCTCCTCTCTTGGCCGACCTTTCAACTTCGGAACGGGGTTCGGGCCACTGATTTTTTTGCCTACCTGCAGCTGGACCATTATGTTCGCTCCTTGAGGGCGAAGGGCCTGCGGCTTGGTTTAGGTGCTCGGCTTCGTTCCTTTTTTGCTGGTTTTGCTGATGGAGGGCTTTCTGTTTCGTCGTTACATAAGGAACTTTGCTTGCTGGCCCTGCCTCACTCTTGGGCCCTTTTGTGCGCTTGTTGGGCCCCGGACTTGGGTCTTCTCCCGACTAATTTGGATATGGGCGGCCTTATTCATAGGATCCCGACTCTTTCTGTTTCTGCTGAACTTCGGGAGTGCCAGTTTTGGGTGCTCCATAGGGCGTATTTCACGAGGGTTCAACTGTTTCATTCTGGTTTGGCTGATTCGGATCTTTGTGAGAAATGTACCACTGCCCCGAAGTCCTTCTTCCATGCCTTTTGGGGGTGTCCGGTGGTTAAGTCTTTCTGGAGGCGGGTAGTCCGATATTTGGAGGCTGTGTTGGGTTGTTCAATCCCGCTCACTCCGGTGGAGTTTCTCTTAGATAAATTTGAGGCTTTTCGTTTGCCGCTTAGTGTCGGCAATTTATTCTTGCGGAAGGTGGGCTTGGTAGCTAAAAAGGTCATATTGACTGAGTGGGTGTCGGCTGACCCTCCTGCGTACTGGGCATGGCGCAATAGGTTGCATGCTTTGCTGTTACTTGAGAGGAGTCGGGTGCGTGCTTCCTTTCGACAGGAAAAATTTTTTCTACGGGTTTGGAGGCCCTATATCAATTCATTGTCCCCTATAAGTCGGAGCTTAATTCTTAATCAGCTGTGGCTTTGAGCTGTTCTGAGCGGTGAGTGTGGGTGTTCGGGTGGGCCTCTCCCCGGCGGTTTTTTTTTCTTCCTTGTTTCTTTATTTTTCTCCTGTCTTGTGGTGGGGTGGGGGATTTGGGGGGGGGGGGGCTAGTGTTCCTCTCAGGGCTCATCAGAGTACAGAGCTCTGTTTGCTTGGTATTTTGGACTCTGGTGTTTGGGCCTCCCCAGTGGCACGGGGCTGGGATGTTGCTGGTTTCGGGGCTTGCATATTCTTGTTTCTTCTTTCAGCAGCTTGGATGGTTTTGGTTGGGGGGTGGGTTGGGGAGGGGTGGGTGTTGGGGGTGGGTGGGTGTTGGGGGACTTGTTACTCTTTCCACATGATTGTATCTTTTGCTGTGTTATTTTTGCTTCAATAAAAATTGCTTTACGCTAAAAAAATAAAGGAACACGAAAAACATGTTCCTTGAAGTCTATACCCAGTTCTAATCATGGCTCGTACAGGACCCTTATGCTGCAAACAGCTCACGAAAAGCTAGAAACAGTTCAGCCAAAGTACCTTTATTGTTCTGAACACTGCAGGGATCATTTAGCTATGCAAACTCTGATCTCCCAATACGCTGACTCAGCGTAGAGAAGCCCTTTTTAACTTAAATCAACATATTCAAACTACGTAATCTTTCTTTTTTTTCATGCCTTGCTAAACTACAAATTCTCAATAAAACCTTTTAATATGCAAACAAACTTGCTCCGAGACTTCTCAAAAAACACCGCATACATTCCCTCAGCTATGGAAACCTCTGTTTATCCTGCATACTACCAGTTAAATGTAACCAGAAAGGCTATATTGTACAAAGCCCCTCTGGGTCCTTGTGTTCTCACATTCTTAATTTAATTGCAAGCTATTACATTTTAAAATTCCTCTACTGGCTAATATATAAACATACTTTAAGCACAATACCTGTTGAAAAGTCTCTAGCACTGAGACAAAGAAAATCCATGCTGCTCCATTCCCTCCTCTCCCTCTTAGAGAAAAGGGAGGCTTTCAGAAAGCCCGCCTCCAACCCACATTGGAAGGCATTGAGGGAGAAGGAGGAGGGGGATCTGAACAAAGGGGTCTGAACAGTGCGGGAACTTTTTACCCAATTGAAAACCAGATGGCATTTTTTTTTCTTTTCTCTCTTTCACAGACTGTAACTTAATTCAGACATGCAGCTCAGCTCAGCAGAGAGGAAAAAGATTTAAAAGATGCCACAAGCTGCAGTTTTTTCTCCTTTCTTGTTTTCACAGAGGAGAAGCAATCTGGATCTCACCAAAGAAGCCAGGACGCATGCTTGTTTTTCCTCTGGGTTTTTGTTTTTTTTTTCTCTTTTTTCCTGTCTTTTCTTTTCACATTTACTTTACATTACATTAGGGATTTCTGTTCCACCATTACCTTGCAGTTCAAGGCGGATTACAAAAGAATTATCCAAGATGCATTACAACAAGAACTTACAAAAAAAAAATAATTGGTTATTTTCAAAAGGAGTAAGAAATGGGTAAGGTTATTTTTTGTGGTAGTTGGCTTTAGTGAGAGGTGGAGTTTGAGACTTGCGGTATTATTTCTTTTTTCAGAGTTTTCTTTAAGAGTATGGTCTTTATTTCTTTTCTAAAAGTCTTGTAGTCGAGGGATGCCATCAGTAGATTGGAGATTTGGTTGTCTAGTTTGGCTGCTTGAGTGGCCAGAAGGCCATCATATAGTTTTTTCCGTTTGACCTCCTTAATTGGGGGGTATGAGAATGGGGTGTAAGTTTTCCTATGTCTGGTTGCGGTGTTGTGGATGAGGCGGTTATTCAGGTAGTTTGGACTGTCTCCGTATAAAGTCTTAAATAGTAGGCAGTAGAATTTAAATTGTATTCTTGCTGGGATCGGAAGCCAGTGCGATTGGAGATATGCTTCTGTAATGTGATCATGTTTCTTTAATGAGTAGATGAGTCTTAGTGCTGTTTTTGGATAGTTTGTAGTTGTTTTGTTATGGTTGTAGGGCATGGGAGGTAGAAGATATTTCAGTAGTCAAGTAGGCCTAATATTAAGGACTGAACTATGAGCTGGAATTGAGTTTTCTCGAAGAATTTCCGAACTTGTCTTAAGTTTCTCATGACTAAGAATGATTTTTGTATTGTTTTATTGATTTGCGTTTGCATGGTGCAGCATCTGTCGATAGTTATTCCTAGCAGTTTTAGGGTGGTTTGTATGGGGTAGTTGATTGCGTTGATTTCAATGTTGGTTATGGTTGATATTTTGTTGTTTTCTAGGAGGATGAATTTCATTTTATCTGGATTCAATTTCAGTTTGTGATCTTTCATCCAGGTTGCTATTGATTTTAGTGTTTGGTATATTGTGTTCGTCATAGAGAGTTCAGGTTGATCAAAGGGTATGAGAATGGTAATGTCATCGGATTAGCTGTAGGAGGTTATGCCTTGTTTGTCCAGGTGAGAGCTGAGGGAGGCTGTATAGAGATTGAAGAGAGTCGGGGATAGAGGGGATCCTTGGGGAACTCCGCAGGGGTTTGACCAAGGTTCAGATTTTTGTTTGTCTGATTTTACTCTATAGGTTCTTGATTTAAGGAATCCTTCAAACCATGTGTATACTTTATCTGTGATACCTGTTGTATCCAGGATTTGTAGTAGAATGTTATGGTCCACCAAGTCGAATGCAGCGGTAAGGTCTAGTTGTATGAGCATCATTATATTTCCTGTGCTGAGATGTTGTCTGGCTGTGTCCAAGAGAGATCCTAGTAGTGTTTCCGTGCTGAAGTTGTTTCTGAAGCCGGATTGTGTGGGATGGAGTATGTTATGGTTTTCTAGGTAATTGGAGAGGAATTTGGCAACTAGTCCTTCTATTATTTTGACGTAGAGTGGAATAGAGGCAATGGGTCTGTAGTTGGCTGTTTGGTCTATCGGTCCTTTGGGGTCTTTGAGGATCGGAGTGATGATGATTTCGCTGAGGTTGGTAGGGTAGTGGCCATTTATTAGCGAGATTTGTATCCAGTTTAGAAGAAGAGCGCGGAATTTTGTGCTGGATGTTTTTAGGAGATATGGTGGACAGTTGTTGAGGTCACAGGATGCATGGCTGTATTTTTTGTAATATTTGTTGAATTCAGGCCATTGTATGTTGGGGAATTGAGACCATATTCTATCTGCTGCAGTAGAATCTCTGTCTATGGGGAGAATTGTGAATTCATTAGGATGGGTAGAGATGTCATTGAGGGTAGCTCTTGCATTGGTAATTTTATTTTGGAAGTGTTCTGCTAATAGAGTGGCTGAGGGGGGGTAGGTCAGGTAGGATTTGGTGTCGGTTAGGGTTTTTAGAATTTGGAATAGTTTTTTGGTGTCTTGGGTTTCAGTGCCTATTAGGTTGGTGTAGTGTGCTTTTCTCTTGTCCTTTAATTGTGATTTGTATTGTTTGTTGATTTTTTTCCAGGCGGATTTTGTATGATCCGAGTTTGATTTTCTCCATTTTCTCTCTAGTCGTCTACATTGTCTTTTGAGTTATAGCAGTTCGGAGTCGAACCATTTATCTGATCTAAACTAAATTAAACCTAAATTAAATCTTAGGTTTGTATACCGCGCCATCTCCACAAGCGTAGAGCTCGGCACGGTTTACAGGGTTAAGTTGAAAAGGAGCTACAATGAAGGGTTATAGGAAAGGAGCTAGGAAGATAAAGAGGGACAGGGTACCAAAGAGCAGGAGGTGTTAGATTTTTGAAAAGAGCCAAGTTTTCAGGTGTTTGCGGAAGGATTGGAGGGAGCTTGAAATTCTGAGCGGGGATGTGAGGTTTTTCCAGAGTTCTGTGGTTCTAAAGGGGAGGGATGTTTCTAGTTTTCCTACGCGGGATATACCTTTTGCAGAGGGGAATGATAGTTTCAGTTTTTTGGAGGATCTAGTGGAATTAGGGTTAGAGGAGTTCCAGAAGAGTGGGATAACGGGAGGGAGGATGCCATGTAGGATCTTGAAAGCTAAACAGGCACATTTAAAGAGGACTCTGGAGTGAACTGGGAGCCAGTGAAGTTTGGACAGGAGTGGGGAGACGTGGTCGAACTTGCCTTTAGCGAAAATAAGCTTGGCTGCGGCGTTCTGGATTAGCTGAAGTCTATGGAGTTTTTTTTAGTTAGGCTTAAATAGATGGAGTTGCAATAATCCAGTCTAGAGAGGATGATGGATTGAACAAGGACGACGAAGTGAGAATGATGAAAGTACGATCTCACTTTCCTCAGCATATGAAGACTAAAGAAGCATTTTTTTTACCAAGAAGTTGAGGTGGTCATTGAAGGAGAGAGAGGAGTCTATGATGATGCCAAGGACTTTGCTTGAAAACTCAAGCTGAAGAGTGGAGCTGGAAGATAATGGGATGGAGGTGGGTAAATGACCTAATATTGGGCCGAGCCAAAGTAGTTTTGTTTTGGACTCGTTTAATTTCATTTGTACAGAATGTGCCCAGGATTGAAGGTTCATTATACATGCAGATATGTTCTCAGCGAGGTTAGTGAGGTTCGAGTCGGTCTCAAGGAGGATGAGGATATCATCAGCATAGGTGTAGAGAGTTTCCAGGAGGGATAGATGAAGGAGTTTCAAAGAGGACATGTAAATATTGAAAAGGATAGGAGAGAGGGGTGAGCCTTACGGGACTCCGCATATCGGCTTCCAGGGAGGGGATGAGGTACTGTTTACGTTAACGGTGTGGGAGCGTAAGCGTAGGAATTTCGAGAACCAGTCTAGGACTGTGGAACTTATGCCTATTTCAGAAAGTTGGAAGATTAGGATATCATGATGGACGATGTCGAAAGCTGCGAAGAGGTCGAATTGTAGAAGTACAGCGAATTTGTTGCGAGAATGAAGTTGTTGTACCTTAGAGATTAGTGAGGCTAATAGGGATTCAGTGCTGAAGTTGGGTCTGAAGCCGAATTGGTGGGGTAGGAGAATAAAGAATCTTTCTAGGTAGGATGAGAGTTGAGTGGATATGATGGATTGTAACATCTTGGTTAGGAGAGGGATATTTGCTATTGGACGGTAATTGGAGGGATTAGAGGGGTCAAGGTCGGTCTTTTTCAGTAGAGGGGTTAGTACAATATGTCCCATTTCAGAGGAGAAAAGGCCCGATGTTAGAGCAGCGTTTATAAGTTTGGTGAGGGAAGCGATGGCCTGTGTAGAGATATTCTCGAATAGATAGGAGGGGAAAGGATCCAAGGTACATTTGCAAGTTTTTAGTTTGAGGCAGAGTTTGGAGACTTGCAATTCGGAAACAAGCTCAAAAACGGTCCAGGATCTGTCGGCTGGAATGGGATTGGAGACAGGTAGGGAAGGGTTGAGGTCAGTAGAGATTAGGGAGTTGTAGGAGACTGTAGGCGGGAAGGAGCATCTTAGGGTGGTAACCTTTTCATTGAAGAATTTTGGAAGGGCATCTGCTGATAGAGACGAGGGGAGCAAGGATGGGTCCTTTTTTGTAGTTAAGGAGCGCCAAATGTTAAACAACGCACTGATCTGGTTGTTGGATCTGGAGATTTTATCTCCGAAGAAATTCTTCCTGGCTTTTTTTAGTAATGAATTGTAAAGTTTAATATTAACCCTCCAGGTCTGTCTATCTGAAGGGAATTTAGATTTTTTCCATTTGCGCTCCAAAGTGCGACATTTCTGTTTCAGCTCTTTATGGAGCGGTAGATACCAAGGGGCCTTTCGGGGGTAGGAGATGGTTTTTGTGGATATTGGAGCGAGGGAGTGATAGATGGATTTGGAGAGGGAGATCCAATTGCACCAGCGGGATTCAGAGTCTGTAGGCTTACAGGCTGTAGGATTGGAGGAGAGTTGGTTGAGAAATTTGGACCAGAAAAGATTACTCGAAATTTTCTTGCGGAAGGTTATTGAATAGGAGGAATGGGATGGGGATTCAAGGTGTGACATGGAAATGGGGAGGCAAGTAGTCCCTAAGAAGTGGTCAGACCAAGGGACTTGTTCCCAACGGGTGTCATCGGTTGAAGTTTTGAAGGCAGTAAGGTCGAGGAAAGTGGTGAAGTCTAGTTTATGTCCTTTTTCGTGGGTTGGAGAAGAGGTAGGTGAGGGGAAACCTAGAGAGGTAAAGAAGTTGTTAAATTCGATCGTGTCCTTGCTGTTGGTGTCATCAAGGTGGAGATTAATATCACCAACAATCAGTAGTCTTTGAAATTTAAGAAAGGCGTTTGTTATAGCCTCAAAGACGAGATTGGAGGAGTTGTTCCAAGGGGTGGGTGGGTGGTATAGTAATAAGAAGCCCAATGGGTGAGTGCGGAGTTCATCATTGACAGAGACAAGCATATATTCTAGAGAGGCGTGAGTGCCCTTCTCAAGGAGCTGGACGTCAAAGAAAGATTTGTAGAGCAATGCCAGTCAGCCTCTTTTTCAGTTGGATCTGGGGGAGAAGAGGCCTTGATAACCATGGGGGAGGAGTTCGTTTTGTGTAAAAAGATCATCTTTGGCGATCCATGATTCTGTGATGCACAGGAATCCAGGGTCAAACTCATCTAGAAGGTCCTTCAAGATTAGGGTCTTATTGCATGCTGATCTGGCATTGCAATAAAGAGTCGGGACTGGGGTGAGAGAGTCAGAGACAGAATTAGGAAGATTGGCTGGGGGCAGGGGCTTTAGTGAATTTAGGTTGACTTTTCGGAGATTTTTCTTGAAAGGGGGAATTCTGGTGCGTATCAGCATGGGGATTCTGAGGCCAGGGCAAATATTATTGGTGTTTGGTGGGTCGAGTAGGTTGGGGGAGGGGGGTATGAGACAGAGGGAAGAATAGAGAGGTGAGCAGAATAGGAGGAGAAGGAACCAGAAGAAAGGATTCATGGCAGGGTTAGGGCCGGATGATTGGTGTGTGAAGGTCTGCAGCAGGGGGGGATTAGTGTTAGCTAAGGAAGGGGCAGGGGACTTAATTAGGCTGGCTGAGTGCATAGTCAAGAGTATGGAAGAAAGGCGAAACCTTTGGCAATAATACAGTTTGGCACTGAACAAAAGCACAGACAGTAATAAACTTAGGCAACTATAACAAGAGCATGGACAATAATAAAAAATATGGAGATAAAACAAGAGTATAGACAGTAATAAAATTTGGCCCCCTGTGGATATCGATAAGCCAAGGAGGGGGAGGGCGGTGAGCTAGTCAGAAAGGAGCCCCGTTAGTTTGAGCGTCAGACTGCAGCTCTCAACTGTTGGCTCTCCCCTGTTGGAATGGGGGAGGGGTGTATTTGATGCTAGATGCCCTGCTGGAAAGGGCCCCCGATCTGGCCACCAGTGAAACTGGCAGTTGGAGCCGAGCACCGTCAGCGCTGCTGCTCCTGTAGTTCTCTCCCCCGCTGGAACGGGGGAGAGGTGCAGATGATGCTAGGCACCCCACTGGAAAGGGCTCCCGATCTGGCCACTAGTGAAACTGGCAGATGGTGCCGAGCACCGACAGCGCTGCTGCTCCTGTAGTTCTCTCCCCCGCTGGAACGGGGGAGAGGTGCAGATGATGCTAGGCACCCCACTGGAAAGGGCTCCCGATCTGGTCACTAGTGAAACTGGCAGTTGGTGCCGAGCACCGTCAGCGCTGCTCCTCTTGTAGTTCTCTCCCATGTTGGAATGGGGAAGGGGTGTAGATGATGCTAGGTGCCCTGCTGGAAAGGGTTCCCAATCTGGCCACTAATGAAACTGGCAGTTGGTGCCAAGCATCGACAGCGCTGCTCCTCCTGTAGTTCTCTCCCCTGCTGGAACGGGGGAGGGGTGTAGATGATGTTAGGTGCCCTGCTGGAAAGAGCTCCCGATCTGGCCACTAGTGAAACCTTTAAGTCTAATAATTGATGTTCAGAGGAGGGAGCTCAACTGCTAGGCAGCCATCCACCAAGCCGCCAAGTTCCGGAACTCTAGTTGTCTACATTGTCTTTTGAGTTGTAGCAATTCGGAGTCGAACCATTTATCTGATCTCCTACTGGATCTGGATTTGGTTTGCAGTGGGGCTAAATCATCAAGGGTGTTGGAGCAAAATCTTTCCCAATGTAAGATGAAGTCCTCGGGGTTGTTTTCTAGAATAGTTTCATCTATTTTAGACCAGAATATGGAGGGTTTGATGTGTTAGTGTGAGGTGTATGTTACTTTATTGAGTTTTGTTATAGGTTTTTTGTTGTTTTTGGTCCAGTTGATGTTGAAATGTTCCGTTAGATGTATGAATTTCTGTTAAGGATGGTTGGTGGGTCATGAAGGCTGCAATATCAAGTTGGTGGCCTTTTTCATGAGTTGTTTGTGGATTTAGCATTTGGAAGGATAAG
Source organism: Geotrypetes seraphini (assembly GCF_902459505.1). Classification (NCBI taxonomy): domain Eukaryota; kingdom Metazoa; phylum Chordata; class Amphibia; order Gymnophiona; family Dermophiidae; genus Geotrypetes; species Geotrypetes seraphini. The sequence goes on along the minus strand of NC_047089.1, from coordinate 109,855,039 downwards.
GCTTTGAGAAATGAGAGAAAGTTGCCTACTTGTTTGGATGATTGATCATCTAGGTGTAGATTTAGGTCTCCTAGGAGTAGGTTGTAGGTTGCTATTAGTGAGTTTTGGTATATGAAGTCTTCCACTTCGGTTCTTGCTAAAGACCAGTTTCCCGGTGCTATGTAGCAGAGCATGCAGTTTAGTGTGTCTTTTAGTGTGGTGCTTGAGAGTTGGCAAGCTAAAAGGTCCCTGTACGGGTTAGATGTTTTCTCAATTATATTAAGGGTTAGATCTTGTTTGATTAAGATTGCTAGGCCTCCGCCTCTTTTTTTTTCTCTGCAGACCACTGTAATTTTGTATCCTTGCGGGCAGACTTCAGTTATTCTGGGGTCTGAGTAGGAGGTTAGCCAGGTTTCTGTGAGGAAAAGACAGTCCAGGTTTTCTTGTGTTATCCAGGTTTTTATAAGCTCTGTTTTTGGACCTAGCGCTCAGATATTTAAGTAGGCGCATTTGAGTGTGGATATCTCTGTGTGATAGTTGTGGGTTGTGTTTGGATATATAAGTGATTTGGTGTGCCGGTGTGGTTTAGTCTTAATGTGTGTTGGTCTTCTTCCCCATGCTGTGGTAATGGAGTGTAGAGTGTTAGATTGTAGGTTTGAGTTTCTGTCACTTGATGTTTTCCTGTTTTGGAAGAGAGATTTATTTATATCTGTAGCGGGTGTAGGGAGGAGGTTATATGCTGCTGTCTTCCCGCTGGTTAAAAGAAGGATTAACAGTATGAAGTGCTGGGCTCGTGAGGTTAGCTTCATTTTGGGTTTTTTTATTTTTTTATTTTTATTATTTTTTTTTTGTTTGGTGGTTGGTGGGGTTGGTGAAAGGTGGTAGAAGGGTCTTTGGTGGTTTCGCTGCTGTTTTTTGGTTGGTTTTACGTTTGGTAGTGTTATGGGGGTGGATCTCTTCTTGGTCGCTTCACAAAGGTGCTATGAGCATCTTAGACAGCGTGCTGTTAGGCGCTGAATCTTTTATTGGTTCAGCGTAGTCCCATCGGGTGGGGAGGAGGGGCGGAGTGCGCTCCCACGCCGGCAAGCCTCCCTGCCTGCTCCTGGGTCCAGCGATGTCAGCCAAAGTGAGATTCAAATAATAATAATAATTTTATTCTTGTATACCGCCATACCCAAAGAAGTTCTAGGCAGTTCACATTCATTAATTACGATCCGCGGTGACACACGGATTTACAAGATTTTAACAAAATTACATACAGTGAAGAGTGGCATGTGGGGAACACTTTAACTGAGAATTAGCAGTAGTAACGGTAAAACAGAAGGTAGGGTTGGAAGGAAAGCGATAACGAGAGAGAGACCTAGTGGGGAGAGGGGGGGGGGGAGGGGGAGCAGACGGAACGGGGGGGGGGAGTGGGAAAGGGGAGAAGCAGGGGCAAGGGGGATTAAGAGCCCTGTTCATGGAAGAGGTGCGTTTTGAGAAGTTTTCTAAAACTAAGGTAAGAGGGGGCCTGAAGTATCATTTGGGCAAGCCAAGGGTTCAGCTTAGCCGCCTGGAACGCAAAGGTTTTGTCGAGAAATCTATTGAAGTGACATAATTTTAGTGATGGGAAGACGAACAGCTGGATTCTGTGGGATTTCTTGTTGGTGAGATTCAGAGTGAAATGATGATTGAGGTAACTAGGTAGTAGGCCAAAAACTGTTTTGTAACAGAAGCAGGCAAATTTGAATAGGACTCTGGATTCGAAAGGGAGCCAATGCAGTTGGTGATAGAAAGGCGTGATGTGGTCCCATTTATTCAGGCCGAATATGAGGCGGACGGCAGTGTTCTGGATCAATTTTAGTCTCCTCATGGTTATCTTCGTGGAGCACAGATAAATGACATTGCAATAGTCTAGTACACTGAGAATGGAGGACTGTACCAAAAGGCGGAAAGAGGAGTCATCAAAATATTTTTTTATGGTGCGCAGTTTCCAGAGCACCGAGAAGCATTTCTTGACAGTAAGATCGGTGTGATTTTCTACCGATAGATGTTTGTCTAGAGTGACTCCCAGTATTTTGAATGTTTGTTCGAGGGGGAAGACCAGACCTTTCACCTGGATTGTGGAGTCTTTGATTTTTTCATTGGGGGCGGCTAGGAAGAATTTTGTTTTGGCCGGGTTTAGTTTTAATCTGTAGGCTAGCATCCAGAATTCTATCTGGTTAAGTATGCTTGTGATGTAGGCTAGAAGTTCCGAGGAGAAGGTGGTGAGTGGGATGACTATTGTGATGTCATCTGCTTAGATGAAGAGTTTGAGTTTTAGGTTATGAAGGAGGTTACCCAGGGAGGCGAGGTAGATATTAAATAGTGTGGGTGAGAGGGGGGAGCCCTGGGGCACCCCGCAGGAGTTAACCCAGCTGGATGAGGAAGAGTCGTTTTTGAGTACTCTGTAGGATCTGTTTTGTAGGAATCCGCGAAACCAATTTAGGACCTGGTCGGAGATACCAATGTGGGTCAGGCATTCTAGGAGAATGTTGTGGTCTACTAGGTCGAACGCACTGCTCAGGTCGAGTTGAAGGATCAGGGCGCTGGAGCCCAGGCTGAAGAAGGTGTGCAAGTGGTCAATTAAGGCTGCAATTATGGTTTCAGACTAAAAACGGGTGCTGGGAGACTCCCTGAGCCTTCCAACTGGCTCAGTGTAGTCTCGTCATATGATTACCTCACTAACCTCACTGTACATATTTACAATCTAATCACATATTTACAGTTATTACATGTTAATTTTTTCTTGTTTCTCTTTATCTTTTCCCTATTATCCTACAAAGAAAATATGCATGCTTACTTACGGTTTCACATCTTAACCATCTTCTATAGGATTCGCTTGTCTGTTATTTTGTTAACAGACACATCTTTTGTTCCACCCTCCAAGTAAAAGTCTTTTCACAAGACTTTTAAATATATGAAAACACACCTAGAGTGTAGAGTGCGCAAGTCCCTTCGTGGTCACCAGTTAAGCAGGGTAATCTGACACAAGCGCGCTCTAAAGCGGCAGTCCCATCTGGGGTGCCAATTGAGCATCCAGGTTTGCTCATAGATGTGTAAAGTATACATGAATGATGGCACATGACGCAAAATGTATTAATTTTATTTATTTCCATAACAATCATCAAAAGATTATTTGCGTCATTGGAGGTCTTTACAGACGCCAAATGCTGGCATTTCTGACAAAGAATCCCAATCCTATAATAGCTGTTCACCAATATATATTTTCAGACCAGCATGACATCATTACTTGTCAGCCAATCGGCCGACAGAGGCTGTCCTTAAGTCTGAATAAAGACATTCCTTTTGACATCGAAATAAAGTTTCACAAATCATATTTTTGTTTATATTACTTTCTAAATATGCATAAACCATTATAACATATTCAAAGAACACTTTAAATCCAGAACAACTTGTTTGTTAAAGTCAGCCTGCATTTCTGCTTTCAGCATCTGCTGATAAATTCGTGTCCCTGTCAGCACAGAAGAAGGAGGAGGCCTACTCCCCCTCCCTCCTATGCTGGATGGGGAGGTATGAGGGTATAATGGGGCAAGCCTAGGCGGATGTTGAGGGGTCTGGTATGACACAAAGTAAAATCTGTGTACTCTAGAAAGGAGAAATCCTTCCAATCTCCTGGCCCAGGCAACTTGACTAATGCGTACCTCCCACCCCCCAATACTTTTTAACTCCCTGGTGCTCCAGTTCCCTAATTAGCGATCAGGGCTTGGACGACCAGGGACATAACCAGTATGCAGAGGGGGGTGGGAGGGATATTAAAAGGTGTTGAAAGTCAGCTGGACAAGGGTATAAGAACATAAGAATTGCCACTGCTGGGTCAGACCAGTGATCCATCGTGCTCATCAGTCCACTCACGCGGCAGCCCCCAGGTCAAAGAACTGTGCCCTAACCGAGACCAGCCCTACCTGTGTTCGTTCCAGTTCAGCAGGAACTTGTTCAACCTTATCTTGAATCCCTGGAGCGTGTTTTCCCTTATAACAGACTCCGGAAGAGCATTCTAGTTCTCCACTCTGGATGAAGAAGAACTTCCTTACGTTCGTACAGAATCTATCCATTTTTAACTTCAGAAAATGCCCTCTCATTCTCTCTAAGTCTATTCCCTTCATTATCTTGAATGTTTTGATCATGCCTCCTCTCAGTCTCCTCTTTTCAAGGGAGAACAGGCCCAGCTTCCCTAATCTCTCACTGTATGGCAACTCCAACCCCTTAACTGTTTTAGTCGCTCTTCTCTGGACCCTTTCGAGTAGTACTGTGTCCTTCTTCATGTACGGCGACCAGTGCTGAATGCAATATTCCAGATGAGGGCGTACCATAGCCCGGTACAGTGGCATGATAACCTTCTCCAATCTGTTCGTGATCCCCTTCTTAATCATTCCTAGCATTCTGTTCACCCTTTTTACCGCCGCTGCATATTGTGCAGATGGCTTCATTGACTTGTCAACCAGTACTCCCAGGTCTCTTTCCTGGGGGGTCTCTCCAAGTACCGCCCCGGACATCTTGTATTCGTGTATGGGATTTTTGATACCGACATTGTGACAGGAATCTGGCTACACCTACTAGAATCAAGGAGAAAGTCCCCGTAAGCCCCAGTAAAAACTCCGTGACCAGGTTTAGGAAACATCCTGATCAGTGTGAAAATCCTGTTCACAACTTTAGGAAGGAACCCACCCCTTTAAGAGTGTCCAGAGCTCAGGCGGATATTGAGAAGGCAGGGCCCTTTAAGAGTTTGACTAACCCTACTAGGAGGGGGCATGGCTTGTTGCCGAGACTCCCATTTACTGAGATTTCCTCGTCAGATAGAGAGGAGAGACAACTGGGACAAGAAGCTGAGCAGAAGCTGGGAAGGAGGCCAGTCCTTCCAGCTGAACCATGGCCAGCACAAGGAAGTTTCCCTGAGTACTGGGAAATGGAGGAACTGGAAGCCAGCCAGACCAAACCAGTTGCAGAAACCCAGCCTGAGGACTATGACATGGAGTGCCAGGAGGATTATGTCTTGCCTAACTGGGAAGAACCCTTAATGCATTGTGAGTAGGCTGTTAGCCAAGCAGTTTTTCTTTTCCTTTATGGGAGTTTTGAGTTTACGTTTTTGGAGCAGCTTGTGCACTGCTCTGACTTGCGCTAGGGGTTGAAGAAGGAAAACCGGAGCCTGTCTCTAGGGAGGGCGGCAACACCTGTGGTGTATGGGCTCATCTCCTCCCAGCCTGTTGGGGATTCGGCTCTACCCAATAGGGCCACAGCCAGATCCAGAGAGAGTGTTTACAGAGAACAAGTGTTTGGTGCAGGTACTGTTCTGTTATGCCATGAGTAAGGCCAGAAGGAAAAGTTAAGGACTTTTGTGTTGATGGACTGGACTGACTCTGAAAGCACGGCTTGTGCTAAAGTGAGACTTATTTGCTTCCTAGGAGGAATGAATTGAATTCGTGGAAGCCTGTCCTTTTTTTCCCGTGCCAATTCTGAAATTGTGTTTGGAGTTTTTTTTCCATTAAAGTGTTTTGTTTTGATCAACCAGGAAATCTCAGTGTGCAATTCTTGGAAGGCACTGAGAACTGTGTTCCTCTACCTTTATTTAAACTTTTGGACTGGGATTCAGCAAAGCAACTAGGCCTAGCCAGGATCCTGTCCCACAACATGCATTACCTTACACTTATCCACGTTGAACCTCATTTACCAAGTCGCTGCCCATTTATCGAGCATGGTTATGCCGCGTTGCAGATATTCACAATCCCCCTGCGTCTTCACTACTCTGAATAACTTCGTATCGTCTGCAAATTTAATCACCTCACTCGTACTCATTTCCAGATTGTTTATGAATATGTTGAAGAACACGGGTCCAAGTACCAAGCCCTGTGGCACCCCACTGGTGACGTTCTTCCAGTCTGAGTATTGTCCATTTAGCCCCACTCTCTGTTTCCTATCCGCTAGCCAGTTTTTAATCCATGTGAGTATTTCACCCTCTATTCCATGGCTCTCAATTTTTTTAAGTAGTCGTTCATTCGGACCCTTGTCGAACGCCTTCTGAAAATCCAGATATACAATGTCAACTGGGTCACCCTTGTCTATCTGCCTGTTTACCCCCTCGAAGAAGTGCAGCAAGTACGTCAAGCAAGATCGTCCTTTGCTGAAGCTATGCTGACTGGTCCTCATCAGATTGTGTCCGTCAAGGTGATCAATGATGCAGTCCTTTATCAGTGCCTCTACCATCTTTCCCGGTACTGAAGTCAGACTCACTGGTCTGTAGTTTCCCGGATCTCCCCTCGAACCTCTTTTGAAGATCGGCGTAACATTTGCCACCTTTCAGTCTTCCGGAATCCTTCCCAATCTGATCAACAGATTGGCTATTAGTTGAAGCAGTTCAGCTATAGTCCCTTTCAGTTCCTTAATGACCCTCGGATGGATGCCATCTGGTTCCGAAGATTTTTAGCTCTTAAGCCTATCAATCTGCCTGCATACTTCTTCTAGACTGACCATTAACCTTGTCAGTTTCCCATCTTCGCCTCCAGTGTATAGCCTGTCAGGTTCCGGTGTGTTGTGTATGTCCGGTTTGGTAAATACAGACGTTTAAAATGTGTTCAGTTTATCGGCGATGGCTTTGTCCTCCTTTAGCACTCCTTTTATTCCATTATCATCCAATGGTTCCACCACTTCCTCTGCGGATCGTTTCCCCTTAATGTATCGAAAGAATGGCTTGAAGTTTTTCGCCTCCTTGGTTATTTTTTCCTCGTAGTCTTTTGGCCCCATTTACTGCTTTATGGCACTTCCGTTGATGCTGTTTGTGCTTTTTCCAGTTTTTGTCCGTTTTTGACCTTTTCCATTCCTTAAATGAAGTGTTCTTGTCTCTGATTGCTTCCTTCACCGCTATAGTGAGCCACGTCGGTTCTTTGTTATTTTTTCTCTTGGCTCCCTTGTTGATACGCGGTATATATATATTTTTCACCTCAATGACTATGTCCTTAAAAAGGGACCATGCCTGCTCTAGTGTTTTTACAGTGCTTATCCTCTTCTTAATCTTCTTCCCCACCATGAGTCTCATCCCTTCATAATTCCCTTTTTGGAAGTTCAGCGCCATAGCCATCGTTCTAGATCGATGTTTCACCCCTGTATCCAGGTCAAAGCGGATCATATTGTAATCACTGGTTCCCAGCGTCCCCTCTACTTCTATATCTTGCGCCTGTCCTCGTAGTCGATTTAGAATTAAGTCCAGAATTGCATTTCCTCGACAAGTTGTTCCAGAAAGCAATCGCCTACAGCATCCAGGAACTTGGTCTCCCTACCACAGCTGGAGGTGCCTAGATTCCAATCTATTCCCGGATAGTTGAAATCATGATAACTGTACCATCAGGATTTACTGTATCTGCCAGGGCATGAATGAGAGGGAGGATAAAATGATTTGCATACTATCACAATGAGTGTCCATGAGATTTTAACCAACACACTGGGATATAGAGGTGGAAGAGATGACTCAAGGCCACTGCTCTTTTCATGCACAACCATATGCTTGCTGTAGGTACAGGTCAGAGCATAGTGTAAGCAGATAGGGAACAAGTCTCAACACTAGACTAGCTTGTTTTAAGGTGTAAAGCACCCACACAACAAACATCATGATGGGGGTTCTCCCCCACTCCCCTCCTCGGAGCACTTTAAAAAGAAGTTTCATGCCGGTATCCTGATGCCCTTGCCTGCAATTGTCTGTGCGGGACAGACTATCAACCGGTTTTAACAAAGGTGTGGACAAATTCCTGGAGGAAAAGTCCATAAGATAGTGGGTAGCATGTCATGTTGCTACTCATTGGATTTTGCTCTGGTACTAGGAAGCTGCCTTGCGCACTGTGAGAAGGGGCTAGCATTGGGCTGATCCAGTAAGGCTATTCAAATGTTTGTAGCTCACCCTGACCAAGCATAATGCTGCTCCTAGGTTCTCTATCTTTATAACGGTTGCAAGAATGTTTTTGCGCAGTAAGGGCCAGTGATTGTAACATCCACATTAACCCTTGTTACCAGGGTAAAAAGATGTCCGGACATATTAATCCAGCCATGCTCTTTATTGAGACCACTGTCCAGACAGATACCCACATGTATTTATAAAAGCAATATATGAAAGAAGGCTTTTTATCTCATGTCCATCCCCCCAACCTACTTTGTCAGATTAAATGCCATCTACATGTGAGCTGCCTGCTACTCCGATGAAGTTACACATGATGGGGGGTCAGGCCAGCCACCACACTTCCATTCTACAGTGACAGGCAGCCGTTTAGGTACATCAAACCCTTCTAATGGAGGGTTTTTGACTCACCATGTTCAGGGTGGCTCACAGGCCATGTGCAAATTGAATTTGAGTCAGCGTGGTATGTGGGGAGAAGGCCTCAATTCCGATAGTGTGCCCTCAACCTTCACACATATATCACTACCCCCACCCAAGTAGGGATGCCATAAGTTGCTATATAGAGGGGGATGTATTGACATAGCTGGGTGTTTACTTCACTCCCTTTTAAAGGTATGCAAGTTAAAAGTACACGTATCAATCTGTCCTCCTTTTTCTCATGACCTATGCTAACCTTATACCATGTCAGCAGTAGGGAGGGAGACAGAAGCATCAAAGACCACATAGGATGTTAACTTAGACTATTGGGTGAAATAGGGGGGGGGGGTGTACAGTGGGAATGAAGGCAGAGTGACATTGAGGTTTGGTTAAGGGTAGGGTCATGTCTCTACCATGTTTGTCCTGATTAAAGATAGTCACCTATAAACAACGAATACCTAAAGTCACTCATAGCTGTCACAAGCTGTCGATAAATAGCTAAGGCTGTTTCCTGGCCTGCCATATGCTAGCTTGTCCCCTCTAGTGTGAGAGAGACTAGAAACGTGGCTGTTCACGAAAGGTATGGGTAACTGCTCGGAGACTCGGGAGAGAGGTGGGAAACCCAGGTCTGCTAGGTGAAGGTGCAGTGATCTGGCATACATTCCATCTCACTGTCCTCCATGTGGGGCTGGTCGGCCTAGGCCAGGGGTAGGCAGTGAGTGTCCTGGAGAGCCTTAAGCTATTTAGCTTTGCCACATTTCCACAATGAACTCCATGTCATGCCCACCATTGGCCTAGGCCGACCATCCCAGCACTGAGGACAGCGAGATGGAATGTATGCCAGGCCACTGCACCTTCACCTAGCAGACCTGGGTTTCCCACCTCTCTCCCGAGTCTCCGAGCGGTTGCCCATACCTTTTGTGAACAGCCACATTTCTAGCCTCTCTCACACTAGAGGGGACAAGCTGGCATGTGGCCTAGGTTCTTCAATTGTGAGTGAAGCCATCTCTGTGTAGTGTCTTAACAAAGATGCAGCAATAAAGGAATCATATAATAATAATAATAACTTTATTTTTATATACCGCAATACCACAAACAGTTCAGAGTAGTTTACAGTGTAAGAGACTGTACATATACAGCGATGGTACAATGTAAGGGAATGTACTATGCAGTTGAGAGCAAGTTACAATGCAGGGGACTGTACATAGTTTAGCATAGGTATTAATACAGCGGAAGACAAAGCAGAATTACGGTGCAGGAGTCTGTACATCTACAGCAGCGATATTTATACAGTAAAAATACTGTTTGAGAGAATTAAAGAGTAAGATAGAGGTGGTAGGGTTTGGTTATTTGGGGGGGAGGGGTTCGAGAAATTTATCATAGAGGTAAGATTTGAGGGATTTCCTGAAGTAAGGGTAAGATGGGGCAGATGAGATGAGGGTGGTCAGGCAATTTGTCCATCTGCCAGCTTGGAATGAGAGAGTTCTGTTAAGGAATCTTTTGTAGGTGTGTAGGGATATTTCCGTATTCACACCTGAAGGTTAGGCCTCTATGATGTCACCAAGCCTGAACCATTGTTTCAAGAATCTCTCTGCAAGCAACTTTCCAGCATGAATTTTGCAAGAAGTAAGAAGTACACAGCTTTGCTGGTTCTGCCTGATGCATTATGGGGATGTACCCGAATGTTGCTATTCAAGGGCATTCATCTGTGCTTTAATAATGGGACAGTGTGAATCTTGAAGAAATTATTCTGTTCTTATCTGTCTAACGGCCCTGGGTCTTCCAGCATATATGATACTTTATACAGAAAGGCTATTCATCAAGTTCTGTTTCTGGATTGGTCCGAGGAAGTCATCTGATGAGATACAAGAAAAGAAAGGTGCTAATTAATTAATATTTAGTTAGTCTGTGATAAGATCCGGGGAAGCTCAGATCTGCTCACAGATGTTCTAATTGTAAACTTTTTCTTTCAATAATTAGACCTGTAAGTTACCTCGTGTGATTCTCTGCCTAAGAGATAGAAATTCGGACATTTAAAAACTGTTCTGAATTTAGCACAGATAAACGGAACTCATTGCTGATGATTTATAGCCTCATCAAGGATTTTCAACACGTGTAACTTTTACAAAGGTATTCCTGACGTCTTCCAGCTGACAAGAAATTTTCTCTTCCACCTGATTGTGCCGGAGAGGCTAATTAAGGGTGAGCATACGGAAATTACTTTTATTAGCTTGGGAATTAGATAGGAATCAATTGTGATAAAGGTAAAGGGTTGAAAAGTTACCTGGGTGATAATATAATCATTTGCTAATCAGGGATTATTATTATAAGGAATAGTGTGTGTGTTTAACAAGAAGTTTTACTTAATTGTCTAACCATTAGATTGTGACAGTCATGTACTGAGTTTCATTTGTGTAATTAGATATTTTGAACAATACTTAGATTCTGCAGCTGGCTTGTGAATTATATTTTTCTATTTTCATAATAAAGATATTTCTCATTAGCCTGGGTTTTGTGTCGTATAATTAGACCTTGATATTTGAACTTGAATAAGAGGTTATGGTTTTCCCTAGACCACTTAACAGAGATGTACCGTGTTTATAATACTGCTAAGTGAACCATAAATCCTTCTACAGGTGCATCCCTTTTGGGATGGGTAGGTAAACAGATAGGCATTGCGTGTGCGAGTGGTGCCTGGGAACGCAAAGTGGTGAGAGAGATATATCAGTGACAAGCCAGTTAGGGTTTAGGAGACATGATGGTACAATGAGGGGGGGAATAGTATAATGCATATAACATCTTTTACTTACACTTACCTTGTGTGCAAAGCTCATCTCTATTCTCTGTTTAGCAGATGGAGGATCTAAAGAAGACGGCCCGGGAGCTGAGGCAAAAACAGCCCCATCTCCTTGCTGAGGTACTGCAAGAGCTGGAGGCACTGAGAGATAAGGATGCAAGTATTGTTTAAAGCAACAAGGTCAAGGGGCCCTTCACCCGTTCAGCGCTTTCATGTCCAGGGTCTGTGCCATGTGTCTGCCTACATTGGCCATAGGGGACAATGGCACACCACATTGGCAACATCACATTTGCCAATGTGGATACCGAGGTCCAAATTCTATAACTCATGGCTCAAAGGTAGCTGTCGTATGCACCTCCAGTAGCACAATGCTGAGCGCCTATCAGCCATAGAATCACATTTAAAATAATGCTACTTATCTTCAAAACCTTAGCTTGTGAAGAACCCCAATTTATATCTAGACTTTTGATACCCTATAATACACAACGCTCACTTCGTTCCTCTAACCAAAATCTTCTATCAGTTCCTTCCTTGAAAATTATTGGTACTAGAAGGGCAGATATTTTTTCTGTGACAGGTCCCCTATGGTGGAATGCCCTTCCCCAATATATTCGTAATGAAAAAGACATTTTAATATTTAAAAAAGCTTTAAAATCTTATTTATTTAGAGATGCCTTCAATGTCTAAAGCAGATTATGTTTTTTAATAGCTGAGATTTTTATGTACCCTTACCTATTGGTTTTTTTTTTTCCACTTTTTTATTTTAAACGAAAATTGTAACTTTTATTGTTTCCTTCCCAACTATATGTTTGTTTTAGTCAATTGTTTGTTGTTATATTGTGAACTTCTTTTTACCTTATTATATTGTAATGTACATCGCTTAGTGATTACAATAGGCGATTAATCAAATTTTGTTAATAAACTTGATAAACTTGATAAACTTGATAAGCATAGATGAACAATTGAGAATGTAAGGCTGACTACTGTATTTTCCCTCCTATAGGATGGTTCCCTGTATAGTCTAGGCCAGAAAAAAGGGCCTATACGAATTGAACAACTGTTAGATAAGCCCCAGTTTTAGTAGGTCCGTCTTACCTAGCAGTACCTGGGTGGCCTATACGGGCACATCAGTAGAACCAGCATCTCCTCGATCTCCTCGACCAGCGTGGAAGAGCAGGATGGATGTTTGTGGCTGCAGACGGGACCTACCATGATGCCAATGCCATAAAGAGAGCAGGGTGTGCCCTACCTGCAGCCGCTAACAACCATCCTACTCTTCCACGCTGGCAGACTCATTCCTGGAGGTCGAGGAGATGCTGGTTCTACTGATGTGCCCATATAGGCCACCCAGGTACTGCTAGGTAAGACACATCCATTGGTCTAGTTTGGTACACCCATATATATATTATATATACTAGTGTTTAAGCCCATTACATTCATTACAGTAATGGGTGCTAGAATAGCCCCACCTATACCCTGACCCCACCTGTGCAACGCCTCTACAATGCTCAGACCCTGCCTCCCACTGATCCCAGTCCCAGTCTCACTTTTCACCATTTCCTTAGTCCTCTGTACCCTTTTGGCCCTCATCGATCCTGTACTGCATTTATCACCCTTTCAGTCCCAGCTCCAGTCCTATCTATCCTTCCTTCCATTGACTCCAAGGGCATTTTTCCTGTCCCTATATTCCACCCCCACCCAGCTTCTCTTCCTTTTTTACCAATTTCTCTGTCGTCTCTCCCCTGCCCCTTCCCCTTCCCCTTCCAACGGTAATGCAACTGTCCCCCTCCCCATTCAAACATGTGCCACTTTAACCCTCTTCACCTAACCCTACCCCAACACCAGAGCTTGCACCAATTAAAACCCCACCCCCCAATGGTATCCTCAGACCACTCTCTGTAGCATCATGACATGACATGAACCCGCTTCATACTGAAAACTGAGTGAAGCTGTACAAAGGAAAACCCAGTTGGGATCAGGAGTATAAGGAGGGCTGCCAGCAAGTAAGTAACAGCATTGACTCTTGCAGGTAGGGGTGGGGATAGAGGAGATTTGGCTATGATATGGATTAGATTCCATATGGACAGGTGTGGGAAGGGATGGGTGAAATCGCTTTCCCCCTTCAATTCTCAATTTCCAAGCACAGACAGCCTGGGTAGAATTACATTACATTACATTACATTACATTAGGGGTTTCTATTCCGCCATTACCTTGCGGTTCAAGGCGGATTACAAAAGGTTAATTTAAAAAGGACAGAATTACAATGATTATCTAGAGAGGTAAGTTGTAGATCTTAAGAGCATTTAGAGGTCGTGTTGTTATTGCTGTTTCAGGAATTTCTTGAAAAGTGTGGTTTTTATTTCTTTTCTGAATGTCTTATAGTCTGGGGTGGTCATCAGAAGGTTGGAGATCTGGTTGTCCAGTCTTGCGGCTTGAGTGGCTAGGAGGCCGTCGTGTAGTTTTGTTCTTTTTACTTCTTTGATTGGGGGGGGTATGAATGGGGAGTGCGTTTTTCTGTGTCTGGTACTGGGTGCTTGGATGAGGCGATTGTTCAGGTATGATGGGCTGTCTCCGTGTAGGGTTTTAAATAATATGCAGTAGAATTTGAAATGGATTCTTTCTTGGATTGGGAGCCAGTGTGAGTTGATGAATCCCATCCCGCACTCCCTCAGTCTTACCTTTTTACCTTTCTTTGCCTCATTTTTCATGTTTGTTACCACAGGCCACGGGGACATCACTGTGAGTAAGAAGGGGGACCTTTTTTCCCCTTTACAAAGTCCTCCAAAGAGAATTTGCCACACCCACTATAACACGGAGCCAGACCGGAGGAGCAGAAACTCTTTCTCCCCTCCCTCCCCCCACCCGCTCCTCAAGCACGTCCCCTACAGCCCATACCAGATCAACCCCAGCGGCCTACAGCCGCCGTGGTCAGCAGCTGCTGACAGCTGCGGCGGCCTATATTGTCGCTCTCCACCAGCGATCCCGCCATCTTATTAGGTTCAGGGCTGCCAGGGGGGAGGGAAGAGGTGAGGAGTGAGCCCGGCTGAGACTGGCAGGAAGAAGAAGGCGGGGCAGGTGAGGCTATCAGGCAAGCGAGAGAGGGGATGCCAGATGTGAGGCTGGGCAGTCAATGGAGATGGCTACATCGGCGTTCTGTGCAGGAGTTGAGGGCATTTTGAAGATCGGTCTGCCCTGCTCCTTACCTTACTATATTTTTAAGTTGAAAGACATGGCTGCGGCGGCTCCTCTCAAGATCCCCGACTGCATCGGACTTCCAACGCAGGTGGGGATCCTGAGAGGAGCCGCTGCCTCGTCTTTCAACTTAAAAATATAGTAAAGCGAGGAGCAGGTCAGACCGAAGAACAGCAAGGCCGACAGCTACCGCGTCCGACATCTGCCTCGGGGGAGGAGAGACAATAGAATCGGGAAGCAAAGACATTAAGGGAGCAGTGGTGCCCGAGTGTGAAAACATGAAGGAATGGCGGCGGAGGCGGCGGCAAACTTACAGGAAGGGACGGAGGGAGCATTTTTTGCTTCTTGGCTTTATCCTTCAGGCGGCAAGACATGCCGCTGCGGCGCCGTGCGCATGCGCACTCATATCTGCGGTGCCCTACAGCGCACGGAAAACGGAACACGTGATGGGAGTGCGCATGCGTGACTTAGCCTTTTATTATATTATATATATACTAGTCTTTAAGCCCGTTACATTAACGGGTGCTAGAATAGATGTGTCTGTCTGTCTGTCTGTTTCTTTATCTCTCTCTCCTTGGCCGCTATCTGTATCCTTCTGTCCCCCCCCCCGAGCAAAGCTGCCTGCCCCCAGGACACACCTCCCCCCAAAGGAGCCACCTTTCCCTCTCCCTAACTGTCTCTCCATGGCCCTCTTCTGTCTCCCCCCCGAGCAAAGCTGTCTGTCCCCAGCACACCTCCCCCCAAAGCAGCCCCCTTTCCCTCTCCCTATCTCTCCATGGCCCCTTCTGTCTCCCCCCCAGCATAACCCTCCCCCCCAAAGCAGCCCCCTTTCCCTCTCCCTATCTTTCCATGGCCCCTTCTGTCTCCCTCCAGCACACCCCTCCCCCCAAAGCAGCCCCCTTTCACTCTCCCTATCTCTCCATGGCCCCTTCTGTCTCCCCCCAGCACACCCCTCCCCCCAAAGCAGCTCCCTTTCCCCCTGGCTCCGGTATTGATTCCCTTCTTACCCTCCCAACATCCAGGTGTCTTCTGGCCTGCTCCTCTTCACCAAAGCAGCCTGTGATCGTGGTGGACGGCTTTAGCGAACCTCGAAGGCTGCTCTCCAACTCGGTAGGACGTTCCCTCTGACGCGATCCCGTGCATCAGAGGGAGCATGCTACTGAGCCTGGAGAGCGGCCTGCGAGGTTCTTTAAAGCCGGCCACGATCGCAGGCTGCTCTGAAGAGGAGGATCGGCGGCAGCGGTGAGTGAGGGCGGGAGGTGACACGGCGACTCCTTCTTCTGCAGGTGGAGAGTGTCACAAACCCTCTTGCAGTCCAGGGCTGGCGTGTGACAAACACACGGATTCGGGCGCGTCCCCTCCAACTAGGGGTACCTTCAGGATTTTTAGGTGGCCCCAGACAACGGTCTAGGCCCCTCGAGATATAGGGTAAATACAAGGTTTCACCATATCACCAGACAAACGAGTTCTTTAGGAAAGAATAAGTGGTTTATTCTGACCCCCAGGTCAAAAGATATGCAACAGCAAAACAATATCACTTTGCAGGTCATGGAACAAAAATAGTAAATTGGCAAAAATCAAACTTACAATACATTCTCAAGCAGACAAAAACTCTTTAGGCAAAATTGTCACAGCACACTCTGCTAGCAGTTCAGCTTTTCTCTCAGCTCCTACGTGCAGGCAAAAATCACCCAGCTGAGATGGTTAACCTAATTAGCTCCCTGAAACGGGAGTCACAGCAACATTCCTACAGTTCAAACTGCACTTTAAACATTTCAGCTTGCCTCTGGTTCACAAACTTGTCTTTGAATGTATACCTTGATTCAGGCTTCAGGCAAGTATTATTCTCAAACTTCACTTGCTTATACAGCTCAACATATATCCCCTTCTTCAGGTTTAACTTGTGCAGCAGAGAAAAAAAACGATATGCAAAAGGAAAACACAAACCACAAACAGTTTCCCCGTTGCTTCATTCTTTCATTCAAAATTCCATACCTTCTGTCTGGCCTTCTACCCTAGAACCAGCTATTTCTATCTCCATGCCTTCTACCTGGTCTGGACCCTGATAGTTTGAAGGGGTTAAGACTTCCTCCAAATCCTGCATGGGATAATCCACCACGTTTTCCTCTGCTGCCCTGTTCCACAGCCCCTCTCCTGGCTTGGGCTGTGGGAGTGACTCGCCCTCGTCACTCGCTCCACCTCCTCCTGTTTGTCTCTGCCTGCTTTTAAACAAACCAGAGCCAATCCCCTTCAGCCTGTAGCGGGGGATGGGTTTTGGCTCTACAGCAGTTTTCCTCTGCTTGGGTTTTTCAACTGCAGCTACTTTCCTCGTGGCTTCCTTAGCTGTTCTAAAGCCCAGAGGCTGCTGTTGCCAATCTGTTTGCCTCTGTTCCAGCTCACTATCTCTTTGATTAAGGGGGCAAGGGAGGTCAGCCTCAAGTTGAGCGCCAGAATCAATCTGGTCAGCTCTTCTGCACTTGATCCTATCAGGGACTGGGCTGGTGCTGGGTTTGTCACATTCCCCCACCCTTAAAGGATGACCCTCACTTGTACCCGGAGGAGTCCCTATATTCTCAGGCATACGTGACAGAATATCTACATTGGTGTTAAGTTTACCTGGCCGATGCACCACCTTAAATTTGAACACCTGAAGGGCTAAATACCATCGTGTAAGTCTAGCGTTATTGTTCCGCATGGTATTTAACCATTTCAAGGCTGCGTGGTCAGTCACTAGCGTAAACTCCCTGTCCTGTAAATAATGCTCAAGAGTCTGAACAGCCCATTTTACCGCTAGGCATTCCTGTTCCACCGTTGCATAATTTTGTTCATTAGGATGGAGCTTCCGACTCAAGTACAGAATGGGATGTTCTAACCCTTGGCTTTCTTGACTTAGGACTGCTCCTAAGCCTGTGCCTGAGGCATCAGTTTGTAAAATCAATGGTAGGTCAAAATCAATAGCTTTGAGCACGGGCCTTTCACACAAACTAGCCCTTAATCTTTGAAAAGCCTGCCTACTCATATTGTCCCAACCCAGTGTCTCTGGTTTCCCTTTCTTCAACATGTCAGTCAAGGGTCCTGCCTGGGACGAAAAGTGAGGGATAAACCTCCTGTAGTATCCTACCAGTCCTAAGAAAGCCCTGAGTTGTTTTTTTGTTGTTAGGAGCCGGGTATCCCCGAATGCATTGCACCTTATCCACTATAGGCTTTATCTGCCCCTTTCCCACAATATATCCCAAGTACTTTACCTCTTGTTGACCAATGAAACATTTTTTTGGATTTATTGTGAGACCGGCCCCCCTCAGAGCTTCCAGGACAGCTTTAAGGTGTTGCACATGCTGTTCCCATGTACCTGAATGAATCACTATGTCGTCGATGTAAGCGTCCGCGTACCCATGGTGATCCCGTAGCACCTCGCGGACTAGGCGCTGGCAAGTAGCCGCCGCCCCATGTAAGCCAAATGGCATGCGCCTAAATTGAAATAGGCCCCGTGGCGTGCTGAACGCTGTTTTAGGTTTAGCCGATTCGGTCAGTGGTATTTGCCAGTAGCCTTTTGTAAGGTCAATGGTAGTTAAAAACTGGGCTGATCCTAATCTATCCAGTAATTCATCCACCCTTGGCATTGGGAATGCATCAAACTGCGACACCTCGTTTACCTGGCGAAAGTCAATACAAAAACGTGGTGTCCCATCAGCTTTAGGCACAATAACAATGGGGCTACACCATGGGCTTTGCGAGGTCTCTATAACCCCTAAAGTTAGCATCTCTTGTACCAACTCCTCTACCAGAGCTTTCTTTTCCTCTGACAGCCTATAGGGGCGTACCCGTACCACCTTCCCTGGTACTGTTATAATATCATGGGATACTACCCCCGTTTTCCCTGGCACAGAAGAGAACACATCCCCAAACTGTCGGACTACTTCCTTCACCTGATGGACCTGTACTTGTGTGAGGGCAGTTCCTACATTCACTTCCCCTTCAGCCTTGAAGTCCGTAACCTGAGGTCCTAGGTCATCTTCCTGCCCTTGTTGTGCTACCAAAGCCAACACCTCCCGATCTTTCCATGGTTTCAATAGGTTGACATGATAGGTCTGCAGTCTCCCCTTATCATCCTTGACCCGATAGTCCACCTCCCCTATCCTTTCCACAATGGTGGCTGGGCCCTTCCATTGTGCCAAGAATTTGTGAGTGTCTGTGGGTATTAATATAAGGACTCGATCACCTATCTGTAATTCCCGTTCCTTTGCCCTTCTGTCATAATAAGTTTTTTGCTGTCTTTGACTCCACTCCAAATTCCCTCTTCCGAGTTCCAGGGACCTCCGTAACCTATCCTTAAGCTGAGCTAAATATGTTATTACGTTACTCCCCGAGTCCTCGGGAAACACCCACTTCTCTTTCAACATATCCAGCACCCCCCTAGGTGGTTTCCCAAACAATAGTTCGTACGGACTAAGTCCCAGAGAATCCTGCACCTTCTCTCGCGCTGCAAAGAGTGCAAAAGGAATAAACATATCCCAGTTCTTAGAATCTCCTTCTATGCCCTTTTTCAGCATTTGCTTAATTGTCTGATTAAAACGTTCCACCATACCATTAGCTTGAGGGTGGTAGGCAGACGTTTTAATATGACGGATGCCAAATCCCTCATAAAACAACCTCATTTCACTAGATAAAAAATTGCTACCCTGGTCTGTAAGAATCTCCCGGGGAAACCCTACCATACAAAACAACCCTAACAGTTCTTTCATAATACTGGTAGATGTGGCCTTCTTTAATGGAAAAGCCCAAGGGAACCGTGTGGCTACGTCCATTACTACCAACATGAAATTATATCCCCTAGGTGTTTTCTCCAATGGTCCCACAATATCCATGGCCAACCGCCGTAATGGTTCCTCTACCACCGGTACAGGAATGAGGGGTACTCTGGCCGGTTTCGCCAAAGACAGTTTTTGGCACGTGGAACAGGACTGACAAAAATTTATCACAGCCTGCCTTAATCCCGGCCAAAAAAACCGTCTTTCTATCTGTTTAATAGTGGCTTCTGTGCCTTTATGACCCGATAACGGGTGATCATGGGCTAACCTAAGTATCAGTCTTCTAAACCCTTGGGGAATCAATAATTGTTGTACCATTTCCCCTTCTAGGTCACCCGGGCCTTCTTTATACAGCAAGCCCTGTTTCTCGATCCAGCGTTTACCCTCTATACACCCCTTTCCTACTCTCTGCCATTCTTCTCCCAGGGTTGGATCGGTTTTCTGCTCCTCCCGAAATGTAGGAAAAGCATCCATAACATCCTTGGGGAGCCACGGGACTTCCCTGGTTTCCCCTGCCCGCTTCATGGCTCTACTTCTCCCTTGCTGTTGTCTTTTGTTCTGGGCCCGTGTCCTACGCCCCTGCCTTTGTTCATATTCCTGAAAGGCTTCTCCTGCAAAAGGAAATATCCTGCCTAATGTCCCTTCAGGTTCATGGTTAGAGGATCCCTGTGCTCTTGTGTTAACTAGACACTGTTTTTCCTGTAATGCTACCGGGAACCCTTTCCAATCCTTCCCCAGTATAACATCATACGGTGCCTCTGGCACTAACGCAAAGGAAGTTTGATACACTCTATCTTTATACCTAACTGTGGTAGGTCTCAATGGGTATTGTTTACTATCCCCATGGATACACTTGATTCTTACTCTCCCTACAAAATCATGCCCCTTTTCCCTAGGGAATACTGTGTTCCAGCACCGGTGGGCTAACATTGACTGGTCCGCCCCTGTATCAAGTAAGGCCTCCATGTCTTTGCCCCCTATTGATACCACCACCAGATATCTCCCCCCTGGTGTAATCTTACCCTTTTCCAGGTCACAGGTTACCGTAAAACCTTTTCTTTCAACACACTCCCCCTGTCGGTGACCTTTTCCCCCACACCTGAAGCAAACGATGGGAGCAGGGTTAAAGGGTTTCTGTACTCGCTTCTGAGGGTTCCTGGGTGGTATGTTATTAATAGTAGGAGCCTGAAGTGTAGTGTCCCTCTGGAACTGTGTCTGGGGTCTATAACTTGGGCCTGGTTTCTCGGGAAGTCCCTGGGCATCCAGATAGGCTTCTGCCACAGATAGTGACTGTGTCAGATCCTGGCATCCCTGCTTCTGGATCCACCCCTTTATGTTCTGGGGCAGAGCCTCTAGGAATTGTTCCCTGACTAACTCAGCAAACATAGCTCGTGGGTCTGCCAAGAAAGGCTGTAACCATCTCTCCGCAGCTTTCGTTAGGCGTTGTAACAGTGCCTTAGGTCTCTCTTTTACCTTTAACTGGAGAGCACGAAAGGTTTGCCTGTAATACTCTCTTGTATATCCCAGAAAATCTAGGATATGTGCTTTCACAGCTGGGTAACTACTGGCCTGATCCACAGCAATGGTCTGAAAAGCCGCAAGGGTCTCGCCAGCCAAACATGGCAGAAGGCGAACCGCCCACTGCTCTGGAGGCCAACCTGCTGCAGCAGCAACCCTCTCAAAAGAGTTTAAAAAATCATCTGGGGCATCCTGTGGTGTTATTTTGTTCAAATTCAATAAACCTAGAGAGTTTTGCCCTACCACAGGTAGATTACCCCCAGTCCCCAATACCGGTATATGCATCTGTCCACCAGTCGTAGGCTTCAATAGCTGCGCCATTAATCGAGACTGCTGCTCCATGGCTCGCATAAAGTCACTGTGATGCCGTTGACTAGCCTCCTGGCTTGCTTGCCATAGTCCGTGGCTAGTCTCCAGGACCTTCTTTAAGTCCTCATTCTGCCTCTGACGTTCTCCCGCAACCACTGCTAACGCCGCCGGCTCCATGCTGACTCTGTAAAAAAAAATGAAAAAACACACACTCCAAGTGCGATACCACACAGTTCTTTCTCCCCGAAACTATCTTTACCAGCCCCTCTGTTGTATATGCTTACCAGAGGTACTGATGCATCATCGCCTGCGTGCTCATTACAGGGTGCACCACCCTTCTTCAGAGACCTATTGGTCCCCCTTTTGTTCCTCGCCAGCTCAGGACGATGGCCTTGACCCCCGGTCTGCTATCCACCCTTCCTGCAGCCGCCAAACTCCGGACGCTGGAACCGATATCCTTGGAATGTTCAAGCCGCTTTCATTCACCAGCATTTATAATCCTGGTTCCGATGAACCAAACAATAGTAGAGAGTAAAAAAAAAAAAAAAAATTTTCCCACCTTTGCATTCCCTAATCTTCACCTGAAGAGGTACCAGATCCGCACTCCTGATACCAAATTGTCACAAACCCTCTTGCAGTCCAGGGCTGGCGTGTGACAAACACACGGATTCGGGCGCGTCCCCTCCAACTAGGGGTACCTTCAGGATTTTTAGGTGGCCCCAGACAACGGTCTAGGCCCCTCGAGATATAGGGTAAATACAAGGTTTCACCATATCACCAGACAAACGAGTTCTTTAGGAAAGAATAAGTGGTTTATTCTGACCCCCAGGTCAAAAGATATGCAACAGCAAAACAATATCACTTTGCAGGTCATGGAACAAAAATAGTAAATTGGCAAAAATCAAACTTACAATACATTCTCAAGCAGACAAAAACTCTTTAGGCAAAATTGTCACAGCACACTCTGCTAGCAGTTCAGCTTTTCTCTCAGCTCCTACGTGCAGGCAAAAATCACCCAGCTGAGATGGTTAACCTAATTAGCTCCCTGAAACGGGAGTCACAGCAACATTCCTACAGTTCAAACTGCACTTTAAACATTTCAGCTTGCCTCTGGTTCACAAACTTGTCTTTGAATGTATACCTTGATTCAGGCTTCAGGCAAGTATTATTCTCAAACTTCACTTGCTTATACAGCTCAACATATATCCCCTTCTTCAGGTTTAACTTGTGCAGCAGAGAAAAAAAACGATATGCAAAAGGAAAACACAAACCACAAACAGTTTCCCCGTTGCTTCATTCTTTCATTCAAAATTCCATACCTTCTGTCTGGCCTTCTACCCTAGAACCAGCTATTTCTATCTCCATGCCTTCTACCTGGTCTGGACCCTGATAGTTTGAAGGGGTTAAGACTTCCTCCAAATCCTGCATGGGATAATCCACCACGTTTTCCTCTGCTGCCCTGTTCCACAGCCCCTCTCCTGGCTTGGGCTGTGGGAGTGACTCGCCCTCGTCACTCGCTCCACCTCCTCCTGTTTGTCTCTGCCTGCTTTTAAACAAACCAGAGCCAATCCCCTTCAGCCTGTAGCGGGGGATGGGTTTTGGCTCTACAGCAGTTTTCCTCTGCTTGGGTTTTTCAACTGCAGCTACTTTCCTCGTGGCTTCCTTAGCTGTTCTAAAGCCCAGAGGCTGCTGTTGCCAATCTGTTTGCCTCTGTTCCAGCTCACTATCTCTTTGATTAAGGGGGCAAGGGAGGTCAGCCTCAAGTTGAGCGCCAGAATCAATCTGGTCAGCTCTTCTGCACTTGATCCTATCAGGGACTGGGCTGGTGCTGGGTTTGTCACAAGAGCGGCTTGCGAGGTTCGCTACAGTGGCTGGCGAACCTCAGCAGGCTGCTTTGAAGAGGAGCGGGAGGGAGGAGTCGCTGGTGTCTTTGGCGCAGGCGCCCTGAGGACTGGCACAGAAGCACACCTCAGGGTGCCAGCGCTCACGAATTTTGAAGAGCGCATGCGCCTCTAGCATTTTATTATTATTGAGATATATATATATATATATATATATATATATATATATATATATATATATATATATATATATGGCTGTGGCTAATATAAGGGGGGGTGGAGGAATAGTTACCCATTCTTTATTCATATTGATCCTGAGTTTGCATGGGTATATCTCTTGTGTGACTGTTGTGTCAGTGCTAGAGTCTCTCTGCTCGGTCTCCTGTCCTTTAACCCTATTTTTTCCATGTTGTCCCTCCATGCACATTCCCAGAGTTTGGATACCCCTCCTGTCCATCATCAGTGTTCTGCCCTTATAGATGAAGCCTCCATCCCACCTACCCCTATCGTGTTTGTCACCTCACCCTTCCCCCCTCCCCATCTACCAGTACTATTCATAGTTTATATTACACTAGCCTACCTACATACTATTGTACATCTAACACACAGCAGACGGTCTGTACTCCCAAGAGCTTACTATCTAGACATGGAAACCTGAGCCGGATACAGTCAGCAGGAAAGAGGGAATGGTAACACACATGGGTACATATAGGTCGCAAGGGTTAGCCTTAAGGGCAGCTTCAAAAAGGTTCCCTTGTACCCTGGCCTTTTATAACTGTTATATCAGGGCCTGATGCACTGAGAACATAAGAACATAAGCAGTGCCTCTGCTGGGTCAGACCAGAGGTCCATCGTGCCCAGCGGTCTGCTCACGCGGCGGCTCATCAGGTCCAGGACTTGTATAGTAATCCTCTATCTATACCCTTCTATCCCCTTTTCCTTCAGGAAATTATCTAAGCCTTTCTTGAACCCCAATACTGTACTCTGTCCTATCACACCCTCTGGAAGCGCATTCCAGGTGTCCACCACCCTTTGGGTGAAGAAGAACTTCCTAGCATTGGTTCTGAATCTGTCCCCTCTTAATTTTTCCGAATGCCCTCTCGTTCTTGTAGTTCTTGAAAGTTTGAAGAATCTGTCCTTCTCCACTTTCTCTATGCCCTTCATGATCTTGTAAGTCTCTGTCATGTTCCCTCTAAGTCTCTGTTTTTCTAGGGAAAAGAGCCCCAATTTCTCCAATCTTTCAGCGTATGAAAGGTTTTCCATACTTTGTATCAAATGTGTCGCTCTCTTCTGAACCCTCTCGAGTATCGCCATATCCTTCTTAAGGTATGGCGACCAATATTGGACACAGTACTCCAGATGCGGGCGCACCATCGCCCGATACAATGGCAGGATAACTTCTTTCGTTCTGCTTGTAATGCCTTTCTTTAAAAAAAAAATAAAAATTCTTTATTCATTTTACATCTTACATCAATTGTATAAATAACTGACACATTGAAATTTTATACATCACTTGAATTTCTTATCCTTTAACATTAATACATAAGATTTAATCCCTTCCCATACTATATGCAATCAAATATACCATACAAGTATTCTTATCTAATGAACTAAATATTTAATCAAATTCGGAACCCCCCTACCCTTCATCTGCACTTATACTTATAATGGAAAAATGGTATTTATTCATTGAAATACTTTGTCAAAGACCCCCAGATCTCTTTAAATTTATTATAATTTCCTTTTTATATCGCAATTGTTCTTTCCATTTTATAAATGTGACACAATGAGTCCCACCAGAAACAGTAATTGAGTCTACTCCAATTCTTCCAATTAGATGTGATATGTTGTATGGCGACCCCTGTCATAATCAATAAAAGTTTGTTATTTTTTTATGAAATTTGGCTGTGTCCTCATTGACATACCAAATAGAATTGTATTATACGATAATGCCACAGGATTCTCCAGTAAACACTTTATTTGTTCCCAAATAGATTTCCAAAAGGCCAAAATAAATTGACAATAGAATAATAAATGTTCTAGAGTCCCTACTTCAAGATTACAATGCCAGCATCTATTAGACTTAGAGCTATTCAACTTTTGTAATCTAACTGGGGTCCAAAAATCTCTATGTAGGAGAAAAAAACCAAGTTTGTCTCACAGATGCAGACACTGTAGATCTCATCCTCCAAGACCAAATTTGTGGCCATTGAGACACAGTAATTTGATGCTTAATCTCAATGCTCCAAATATCTCTAAGACCAATTTTAGGTTTCTTTTTAACTAATTTGTACCTTTCTTGATTATACCTAGCATTCTATTCGCCTTCTTAGCGACTGCTGCACACTGTCAGGGCCACCATCAGGGCAGTACTACCAGTCCTGCATTCAGGGGCCCGGAGTTGACAGGGGGCCCGGGCCAGTAGTGTACTTAGGGGGGGGCGGTGCGCCCCGGGTGCACACCCCAAGGGGGCGAACAGGAGAGAGAGCTGAACGGGGACGATGGGGGACCCGCGGTGTTAAATATAACTCAAGCCGCGAGGCTCATCTTCTACTCCGACTACCCTGCCGCTCACACAGCCGATCAGAAGTCTTCCCCGACGTCAGCGCTGAAGTCGGGGAAGACTTCTGGTCGGCTATGTGTGCGCGGCGGGACAGGCAGGAAATAGAAAACAAGCCTACGCGGCTCGAGCTACATTTTGCTGAGAAAGTTGCTAAGATGGGCTGGGAGGCAAACGGGGAACACAAAAGGGGGAGGGAGTGCGTTTTGGACACAAGGCATGAACTTGGGAGAGAGGAAGGGAGGGAAAGAGATGCTGAGGTGGGGGATGGAATGGGTTTTTGGACACAGAAGGCATGGACTTGGGAGAGAGGAAGGGAGGGAAAGAGATGCTGAGGTGTGGGAGGGAATGCATTTTTGGACATAGAAGGCATGAACTTGGGAGAGAGGAAGGGAGGGAAAGAGATGCTGAGGTGGGGGAGAGAATGGGTTTTTGGACACAGAAGGCATGGACTTGGGAGAGAGGAAGGGAGGGAAAGAGATGCTGAGGTGGGGGAGGGAATGGGTTTTTGGACACAGAAGGCATGGACTTGGGAGAGAGGAAGGGAGGGAAATAGATGCTGAGGTGGGGGAGGGAATGGATTTTTGGACACAGAAGGCATGGACTTGGGAGAGAGGAAGGGAGGGAAAGAGATGCTGAGGTGGGGGAGGGAATGCATTTTTGGACACAGAAGGCATGGACTTGGGAGAGAGGAAGGGAGGGAAAGAGATGGTTGTGTACACGGGGAATAGAAGAAAGGAGAATTTTTGGTCATAGGGAGGGAGTGAGGTACAGACAGTGGCATACCAAGGTGGGGGTGGGAGCGGTCTGCCCCGGGTTTACGCCCCAAGGGGGTGCACAGCTGGCCACCCTCCAGTGTTCTCCCTAGGCTGGCAAACTGCGTCTCTTTAGCCACTTGAGTGCCACCACCGCCATTGGGAACAGGCCGGTGCCAAGTTCTCCCTGCTTTTCCCTGTGGGGCTGACCAACTCTCGCCACCCACGTCAATTCTGACGTCGGAGAGGATGTTCTGGGCCAGCCAAGAACGTCCTCTCCGACGTCAGAATTGACGTCGAGTGGCGAGAGCTGGTCGGCCCTGTGGGGAAGAGAAGCAGGGCGAACTCGGCGCCGGCCTGTTCCCGATAGCAGCAGTGGCAGCCTATTCCCCAGTGGCGGTGGCAGCATTTTCCCAATGGTGGTGGCATAGGGGAGGGCAAGGAGAAAGAAAGAAAGGGGGGACAGGGAGCCAGAAAAAAAAAAGAAAGGGGGCTGGGTGAAACAAAGAAAAATGGGGCACGAAGAGAGAGAGAAAGACAGACATACAGAATGTAAGGGGGTATGGAGAGAGAGAAAAAGAAAGAAGGGGGCAGGGTGAAACAAAGAAAAAGTTTGGGGAGGGAATGAGGTCTGGAGGAGAGGAAGAATACAGGAGGCTGAAAGAAGGGAAGAAATATTGGATGCACAGTCAGAAGAATAAAGTGCAACCAGAGACAGATGAAATTACCAAAGTTAGGAAAATGATTTTATTTTCAATTTAGTGATCAAAATGTGTCCGTTTTGAGAATTTATATATGCTGTCTATATTTTGCACTATGGCCCCCTTTTACTAAACCGCAATAGCGTTTTTTAGCGCAGGGAGCCTATGAGCTTCAAGAGCAGCGTGGGGCATTCAGCGCAGGTCCCTGCGCTAAAAACCGCTATTGCGGTTTAGTAAAAAGGGAGGGGGAATATTTGTCTATTTTTGTATAGTTGTTACTGAAGTGACATTGCATAAAGTCATCTGCCTTGACCTCTTTGAAAACCCGCGGAATATAAATGATAATTAACATTTTCTCTGCGTACAGCGTGCTTTGTGTTTTTAAAATTTTATTGTTGGTAGATCATTTTGACTTGGCCACAAAGGTAAGGGGGAGGGAGGGGAGCTGCTGAAAGAGTCTACCTTGATGTGGTTGCAAGCTTACAAATCTTTTGGTCAAAGAGTGCGGCGACAGAGAAAAGTATGTGTGTATTCGGCCCATGGAAGAAGGGTGGGGAGGGGGGGAGGGGTGCGTGGGGGGCCCAATAGGATTGCTCAGTAAGGGGCCCAGAAATTTCTGATGGTGGCCCTGCACACTGTGCCGACGGCTTCATCGTCTTGTCCACTATTACCCCCAAGTCCCTTTCTTGGGTACTCTCACCCAATAACAGCCCTCCCATCGTATAGCTGTACTTCGGGTTTCTGTTTCCTACATGCAAGACTTTACATTTCTCTACATTGAACTTCATCTGACATCTTGTCGCCCACTCCCCTAGTTTGTTCAGGTCCCTTTGTAAATCTTCGCAGTCCTCTTTAGTCCTAGCCCCACTAAATAGTTTGGTGTCTGCAAATTTTATTACTTTGCACTTCGTCCCTGTTTCTAGATCATTTATAACTACATTGAACAGCAGTGGTCCGAGCACCGACCCCTGTGGAACACCACTCGTGACCCTCCTCCAATCCGAGTAGTGGCCCTTCACTCCTACCCTCTGCTTCCTACCTGCCAACCAATTCTTGATCCATCTGTGTATGTCTCCTTCCACCCCATGGTTCTTCAGTTTCTGAAGTAGGCGTTCATGGGGTACCTTGTCTTTTGTTTGGTTCTTATTGTACCCTTTTCTGAATCTAGGAATATACAGATTTTGCGCCTCGTCACCGTGTCCTTGAATAAAGACCAGGCTTGCTCTACAGTCTGCAATTTCTTTGAGCTGTTTCTAAGTTTCTTCCTTACCATTACGCTTCGTAGTTTCCTTTTTTGAAGTTAAAAGTTGTCACCGTGGTTCTCTTTCCTTTCGGTATTCCTACTTCAACTTTGAACTTGATCATATTATGATCGCTGTTTCCCAACGGTCCCACTACTTCCACTTCCTTTGCAGGCCCTCTTAGCCCATTAAGAATTAGATCCAGAGTGGCATTCCCTCTCGTCGGTTCTCTGACAAGCTGCTCCATGAAGCAGTCCTGTATAGCCTCCAGGAATCCGGTCTCCCTAGCGCATTTTGAGTTTCCAAGACTCCAGTCTATCCTGGGATAGTTGAAGTCTCCCATAACAATCGTGTTACCGCTTTTGCAGTAAGTGTGGCAGGTAGTAACAGGAATAGGGTGGAAGCTGTGTCTTCACATTTGCTCA
This sequence comes from Geotrypetes seraphini, assembly GCF_902459505.1. Lineage (NCBI taxonomy): Eukaryota > Metazoa > Chordata > Amphibia > Gymnophiona > Dermophiidae > Geotrypetes > Geotrypetes seraphini. The sequence continues at coordinate 109,826,577 of NC_047089.1, read as the reverse complement.
GCACCTTTGCCAAACGGAGCAGCTGACTTCCAGGCCACAACATGTTAAACCTGGCCTCTCTTTGTCCACCACCCAACCCTTTCATTACCTGAATGGCCTCCCACAAGATCATTGTGTCACCCTCCTCCCCCCCAGTCTGTCAAGCACATTGACAGATATGCATGCATATAGATAGCCCACTTTTAACACTCTGGCTGTTGAACCACAGCCAGCCAGTGGCTAATACCACAACATTCTGACGCTCAGGAAAAAAGTGATGTATGAATGGAGGATGGATAGGTGTCACTGTCATGGCCAGAACTCCATGTTAGTGCAATGAGCACAAGCAAATATGACTTGTGTTGCTGTCATAAGAACATAAGTAGTGCCTCTGCTGGGTCAGACCACAGGTCCATCACGCCCAGCAGTCCGCTCCCGCGGCGGCCCAACAGGTCATGACCTGTCTGAATCACCCCTTGGTTTCTCATCGAAGTCCTATCTTCCCATCAAATTCTTGACCCTTTGTCCCCGCACCCTTTTCAGTACCCTACGATCCCTTTGTCCCTCAGGAATCCGTCCAATTCCTGTTTGAATCCCTGTACTCTATTCTGCCTGATCACTTCCTCCGGTAGTGCATTCCATGTGTCCACGACCCTTTGGGTGAAGAAAAACTTCCTTGCATTTGTCTTGAACCTATCCCCCTTCAGTTTCTCCGAGTGCCCCCTTGTACCCGTTGTCCCTCTCAGTCTGAAGAACCTGTCCCTATCCACCCTCTCTATGCCTCTCAGGATTTTGAAGGTCTCTATCATATCTCCCCTGAGCCTCCTCTTTTCCAGAGAGAAGAGACCCAGCTTATCCAGCCTCTCAGCGTATGGGCAGTTTTCCAGCCCTCTTACCAGCTTCGTTGCTCTCCTTTGGACTCTCTCAAGTACCGCCATGTCCTTCTTGAGGTGTGGCGACCAATACTGAACGCAGTATTCCAGATGCGGGCGCACCATCGCCCGATATAGTGGTATGATGACTTCCCGCGTCCTGGTTGTGATACCCTTCTTTATGATGCTCAGCATCCTGTTGGCTTTTTTCGCCGCTGCTGCACACTGTGCGGATGGCTTCATTGATGCATCCACTAGCACACCCAAGTCTCTCTCAAGTCCGCTGTCTCCCAGCAGTGCCCCCCCCCATTTTGTAGTTGAACAACGGGTTCTTATTTCCTATATGCATGACCTTGCATTTCTCAACGTTAAAGTGCATTTGCCATTTGTTTGCCCAGTCTTCCAGCTTGTTCAGGTCCCTTTGCAGGTTCTCACACTCCTCCCTGGTCCTAACTCTGCCGCAGAATTTGGTATCGTCCGCAAATTTTATAACCTCGCATTTTGCCTCCGTTTCCAGGTCATTGATAAATATGTTGAAGAGTAGTGGCCCCAGCACCGATCCCTGCGGCACACCGCTCGTGACTCCCCGCCAGTCTGAGTATTGGCCCTTCACTCCGACCCTCTGCAGTCTACCTGACAGCCAGTGCTTGATCCATCTGTGTACATCTCCACCCACCCCGTGGTTCCACAGCTTCTTAAGCAGCCTTTCATGTGGCACCTTGTCAAAAGCCTTTTGAAAATCGAGGTAAATGATGTCCATGGGTTCCCTTTTGTCCACCTGACTGCTTATTCCCTCAAAGAAGTACAGTAGGTTCGTAAGGCATGACCTTCCCTTACAGAATCCGTGCTGGCTTGTTCGCAGTAAGTCATTTTTCTCGATGTGTTCGTAAATGTTGTCCTTGATCATCGCTTCTACCATCTTCCCTATAACTGAAGTCAGGCTCACCGGCCTGTAGTTCCCGGGGTCACCCCTCGATCCCTTCTTAAAGATAGGTGTGACATTCGCCAATTTCCAGTCCTCTGGCACCTCTCCTGTTCTCAGGGATAGGTTGCAAACATGCTGGATTGTGCCCGCTATTTCCTGTCTTAGTTCCTTTAGAACCCTTGGGTGGATCCCGTCCGGTCCCGGTGATTTGCTGCTTTTTAGCCTGTCTATCTGTTTGAGGACATCCTCCTGACTTACCTCTATATGCTCCAATTTTTCGGCCTGTTCCCCCCTCATGAGCTCCTCTGAGTCTGGTATATTGGATGTGTCTTCGCACGTGAAGACCGACGAGAAGAACGTGTTCAACCTCTCAGCTACCTCTTTGTCCTCCTTAATCACTCCTTTCCTATCCCCATCATCCAACGGCCCCACCTCCTCTCTCGCTGGTTGCTTCCCCTTTACGTAACTGAAGAATGACTTGAAGTTTTTCGCCTCCCTGGCCAGCCCCTCCTCGTATTCCCTTTTTGCTTTTCTAACCTCTCGGTGACATTCCTTTTGGCAATTCCTGTGCTTCTGGTGATTTTCCTCCATTGGGTCCTTTTTCCATCTCCGGAAGGACTCTTTCTTGTCACTTATTGCCCTCTTTACTTCAGTTGTCATCCAAACCGGGCTTTTTGACCGCTTGTTCTTACAGCCCTTCCTGAAACTGGGGATGTACAGGTTTTGTGCTTCCTGCAGGGTGTCCCTGAATATGGTCCAGGCACTTCCTACAGTCTCCATCCTAAAGCTGTCCTTGAGCTTCCTCCCCACCATTTCCCTCATGGCAACATAGTTCCCTTTCCTGAAGTTGAGCGCAGTCGATGCAGTCCTCCTCACTGTGGGTGTCCCTCTTTCTAATGTGAATCTGATTGCATTGTGATCACTGTTGCCTAGTGGTCCTCCCACTTCTACCCCTCTTGCAGGCCCCCCTAATCCGTTATGGATGAGGTCAAGAGTAGTTCCCCCTCGCGTCGGTTCCTTGACTAGTTGTTCCATGAAGCAGTCCCTCACAGCTTCTACAAATTCCGTTTCCCTGGTGCAGTTGGAGTGACCCGTACTCCAGTCTATCCCCGGGTAGTTGAAGTCCCCCATCACTGTTACATTTCCAGTACTGCATTCCTGCTTCAGTTCCGCTTCCAAGTCGTGTCCAACTGCATCCAGCGTACCAGGTGGATGATAATACAGCTCCAGTTTTATGTCTGCACCTTTGGTTCCCGGCAATTTGACCCATAGTGATTCCAGCCCCTCTGTCTTTGTCGCCATATCCATCCTGACTGAGTAGATAGAGTCCTTTATGTATAGTGCTATGCCTCCCCCTTCTTGTGGGTCCTGTCCCTCCTGTAGAGCTTGTACCCTGGCAGCGCCACATCCCATTGATTGTCCTCTGTCCACCAAGTTTCCGTAATTCCAATTACATCCAGGTCCTCCCCTTTGGCCATGACTTCCAGTTCACCCATCTTGGCCCTGAGGCTTCTTGCATTCGTGTATAAGCACTGTAGGTCCCGGCGTTTGTCCCCCACCTCTGCTTTTACCTGGACCTCCTTCCCTTGAGTTTCGGGCTGTTCACCCGTTAACTGTGCCTCTGCTTTACCCTCATCCTTTACCCTCGCAAATTTCTGCCTCCTCATGTCCCCTCCACCCCCCTTCCCCGCTTTTCCTCGGAAATTTCCTGCCCTGCCAGCCCCCTCCCATGCTATTGTCCCCTGGGCCTTGGTTTGATCCCTCTTGCCTTGTGGCTCCTCCTTATTACCTTCTGCTTGCCTTTTGGTTCCACCCCGTCCCCCTGAATCCCCTGAATCCCCCTGCCGCTTAAGTCCCTCACAGCAAGTTGCTGTTACCTGGTGCTTCCCTCGCTGTCTGATCTCAAGCTCCATCAGTTCCCCGTCCTCTTCCCTGTAGTAGTCATCCCGTTCAGCATCCTTTCTGGATACCGTTGTCCGAAGCGTCATCAGGTCTGCTGTCGGCTTTCCCCCTCTCTTTAGTTTAAAGCCCTCTCGATCTCCTTCTTCATGTCGTGCCTTCTGATTTGGTATGTTTGCTCGCTGACAAAGTATGAGTAACTGCATTATTACTTCAATAAGGGATATATGGGGGGAGAGAGGAGAGGAGGGGGAGGGTCACTAACATATGGAGTGTATTCTACAACTCAGGAGGTTCACCTGTCTGTGGATTGTGTTCTATGTCACAATATATGATGACTAATGTAGGCCACAATAGTTTGCTATGCAAGGTGAGCTGCTTGCATAGAGTGGTGTAGGGAAGCCAATAGAGGGTGTGGCCCATATATAAGGTGACCATACATCCCGTTTTGAACAGGACTGTCCCGTTTTCAGACCCCCTGTCCTGTTGTCCCCACACACAGCTTAGGGACGCCGAAATATCCCGTTTTCATGGAAAGTATCCTGAAGCTATACGCGGGGACAACGGGACTGGTGATTGCTTCCTGCCCCTCCCTGCCACGCAAAAGAAAAAAAAGCCTTCCTTTCCCCTGGTCCACTGCTGTCTTACCTCCCTGCTACTGTTGCTAATCGCCGACAAGTCTTCTTTCCGATGTCAATTCTGACATTGGAGAGGACGTTCTGGGCCAGCTAATCGCTGCCTGGCTGGCCCAGAACGTCCTCTCTGACATCAGAATTGACGTCGGAAAGAAGATTCTTGTTGGCGATTAGCAGCAGCAGCAGTAGCAGGGAGGTAAGACAGCAGCAGCGGCGGACCAGGAAAAAGGAAGGAGGGAGGCTTTTTTTTTCTGTGGCAGGGAGGGAAGGAGGTAGGTAGGCAAACAGGCTGGCTTTGGCGCGGCAGGGAGGGAGGGAGGTAGACAGGCAGGCAGGAAGGCTGGCTTCGGGGGTGGGGATGGGACAAAATCTGGAAGGCAGTGAGGGGGGACATGGGAAGGAGGCACTGGGGGCACTAAGGACATGGGAAGCGGCACTAAGGACATGGTAAGGAGGCACTGGGGGCAATAAGGACATAGGAAGGAGGCACTGGGGCACTAAGGACATGGGAAGGAGGCACTGGGGGCACTAAAGACATAGGAAGGGGCATTAAGGATATGGGAAGGAGGCAGTGGGGGCACTAAGGACATAAAGACATGGGAAGGAGGCACTGGGGGCACTAAGGACATGGGAAGGAGGCAGTGGAGGCACTAAGGACATGGGAAGGAGGCACTGGGGGCACTAAGGACATGGGAAGGAGGCACTGGGACACTAAAGACATAGGAAGGAGGCACTGAGGGCGCTAAGGACATAGGAAGGAGGACTGAGGGCATAGGAAATAGGCACTGGGGCACTAAGGACATGAGAAGGAGGCACTGGGGGCACTAAGGACATAGAAAGGAAGGAGGGAGGGACTAGAAAGGGACAATTGTTGGGCCTGAGTGCAGAAAGAAAGAAATGAAAGGATACACAGTCAGAAGGAAATGCAACCTGAGACTCATGAAATCACCAGACAGCAAAGGTAAGTAAAAAGGATTTTATTTTCAATTTAGTGATCAAAATGTGTCAGTTTTGAGAATTTATATCTGCTGTCTATATTTTGCACTATATTTGTCTATTTTTCTATAGTTACTGAGGTGACATTGCATATTTTAAAGTCATCTGCCTTGACATCTTTGAAAGCCCCCCAAATATAAATGATAATTAACATTTTCTCTGCGTATAATGTGCTTTGTAGTTTTTAAAATTTTATGGTTACCAATCCTATATTCTATTGGAAACAGGATAACTGCCAATCCAACCTGATCAGCTTCTTTGACTGGGTAACGGGGAAGCTGGATATTGGGGAGTCCCTGGACATCGTGTACCTGGACTTTAGCAAAGCATTCGATAGCGTACCACACCGCAGGTTACTGAGCAAGATGAGTTCTATAGGATTAGGTAACACATTGACGAAATGGGTTGGGAGCTGGCTTGGAGGTAGGCTCCAAAGGGTGGTGGTGAACGGCACCCCCTCCGAAATGACGGAGGTGATTAGTGGAGTACCACAGGGCTCAGTCTTGGGCCCAATCCTATTCAACATCTTTATAAGAGACTTGGCAGAAGGGCTTCGAGGTAAAATAACATTATTCGCCGATGACGCCAAACTGAGTAATGTAGTGGGCAAATGCACAACAGACGAAGATTCAGTGCCCGACAACATGATGCACGACCTACTCCTACTGGAGCGATGGTCTAGGACATGGCAACTCAACTTCAATGCCAAAAAATGCAAAGTTATGCACCTGGGCAGCCAGAATCCATGCAAGTCTTATACCCTTAATGGCGAGATCCTAGCAAAAACGGTAGCAGAACGAGACTTGGGGGTAATCGTCAGTGAGGACATGAAGTCTGCCAATCAAGTGGAGCAGGCTTCGTCCAAGGCAAGACAAATCATGGGCTGCATACGAAGGGGTTTCGTCAGTCGTAAGGCGGAAGTCATTATGCCATTGTATAGATCCATGGTGAGGCCCCACCTGGAATACTGTGTGCAATTCTGGAGGCCGCATTATCGCAAGGATGTGCTGAGACTGGAGTCGGTGCAAAGAATGGCCACCCGGATGGTCTCGGGACTCAAGGATCTACCATACGAAAAACGGCTTGACAAATTACAGCTATACTCGCTAGAGGAGCGCAGAGAGAGGGGGGACATGATCGAGACGTTCAAGTATCTTACGGGCCGCATCGAGGCGGAGGAAGATATCTTCTTTTTCAAGGGTCCCACGACAACAAGAGGGCATCCGTTGAAAATCAGGGGCGGGAAACTACGAGGTGACACCAGGAAATTCTTTTTCACTGAAAGAGTGGTTGATCGCTGGAATAGTCTTCCACTACAGGTGATTGAGGCCAGCAGCGTGCCTGATTTTAAGGCCAAATGGGATCGGCACATGGGATCTATTCACAGGGCAAAGGTAGGGGAGGGACATTAAGGTGGGCAGACTAGATGGGCCGTGGGCCCTTATCTGCCGTCTATTTCTATGTTTCTATGTTTCTATGATTCCCTATGGTCTGACCACAGTCTATGTAACTTCATTATTGACTGCCAGCACAAACCCAACAAAAACAACAAAACAAGAAATAATAAAACTCACACTTCAAGGAGGTAAGATCGACCTGATAGAATTCTGGTCCCACTATGAGAATATCACAAATCAAAACATAGAAACGGATCAAATTATGTCCTCCTGGATTAAAGACAGCACTAACATTCTAAACAAAATCTCCCCTATAAAAACCCGCAGAATCAGAACTACAAATCTAGAGGGATGATTTGATTCAGAGCTACTACTGCTAAAGAGGACCTAAGAAAATCAGAAAGACTTTGGACTAAATCTGGTACTCAAGAGCACAGAACTGCCTGGAGATCAAAATTAAAACACTACAAAAACCTTACCAAGGAAAAACGCAAAAATTTCTACACCCCAAAAATTGGAAACGTTACAATTAACAGCAGAAACCTTTTCAATTTGGTCAACGACCTCTATAACCTTGAGACACTCACTGACATCCAGGAAGAATCCACATTAACTGCTAACATCCTAGCAGACTTCTTCAATTCTAAGATACAAAAACTAAGATCATCAATAACTGCCCCGGCCAATCCCCACAGGTATTTGCCAATTCTCTATGCCACAGACATACCCAAATCCGACCTAGGGTCCAGAACTGACCTAAGTTGGAAACATTTCACAACCATAGACTGGCAAACCTTTAACAAATACTACAATAAATACAACTCCTACTGCAGACTGGACACCTGCCCCCCAAATGTCATGAAAATTGCCCCGATCCACTTCAAAGCCAATGTGTTGGCATGGGTCAACTTTTTATTATCCTCAGGAAATTTCCCAATAGAGCAAGGCCACATCATGATAACTCCAATTATAAAAAACACCAACGCCCCGTCTAATTACAGACCTATCGCTAACATCCCGCTAGTAACCAAAATAGCAGAAGGGGTGGTAAACGCCGAACTCACTACATATCTGGAAAAATTCAATATCTTACACAACAACCAATCGGGATTTCGTTCTGGCCACAGCACCGAAACCATCATAGCCTCTCTACTCGATCACCTGCACACACTCTTCAGCCAGGGCTCCAGCACCCTGAACTTACAACTTGACCTAAGCAGTGCTTTTGACCTAGTCGACCACACTATTCTCCTAGACTGCCTTGCACACATAGGCATCTCTGGCCAGGTTCTCAACTGGTTCCACGGGTTCCTAAGAAACAGATTATATAGGGTATGTAAGAACGACTCTGTCTCCTACAGCTGGAACAACTCCTGTGGGGTTCCCCAGGGCTCCCCCCCTGTCCCCCACCCTGTTTAACATCTATCTCATCTCCTTGGGAAACCTACTGCAAAATTTTAAGCTCAAATTCTTCATCTACGCAGATGACATTACAATAGTCATCCCGCTAACCTGTTTCACACCAGAGTTGCTTAACTCTCTATCAAGCTTACTCAGTCAAATAGAACTCTGGATGTTATCCTATAGATTAAAATTAAACTCTGACAAAACCAAATTCTTCCTAGCCACCTCCAACGACAAAATCAAAGATATCACAATACAAGTGAATGGATCGAATTTCCCCCTAGAACAAACCTTAAAAATACTGGGAGTCACCTTAGACAAACATCTATCCCTTGAGAAACACACTGATCTTACTGTCAGGAAAAGCTTCTCGGTGCTCTGGAAACTCCGCACCATAAAAAAATACTTCGACGACAACTCATTTCGCCTGTTAGTACAATCCTTCATTCTCAGCATCCTGAATTACTGCAACATCATCTACTTGGGCTCCACGAAGAAAACCATCAAGAGACTAAAACTAATTCAGAACACCGCCGTCTGCCTTATATTTGGCTTAAACAAATGGGAACACATCACCCCCTTCTACCATAATCTGCACTGGTTACCATTTGAATCCAGAGTCCTATTCAAGTTCGCATGCCTCTGCTACAAAACAGTATTTGGTATATCCCCGAGCTACCTCTACCCACATTTCAATCTAAATTACAACAATAAGAACTCCCGCAGAATTCACCTGTTCGCCTTCCCCTCCCTAAAACTATGTCATTCCAAAAGGTTCATTGACAAAACCTTCTCCTTCCAGGCGGCTAAACTGAACTCATGGCTAGCCCAAATTGTGCTCGATGCCCCCACCTACCTTGACTTCAGAAAAAAAACTCAAAACACACTTATTCCACGGACAGAACCCGTAACACACCCTTTTCTTCTTCTTCAACTCCCCCCAATGCATGTGAACCTCCAACTACTCCTTTTTATTGTACTCTCCTAACCTGTTAACTTTAATGACCTGTACTTTTTCCTGTAAATAAATTTTTACCTTCCTATTGTACACTCTTGTATAGCTCGGTCAACTTCAATGACCTGTACATTTCTAAACTGTTAACTCCAACAACTTTATAGTTTGTAACCTTAATTAATTGATGTGAACCGCCTAGAACTCCCTGGGTATGGCGGTATACAAAATAAAGTTATTATTATTATTATTATTATTATGTGTAAACAAATTTTTTTCTTAGAGGGAATAAACAAAGAAGGAGAAAAACAATAGGGTGTACATGAAAAATGAATGGAAGAAATTGGGGGTGGGGCTAGGTCGGGATTGGGGTGGGGCTAGGGTGGGTTTGGGGGCGGGACTGACAATTAATAGATGTCCCCCTTTGATGAAAAAAAATAAATGGTCACATTACCCATATATGGTATGATGTGGTACACCTCTACCATTTCTACTAGTGTGCATAATGTCTAGAGTGCTGACAAGTATTTGCTGTGTTGTCCAGATACCATTGAAAGAGGGCTCTCTGCTCAGAAGAGTTGTCAGAAGAGCTTACAATGTGATTAGGACACACACAGGACATCTCTAATATAATATTGAAGGCTGTTATATCAAGTGAGACACAAAAGGAACAAGGTCTTCAACCCCCCCTTGAGCATGCATATAGCTAATACATGAATTGGAACAATATATGCACAGGGCTGTGTTAACAAACAAACACCCTTTTTGACAAACGCCTAGGGGGGTATATATGTGGGAGCAGCTGAGGTACCTGCAACCAGGCTCATGGGAATTCCATGAGCGTTGGAGCCGTTATGGCGGCTGCTGCCCCTAAAATCCACACAAAGTGATTGTAAAATAGGGTGGAATGTTTCAGCCACTATCAGCAGCACATTTATAATTAGGGTGTGGTGATATAAGCACTCCCACCACCAATGATTATAATCTTGCATGATCATTTAGCCGCCTGCATACCTACATTCATAGCAGACCTTCCATTTTTCTTTTGTGTACTTCAGCCACCAGAACACAGGGCCAGCCTCAGCCAGGGCCTTCAGGGGAAATGGTGGAGGCAGGGGCAGCCACACCACCAGCAGCTGCCGGGCCTTCGTCAGCCAGGCCCTCCTCATCAGCGGGGCCAACAACAGCCGAGTCCTCCTCGTCAGTGTGGCCAATGACAGCCGGGCCCTCCTCGTCAGTGGGGCCAACGACAGCCGGGCCCTCCTCATCAGCCGGGCCGACAGCCGGGCCCTCCTCGACAGCGGGGCCAACGACAACCGAGCCCTCCTCATCAGCAGGGCCAATGACAGCAAAATCCTCCTTGTTAGTGGAGCCAACAACCGGGCCCTCCTTGTCAGCCAGGCCAACAACAGCCGGGCCAATAACAGGTGGCCCAAAGACAGCCGGGACCTCCTCATCAGCTGGGCCAATGACAGCCAGGCCCTCTTCATCAGCCGGGCCAATGACAGCTGGGCCCTCCTTGTCAGCCAGGCCAACGACAATCGGGCCCTCCTTGTCAGCCGGGCCAATGACAGCCGGGCCCTCCTGCTCAGCTGGGCCATCAATAGCTGGGCCAATGACAGCAGCCACCTGGCCCCCATCAGCCTGGCCCCCAGCCGCTGGGCCCTCAGCCACCGGGCCCTCAGCCGCCGGGCCATCAGCAGCCACCAGGACAACACCAGCACCCCTTGCTCCACCCGTCCCCCTTGCCAAGAGCAGCACTCCCATGTGGAGGGGGAAACCCATCCTGCTGCCACTCTTCCCCTACAGCATGCCTCCCCTGGGGTCCGTCAAGGGATAGCCCCCCCTTGGGGGACCCCAGGTGGAGAATCTGATGCTGCAGATGAGGAGCTAGGTGGGATGGAGGGCTGGTTCCCCACCCTCCAGGGTCAGGTGTGTGCCCTTTTGGTGTACCTCCAGGCCCAGCACCACCAGTATGCTGGTCTGAGCGGTCAGATCCAGCAACTGGAGGTGAGCCTCAGCGCCACTATACATCACCATGCAATGTCTGGAGAGGGCCACATGTTGACCCTCCAGGCTGCTATAGTGGCGCTGCAGGCTTGTGTACTGGCCCTGGAGGGTCATGGCCCAAAGAGGGGTGCTCCTCCCCTGCCATAAAGCTCTTAGGGAACCAGCCATGTTTCCCCTGTACACGGCAGGTGCTCCATTTTACAAGGGGGGTGTTTTACTCAACTCCCACCCCTCCTAGTTCCCTTCCTCCTCTGGCCTATCTCCCCCCCCTTTTTATAAATAGTTTATATTAAAAAAGTTCTATTGTTTTTAATATTTGAAAATATATTTTGTTTATATTTTGAAACAGTGTCTTGTGTATTAACTCTTCTGAGTGCAACTGGTTTGTAACCACTTGCTACACACAAACACATGCCCATGTAGAACAGGTTAAATACAACCAGTCTGAGGAGAAATGGGTGAGAATCTCTCAGAACATCTGGCCTCTTACCAACAAAGGCAAGCCTCCAGCTCCCTGCTTTAAATGGCCTTTTAAACTCTTCATTGGGTCCACTTTACTTGCAATTCCATGAATAGCGGCCCACTTGTACACATCATTATGACTATAGTCCAGATTCACCAAAGACAGCCATTGTCTGTCCCTCAATCAAAAGACCCATCAGGGGACTATGTGGTGCACCTTCCTAAGTAACTGTACAATCCCTCAGGCCTCGTCCCAAAGGAAGAGGCTGATGCATCACAGGCTATCAGTGCCTTAGGTCCCTCCCCCCTATATCACATGATATACCAAGGGCCCTGTGATGTAAAGAGGAACCAGAGGTGTTTACAGTAGCTCCTACACCCAATGTCTCCAGGGGAGGGGGTGCCTGGGGTCAGCAGGAAGTGGCCATCCCTCCTGCCATTCTTTGAGGTATAGGGGGGTATGAATGGGAGATATGGTTCACGTTTTATCACTGCTGAACATGTGGTCCAACAAAAAACAAATGTCTGATATGGTGGTCGTCCATCATAATTGCTACCTTTGATCTATCACCACTTCCTACGGGAGGAGGTTATTGGTTTGAGTGTCATTTTGTATTGTAAAACCAACGATGGTTGCTTTATTAGTTGGTGACGGGCCCAGGGGGAAGCCTGGCACCACCAACCTGCTTTTTGGCCCAGGCACAAGAATAACACTCTTTGGAGAGCCGCTGTGGAATAAGCATGGCAGAAAGATAAACCTCTCCGCCAAAACTTCCCTGTTCCAAGTTAGTTCATTTAGAATCCAGTTCACTCTATCACAGGTTGTGATAAAGCCACACAGGCAGATGATGCGTGGAACCAAATTGATCCAAACACACATTCTGTTTTACAGCAACTTCATGCTTCAAACACTTAAATAACCCCCCAACATTTAAACATTGTTTCCTTAGCCACAGTGCTGCCACTATGCTTTGCAGAGTTATGGCCAGGATTTCTATACAAGAGCCTGGCCTACCTATACCTGTTTTTCAACAAGTTCTCTTCCCCCCCCCCCCACCTGAATGCTACATACCACACTGATCTTCCTTCTTTCAGGCCAGTGGTGTAAGAGCCCCTATCAGGGCAGTGAAATGTCAGGTGACTTAAACTACTCAGGGCTTCATTTGTCTTCCCACTGTTAGGTACCTCTAACCTCCCCCCCTCTCATTATGTGTTGGTTGTATACAGGGAGTCTGGTGTCATTTCTTGAGATACCCAATCCTTACATCAAACACTCATTCTGTACAGTCTCTCATGAGGATAGATATGTATCATTTCACTACTTTAGAGCATTGATGACAACACAGGCAGCAAACTGTGGCCTGGTTGGAAGCTAAGGTGGAAGGGACATGTGTATTGGGGGGTGGGGTATGATCTCCCGCCTCCTATGATATCTAGATTGACCTTCCTACTTCCACATCAGGTCAAGCTTTTTGTCTCATTAGTATCCTTTCAAATCTCTTGGCAAATGTACTACACTTTATTCCTAGTCACAGAGATTGTGACTCCTCTAGATGACAGCCCTTTTAAAATCACTGATTGGGGGGGGGGGGCTTCCTTTGTTTAGGGAAATTTCTGCCTACAGGATACAGTTATAGGTAAAATATATAACCACACCTACCCCTAAATACTGTATGATCCTGATTGGGGGAGGGGGGCAGAGGTAGGGTTTAAAAGCATTCTATCACAGCTACATAAAGTCAAAGTTTAACTCCATTGCCCTCTTGTTTGCACTTGCCAAGGTAACCACCTGATCTCACTACAAGCTTAGCTCTGTCCAGCACCTTTTTTAGTGTTTAACACCATGTCAAATAACCTTCCAACACATGCTGCACTTTGCTAAAGGTCACCTCTACCAGGACAGCCTACCATCTACCTAGCATGCCTCCTCCCCCCACAAACCTAGGACTAAAGATACACATGTCTTGCATCTAACTCTATTAAATTTAAAGCACGCAAGTTGTGGTTTGTTAGGTGTTTTTATTTGTACAAAGAGACCAACTAGGCAGCAATAACAGTTTTTTAATATGGGGAAACAATCCAAAGTCATTGCAGTTTATGGTCCACAACAGGCAGGTGCTGGTCTATCAGGGGTGACATACAGGAAAGAGTAGCATAAACATCACTTTTAAAGCATAGTTTTATGGTTTCAAAGTCTAACACACCTCACTACCTACATAGGTGAGGGTAATTGAGAGTTTGTATCTGGTGTGCATATATAGACAACAACTCCCTCTAATTAGGGCCTCAGTTCCCTCTAATTTGGCTCAGCTACAAGAAAGGCATCAGTATTTTAAGCCAACCTTTACTCCCCCACCCCCTCATAAGACAAACCTCTCGACCTATTCTTTAGGGCAGCCCTTTTAGAATACCTCTTTCTATACCACCAATCATGCAGCTATTCTATGTTTTAATTTAATTTAATTCTTATATACCGCTAATAACCGTGAGGTTTCTAAGCGGTTTACAAAAATGATGCATTAAAAAGATACCATAGATAAAAATAAATAAGATAGGTACTTGGAAATTTCCCTAACTGTCCCAAAGGCTCACAATCTAACTAAAGTACCTGAAGAAACAATTAATGAAAAGTAAAGATAAAAATATAAAGAGAGAGGTAGAGATAGAGATAAATATGAATATTCCAACAAGTAACATATAAATAACTATTTTACATCTTACAATTGAAAATATTCTAACATCAGCGAAATATCAGGATACAATTATGAAGAGGGAATTTTTAGCAGACAGGGAATGTGGATACCTAGTGTGAGGAAGAAATTCAGGATAAGGTGTTGAAGTTATGTTCGCGGGAGAGTGTCTGGCTAGGACAAGAATTTCTTAAACAAAGTGGTCTTTAGTTCTTTCCGGAAGATGCTGTAGGTCAACCTAGCGGTATCGATGAGATAGCCTAGCCATGATTGCTGTCTACCAGCTTGAAACTTGAAAGTTCTGTCTAGGAAGGTTCGATATCTGCAGCCAACGATTTTCGGGTATGCAAACAGGTTGTTGTTTCTGGTAGAACTAATGGGGGAATAGAATTCAAAATGAGGTAGGAGGTAATTAGGGGCCATTCCCCAGATTAATTTATTACAAAAGCAGGAGAACTTGAATAGAATTCTTTCTTCGATTGGTAACCAGTGTAGCCGTTTGTAAAAGGGACTAACGTGATCACTTTTCTTTAGTCCGAATATTAAGCGGACGGCCGTGTTTTGAATTATTCGCAGTTTTCTTACGTTTTTTTTAGGTATCCCCAAGTAGATGATGTTACAATAGTCCAGGGTGGATAGAATCAGAGACTGAACCAATAATCTGAAGGATAGAGGGTCGAAATATTTTTTTATGGTTTTCAGTTTCCAAAGAGTGGAGAAGCATTTTTTTGTCACCGAGTTTATGTGATCTGTCATAGTTAATTTGGTATCAAGAGTGACTCCTAATATTCTTATAGTTTTTAATATTGGGTGGTCGTGACCATTTATTTGTATTGTTGTTGTGGTGATTTTTTCCTTTGGGCTAGCCAGGAAAATTTTTGATTTTTCAGAGTTTAGTTTCAATTTAAAGTTTGTGGTCCATTGTTCAATTTCCGTCATAATGAAGGAGATGTGCTTGGATGTGGCATTCGTCACATTTGTTATTGGAATTATGTCATCTGCATAAATGTAATATATTAGATTTAACTTTTGCATAGGTGACCTAGGGAGGAGTTATATATGTTGAACAAGGTGGGAGATAGCGGGGAGCCTTGAGGGACTCCCGAGGGACTTTTCCAGGATTCCGAGTAATTTCAATCGTTGACCACTTGATATGATCGTTTAGTTCAGGGGTGTCCAATGTCGGTCCTCGAGGGCCGCAATCCAGTCGGGTTTTCAGGATTTCCCCAATGAATATGCATGAGATCTATTTGCATGCACTGCTTTCAATGCATATTCATTGGGGAAATCCTGAAAACCCGACTGGATTGCGGCCCTCGAGGACCGACATTGGACACCCCTGGTTTAGTTAAAAAGCCTTGGAACCAGGTCCACACACTTCCCGATATTCCTATTGCATCTAGACAAGTGAGCATTATTTCATGATCCACTAGATCAAAAGCACTACTAAAGTCTAATTGTAAGATCAGGGTGCTGGTGCCATGACTGAAGAGATTGTATAGGTGATTAAGGAGAAAGCCAAGGACTTTCTCAGTGCTAAATCCTTTTCTAAAACCTGATTGATGGTCATTTAAGAGATTGAATTTTTCTAAGTGATTTACAAGTTCCAGGTTGACCAATCCTTCTAACATTTTGGTGAAGAAGGGGGTGCTCGCAATGGGTCTGTAATTGGACGTCAAAGTGAGTGAGGTCTTCTGGTCTTTGGGGATGGGTGTGATTAGAATGTGACCCATATTTTCCTGGTAAATTCCAGTTGTAAGTACGGATGTTGCCCAATTAAAAAGATCCCTTTTGAATTCGGGAACTGCAACTTGCATGATCTGGGATGGGCATTCATCTAGAAGACAATTTGATTTGGCGTATTTATTGAATAATGTGAGGAAGTTAGACCAATCAGGGTGTTCGAATTCATTCCAGTACATATCTACATTGGGCTCTCTTTCCTGTGGAATGAACTGGAAAACGAAGTTGGGTGAAGGTGAAGATATTGAGGCTCTTAAATCAATGATTTTTTTGCTAAAGTGGTCAGCGAGGATGTTGACCTTTGGTGTCCGTTCATTTTGGATTTTTAGGATCTGTGTAGTGTCTGTTAATTTGTTCAATATTTTGAACAATTCTCTACTATTGATATTGACTGCTCCTATTTTTTTTTTGCAAAGCAGTTGCGACGCTTTTCTTTTATCAGGTTTTTGTAGATTTTCATTTTATGTTTCCAATTGGTTTTGTCATCCACATTTGCAGCCATACTCTTTCGAGTTGTCTGAGTTATTTTTTGAGGGCTAGTAGTTCGGCATCATACCATTCTTTAGACTCCCTTGTATTCTTTTTGTATGTTTGGACAGAAGCTATTTGGTTTAGTATATCTTTGGTTAATTTTTCCCATCTGGAAATCGTGTTCTTCCTCTGATTTGGGGTGTAATTCATAATGGGTCCAGAATTCTGTTGGATTAGTGATTCTTCTGTGGGTGACAATTTTATTCTGTTTGGCTTTGTTTGTGTATTTTGCAATAGAGTTTTTCTTATGCCAACGTAGTTCAAAATTGTGAATGTAGTGGTCTGACCATATGCATTTTTCCCAATTTCCTATGTGGGTATTGAATCTTTGGATTAGTGAGGTCTTTATGGGAAAAGGTAACGATGTCCAGTTGGTGTCCCTTTTCATGTGTTACCTCTTTGATTGGTATTCCATAGCCCAAGGTAGTTAGAAATGTGTCAATTTCAATCACTTCCGGTTTTTCCATTTGTTCTAGATGGACATTTATATCTCCCAATAGAATGTTGTATGCTCCTTTTATGGTGTTGGCCAAGATGAATTCAAAGAATTCTTCTTTTGCAGTGGTCCATTTTTGGGGGGGGGATGTAGAATAGAGTCGCAATTAGTGATTTTTCCAGTTCAGTATTGGTGATCTTACAGGTAAGGATTTCCAATTCTTCTGTGATTTTAAAATCAATTCTAGAGAAATCGAAGTAATGTTTGAGGATTATTGCTAGACCTCATCCTCTTTTCCAGCTTCTAGTTAGTGGAATGATTTTATAGCCCTGTGGTAATATTTCCTTCATTATGGCATCTGTGTCAGAGACCAGCCATGTTTCGGTTAAGAATAAAAGGTCTGGGTTCTTTTGTTCAAGCCAATCATATATGATTTGTGTCTTATTTCTCACCGAGCAAGCGTTCAGGTAATAACCCTTGAAGCTCCTATGTTGAGTGGGGATGGGGATTTCAGTGTACTTCAATCTTTTTAAGTTATTTCTGTTGTTTGTCTTGTTTCGGTGTTGTATGGAGGGTTTATGAATGGATTTAGCTATAGGGATTTGTAATGGGCCAAATTCTGAGCAGTTATATAGGGTCTGGGGTGAAATATTTTGTTTATTCAGTTTGGGTGGCCTATGCCAGGATATGTGAACTGGTATAGGTTCTGGGGGGTTTTCATCATTAGCTCGGCTTCTATAGCAGGTTAGGTAAATTATGCATAGTATTATCTGTAAATTATTTGCCGCCCTCATTTTGGCTAAGGTTAGAACAGATGTGGTTGTATTTTACAATATTGTGGCCGTTAAGTATCGAAGATTCTCGTTCCTAGGGGTGCTTTGAGTTTATTGAAATTTGGCGAGGTGTGGAAAATGGTCTAGCTATCAAGCAGAGAATTAGTATTCTAGTCTAGGTGTTGGCAAATTGAACAGAGAGTTAGTATTCTAGTCTAGGTATTGTCAAATTAATCAATTTTGATCTAATGGATTTTCCATAATTGTATCACGAGAAATATGTGAAATATGATTAAGAATAGCATACAATTTCAGCACATAATAAGTACAGGTATGATACAGTTTGTATATCACAGAATTATGATACAGTTTGCAGCACTTATAAATGAGAGACAGTTTTCTACATCAAAAGATATGATATCATTTGGGGTATAGTACAACATATAGTGTTCACATTTTCAGGCATGTCATGCAGGTCATGCAAGCTAAATTGTGGTTCAAGGATAAGTAAACATTAGCACATGGAGTCGAGCTCGGGTTTACCAAAGATATGGTATCATTTGGGGTACAGTACCCGTATATAGATCACATTTTCATACAATGTACATTCAGGGTCATGCAAACTAAAGGAGGATCACAGGTACTTATACTTATCACATGGAGTTGGCTCAGGTCCATCTTGCTGGTTTTCTGACAAGTATGGTCGGTTTCGGTTTGCGTCGGTCGGACGTTGTTGGTAAAGCTGGACTTTTTTAGGCCATTCCCCTATGGAACAGGGAGTGCGGCGGAGCACAATAGTTTACGCGCACTGTTAAGGTGGGCTCCTGCAGAGGTGGAGCAGTTAAAAATTAGAATTAGGTTCCTGTAATCTTGCTCACTGGCCTCACAGGAGAAGTTTGGGGATTCAAATGTATTGGCGCTTCTCGTGGTGGCGCTTCACGAAAGCGCTCACAAAGGCGCACGCGCCTTTGTCGTGTGCCTTCGTCGGCACGCCGAACGGCTGCACACCGTTGGGGAGTTTGTTTTAAAGTACTCCCGAGTCTTCCGTTGCTATGGGAGAAGGGCGGAGCAATGCTCCCACGCTCCTCTCCTGTGCTGAGCTTTGGCCCACGGCCACCAATGAAGGTCAACAGAAAGGCTGCACGCTGTTGGGGAGTTTGTTTTAAAGTACTCCCGATCTTCCGTTGCTATGGGAGAGGGGCAGAGCAATGCTCCCACGCTCCTCTCCTGTGCTGAGCTTCAGCCCACGGCCACCAGTGAAGGGCAACAGAAAGGCTGCACGCCGTTGGGGAGTTTGTTTTAAAGTAACATAGAAACATAGAAATAGACGGCAGATAAGGGCCACGGCCCATCCAGTCTGCCCACTCTAATGACTCTCCCCTACCTTTACCTTGTGAATAGATCCCACGTGTCTATCCCATTTGGCCTTAAAATCAGGCACGCAGCTGGCCTCAATCACCTGAAGTGGAAGACTATTCCAGCGATCAACTACCCTTTCAGTAAAAAAGAACTTCCTGTTGTCACCTCGCAGTTTCCTGCCCCTGATTTTCCACGGATGCCCTCTTGTTGCCGAGGGACCCTTGAAAAAGAAGACCTCTTCCTCTGCCTCGATGCGGCCCGTGAGATATTTGAACGTCTCGATCATGTCTCCGCTCTCTCTGCGCTCCTCAAGCGAGTATAGCTGTAATTTTTCTAACCGTTCCTCGTACGGGAAATTCTTAAGTCCCGAGACCATCTGGGTGGCCATTCTCTGGACCGACTCCATCCTCAGCACATCCTTGCGATAATGCGGCCTCCAGAATTGCACACAGTATTCCAGGTGGGGCCTCACCATGGATCTATACAATGGCATAATGACCTCCGGCTTACGGCTGACGAAACCCCTGCGTATGCAATCCATGATTTGTCTCGCCTTGGATGAAGCTTTCTCTACTTGATTGGCAGCCTTCATGTCCTCACTGACGATCACCCCTAAGTCTCGCTCTGCTACCGTTCTTGTTAGGATCTCACCATTAAGGGTATAAGTTCTGCATGGATTTTGGCTACCCAGGTGCATAACTTTGCATTTTTTGGCATTGAAACTGAGTTGCCAGGTCCTAGACTAGCGCTCCAGTAGGAGTAGATCGTGCATCATGTTGTCGGGCAATGAGTTTTTGTCCGTTGTGCTTTTGCCCACTACATTGCTTAGCTTGGTGTCATCTGCGAATAATGTTATTTTACCTCGGAGCCCTTCTGCCAAGCCACTTATGAAGATATTGAATAGGATTGGGCCCAAGACCGAGCCTTGGGGCACTCCACTGATCACCTCCGTCATTTCAGAGGGGGTGCCGTTCACCATTACCCTTTGAAGCCTACCTCCAAGCCAGTTCCCAACCCATTTTGTCAATGTCTCGCCCAATCCTATAGAACTCATCTTGCTTAGCAACCTGCGGTGTGGTACGCTATCGAATGCTTTGCTAAAGTCCAGGTATACGATGTCTTCCGTTGCTATGGGAGAGGGGCGGAGCAATGCTCCCACACTCCTCTCCTGTGCTGAGCTTCGGCCCACGGCCACCACTGAAGGGCAACAGAAAGGCTGCATGCCGTTGGGGAGTTTGTTTTAAAGTTCTGCCAAAATGAGTTTATCTAACTCACCGCCTTCTTCATGTAGGTAATTAAAGCCTTCCTTATGTAGGTAATCAGCTTACCTTACTCCCTGAGATGTTCATAGCTTCTCCATTCAGCCTCTGGTATCAGGTGTGCTGTCACATCTAATAATATACTTGCTGTATAGGTGTCTGTAACTTTTCAAACAGATGATATATCCTTCCATTAGTAACTAGCGGCGTACCCCAGGGCTCGGTTCTCGGGCCTATCCTGTTCAACATTTTCATAAATGACCTAGAAGAGGAAACAACATGCGATATAATAAAGTTTGCAGATGATACAAAACTATGTCGGGCGGTTGGCCCTCTAAGTGACTGCGATGATCTTCAGAAGAATCTGAACCAGCTGGAAATGTGGGCGACAAAGTGGCAGATGAATTTTAATATAGACAAATGCAAGGTGATGCATCTAGGAAAGAAAAACAAAGAACATGAGTATAGGATGTTGGGGCTGACATTAGCTAAATGCGAACAGGAAAGGGATTTGGGGGTACTGATTGACAGAACCCTAAAGCCTTCGGCTCAATGCGCAGCGGTGGCGAAGAAAGCAAACAGGATGTTAGGCATGATTAAGAAGGGGATCACGAGTAGATCGGGAGAGGTCATAATACCACTTTACAGAGCAATGGTCAGACTGCATTTGGAATACTGTGTCCAACACTGGTTTCCATACCTTAAGAAGGATATAACTCTGCTGGAGAGGGTGCAGAGGCGAGCCACAAAACTAGTCAAAGGAATGGAAAATTTGTGCTACAAAGAACGCCTCCGAAAGCTGGGGCTGTTCACCCTAGAGAAGAGAAGACTGCGAGGGGATTTGATTGAGACTTTTAAAATATTAAAAGGATTTGATAAAATAGACCAGGAAGCAGCATTACTAACATTTTCGGATGTGAAACGAACAAGAGGTCATAGCCTGAAACTGAGTGGCAGCAGGTTCAGGACAAATGTCAGGAAGTTCTGTTTCGCACAGCGAGTGGTGGGCGCTTGGAACGCTCTTCCGGAAGAGGTTGTGGCGGAGACTTCTGTTCTGGGTTTCAAACGCAAGTTGGATGCACACCTTCTTGCAAATCATATTGAGGGATACGGGAAATTCGGGTCTCCAAAAAGGAGTACCTAAATGGGCCACCGCGTGTGCGGATCGCCGGACTGGATGGACCTCGGTCTGATCCGGTGAAGGCGTTTCTTATGTTCTTATGATAAAGCAAACACAACAGTCTATATCATAATGCACATCTTGTCTTTGAACTTATAGAGAAGCCATGATTTAAGACATAGCATTTAAAAGATCCGACTCTACATACATTATTAAACACCAATTACTAATTCAAACTGGTTACTCATTACAACTGGTTCCATAACAAAGCATTCATGAAAGCTTCTTAAATTAAGGAGCTCATCTCCATACCTTTGTAGCTCCATTCTACTTACTATGTGAGGTGGGGGCGGGGAACCTCAGAGTGTTGCCATATTATCTGTGAAAGAACCAAAAAGACATTAGCACACAGTCCACATTACATAGCAGCTTAGTTCAAAATAGTTCAAGCCACTGAACTCAACATAATACCTCTAAACCGTAAGTCTACATGAGCACACCACATTTGCATTCACTATAATGAATATCCTCAAAGCAGACAATACACAGTAGATCATTCCATTGTTTTAAATAGGTTTGGTTCTACCCCAAAAATACCAAACCCCTGCATGGGAGAAAACACATTTTAGTACAGTGCACACCATATCATTTCAGTTGAGAGAACAAGAGACACATCCTGCAACCTTACCTGTACACCAACCAGCAGCATGCCCAGCCTATCTAGAATAAAAGAAGGGTAGAGGTGGCGCTTCATATATACGCCCGCTGGTGGTGCTTGCACTTACATCATATGTGCCTAAGTCTACGTCATCAGCGCGCATCTATACAACGCGTGGTAAATGTGGGATTTTTGCTGATAATACTGCATGTTAGCGTGATTTTTGCTGATAATACTGCATGTTAGCCTCTTTTTAGAGAAGCTTCATGAAAGCACACATGTGCTCATATTCCTTTCTACATATTATGAATGAGGTCTATCATAGAATATGTGGATGTCAACAAACATCTCACTGTAAGCCAAAATGGATATTGTGACATAGAGGTTTCAAACCATGGCTGCACCTTTGTGTTGGCGTGGTAGGTTAGGGAGAGGAGATGGCTAGCAAGGGTAGAGGATGTGGGGGTAGCCAGGCTGAGGAGAGACAGGCAGAACAGCTGAGGGTGGTCCGATTCTTTGAGAAGAATAACCATCTGCTGCTCTGTATGATCCTGGACCAATACGATGAGCTATTTGGTGAAGCTAGCCACTGTATATCCTCAGCGGCTAAAGATCTCATCTGGACCACCTTACTGCAGGCTGTCAATGGCATTGCCATGACAGCCCGCAGTATGGAACAAATTAAACATCTATATTGGGATATCAAGGCCCAGGTGAGACAGAAGTCCAGGGCCATATGGGAGCATACAGCTGCCACAGGGGGGACCTCCATTGGAGGTGGCTTTAAGCCCCGAGGAGGAGGAGTTGGTGGCCAGGCTGGGCCCTGTCTACCTACAGGGCCTCGGAAGCGAGTATGACACCTCTTCAGAAGGTGCAGGTAAGTGTGAGCATTCTTTCCAATATTTCACAGGCAGCATGTGTAACATGTCATTAGCAGGCGGAGCTCTATTGAAAAGTGTTATATGTGCTCAACATATATGCTTAGAGACACCACAGCTTCACCCTTTACATCCCTTGCAATCTCTGGAAATAAAGAGGGCAGATGCAAGTTTAACCCAGGTGTGTCAATGGTGGTATTTCTGCTGCCACTCCCCCCATGCAAAACCTAGGACCCATCATATTCTGTCTGAGGGTGTAGCTGTGCTGTTTATAAGCATATAAGCATATATTATACTGTGACTCACATAGACCCAAACACCAATAAACTACAGCACAGGGTGTGTGTGTGTATATATATATATATATAAATATATATATCTTAAATAATAAAATGCTAGCCCGCGCATGCGCACTCGCGACAAGCGTGTTCCCTGATCCCTTTTCTGTCGGGATGTGGCCACACGAGTGCGCATGCGCGCTTACTAGGTCACTGTCAGAAGACGAACCATCACAGAGGGAGTGAACGCGGAGTCCTGCCGTCCCTCAAACGTAAGTCTCCTCCTTTGCCCGACTCCAGCCTCTGCTCCTCACCAGTCCTGCCTTCGGTCCTGTCACTGTTAAACCGGCTGCCAATAACAAAACAAGATGCCATGGGTTCTTCCCTTTTGCCAAATTGCTAAAGGCTCTGCTGGTCTCGATCCTGTCCATCTCTGAAGTTACTTCCTGATTTTGAGGGACGGGATCGAGACTGGCAAAGCCTATAGCGATTTAGCAAGAGGGAAAGCCCCCGTGATGTCTGGCTTCGTTATTGCCAGCCAGTTTAGTGGGATCGAGACAGGACCGAAGGCAGGGCTGCTCACAATCCAGATGTACTCATCACTCCTCCCGGTTCATACACATCGGCGCGAAAGACAAAGGCGCGCGCCGACAACTGAGCGCAAGACGGAGGCGTGCGCCGAAGAAAATTAAAGATTTTAGGGGCGCCAACGGGGGGTTTTGTTGGGGAACTCGGTGCGCGCCTCCGCGCTGCGCTCAATTGTCTGGGCGCGCCTTTGTCCCGGCGCGCTTTTGACCTGACACCCTCCCCCCTCCTTCCAGCGGCCGGCAAACAACATGGAGGACTGCTTCCGGGAGGAATCGGCTTCCAGCCTTATATGTCAGGCCTGACTCACGACTCCATTGGCAGAGAGAGAGATGAGGTGTTGGAGGAAAGAGGGGAGTGGATATGCTGGATGGAGGGAGCAAGACAGATACTGGTTAGAAGACTGAAAATAAAGGGGGAAGAGAGAGAAAGAGAAGATGCTGGAAGGGAAGAGTTAGCAAAAAAAAACCCAAACTCCCCAAAAAACAAACAACTGGAGAAATAGAAGCAGATAGAGATGCAGAAAAATAAATGGAGGAAAACTGAAAGATAAGGTTAAAGTCAGAGATGGATGTAGGAGAGGAAGTGAAGACAGGAATGAGAGAAGAGCCAGATAGACTGCAAACCCTGGTAAGAAAATTGAGAGAAGAGAGCAGAAACTGGGATAAACATGAATAAAATGGCCAGACAATAAAAGTAGACTGCTTTCTTTTTATATTCCAAAGTGTATAGTGTTTTTTCTCTTTCTCTGCTGTTGAACTGCATATTGCTGGACAGGGGGAGCAGGAAGAGGTGATGATGGACAGGGGGGGAATGAAGGGAGGCCTACTGCTGGACAGGGGGAGCAGGAAGAGGTGCTGATGGACGAGGGAGCAGGAAGATGGGGGAGGTAAAATAAAGGGAGAAGGGCTGCTGTTGGATAAGGTGAGCAGTGATGGGGTAGGGGAGGACATAGGGGAGGTAAAAGGAAGGGAGAATGAACAGGGGGAGCAGACAAGGGGTGGTGGTGGACAGCCAAGGAAAAAAAAGAAAGAAAGAAAGATAGAAATACAGAAAGCGGCTAAGGAGAGAGAAAAAGAAATAAAGACAGACACACACACATATTCTAGCACCCGTTAATTTAACGGGCTATAAGACTAGCATGCTTTTATTCACTACAGGGACAAAGCTGGCTATGGGTTTGTCACAATATATATATTTTGTGGTGACCAGGAGAGCTGACCAGGTTAAAAGTAAGGATTTGGAATTGGCTGACTAACCCTCAGACAGTGAGGTAGAGCAGGAAAGGTATGAGCCTAAGAATATCCAGCAGAGAGTGCCATATCAGAATAAGTTCATCAGAAAGCCTGATAGGACTTTTACTGAGAAGTGGAGTCCTAGTCCTGTAAGGTATGCACATTATCAGCCTAGGAGAAACCAGAGTTATTTCCCTAGCGATTTCTTGCCCAATCCCCCTGCTCCTAGGAGAGAGGGGTGGGGCTATTGCACACATAGCCCTGAATCACAGAGGGGAGAGCAGGGACCGAGGTGGAGCTGAGGAGCCCAGGCAAAGGCACGACCAACAGCATAGCAGACAAGCAGATGAAGAGCGAAGTCTCTCTCCTCAACCCCACAGTAGTGAGGACATAGAGATGGTGGAGGACTCCCCAAGCCTGACCCCAGCGGCTGCTGAGAAGTCTGAGGCAATGGACACCTCTGAACTGCTTCTGGAAGCTGCCCATAACCCAGAGGGAATGGAGGTTAGTCCATAAGGGGAAGTGAAGCAAAGCTGTGCTTACGTGCTGGCTCTCTGTAACCTGAGCCCAGCTGGCCTTGATTAGGAGAGAAGAAAAACCTCTCCATTTCACTTTGGGACTGCCTAGAGGTCAGTGTTGCTTAAGGAATAATAATAATAATAATAACTTAATTTTTGTATACCGCATTACCATGGAAGTTCTATGTGGTTAACAGATGAAGAGACTGTACATTATAACGAAGTTACACTTTTTTTTTTTTTTTGGCATAGTTACATTTACATTTTCGACGACGCTACATTTACAGTGAAGTTATTTTCAGGTCGGTTACTATTGCAGAGAAGTTACATTTGTTGTAAGTTGCATATATATAGCGGAGTTCATATAGTAGTGTTACATACGGCGGTGCTATATACTGCGGAGTTCAATAAAGCAGAGCAGAGGCATTTAGTAAGGGAGGTAACGAAGAAGGGGTGAGAAGTTGGATAGGGTGATCCATTTTGTTAAGCCATTTGGTGGTTGACAGGAAAGGAGGAGTCGAGAGACTGAGGTAAGTCAAGGTCCGAGGAGGAGGCAAGGAAGAGGGGGGGGAGAAGTTAGAGGAATTTATCAAAAAGGTAGGTTTTGATTGACTTCCTGAACATTTGGTAGGGGGGGGGAATTGGAGATGAGTGCTGTGAGGCATTTGTTCCATTTGCCCGCTTGGAATGCAAGGGATCTGTCGAGAAATTTCTTGTAGAGGCAGCCTTTTAGGGAAGGAAAGGAGAACAGGTAGGTGTTTCGTGTACGAGAGGGGCCAGCAATTTCAAGGTGCTCGGATAGGTAGAATGGAGAAGAGCCTGCTAGGGTTTTGAAGCAGAGGCAGGCGAATTTGAAGATGATCCTTGCCTCCACTGGCAGCCAGTGGAGTTTAGTGTAATAGGGGCTAACGTGATCATATTTTTTGAGGCCGAAGATGAGGCGGACAGCAGCATTTTGAACTATTCTTAAACGTTTGATGGTGTTTTTATAGGATCCCAGGTATATGATGTTACAATAGTCCAGTATACTTAGGATTAGTGATTGGACCAGAAGACGGAAGGAGAGGTGGTCGAAGTAGCGTTTAATGGTGTGAAGTTTCCAGAGGGAGTAGAAACATTTTTTTGACCTGGTATGATCTTCGAAGGTCAAGCATCGGTCTAGGAGGACTCCAAGGATTTTTATGGTGGGGTTGATAGGGTAGTCTAGGCCGTTCAATTTCAGGGAGGTGTTTGTAAGTTTATGGTTAGGACTTGCCAGGAAAATTTTGGTTTTTTCGGTGTTCAGTTTTAATTTGAATTGTGAGGTCCATAGTTCTAGCTTGGTGAGGACGGAGGAGGTGAGTTGTTCCGTCTGTTGTGTGAATGAAGTAAGGGGAATGATAATGGTGATGTCATCTGCGTATATGAATGATTTTAGGTTTAAGTCAGCAAGTGTCCATGCCAGGGGGGCCAAGTAAATGTTAAAAAGGGAGGGGGATAGAGGGGAGCCTTGTGGGACTCCGCAGGGGTTGCGCCAGTGATGGGAGAAGGTTCCATTGCTGTGGACCTGGTAAGTACGGTTAGTTAGGAAGCTTGAGAACCAGTTTAGTACTTGGCCGGTAATGCCGATCGAGTCAAGGCAGTTGAGCAGGATATTGTGGTTGACCAGATCGAAGGCGCTGCTCAAGTTGAATTGGAGTACTAGGGCGCTTTTGCCCAGTGAGAACAGGTGGAGGAGGTAGTTGGTCAGAGCAGCCAGGACAGTTTCTGTGCTGTGGTTTGTGCGGATTGGGAGTCGTGAAGGATGTCGAACTTTTCTAAGTAGTTCATGAGGTCGTGGTTAATAAGGCCTTCCATTAGTTTTTGGAAGAGTGGGATGTTGGCGATGGGTCTGTAGTTGGTGGTGGAGGAGATAGGTTCCTTGTTGTTTTTGAGGCGAGGGGAGACAAGAATGTGGCCAAGTTCAGTCGGGAAGTGGCCTGTGGACAGGCATAGTGAGACCCAATTGAAGAGGTCGGCTTTGAATGAGGGGGGAGCGGATTTCATGATAGTGGGTGGGCAGTTGTCTAATAGGCAGTTGGAGTTAGCGTATTTTGAGTAGAGATTGAGAAATAGGTTCCAGTCTGGGCTTTCGAAGGAGCTCCAGGTCATGTCTGTAATTGAACCTATTGTGTCTGTTGCAGGAAGGTTGAATATTGGCTCAGGGCTGGGGGATATAAGGGACAATTTTAAGGTGTGAATTTTGTTGGCAAAATGGTCTGCTAGGGTTGTAGCAGGGGGTGGGAGGTCAGAGCAGGAGCGTTTGTGTGAATCTGTGTCTAGGAGGGAGTTGACTATTCTAAAGAGCGCTTTACTATTTAGAGAAGGGGAAATGATTAGTTGGGAGTAATGTTTACTGCGTTTTTCGTTGATCAATCTTTTGTATTCGTTGACTTTCAGTTGCCAGTTGAGTCTATCGTTGTCAGTCCCTGATTAACCACAAAAAACGTAAAGGGAACAATACAAATAAATTTTTAACATCTTTTTAAACCCGAATGGTGCTCAGAATCCACAAGTGGATAGGAAAAAGCTTTAACATGGGGAATAAACCCCTAAGGCATTTTCACGGAATCTATCATTGCACCACCGATTTTGGTAGAAAGGTGAATAAAATGTCTCTAAAAAACCGGTGTAGTAATTGTTATATATCCATAAAGTGAAAAAATGTCCAATAAGTAATAACTTCAAAGCTAGTGAACTGAATTAAACTTATCTTAAATGTCCATGCAGCGATGATCTTAACAGGTTCTGACGCGTTTCGCCGAAAATGGCTTAGAAGGCTTCTTCAGAGAACCTGTAACGCTGAGTGAAAGATTCAGTTTGTAAATCCTTCCTGGTACAGAGTTTTCCTCTGCACCAGGAAGGATTTACAAACTGAATCTTTCACTCAGCGTTACAGGTTCTCTGAAGAAGCCTTCTAAGCCATTTTCGGCGAAACGCGTCAGAACCTGTTAAGATCATCGCTGCATGGACATTTAAGATAAGTTTAATTCAGTTCACTAGCTTTGAAGTTATTACTTATTGGACATTTTTTCACTTTATGGATATATAACAATTACTACACCGGTTTTTTAGAGACATTTTATTCACCTTTCTACCAAAATCGGTGGTGCAATGATAGATTCCGTGAAAATGCCTTAGGGGTTTATTCCCCATGTTAAAGCTTTTTCCTATCCACTTGTGGATTCTGAGCACCATTCGGGTTTAAAAAGATGTTAAAAATTTATTTGTATTGTTCCCTTTACGTTTTTTGTGGTTAATCAGGGACTGACAACGATAGACTCAACTGGCGACTGAAAGTCAACGAATACAAAAGATTGATCAACGAAAAACGCAGTAAACATTACTCCCAACTAATCATTTCCCCTTCTCTAAATAGTAAAGCGCTCTTTAGAATAGTCAACTCCCTCCTAGACACAGATTCACACAAACGCTCCTGCTCTGACCTCCCACCCCCTGCTACAACCCTAGCAGACCATTTTGCCAGGCTAGTTCGAACTGACACAGGAGGTGGTCTGACCAAGGGGTGTTAGACCAATTTTGTTCAGTGAGGCTTATGTTAGGAGTAGTGGGGGTGTTGGAAAGGAAAGTGATCAGGTCAAGTTGGTGACCTTTATTGTGTGTTGTGGTTTGGGGGGGCTTGGTAAAGCCAATCGATGTAAGGAAGGAGAATAAATCTGCAACATTGGGGTTCTCTTCTTGCTCAAGGTGTAGATTGATGTCTCCTGCTAAGAGGTTGTGGGTGCCGGCTGCCGAGTTCGTGAGA
The DNA here is from genome assembly GCF_902459505.1 of Geotrypetes seraphini. Taxonomy (NCBI): domain Eukaryota; kingdom Metazoa; phylum Chordata; class Amphibia; order Gymnophiona; family Dermophiidae; genus Geotrypetes; species Geotrypetes seraphini. The sequence continues at coordinate 109,797,199 of NC_047089.1, read as the reverse complement.
AGGAATTCATAGTAGTCTTCTTTTGCTAGGTTCCATTTATTAGTGGGTATGTAGAATAGTGTGATGATAAGGTTATCAATGTAGTCAGTTTTGGAGATTTTGCAGGTGAGGATTTCCAGGTAATTAGTAGATTTGGAATCTATGATTTGGAAGTGAAAGTGGTCATGGAGAATGATGGCCAGACCACCTCCCCTTTTAGAGTTTCTTGAGAGGGGGATGATTTTGTAATGTGGTGGGAGAATATCCGCTATGATTACGTCCTGGTCGGAAATGAGCCATGTTTTGTCGATAGTGTGAAGCCTCTGTGTGAAAGTCTCAGTAAAGCTCACAGCTTATCTAATACCCTGCTGTGCTCCGTGGGCTAGGGAGCTCAGCTGATGCTAATGAGCCTAGGAGTCTGCTCTGAAAACTATACACGTTACCCAGCTAGGTTAGCTGGAAAGCTTAGAACTTTATTTCTAAAGTTTGCTACGTCGCTTACCTGTTTTGTTATGTAGTGTGTTGTCATTATTTGGAAGTTTATTTTCATGGCATTTTTGTTTATTTGAGCCCTGGTGAAGAGGACTATCTTTAAGCAGAGAAAGTCCAGGGAACTGGAACTGTATGCAATACTTGAAGCTCAAGCCATTCTGACAACTATATGCTGTTTTTGTTCTATGCTTAATTTTTGCATTCCATGAGGGTAGCTGAAAGTATTCAGACCCCCTGTTCAATAAAGCCTAAGTATGTGAATTTGAACAGACCTGAATCGTGTCTCCTTTTTGGCAAAGTATCCCAGTGTGGCCTGGCAGACTAGACAGGTGCCTAGGTCTGTTTTACCTGAAAAGCCTTCCTCTTTCCTGAGGAAGCCATGCCGACAGGTCAGGATTTGGCACAGCTAAGCTACCTGCCGGTCAGAGCAGGGGATAGCTGTGTGACAAGTGGTATCAGAAGTGCTGGATTATTTTTTTCTTTTGGACATTTGTTTCTGCAAACCTTTTCAGGAGCACTGAGAGCCAAAAAGTTTGTTTGGGAGAAATGTTTGGACTCATTCTTGTGGAGACTTTGGAAAATTTATTTTTTCTTTGGGTGACTACTGTATGGGAACTCTGTATTGAGGACCTGGAGGATACTACAACTTGGTTCCAGTGGAGGTTTGTGGAGGAAATCCTTGAGGATTTCATGGCAGCGGATCCGGAGTGGAGCGGTCCAGGAAGGAGATCGACCCCCACAGACGGACGGAGAGATTGGAACCTGGGAGATTGCAGTATCATTGGGAAAGGGCCGTGCACCCTGAATGAGCACACCTGCACAGACTCACCAGTACTGCGGTAAGCACGCTAAGCTGCGGGGAGTGGTGAGGGTGATTAGTGGTATTCGGGGAAACCAGGATACCAGGATACACACAGGATGGATCCACAGCTGCTTGCAGTCTTGGCAGGAGAACGCCAGCGCCAGAGCAAGGATCTTTGCAAAGTGCTGGAGGCCAACCAAGAGCTATGGCGAGCAGGACAGGAAGCGAACCAGAGACACCATGATGAACTGGTCATAGCCATGGGTGAACAGACCAAGGCCATGGTTCAACTATTGCAAACCCCGGCAAGGAATCCTGGTATTACACCAGTGTTGGGAGCAGGGACTTCTCAGCTGGAGGTAGGACAAAACTCTTTAAATATCTTGAATTTGAATAAGATTACCCCAGCAGATGCACCGGACGATTTCTTGAACTCTTTTGAGAGAATTGCTACTGCAGTCGGGTGGCCACAAGATCAGTGGACTGTATGCTTACTACCATGCTTAGTGGGTGACACACTAGCAGCTTTTCAAACTATCCCTCCAGAACAAGCTAACAATTACCCTGCTATAAAAATGCATATATTAGATTACTTAGGGTACACGAGGGAGTACTATAGGCAGACACTTAGAGCTGTGCAAATGCACCAGAAAGAAAGACCTAAGGCTCGCCTCCAGCGTATTAACAAGCTGGCAGAGAAATGGTTGCAACCCTATGAAGGGATACTTTTCATGTGTCTTGTAGTTTTTCTTTCAACTGTGTTTGAAGCTGTAAAAACCAGACCCTGTTTGTTTTTCCTTCTCTTTCTGATATACTACAAGGCCATTTTATGTTTGAGAGATGTGTTTTCTTATCCTGTGAAATCAATTGTCTTCATAGTTGTATTTGTAAGAAGCTTTAGATAAAGAAAGGCTCTGCTAACCAAAGCACCTTTAGACTTTGGCCTTTAGATAGTAAGATGCTTGTTATTTCTTTAAAGTTTCATGTGACCTGTCACCATATATGGTTTGTATTTACGTCATATGCTGACGACACTGAACCATGTAAAATGATATAAAAAGGGTTGTAAAGCTGACAATAAACTGGACATGTTTGGGAGATAATAGGCGTCTGTTGTCTCTAAAATATTGTCCCCAGATGCATCTGACTTACCAATGACAGAGTATGTGAGGCAGTAATTGGGACCTAATCCCTTTCAGTGGGGGCTCGCCCGGGATGGGCAGATGACATCACCAGTATTTTGTGAGTATTTCTGAATTTTTTTCTGTTCTTTAATACTCACTGGTATTGGCGTCCTGTCCCAACCCTTTATTTTAAGTTCAGGCTTTGGGTTCTATTACGGAGTTTTTGTGAAACTCCCGGGGTGCTTTTGGGAAGCTCCCCTCGTGAATATAAGCAGCTGCCGTGGGGAGATCACGTGATGCACTGAGCCAAGGCAGAAGCAGGCTGCCTGAGCTCCCGGGCCCCAAGTCCTGAAGTGCCCTGTTACTAGCCTTTGGAGGTGAGCCAGGAGACAGCGCTTTGCAGTGCTTGCTGTGCACAATATATGGACAGATTTCTGTCCTCTTCTGTGTCGCCGATGTCCACCTGCATTCAAAAAAAGGATCGGGACCGCCCGCAGCACAGCACTGACAAAATGGCGCTGGTCACCTCCACAGCCGCGATTCAGCAAATAGCGCCAGAGGCGCTGATGGCCCTTACTCAAGCAGTAACAGTGGCAATGCAGCCCAGCATAGAAAAACTTTCTGAACAGCTCCAAAAGCTTGAAAATCTACTTATGGAGACTACTAGCCGCACCGCAGCGCTGGAGACTCGGGTTTCCAGCATCGAGGATACACAGCAGGCACATGACACCACGTTACAGGAACTGCAGGCTCTGACTCAAAAACAAGCAGAAAGACTGGATGATCTTGAAAATAGATCCAGAAGATCTAACTTACGTTTTTTGGGGATTCCGGAAACAGTACCCGGTCCTAAGCTCCTGCAGGTGCTGGAGGCTTGGCTGACCAGTTCCTTTCCCTTGAAGGAGGGTCTGGGGCCTATTCGACTGGAGAGAGCACACCGGCTAGGCCGAGAACCAGCAAGAGAGGCGAGGCCTCGTATGGTAATAGCCAAACTTTTAAACTATAACAATAAAGTGGAAATCTTGTGCAAATATAAACAACTTCGGGAGACTTTAGCATTTGAGGAGTCTGAGGTGCGCATTTTCCAGGACTACTCTGTGGCCCTAACGGAGCGCAGGAAACAATTCTACCCACTTTGCTCCTCTTTGGCTGACAAAAAAATACGCTTTCTCTTTTTATATCCAGCCACTTTGAAAATTTACCATCAGGGACGCTGGCAGGTATTTGAGGCGGCCCTTTATGTGAACACTCAGGTGTTGCCCCAGTCGGACCTTACATGAAAGAGCACATGGTGTGCTTCCTTGTTTGTCACATGCTCCTGTGTGCCTGTGGCTTTGTGGATACACCGGGATCTCCTGGTTTGGGGGAAGCCTGGATCTCAGATAATATGGCTGTTACTTGCTATTCTGGTTTAAGTTTGTTTACAATTTTGTGTTTTTTCCTGTACTAGTTCAGAAATTGATATACTGTATATTTGAGCTCATCCTAACGTTCATTTGCTCTGCAGACTGCTCTTATGACTATTGTATTTACTGTATGGGAACTCAGGGCTCGGAGTGGCATTGTTTTGTGATCTTTCACACCTTTGGGACCACCTAGGGCGAACCTGAGGCTGTGACCACAACCATGCAATTGGGGAGAAGGTTGGGAAGGGATGGGGGGGTTGGGGTTCCAGGGGGGGAGTCCTTGGCCTACGTGGTTGCTGCTGGTATTCTTTCGATTATTGGGAAGGGTGGGATCAAACCCTGCTGCGAGACTCCTGCACCTGACATTTACCATGGTACTGGTGCTGCTCGGGCAGGTCCTGAGCGTCATGTGGCTGCCCTGGGTATGGCTGGGAACCCGGGGTGGATTTTTTCCGCACTTAGCATTTTATATGTTTGTACTAGCGCCTTTTATACCTGCTGGCTAACACTTTGAGAATAGTATCCTGGAATGTTTCGGGCATTACCTCTCCCATAAAACGAACAAAAATTTTAACACAGCTCAAACAACATAAGGTCGACATAGCCTGTCTGCAAGAAACCTGACTTACAGACTTGGAACATCAGAAATTGAGGAGGACCTGGGTAGCTGCAGTGCATGCAGCATCTTCAACTCATAAGCGGGCAGGGGTGGCGATACTGATTAGTAAGACATTGCCTTACACTGCGAAAGTAGTAGCCTCGGACCCTCAGGGCCGCTACCTCTTGCTGCAGTTGTCAGAAGGCACATATTCCTTTTACTTGATGAATGTATATGCACCTAATACCTATGACCATTCCTTCTTTGAGGGTCTAACTGCCATGCTTCTTGGGCGGGTTACTGATCCAGTATACATTGCAGGGGATTTCAATCAGGTGTTTGACCCGACTTGTGATCATTCTCAGCCGGGACCTGGTGCGAGTATATCTCATACCAGAGGCCTGCCGTATCTTTGCGCCACTTTAGATCTGGTGGACCCGTGGAGAATTCTCCATACCACTGAACGGGATTACACACACCGCTCCAGAGCTCATAACACACAATCTAGGATAGATTACATCCTTACCACGCGCAGAGCATTTCTAAATGTGGATGGAGCGGTAATAGGCCCGGTGGTGATTTCAGATCACGTGATGATCTGGCTAGATGTGAATGTGGCTTCGGTTTACGCGGACCTGTACGTTGGCGCTTCCCTAGTTATCTATTTTCTGATGACCATTTCAAAACATACCTAACGACTAAATGGGGTGAATTCCTAGACTTTAATGGTCAGCATAGCAATGATCCGACACTGTTTTGGAGCATGGCCAAGGTGGTGCTCAGAGGAGATTGTATAGCTTATGTAATAGCGCGTAATCGCCGTTTGTCCCAGGGAATACTGCGGTTGGAAAAAGAACTAGCAAGTGCTAAGCATCAGTATACCCTGTTCCCGACCCGCCACGCTAGGGAACCCTTAGCTTCTGCGGAAACGACCCTCAACTCCTATATACATGAGCGCACGGTGAAAATGCTCTTGTATCAAAAATTTTGCTACCATCGCTATGGAAATCGGGCAGGGAAGTTATTAGCCCGCTTGACTTCCCAGGTGCGGGGTCATCGTTATGTTTTGGGATTGAGGGATAGTACGGGCCAATTTCAACACACTACTGAACACATTGCACAACTTTTTCAGTCCCACTTCGGGAAGATATATGGGCGCCGGGACTCAGGAGCTGAACCCTTTATTAAGGACTATTTCATGGATTCCGGTTTACAGCCGCTCTCTGACTCGGATGTTAGGTTTCTTAATGCACCCATCACCCCTAAAGAACTACATAAAGCTATCCACAATCAACAAAATTTTTCGGCTCCAGGGCCGGATGGCTTTACGGCAGAATTTTATAAACTGCTCTCAGGACAGCTTAGTCCTTTTTTGAGGGACTATTACTCCCAGGTAATTCAGGATGAACATTACACTAGCAATATCACCCCATTGCTTCAAGACACCTCACAACATCTACAGAATTGGTCCACTTTTCCCTTATCGGTGGCGGGCCGGGTAGCCCTTTTTAATATGGTGCTCTTTTCCAAATGGTTATATCGTTTTCAGGTTTTACCTCTGCTGCTGTCCCATGCCCATAACATTCGTTTAACAAAAGAGCTACAGCGTTTTCTATGGGGTGGTAAGCGACCACGTATGCCCTTGCTACGGATGTGTCTGCCCAGGGATAGAGGGGGGCTATGGTTTATTAAATGTACGTTGGTATGCTATGGCTTGACAGATGAGACATATTAATGATTGGTTTAGAGGCACATCTGATTTTTCTGCTACACCACTGGAGTTATCTTTGCTGGCTCCGTTCCATGTGAACTATTTTCTACATGTGCCGGATCCGAGGATGCGTCCTTTGGTGTCTCACTACCCCATTTTTACGCCGGCCAGAAGGACATGCAGATGGTTTTTGTAAAACAGCCAAATTGTCTTCTAGGGTGTCTTTATATTTGCCTATACTGGGCAATGGAGCTTTCCAGCCGGGCATGTAAAATGCCACCTTTCTTAGGTGGCAAGCACAAGGTCTACAATATCTTTTTCACCTGTTTTCGGAGGAGGGGAGCCTGGTTACATTTGCCGAGCTGCAACAAACTTTTGAACTACAGGCTAATGATCTCTTCGCCTATTACCAGATCCGTCACTATGTTCAGTCCCTCCCAGTGGCTGCCCTTACTGAAGTCTGCAGGGAGGCGCTTTCGGAACTCTTCAGCCTTTCAGCCCAACATAGGATTCCTCTACGATTTCATATTGTGGGGATCCGGGATTGCCAACCAAGTACGAATCTGGATATATTAGCGACAGCGTGGGCTGAGGACTTGCATTGCCAGATGACTGCTCAACAGTTACAATGGGTCCTGAAGAACATTCAGAAGATGTCACTCAATATTACTCACTGGGAAATGCAATTGAAAATTGTTCTTAAACTTTACATTCCACTGGAACGTGCAGCCCGGATGGGGATTACTGCGTCGCATTCTTGCCCGAAATGCAATCAGGCTCACGCATCTTTGAGTCACATGTTTTGGGCCTGCCCCGCAATCCAACAGTTTTGGAGACATCTTGGCCTATATACCACATCGCTTTGGGGAAGGCGATGGCTTCCGCAACCGAGGGCGTTATTTAGATTTTATAATATAGCCTCGCCCAAACCCAGGGGAATGTCAGCATTTATCTCCAGAGCCCTTTTGATGGGGAAAAAAAGCCATCCTCACCAACTGGCTCTCCTGTGATCCCCGTCATATGCACAATGAAATCCCTAATGATAGTGCACGAAACACTGGAGAGACGCATGGTGGGAGACTTTACTCTTGGCCCGGGTCGCAAATTTTGTCAGGTGTGGGAGTACTTCTGGCAGGACCTCACACCGCGTGTTCGCAGTAGACTTTTGAATCTTTAAGATTTTATTCCCACTCTCAGCTGTTGGACTGGCCATGGATTCTTGGGGAGGGGAGGGGGGGATGGGAAGGGAACTGATTATATTGTTGAAAATGTTATTTCCTGAATGGTACTACTGTTTGTATTTGCTTCTTACTGCTGGAATAATAAAAATCATTTAAACATAAGTAGCTGCCGTTCTTTCGGGAAGAATAAAATTATTTATAGAACCGCCTGCCCACTCTGTCGTTTGTGGGGTTAAAGATTTTATAGAGTATAAGATTTTATTGTATATTACTGTACTGTACTTCACTTATAAGGTAAGGTAAGCGAAAATTTCTGCATTGTTATCTTGTTTTTGTAATGGGTCATAAAGGCACTTAGGATTCTCCCCCTCCTAGACAGATGAGACTTGTAAGGCTTATGTTGCCTGTGTGTGTGTGACATTCTCCCTCCAGCTCATATCTTTCTGTGTCACCAGTCCTTTCCTGTATATGTTTGCACTGCTTATAAGTTTAACACTGAGGTAGGACATGCTGTTATGTGGCTCCCTCTCGAACGTACAATAGTTTGACTCTGACTCATATTGTGCGTTCCTCCTACGGCTGCTTCCTCTGTGTTCTGTGCTGGCTTATAATCGGAAAAAAAAAAAATTCCGTTTTACAGGCTTCCTTTCTTGTGCAAGGCTCATGTGTTGTTTTTTTTTAGAAGATTAGCAAGTTGTAAATTTTCTCTGTGCTTATTTGGATACCTAGTTCCTGACCTTAAGGAATGCGATTCTCTTTTTCTCTTTCTGACTTAAAGCCACATTTCTCTACTTGGCAGTCTGAATTATATAAAGCACAAACGCACTTTTGGCTGCCAATCTAGCTGCTGTTCTTTGGTTCCATTATCAGGGTCTGTGCATGAATGCTTTTGCCTCTTCCCCCATACTCCCCGATTTGGGCTTCTGCTGACAATGCTATAGGCTCTATTTCATGTACCTCCTATCGTGCTTCTCTGAAATCACTCACTCTTGTTTTTATCAAGCAGTATGGTGAGAATCATGATTCCACTGATTGTTTCTTTTCTTTCCTCCGGTATTATCAAAACCACCATCTCTTCTTACAATACGCCCATCACTCTTGTTGTCAAAGCTGATGGCACCCCTCCCAGCTTCGTCCAAGACTTTAGGGCTGTTAATGTTTTGGTAATTCTCATTGCACCCATTGTGTCCCTGATGTTCCTTTTCTTCTGTCTTCCATTCCACTTGCAACCAAAGTCTTTTTCTGTCATTGTCCTAAAGCATGTTTTTTTTCAGACCCTGTTGATGAGGCTACTCAGCCCCTTTTTGCCTTCATCTTTAAGCAACAGTATACCTGGTGTAGAATGCCACGGGGCTATGTTGACTCCCCTGTGGTGTTCTCCATTGTCCTCCGGCTATTAAGAACATAAGAACATAAGCAGTGCCTCCGCCGGGTCAGACCATAGGTCCATCCTGCCCAGCAGTCCGCTCCCGCAGCGGCCCAAACAGGTCACGACCTGTCCAAATCACCAGAAGGGGCCCCCATGCCACCTTGGTTTCCTATTGAGTCCTATCTTCCCATCAAAGTCCTAGCCCTCCGGTCTTGCACATGCACGACCTGGTCGGGTTTCTATACTTATTTTCTGGTTAGCTTTCTCAGTATCCCACGATCCCTTTATCCCTCAGGAATCCGTCCAGTCTCTGTTTGAATCCTTGTATCGTACTCTGCCCAATCACGTCCTCCGGTAGCGCATTCCAAGTGTCCACGACCCTTTGGGTGAAAAAAAACTTCCTTGCATTCATTTTGAACCTATCTCCCTTCAGTTTCTCCGAATGCCCCCTCGTACCTGTTGTCCCCTTCAGCCTGAAGAATCTGTACCTATCCACCCTCTCTATGCCCCTCATGATCTTGAAGGTCTCTATCATATCACCCCTGAGCCTCCTTTTTTCCAGAGAGAAGAGCCCCAGCCTATCCAACCTCTCGGCATATGGGCAGTGTTCCAGCCCTCTTACCAGTTTCGTTGCTCTCCTTTGGACTCTCTCGAGTACCGCCATGTCCTTCTTGAGGTACGGCGACCAATATTGAACGCAATATTCCAGATGCGGACGCACCATCGCTCGATACAGTGGCAAGATGACTTCCCTCGTCCTGGTTGTTATGCCCCTTTTTATGATGCCCAGCATCCTGTTTGCTTTTTTTGAGGCCGCTGCGCACTGTGCAGATGGCTTCAGTGATGCATCCACCAGCACTCCCAAGTCTCTCTCAAGACTGCTTTCTCCCAACAATGCCCCCCCCAATTTGTAGTTGAACAACGGGTTTTTTTTTCCCTATATGCATGACCTTGCATTTTTCCACGTTAAAGCGCATTTGCCATTTGTTCGCCCAGTCTTCCAGCTTGTCTAGGTCCCTTTGCAGGTCCTCACACTCCTCCCTGGAGCTAACTCTGCCGCACAGTTTGGTATCGTCTGCAAATTTTATAACCTCGCACTTTGCCTCCTTTTCTAGGTCATTGATAAATATGTTGAAGAGTAACGGCCCCAGCACCGATCCCTGCGGCACACCGCTCGTGACTCCCCGCCAGTCAGAATATTGGCCCTTTACTCCGACCCTCTGCAGTCTACCCGACAACCAGTGCTCTATCCATCGGTGCACATCCCCTCCCACCCCGTGGTTCCACAGCTTCCTAAGCAGCCTTTCATGTGGCACCTTGTCGAAAGCCTTTTGAAAATCGAGGTAAATGATGTCGATGGGTTCCCCATTGTCCACCCGACTGCTTATTCCCTCAAAGAAGTACAGAAGGTTCGTTAAGCATGACCTTCCCTTACAGAATCCGTGCTGGCTTGTTCTCAGTAGGCCATTTCTCTCAATGTGCTCGCAAATGCCGTCCTTTATCATAGCTTCCACCATCTTCCCTATAATTGAAGTCAGGCTCACTGGCCTGTAGTTCCCGGGGTCACCCCTCGATCCCTTTTTGAAGATAGGTGTGACATTCGCCAATTTCCAGTCCTCTGGTACCTCTCCAGTTTTCAAGGATAGGTTACAAACATGCTGGATTGTGCCCGCTATTTCTTGTCTTAGCTCCTTCAGAACCCTCGGGTGGATCCCGTCCGGACCCAGTGATTTGCCGCATTTTAACCTGTCTATCTGTTTGAGGACATCCTCCTTACTTACCTCTATGTGCTCCAATTTCTCAGCCTGTTCCCCACTCATGAGCTCCTCTGAGTCCGGTATATTAGATGTGTCTTCTCTCGTGAAAACCGACGAGAAGAACGTGTTCAGCCTCTCAGCTACCTCTTTATCCTCTTTAATCACTCCCCTCCTATCCCCATCGTCCAACGGCCCCACCTCCTCTCTCGCTGGTCGTTTCCCCTTTACGTAACTGAAGAATGCCTTGAAGTTTTTCGCCTCCCTGGCCAGCCCCTCTTCGTATTTCCCTTTTGCTTTTCTAACCTCTCGGTGGCATTCTTTTTGGCATTTCCTGTGCGCCTGGTGATTTTCCTCCGTTGGATCCTTTTTCCATCTCTGGAAGGATACTTTTTTGTCGTTTATTGCCCTCTTTACTTCTGCTGAGATCCAAATCGGGTCCTTTGACCGCTTGTTCTTGCAGCCTTTCCTGAAACTGGGGACGTACATTTTTTGTGCTTCCTGCAGGGTGTCCCTGAATAGGGTCCAGGCGCTTTCCACAGTCTCCATCCTAAAGATGTTTCTGAGCTTCCTCCCCACCATTTCCCTCATAGCAACATAGTTCCCCTTCTTGAAGTTGAGCGCAGTTGTTGCGGTCCTCCTTACTATGGGTGTCCCCCTTTCTAAAGTGAATCTGATCGCATTGTGGTCACTGTTGCCTAGTGGTCCTCCCACTTCTACCCCTCTTGCAGGCCCTCCTAATCCGTTCAGGATGAGGTCAAGAGTAGCACTCCCCCGCGTCGGTTCCCTGATCAGTTGCTCCATAAAGCAGTCCCTCACAGCTTCTACAAATCCTGTTTCCCTAGTGCAGTTGGAGTGACCCGTACTCCAGTCTATCCCCGGGTAGTTGAAGTCCCCCATCACTGTTACACTTCCAGTCCTGCACTCCTGTCTCAGTTCAGCTTCCAAGTCGTGTCCGACTCCTTCCGGCGCACCAGGTGGGCGATAATACAGCCCCAGTTTTATGTCTGCACCCTTGTTTCCCGGCAATTTGACCCATAGCGATTCCAGCCCTTCTGCCTTCGTTGCCATATCCATCCCGACCGAGTAGATAGAGTCTTTTATATATAGTGCTATGCCTCCCCCCTTCTTGTGGGTCCTGTCTCTCCTGTAGAGCTTGTACCCCGGTAGCGCCACATCCCATTGATTCTGCTCTGTCCACCATGTTTCTGTAATTCCAATTATATCTAGGTCTTCCCCCTTGGCCACGACCTCTAGTTCACCCATCTTGGCCATGAGGCTTCTTGCATTTGCGTATAAGCACCGCAGGTCCCGTTGTTTTTTCTCCACCTCTGCATTCACCTGGGCCGCCTCTCCTGTTCCCTGTACTTCTGCTTTGCCCTCAGCCTTTACCCTCGTAGCTTTCAGCTTCCCCACATTTCCGCCACCCCACTTCCCCGCTTTTCCTCTGGGTTTTCTTGCCCCCTCCTGGGGGCATGGACTGCCCCTCATGGTTCTGTCCTCATCCAGTATGTGGATGACCTCCTTTTGTGTTCCATAACTCAGGAGACCTGTCAGGCTGATAGTTTAGACCTTTTACAATGGTTGTCTGTGTGTGGTCACAAGGTGTCACGAAATAAACTGCACTGGTGTAAATCTGAAGTGAAATACTTGGGTTTTGTCCTGTCTCATGGTCAGAGGAAAATCTGCACCTCCCGCATTGCTGCTGTTCTGGGTCTGCCCTGCCCAGCTCCCAAGAAAGACATGCTTACTTTTCTTGATATGATTGGTTACTGCCACCAATGGATCTCTGATTGTTTCTTCTATGACCAGATTCTGAGACAGACTCTGGGTTTTGAAATGACTGATCTTATCAGATGGATTAAAGAACTGTTGGATGCTTTTGGACATTTGAAATGTGCTTTGGTTTCTAGCCCAGGCCTGGGTCTTCCTGATTATGACCAAATGTTTCATCTCTTTGTTCGGGACCATTGTAAAACCATGACGGGAGCTCATAGCGGTATGTTATGCCCTGTTGCCTTTTTTTTTTTTTTCTAAAGTCACTCTTGTTCAAGTTCATGGCATGCTTGCCTGCTTGAGAGCCCTGGCTGCATGTGCTATGGTAGTAGAGATGGCTACTCCTCTGACTCTTGGTCACCCCACTACCCTTCACACTTCTCACGATGTCCAAACCCTTCTTTTAAATGGGCTTCTGGGTCTCAAGGGTGTACAGGATTCCCTTCCTCTCTTTCTTTCTCAGCTTCAGTCCTTTGTTACCCCCTCTGAACTTGATGTCTGGCGTCTGGCAGGTGCCCAAAGCCACCCTTCGGACGGACTTTGGTGCAAAGAGGGGAAACTTTGTATACCAGCTGCTAGCTCTCCTTTATTCTCCTTTATTCATTGCTCAATATCATAGCATTGGTCATCGCAGTGCTCGCTCGACATTTCAACTTCTTGCCAGTGATTTTTTCATTCTTGACCTTCGCTCCCTGTTACAGACATATATAGCTCGATAGCTACAGCTGGCATGTTTGTGAATTGGAAAACAATTCCTTTCAAGTTTCAAGTTTATTAGGTTTTTATATACCGCCTATCAAGATTATCTAAGCGGTTTTTACAATCAGGTACTCAAGCATTTGCCCTATCTGTCCCGGTGGGCTCACAATCTATCTAACGATCTTTCTATTGTTTTAGCTGAAATTAGGATGTTTCCAATTTAAAATGTTTTTTCTTTTTCTTAGCAAGTAGTTTGGATATATATAGCCATCCCAGATCAGTTTTGGCCAGAGATATTTCTAATGTTTTCCAAGGATCCTCTTTATCACTGCAGAGATAGAGATGCTCCAAAGAGACATTAGCTTTATGCCTTTTTCCGAATATGAAATGGTTATGATATACATTATTTATATTACTTATATGTTCATCTTTATTTTGGTTTTCTATAACAATGTGTTTGTTTGCAGAGTTGGATTCGGCCCTGCACACTTGACAGATGGAAAAATAGCTTCACGCCTAAAACTTTGTGTTTATGTTTTGTCTGTTTCATGTCTACTTGTTTTAGCTTAGTGGGTACCCCAGAATATATAACATTGGCCATTTCTAGAGCTCTTTTCCCACTTTTTACTAGCCTAACTGCGCAATGTTCTTTTTACTTATAGCTTTCATATTCTAAATGTAGCTTAGTTAGGGGTTATATGTTTAAGAAAACGTTTTACTCTATACAGTGATTATTCCGTGGTGCTCCCTACATATGATCCATTCAGTATACATTTCTGAATACATTCAGTACATAAGTATGGTCTCTGAAGTGCCACAATAGTTATATGCAGCACACAAAAATATATCTTTTTGGAATGTTCGATTAAGAACCTTAAGTAACTGAATATTGCCTCTCTTTTGCCATAACTATACCAAGTAAATGTATTAATATTGTCACATGCTGCCACATTCAGTACAGGCAACATGGTTTCTCTCTCATTTTCTATCTCTTATTTGGATCACACTGGAGTACAGCTGCTGAATGATATTTGGACTCTTTTCAAGCCGGTGTATCTCTCCCTGTATGCACAGACATCATTTCATCCCAAGTGTGCATCTCACCAGTTTAGGGAGACTGTCAGATCCTGCTGGACTGATTCATCTTCCTGCACCACTGGCTACTCTCCCTTTGAGATTCTCATGGGATGACCTTTCCCCGCCCCATGGGTAGACAAACCCTCAATAGTTGAGAGTAGTGATCTTCCCTTGATACAGGAGGAATACAGATTCCTACCCATTTTTTCCAACCTGGTGACGAAGTCATCATCCAGAAGCTTTTCAAGGATCGGAAGCAGACGGATTTCCCCTTTTGGCCTTCCCACTACTGTAATCGCTGTGACCAGGACCGCTGTACTCACTGAGGAGTCTCCTGTTTGGATCCACGCAAGTCGCTTGAAGAGGGGTACCCTAAAACCCCAGAAGCAAGCCGTCTCTGGGCAGATTTCACCTCCTCCAGTGGAACAACATGATGATCTCATCACAGCATTCCACCAACTTTATCATTCTCCTACTAGCAATGTTGCTGCTAGTTTTTCTTCCTGTATGGATCATTTCCAACTGTGTCTACAGGGATGATGTGTCCTGGGTCCACGACACTGTCTGCCCATACCCATCTGTAAATGACACCCCAACAATGTACTCATCTGTAAACAGCACCCCCGGCATCTCTTTGCAAACACGACGTCAAGCTGGACTTCCTCCCAAGGGCTGCCCTTCAATTGGAATCCAGAAAGACAGACAGTATACTACCCTTTGGTATAATTCCAGCAGTGTGCACGTGGTCACCTTCACTTTTGAGTATTGTGACATTGTGGACTGTTCATCAATTGATGTCTCATGGCTGTGCCATTGGTCCTTGGAGATTCCTAAAACTAAAGACATATATATATATATATATATATATATATATATTGTCACAACCCGGGCTCCTGTAAGGCGCAGCGAGCACCTGGGAATGTGACCAAAGCTGAAACCCGGCGTGTCCCTTTCCACTAAGGGATCCTTCAGGTCTTTAAAACAGGCACATTCTAAACTTATCAGCATGCAAAGTATAAAGGCATCTTAGTCAGAAATGGCAAAGCAAAAATAAACTTTATTTCAACCACTGGTTGAATAAATCAAAAAATATAGGCAACAGTCTTGTAGTTCAAGATGGACTGATATTGCATGAAATACAAAGGTTCAAAATAATATAATCAGGCAGTTGAATCTGGGTCAGCACTGCCTTGTGTACAGTCCCCTGCTTCTGGACTTTAATCAGTCAAGAAATACAGTTCTCTTCACCAGCGCAGTAATAATCAGATAAGTAATGCGTTTATCCAACAGTCCAGAACACATAAGAATCACAGCATTATTCAGAGTTCAAAATCAAGCAAACGTTTCCCTCTAAACGTTGCTGTAGCAATCAGGCACAGCTGTGCAGGACCATCGAGATTTCCCAGCTGAATCATCATACAGGAAATACATTCAAAATGGTTTGTCAGAAAACACACACATTCCTGCTTTACAGAAAACCTCAAAAATGTGGCTTCCCAGGAGAGCTTCACTGGCTTCAAACGGGTAAGAGACAAGCTTGCAGCATAAAGAAATTAAATCCCAATCTTAGGCTTACTGGGTCTCCATGGGTGTTGGCAGAGTGTCAGCCCCTACACAGCTTTCCTGCCCCTCCATGGCTTCTCCTTCTGGCTGTACTCCAGTGTCCCAGACAGGAGGTAACTCATCTGCCTCAGCATGGGACAGTCTGTGAGAGACTGCCTCCTCTCAGCTTCCCATTCTCCCATCTCTCCTCTCTCCCCCTCATGTGTCCCCTGTGCCTCGTTATATCCTGTGGATAACCACTCCCCCTCTGAGAAGGTGGGGGGGAAGGGTTTTCCACACACTGGCTTGCTTCCTGCTATTACAGGCAGGTTTCTCCCTAGCCCTGATTTTAACAGGCTGTTCAAACTGAATAAGCTTTCCGACAGTGGCAGGTCTGCATGGAGTGTAGGATTTTTCTCTTAATCTTATCCTGCCCTGTCTCTTCTGTCAGAATCAGAGCAGAAGTCAGCTTCATCAATCAATTGGCAGGTCACCTGATCAGCCCTCCTGCATCTAGGTGCACTGTGAATACTCCTGATCATTGGGGCAAAACCCGGTACGGATTCGGGCTTGTTTTGGTCAAAACCCGAAACGGACCTGGGTTTGTCACATTCCCCCACACTTAAAAGCTGACTCCTGCTTAAAGATGAAGGACCTCCTGTATTCTCTGGGATGCGCAATAATCAATGACGTTTCTTATTTCTAGTTTTTTTACCTGAGGACTGAGTGGCTTCAGGTCCCTGTAAACTCCCTCCGAGCTGACCAGGACACAAGTGAGGGAAAAATTGTGCCCACTGCTGGGAAGAGAGTCTCACCTCCTCTCCTAACATCATTGGGTCCGGTAGGGATAGATCTTTCTCTACCCTATTCATTCCAGCCTCCTCACTTAACCTAGAATTCCTACAGTCCTTCTCAAGGTCCTGTGTAATGGCAGGAGGGTCCTGAAAATCTTCAGGCCAATGTAGCACTGGTGTTTGGGTAGGCTCCATCTCTCTTTGATCCAGAACTTCTACCCCTTCCACCCGCTGGGCTAGGGCTGCAACAGCCTCAGCCCTCTCGTTCAACCTTTCCTTTTTACTCCTCCCTACTTGGGTTTGAATTTCTTTTAGTGTATTCTCCATTTTATCAAGCTGCAACTTCTGTTGTTCTACTTGGGCATCTAGTACTTGTTTCTGTTCACCCCATTTATTATTTTCTCCTTCTCTATCTTTCCATTTCCCCGATAGGGTTTCTAAGATTTTTCCCAGTTCTTCTTGCTGATGTTGGTTATCAACTACCTGTTTGCCTATTTGGGAGAGTTGCCCAGCCATCTCCGTCAGGGCTTTATTAAAGGTTTCTGCTGACTGTTGTGTATGATCGTACATTTTTTGTTTCTTTTCCTCCCTCAGGGACTTTAATTGTTCCCTTAACTCCCTCAGTTCTTGTTTGAGGACTTCCTCCATACCTGCGCTGCCCTTCCTTTGAGGTTCGTGTAGTGTAATTGTTTCTGGGACACTTCCCTGTATCTTATGTTCTTGACTGCCATTCTGTCCAATCCTAACTCCTTGCTGAGGCTCTCCTGGTAGCTGTTCCTGCTTACCTTGCTCTGCGGGAATTGCCCTATCGGATGAGCCAAAGCCTTTAGCACCCCTGCCTGTTACTGGCAAGTGTACCCACTGTTGCAATTTTGCTGGCCAGATCCGCTCACATATCATCTGAGCGATGCAATCCCCCTGTTGGACCTGAAACGAACAAGATCCGTTTCTTGGTCCCGAAATCGTCCTGCAAAACACTCTGTCATCTATTACAGACGTCCGGAGGCAATTTCCTTAGGTAAGAAGGATTCACAGAAGGCCCAAAGAAATTACCTGTTTTATTTCCAGAATACATTCAGTTATATATCCTTTCACATGGGTCAGTGGTAACCATCACAGGAAAAGGGGGATGGACAAGAGAGGGGAAGGGGTGCGTGAACAGGATATGTACTTCATTGTTTAAATCTTAAAGGTGTTAAGAGCTGTGGGGGGTTGAGCCTTCATGTCTCAGACAACTAACCTAGTTAACATAAATTAAATGACCTCTTCCCAAACCATTAAGAGAGTAAACAGAACATTTTGCATTTGATTACTTCCAGCATAGACAGAGGCAGAAAACTTATCCTTTCCTTTCAATCCCCTCTTACGTCATGAAAATGACGTCATAAATGCACAGCATGAGCGTGGAGGGAGAGATATTCTAGATATGTCTCTTGAGGAGGGGTTTTAGGGGCTGCAATATGAGTCAAACAGCGCAGGAACAGTCTAAAATTACAGAAGCAACAAGAGTGCAGATAATAATAAAGATTATAACAATAAGAAGGTCTTTTACCCACCCCTGCATCCAACTAAAATACAGATCCCAAGGATTAGATAAACCAGAATTACGTTTAAGTTCAACATTCTTATTGATAGTAATAAGGGACTCAAACCTAGCCTTAACCTGGTCTCGGGCCTTGAATTCATCTGGGACCCCTATCTCATCTATGTATAGCTAAAGTGCACTGGCCTATCTACTGGCTGAGTAGTTTAACACGGAGCCGGAGGTCTCCACAGAGCCAGTAAATATCACCTAAAGCAAAATCTAATGCTGCAACAGTGAAGCATACCTATAATTTCCAAAAAAGAATACTAGGCTGTAGTTAAATTTCCAGTATGCCTCGGACAATAGTTTCTGATTAATACATTAACACATTTTAGCTAATCATGATTTAATCAGGACTACTTGAAACCGTCTTCCTGCCCTCAGGGTCTATCTGCATCCCCATGCCAGAGTCAGATTGATACAATTTCCCATAGGCCTTTGGTGACACCAGCTATGCCAACCGAAAATGCTGAACGCCTGCAACGGCTATGCTGACATCTTCCATATTCTTTGAAATGAAAGCAAACTTGTGGTACCCTTAGCCAGCTTGCCTCGCTTATGCCTTGCCAATCTCTAACAGTATATCATAGCTGTCCTCCAAGCTATGAAGATGAACAGTTCCCATTATGAGTTCAAACCTCTGTCTTAGGTTGCATAGGTCGTATCTATATCTTACCCGTCGTTGAGCGAATGAACGGTGCATAAGGGATGTAGGAAACTTTCTCAGGAGGCCCAGGCAAAAAGATACAAAGATGCCATAAGAGAGTATGTAAGTATGGGATATGGGATAATATTATCTCTGACCCTGGTAATGGTAATGCAATAGGCCATGCCAAATTAAAACCAAATTAGAACCAAATTAGCAAGTTGTCAGAGAAGATACTCGAAATTCATGTATAACTGCCTTAAAAGCTAGAAGGAACTTTGTGAGAAAGGAAATGTACACGTGTTTCACTCTACAGCAAAGGAGAATCATAACAATACATAGCAAAATTTGTAGAATAGTTAAGATAGGATGAATTAAAACATTAAATACATGGTTTGCAGTGGGCGAATACCCAAAGAAAAGTTCCCAAACTGAGTCATGAGCGTCTCGTAGCAAATTTTCTATAGTTTGTGCAATCTGTCCATTTTCAAAAGTGATAGTATGATTCACTTCTTTGGAGGTTTTCTTAAGTTGTTCAATGTAAGTATGGAGTTCAGTAAAGTTCAGCAGCTTTTGGAATGTCTCATTCCCCATTCCAAGAGGTAGTGGATGTACAGCATATGAAATAAAGTCTGAAATGTCCATAGAATAGGTTAAATAGGAGGAATTGTACAGCAAAGCGTTCTTAGGAAGGTGGCTATCTCCGATGAACAGGAAACATTGTGTACAGCATGTGTGGAAAAGTCTTTGCAGTCAGGGTGCAGGAAGATGAATTACAATCCAGCAGGAACCGGCAGTCTCTTTAAACTGGTGAGATGGGATGAAATGATGTTTGCACAGGATCTGATGTTTGCACAGGATCTTTCAAGTCACTGGAAACTGGTGGTATTCGCCCTTGATATGAAATGATGTCTGTGCATACAGGGAGGGATTTGAAAAGAGTCCCGATATCATTCAGCAGCTGTACTCCAGTGTGATCCAAATAAGAGATAGAAAATGGAGGAGAAACCATGTTGCCTGTACTGAATGTAGAGAGAGAGAGAGAGAGAGAGAGAGAGAGAGAGAGAGACCAGGTTGCCTGTACTGAATGTGGCAACATGTGACAATATTAATACATTTACTTGTTATAGTTATGGCAAAAGAGAGACAATATTCAAGTACTTAAGGTTCTTAATCAGACATTCCAAAAAGATATGTTTTTGTGTGCTGCATATAACTATTATAGCAATTCAGAGAGACCATAATTCTGTACTGAATGTATTTAAAAACATTATGTCAGTCAGAAATGTGTACTGAATGGTTCATATCAAGTGAGCACCATAGAATAAACACTGTATAGATATAGAATAAAACCTTTTCTTAAAAATATAACCCCTAACTAAGCTACATTTAGCATATGCAAATTATAGGGAAAAAAAGAACATTGCGCATTTGGGCTAGTAAAAAGTGGGAAAAGAGCTAGCTCTGGAAATAGCCAATATTATATATCCTGGGGTACCCCTCAAACCAAAACAAGTAGACAAAACACAGACCACATGGCACAGACAAGACACAAAACACATAGCTCTAGGCTTCAAACTATTCTTCCATCGGTCAAGTGTTCAGAGCTGAACTTATCTCTGGAAATAAACACATTGTTATAGAAAAACAAAACAGAGATGAACACATGAGTAAAGTATATAGACAAATAATGCATATCATAACCATCTCATATTTAGAAAAGCTAATGTCTCTTTGGATCGTCTTTATCTCTGCAGTGACAAAGAGGATCCCTGGAAAACACCAGAAATATCCTAGTGCCAAAACTGGGATGGGCATGCATATATCTGAACCGCTGCTAAGAAAAAGAAAAGAAAAACACATTTTAATTTTGCAACATCCTAATTTCAGCTAAAACAATAGGAAGGAATTTTTTTCCATTCACAAATGTGCCAACTGTGGCTTTCCAGATTTTATCTTTAATAGTCCTGTTCATGCGTTCGACAATACCGGAACTCTGTGGGTGATATGGGAGATGAAATTTCCACTCAGTGTGGAGTGCGATAGCTAAATCTTTGCATACTCTGGCAGTGAAAGCAGGACCATTATCTGAGTTGATGTGTGTGGGACATCCCCACCTAGGGATGATTTTCGCGAAGTAAAATGTTCACCATAGTCTGAGCAGTTTCATTTGTAGTGGGAAAAAACTTCAGGTTATCGGGAGAACATGTCAACAATAACAAGGGCAGCTGGTATACAGGGTTTCCCCTCTTTGCACCAAAGTCCGTCCGAAGGGCGGCTTTGGGCACCGGCCAGATGGGCATTGATTAAGCCAGTGACCAGGGTCTCCGCAATTAAAACATCCAGTACTTCTGGATGGATTATTACCACCTCAATCAGAGACAGGGGCCCGCCCGCTACGAAACCCGTGACCCCCTCTTCTGTGAGGAGCGGACAGGCGGGGTCCCCAGGTAGGTAGCTGGCCCTGATAATGCAGGATTTCCCGAGGTTTAGAGATCTCAAAGCGTAGGAGAGTGTTGCGTAGTGGTTAGCGCTACAGCCTAAGGAACCTGAGGCTTGGAGGTTCAAACCCCGCACTGCTCCTTTTTTTCAATCTGAAATTATGCACGAGAACTAGTGGGCCATTCTGAAATCATTTGTTTGACCAGAATCTGCAAAGGAGAACGGAGGTTAGAAAGGAAAGTCTGAAGTAGGGAATCCATATTTGCAGGGGCACTAAGTCCTGCCTCTTGGGTCCAGGTTTCATTAAACCTCTTCTACACCTATCAAGCTCTGTCTGCAATCCTAATCGAATCACATTGGATTCCTGTTACTCATCGCATTACCTTTAAAATCCTACTTTTAGTTTTTAAAACACTGTCTTTGAACGAACCCCAATTCATTAATAACTACTTATTCCCCATATTATATCACGTTCTTTAAGATCCATTAATCAAAAACTCTTAACAATTCCATCACTGAAAGTTATCGGAACTCATCATCATGATATCTTCTCTGTAATGGCCCCACAATTATGGAACACATTACCTCAGCATGTAAGAGAAGAAAATGACCTAAACCATTTTAAAAGCAATCTGAAGAGCTTCCTTTTTAAAGACGCCTTTAATTTATTTATTCCCTATTCCTATTGCCCTCACCATTCACGTCTTCCCTTGTGCTCTATTAATACAATTGTAGTTCTGCCCTTTCTTCCTTATGCATCTGTTAGTTTGTATGTCAATATGTCAGGCTCATGTAATTTACTATAAATAAGCATATGTGTACACCTTTTGTTTTTTATTTGTAAATCGCTTAGCAAATTAAATTAAGCTATTCAATAAG
This sequence comes from Geotrypetes seraphini, assembly GCF_902459505.1. Lineage (NCBI taxonomy): Eukaryota > Metazoa > Chordata > Amphibia > Gymnophiona > Dermophiidae > Geotrypetes > Geotrypetes seraphini. The sequence continues at coordinate 109,775,343 of NC_047089.1, read as the reverse complement.
TTAAAAATAAACTTGAAACTTGAATCTCACAAATTTCCATATTTTTCTTGCTCTATCTGTAAAACTAATTCTGGCCCCTGTATTAATTAAAGTTAATTTATCCTGACCCTCTTTGGGGCGGCCGCAAGTGCCCAAAATCAAAGGTGCCACATACCTCAAGCTGAATTCAGAGTCTGACTTCTTTCCCTTATCCTGCGTCTCCAAAATTGAGTCCACAGGAAAGTGATAGGAGTCCGGCAGGGCTGTGAAGGTTTGAGTGACCTTGGTATTTAGGTACAGAAAGTCAGGACATCCCTATGCACTAACACTGTTTTTTTTCTGGCTGTCAAATCACTTTTTACTCTTTCCAATTCTATCTGCATTGTATCTTGATCCTGTTGCAATGCATTATATAAAGGCATCAGTAAGAAAGAAAGATAATGCCTCCAAATTATTCAAAATACTGCCATTAAAATCATTTCACCTTAAAAGCTCAAAAATTTGATCATGTCACACCACTTTTGATTAACTCCCATTGGCTTCCCATAGATCATTGATTTACTTATAAAATAATGTTACTGATACATAAAACCATAGCTTCCGGTCTACCTGATTTCATCAACAGGTTATTAATCTCCCACAACCTGCATCGCACATTACATTCTTCTTATCAAAACCTGTTATCCATTCCCTCTTTAAGACACCTTGGCACCGTGCATACTAATAAAGTTCATCACTTGATAAATTTAAAACTAGCTTGAAGGCCTTTCTTTTTTAAGACGCATTTGGAGTATAATAGTCCTTTTAAGGACTGTAATGGGACTTTGCTCCTTGCTTTTCTTATTCATTTTAGTCTTTTCTAGTGCTAGATTATTTCTAGTGCTAGATTGCTTTTCAAAGTGCTAGATTATTTATTTTTTGTTTCCTCCCTTTTGTTTTCATCCTTCTCTCTTTCTTTTTCATTATAATTTGTTTTGCTTTGTTTTTAAATATATGCCTTTCTGACTGTCTGTTTTAATAATTACACAAATGTATTTCTACCCTTTTTCATTTTGTTTCGGTAAGTTCCCCAAACAAACCTGAAACCTAAAACGGAATTTATTTTTTATTTTTTTCTTTTCTTTCCGGCGACACAGCACAAGAAACGGCAGAAATTTAAACCTATAAGCAGTGCAAACACATACGGGAAAGACAAGCTGCTGAAAAGTTCTCAGCCGGCCTACAAACAGTGCTGAGAACTAGTCAGCCTGCTTGTCACTACAACAAAGGAGAAGAAGGACGAGAAGGAGGGGCTGCCACAGAATCAGATCTCCGACTCCAACTCAATCCCTTCACCCAAACCACATATCCACAACCTGGTTCACTCACATTCAATTCATATTAAGCCCTACAGGGTTCACCACTTTCACCTATTCAACATTTACATATCCTCTCTAGGACACCCACTGCAAAAACCAAACCTGATCTGTTACATATATGCCGACGACATCTCCATCCTAATCCCAGTGAACAGCATAACAAATGAAACCTCAAAATACATTACTCATATAATGACTGAAATAGAACATTGGACAAGCAACTTCAAACTGAAACTTAACACAGAAAAAAACAAAAATCTTCTTTGCAAGCCCAACGGATAAAATTACCAATTCAACGCTACATATAAAAGACCATGATTACCCAATTACCAACACAATAAAAATATTGGGAGTCACATTGGACACACACACCTCACTATGATTGAACACACGAATATTGTGGCAACAAAATGTTTCACGATGCTATGGAGATTAAAGACCATCAAAAAATACTTTGACCCACTTTCGTTTAGATTACTAGTGCAATCACTAGTGCTTTCTACCCTGGACTATTGTAATATCGTTTATTTGGATATCATTCAGAACTCAGCTGTCCGCTTGATATATGGATTAAAAAAGAATGACCATGTCACCCCCACCACAAACCACTGCACTGGCTGTCAGTCGAGGCAAGAATATTATTCAAGTTCTCCTGCATATGTTTCAAGCTAGTTTGGGGACTAGCACCTACGTACCTGCAAACATACTTGTATTCTACAACCCAATGAGACAAACCAGAAACAGCTATTTTTTATTTTTTTTTTCATACCCAAGCATAACCAATTGTAAATACAAAACCTTTCTGGACAGAACTTTCATGCACCAAGCAAACAAACAACAACATTGGCTAGACAGTCACATTAATAAAGCCGAACTGACCTACAATGCCTTTTAGAAAACTCATAAAAACTACCCTATTTGACAGATACATCACCTAAACAGAACCTCACCAAGCACTCTTTCTTTTCACAATGCTCTCTGAAATCCTAATTCGTGCTGTTTCTGAATCTCTAAACAAACTGTACATTGTAATTTTTTCCCTTTTTTTTTTTTTTCAGGAAAGCTGTGATTTTTCTTTACAGGTCAGCTCCGAAATTCTTAGCAAACATTATATTTTGTAATTTTGATTCCTAATAGTCTCTGTACTCTGTACTAATAGTCTCTGTACTCTGTACTAGCTCTACATATTGTAAATCGCTGAATGTTCAGCTCTCTTAAATGCAAACCGCCCAGAGTCGCAAGATTGTGGCGGTATAGAAGAATAAAGTTATTACCATTATTATTATTATTACTGAAGCGAACAAAGTCTCATCTGTCTAGGAGGTGGAGAATCCTAAGTGCCTTTATGACCCATTAGAAAAACAATATCACAATGCAGGAATTTTTTCAATAACAAAAACAATATAACAATGCAGAAATTTTCGCTTACCTTACCTTATAAGCGAGGTACATTAATAATATACAATATAATCTTATACTCTATAAAATCTTATCTAAGCGATAGAAGAGAAAAGCGCATGCAAAGAATAGCACAGATGACAGAATGCGCAGACGTTTCTATAAATCCACAATAGAGACTTTCCAAAAGTCTTCACTTAATTTCATTCTTCCCGAAAGAATGGCAGCTGCTTATTTTCGCGGCGGGAATTTACCGAAAACTCCACATTAATATTTGTCCTTACCAAAAGGACAGTAACCGCGGCGGGTTTACCGAAAACCCTACAATTTAAATAAAGGGTTGGAACATGATGCCAATACCTGTGAGTATTAAAGAACAGAATTCAAAATTCAGAAATACTCACAAAATATTGGTAATGTCAAGTCCATCCCGGACGTAGCCCCCAAACTGAAACGAACAAGATCCGTTTCTTGGTCCCGAAATCGTCCTGCAAAACACTCTGTCATCTATTACAGACGTCCGGAGGCAATTTCCTTAGGTAAGAAGGATTCACAGAAGGCCCAAAGAAATTACCTGTTTTATTTCCAGAATACATTCAGTTATATATCCTTTCACATGGGTCAGTGGTAACCATCACAGGAAAAGGGGGATGGACAAGAGAGGGGAAGGGGTGCGTGAGCAGGATATGAACTTCATTGTTTAAATCTTAAAGGTGTTAAGAGCTGTGGGGGGTTGAGCCTTCATGTCTCAGACAACTAACCTAGTTAACATAAATTAAATGACCTCTTCCCAAACCATTAAGAGAGTAAACAGAACATTTTGCATTTGATTACTTCCAGCATAGACAGAGGCAGAAAACTTATCCTTTCAGGACCCAATAGGGCTCCGACCCATGATTCACCAATATTACTCCAACATTACCCCGGTAATCGGGATCAATCACCCCAGCTGCCACTTCTATAGCCTTCTTCGCTGCCAAACCTGACCGTGAGGCAAGTCTTATATAGGAGCCTGGGGGTGGTGATACCTGTATGTCAGTGCATACTACTGCTCTCCCCTGAGCGGGCACCTCTACCTCTTGAGCCGCATATATGTCATAACCTGCTGCGCACTCATAAGCTCTAGTAGGGGCCTTGGCTTTATCAGACATTGATACCCATCTTAATGTCGGCTGCCAGCCTCTCCGTACTCTCCTCGGGTAATTCTGCTTTCTTTTGGTCCATGCCCCTAATATTTGGCTACCCGTCTGTATGCTTATATTATTATGGCCGGCTACTTGGAACTCTCCTCCCTGGGTTCTTAGCCAATCCTGACCTAATATCAGGGCATAAGGTAGAATGTGTACTAGGGCAACTTGCAATGATACCGCTGCCCCTTCACTCTTCACATTCACTATCCGCACCGGGTATTTCTTTTTATCACCGTGGACACATCCTATCTCAACTTCCTTAAGGCTAGTGCTTTCCGAGATGTCACCTTTTATCTGTTGCCACAGGTCACTGGCCATAGCACTCTGTTCTGCCCCTGTGTCTAGTAAGGCAGTCACTGCTTTGTTTTGTACCCATACCTTCTGCACATAACCCCCCTGAGGGCTTCTCCTTACCTCAGTTGTTATGGTACAGTCTCTCCTCTGCCTGCATTCCCACTGTCGGTGTCCTCTTCCCCCACACTTGAAACATTGCACCCCTGTATTAGGTGTAAATTTCCTCTGGGTGTTACCCTGGGTTCTAGCAAATCTTTTCCCACTGGGTCCAATATCCCCAGATGTGTGTATCGGGATGGGTGTGGGTGGGTGTGCTCTAAAAGCAGGTCTCACAATATTTACCCTACTTTGGGCGTCTATGTACGCCTCTAACACTTGCAACAGCCGTGCCATCATTTGTGCCTGTGCCTCCATTACATGTACAAAGTCCTTGTGGTGCCACTCTGCTGCTTCTTGGCTCGCCTGCCACAGACCTTGATTGGCGTCTATCACCTTCTTCAGCTCCTCGTTCTGCCTGTGACACTCCGCTGCCACTGCCACAAATGCTGAAGACCCCATCCTGGATCTGTGGAAATGTGAGACACAAACACTCGATCCAAGTGTGATATCCTAACAATCACTGACCCCCCCAGTACCACCCTCCTAGACCCTCTGTCTAGTGCGCTTACCGCAGTACTGGTGAGTCTTCGCCTCTGTGCTCCTTACAGGATGCACCGCCCTTCTTCCAGGACCTCCCGGCCCCCTCTGGTTCCACTGGAAACTCCAGGGATCGTCTGGTCACCGGCTCCACTCCTGGAACACTCTCCTGCGCTGCGCTGCTGTGGATTCCTCCGCTGTTGATCCAGCTGCTCCTCTGCAGGCTCCAAAACGCTGTCCTGAAGACTTCTAACTCCCAGTTCAGCAATCACTTCCAGAAGTTTAGTCCAACAAACTTTTCCTCTGGCAACATTAATCCACAGTTGAAAATCCAGAAGAACAAAAAAAAAAAAAAAAATTTCCCACCTTGCTATGCCTTTCTTCACCTGAAGGAGGTACCAAATCGCACTCCTGACACCAAATTGTCACAACCCGGGCTCCTGTAAGGCGCAGCGAGCACCTGGGAATGTGACCAAAGCTGAAACCCGGCGTGTCCCTTTCCACTAAGGGATCCTTCAGGTCTTTAAAACAGGCACATTCTAAACTTATCAGCATGCAAAGTATAAAGGCATCTTAGTCAGAAATGGCAAAGCAAAAATAAACTTTATTTCAACCACTGGTTGAATAAATCAAAAAATATAGGCAACAGTCTTGTAGTTCAAGATGGACTGATATTGCATGAAATACAAAGGTTCAAAATAATATAATCAGGCAGTTGAATCTGGGTCAGCACTGCCTTGTGTACAGTCCCCTGCTTCTGGACTTTAATCAGTCAAGAAATACAGTTCTCTTCACCAGCGCAGTAATAATCAGATAAGTAATGCTTTTATCCAACAGTCCAGAACACATAAGAATCACAGCATTATTCAGAGTTCAAAATCAAGCAAACGTTTCCCTCTAAACGTTGCTGTAGCAATCAGGCACAGCTGTGCAGGACCATCGAGATTTCCCAGCTGAATCATCATACAGGAAATACATTCAAAATGGTTTGTCAGAAAACACACACATTCCTGCTTTACAGAAAACCTCAAAAATGTGGCTTCCCAGGAGAGCTTCACTGGCTTCAAACGGGTAAGAGACAAGCTTGCAGCATAAAGAAATTAAATCCCAATCTTAGGCTTACTGGGTCTCCATGGGTGTTGGCAGAGTGTCAGCCCCTACACAGCTTTCCTGCCCCTCCATGGCTTCTCCTTCTGGCTGTACTCCAGTGTCCCAGACAGGAGGTAACTCATCTGCCTCAGCATGGGACAGTCTGTGAGAGACTGCCTCCTCTCAGCTTCCCATTCTCCCGTCTCTCCTCTCTCCCCCTCATGTGTCCCCTGTGCCTCGTTATATCCTGTGGATAACCACTCCCCCTCTGAGAAGGTGGGGGGGAAGGGTTTTCCACACACCGGCTTGCTTCCTGCTATTACAGGCAGGTTTCTCCCTAGCCCTGATTTTAACAGGCTGTTCAAACTGAATAAGCTTTCTGACAGTGGCAGGTCTGCATGGAGTGTAGGATTTTTCTCTTAATCTTATCCTGCCCTGTCTCTTCTACCTACATGTCAGAATCAGAGCAGAAGTCAGCTTCATCAATCAATTGGCAGGTCACCTGATCAGCCCTCCTGCATCTAGGTGCACTGTGAATACTCCTGATCACTGGGGCAAAACCCGGTATGGATTCGGGTTTGTTTTGGTCAAAACCCGAAACGGACCTGGGTTTGTCACAATATATATATATATATGTTACTGACACGTTGGGGGGATAAATGTGCATCCTGGGGAGCGGTAGGGTGGAATACTGGCACTGACTGGGCTTATAAACCAGAAAGTGCTCTAAAAAAAGTGGACCAAAATGGTAAATCACTGCTTACTCGTATGACCCTTCGTAAAGTTGGAAACTGTTATAGGAAAAGTGTTCCTGCACAAATTATTAAGCTTTCTCTTGCTATTGACAACCCTAGACCTACTGATGAAGGTATGTACGTTATGGACATGTGGTTTAAGGGTGGGTCTAGCTATCCGACCCATCAGTTTTTCTTATGGGATCTATCTACCTCCTCTAATTTTACCGATCTCCTTTGTGCGCTGTGGCGTTCTAAATACCCTTTGCTGCCTGGACAGAAAAAGCTTGACATTGACGTTACCATCTATAAGGGTAATTACACATGTCATGTTTCTAATTTGACACAGGGTAGTTTTGTAGGCAATTTACCCCCAGACTATTGTTCTGTCTTGGTTCATAGGTATGCCCCATTGTTGCAGCATCAGATTTTCACCCTAGGTGATATTTACTGGCTCTATGGAGACTTTCGGCTCCGTGTTAAGATACCCAGCCAGTGGATAGGCCAGTGCGCTTTCGCTAAGGTTATCATGCCCCTGCATATTCTTTCTGAAGGGCACCCTTCCTATTCACATGGGTCTTCCTCTTTGTCTCGACATAAACGTGATCTCCTTGGTAGTTTTCATCTGCATGTATATATAGATGCTATAGGGGTCCCAAGAGGGGTCCCAGATGAATTTAAGGTCCGAGACCAGATTAAGGCTGGGTTTGAGTCCTTTATTCCCCTTATTACTATCAATAAGAATGTTGATTGGATTAATTATATTTATTATAATCAGCAACGCTTTGTGAACTACTCTAGAAACACCTTGCAAGGTATTGCTGATCAGTTAGGCCCCACTTCTCAGATGGCTTTTCCAAATCGCATGGCCCTAGATATGATTCTAGCTGAGAAGGGGGGGTGTCTGTAAAATTCTTCCCAGTACTTTATTGTGTTGCACTTTTATTTCTGACAATACAGGTCCTACAGGAAAGGTTACTAAGGCCATTAAAAAAGTTAGAAGACCTTTCTGCTGAGCTCCAACGTAACTCTGGTTTATCTCATCCTTGGGATCAGTACTTTAGTTGGATGAAGGGCTGGGTAAAACATCTTCTTATTGTTTTAATCTCTATTATTATCTGCATTTTTGTCTCTTATGTAATTTTTTGACTGCTCATGCACTGTGTTATTCGTATTACAGCTCCTAAAACCCCTCCTCAGAGACATATCTAGAGTATCTCTCCCTCCAAGCTCATGCTGTGTATTTATGATGTCATTTTCATGACGTAAGAGGGTATTGAAGGGATACTTTTCATGTGTCTTGTAGTTTTTCCTCCAACTGTGTTTGAAGCTGTAAAAACCAGACCCTGTTTGTTTTTCCTTCTTTTTCTGATATACTACAAGGCCATTTTATGTTTGAGAGATGTGTTTTCTTATCCTGTGAAATCAATTGTCTTCATAGTTGTATTTGTAAGAAGCTTTAGATAAAGAAAGGCTCTGCTAACCAAAGCACCTTTAGACTTTGGCCTTTAGATAGTAAGATGCTTGTTATTTCTTTAAAGTTTCATGTGACCTGTCATCATATATGGTTTGTATTTACGTCATATGCTGACGACACTGCACCATGTAAAATGATATAAAAAGGGTTGTAAAGCTGACAATAAACTGGACATGTTTGGGAGATAATAGGCGTCTGTTGTTTCTAAGATATTGTCCCCAGATGCATCTGACTTACCAATGACAGAGTGTGTGAGGCAGTAATTGGGACCTAATCCCTTTCACCCTACATGTTAGACCCCAGGGCAATGTTCACGGAAGTAGTCCGGGAACAATTTCTTGAATCTATGCCTAAAGATCTGAGGGTGTGGCTGAAGAAACAGGGAAGTGAGAATTTGGCACAAATACTGACATCTACAGAGGCAAATTTAGACGCCCAAACTCCTGGTAAGGAAGATAGCATGCCTAACAGACCACAGTCCTGAGGCCCTAGAGATACTAGACCCCAGACTGACAACATCCAACATCCCACCCATCCTGAGTATAGAAAACCTTTAACTCTTAAAGCGATTCAGTGCTATAGATGTGGGAAAAGGGGGCATAGGCAAAATGTATGTAGAGAAAGGAGAGCCTTCATGGTAGTCTGTAACGCTGGAAAAGAAGTTAAGAAAGAGTGCCTGACTCAAGTACAAATAACTGGAAAGGTAGTAACTGCCCTTATAGATACTGTGGCAGAACAGAGTGTGATGGACTGTAAGCTGTGACAACAAATAAGGAGGCTTAGCTCCAACAGTAAGGATAGGGGGTGAAGCCATGATACAGTGTGTTCATGGGGATGTGAAAAAATACCCCCCTGGTCCCGGTGTCCTTTAAGTAGAGGGCAAACAGATCACGTTAAGAATGGCGATTATTGAAGACTTACCACAATTCCTGATATTAGGTAGGGACTGGACAGATATACAGGTACTAGTGACTCAGGTTGCTGCTAAACCAGCCAATATGGGGAGAGAGAATATTCCTCACAAAGATTCTTGTGTATTGGGGACATGGTTTAATAGGAGGCCCTATGACAGGAGTCCTGGGAGGTCAGGAGGTCGGCGGTCTAGGTCCAAGCGGAGAAAATGGCAGCCCACTATTAGATGGATGGCAATATCCGATAGGGCTATTGCACCTACATGAGCCTATAAAGGGGCTGCAGGGTATGACTTATATGCAGCCCACGAGCAGCAGATCCCTGCTAGAAGGAGGGCTTTAGTTTCTACAGACCTACAGGTCTCTTGTCCCCCTGGTTCATATTTGAGGATTGCTTTCCGTTTGGGTTTGGCTTTAACAAAGGCTTTAGATGTAGCAGCTGGAGTCATTGACCTGGATTTTAGGGGAAATGTGGCTGATCTACTGGTCAACCATGCAGAGACCCCATATATAGTAAAGCCTGAGGATCGCATAGCACAGATGTTATGTGAATGAATCTGGCAGGCCCGATTAGAGCGCTGTGCACGGTTCCCTACCATAGAGAGAGGGGGAAAAGGATTTGGGTCATCCGACGGATCGCACCCCATGAATCAGCAGATAGTTGATAAACATACGAAAGGTCAAGGATCTAACCCAGGGGTGCCTCTTCATAAAGAAGAAGCAGCCATGATGACGGATAGTGAAAGTTCCACTTTAAGAGAGCACTATGGAAGCAATAAAGCAAGAATTGAAACAAGTATTAGGACTTATTACAGCCACTCACGAAAAAACAGTTAGGGAAATTTCTCATGAAATACTGCATCAGTGTCAGCAGGACACTGCCACTTTGAGAGAGGCTATGATACAGGTCACTGACCAACTATTACAGTTAGGGAAACAGGTCACTGAGCAACAAACCCAGCATGAAAAAGTAAGACACCAATTGGAGAAAATAGAAAACCTTCAGGGGAAGAGCAAAGATAGCGGGGGGGGGGGGGGGGGGGAGGGGGGAGGTTTACTGAGAAGTGGCTTGAACAAAATCAAGCTGTTAACACCCAGCTAGAACAACATAAGACTTTATTAGGGAAACTTGAAAGTTCTCAGACAGAAGTAGGGGGCAATGTAGCTAACCTACAGGTTCAAATGGAGAAAATACAAAAGGGAGAGCTTGGTGAAGTTACGAAGGTGGTAGCAGCCTTGGCTCAGAAAGGGGACAATATAAAGGACAGAAACCAAAAAGATGTAGGGGGATACAAAGAGCCTACCCACCATTCGGGGCTACAGTGGCCTGAAGATTTTCAGGGACCTGGAAAAGAGAGTAGGAAGACCATGGCAAGTACTGAGGACAGAACAAACATGGTAGAAGAGGATTTGTCCTTGTTAGGCCCGTTTGTAGGGGAAGAGGTGGAACTCTTGCTCGAGCAGTGGGCACAATTGTTTCCCCACTGATGTCTCAGTCTTCCTGGTGGGAGTTCACAGGGACCCGAGTCTACTCAACTCACAAGTAAAAAAAGTAAGAATACAAAACGTCATTGACGAGGACATTTTTTTTTCCAGAATACCTGAGAATACGGGATACCCTCAAAGTCTTCAGGATAGTCATCCTTTAAGTAGGGGGGGGGGGTTGTGACAAATCCATAGCCAGCTTTGTCCCTGTAGTGGATAAAAGCAGAGCACGGTCCCTGGTCAGGAGAGCTGACCAGGTTAAAAGTAAGGATTTGGAATTGGCTGACTAACCCTCAGACAGTGAGGTAGAGCAGGAAAGGGGAAGGGGAGCTGAGAAGAGCTACTGATTACATGGAGTGGGAAATGTATGCAACATGTACATTTCTGTAGGCTGGTGGGGGTGGAGTAATATGAAGTGAGTTGGACAAGGTGACAGGGAGAAGCATGGGTTCTGGGCTGTTACTAGAGGCAGTGCACAAAGCTTTCCCCTCCCCCTTCATTTCCTCCTTGTTTCATCGTAGTAATGGTGATTTGGAGTGGGTCCATGAATGTCATCAGGAGAGAGGCTGAGAGGGATATGAGCTGGCAAAAGCTAATGTCAAAGTGTAGTATTAGGTATACAGCACTCTGACTGGTAGGACAATGTGATGAAAGGGATGGCATTATGGTTGGCCTGTGAAGGTGGTGGGCACAAGAAGCCACACGTCAATATGTCCCTGAGGAGTTCAATATTGTTAAAATGAAGAGATGAAATCTGGACAGGTGAAAGGTGAATCTGATTTAATTGTGCAATAGTATGACAATCATTGAAAGCTTCTATACCTAAACTAAGGACTGGGGGGGGGAGTCAATTCAATGTGGTCCAAATGAGTCTCTGGCGAGAGGCTACATGACATGAGCTTCTGTAAAGGTGCTCTGATGCAAGTAGTATAATGGGTACACCTCATGTCAAAATGATTGACAGCTGTCAGAGATAAGGATCGACCAATCAGTGTTCACTTCCGGGTTAAGCCCCGCCCATTGTCCCACCTTAGTCTCTGCCCATGCCCCGCCCCTACCATAGGAATGAATGGTGGTAGCCCCACCCATGGCCCCGCCCCCGCCCATGGCCCTGCCCCACTCTTCACCTAAGCCCCGCCCCTCCCATAGGAATGAATGGTGGTAGCCCCACCCATGGCCCCACCCCCACCCATGACCCCGCCCCTCAAGCCCCACCCCTCCCATTGCCCCGCACCCTCATGTCCCGCCCCGGAAATGCACTTTTTGATGACATCACCGGAAATGGGGGCGTGTTTAACCCCGGAAATACGCTTTCTGATGACATCACCGGAAATGGGAGTGCCTGCCCCTACCGGAATTGTGCTTTTCTGATGACATAGGCGGAAATAGGGTAAATGAAGCGACGGAAATGCGCTTTTCTGGCCACGTAAGCGGAAATAGGGTAAATGACGCAGCGGAAATGCGCTTTTCTGACCACGTAGGCGGAAATAGGGGAAACAGACTTAGTCAAAAACCCCCACCTGGAAATGATGTGGCCAGAAAAGAAGCGTCTTTATTTTAACAGTTTTTAGTTAAAAGACAGGGTTTAAGAGCTCACGGATAGAGCAGATCACAAAACAAAAGGCATTCACAAAATCTTTCCTGCTTATAAAACAGAGCAGGGGCAGAAACAAACGAGAAAAGGTTGCATTTGCTTTTAACACACTTTTCAGTAGGAATTCTGAGCTAATGGTTAATGGGCCAGCTCCCCTATTGTCATGGTAACAGCTGATAAGCTCCTTGCAGCACCCCTCCCCTGATAAAGCCAAGGGGGAGAGAGGTGGAGGTGTGTTTAAACATGTCTGAACTTGTCCCAGCCCCCTACTGTTGTCTTAACAATCTGAAAAAAAAAACAAAAGCAGCTGTCACCTAACAGGGCTCTGTTAAAAAGGCAGAGCTATGAAGGAATCTTTATTGAAGCAAATTTATTATGATCCATACGCGGCAGGAAGCTATGGAGGCATTAACCCTCTACTTCAAGCGGCTAAAAAGAGTGATATGACAGTCCGGAGAAAAGATGTGGTGGATTGGATCACCGGTCAAAACGCATACAATTTACACAGACCGGCTAGAATCCATTTTAAAAGAAATAAAACAATTGTGTCGGAAGTTGACAGACAGTGGCAAAGTGACTTAGTCGACATGTCAGCCTTTGCCCGTTATAACAACGGTTACAAATACATCTTAACGGTAATAGATATCCTGTCAAAATATGCATGGGTCGTTTCTTTAAAAACAAAAACTGGTCATGAAGTCACCGAAGCCTTTGAAACAATATTTAATTTAGGGCGTACACCTGAAAAACTTCAAACAGACAAGGGTAAAGAATTTTTAAATAAGTCTCTGAAGAATTTATTAAAACAAAAAGGTGTTAGCCATTTTGTGACCCATAATGATGTTAAAGCAGCTGTAGTGGAAAGATTTAACAGGACTTTAAAATCCAAAATGTGGAGATATTTTACAATCCTGTTAAAGCAGCTGTAGTGGAAAGATTTAACAGGACTTACAGCTCATTGGTTCATCCTTCTTGATAAAGTCAAGGGGGGAGAGGGAGGAGGTGTGTTTAAACCTGTCCCGGTCCCCCTGGTGTTGTCATAATGACGTATGTCTTAGATCTTTAACAGCTGTTAACATCAGAAATAAAAAGTTCTCACAGCTGTTAGCAACAGAAATAAAGGTTCTCAAGCCGTCAAGCAAAATGACTGTCACGAAGGCTCGTAGATTGAGTTACTTTCTTAAAGATCGTGATGTGGGAGCAGTTTACCGGACTGGAGGAGAGCTGAGAGGCGTCCCGTTGCTGGTCCCGGGTGCACAGCGGCGGCTTCCTTTTCCTGGTCGGCGGCGCTGACAGGCACTAACAGAGACGGACCCCTGACGTCACTGGGTCCGTCTCCGACAACTTAAAAGCACCCGCTGCTGTAGCCACACTGGAGCAGTTTACCGGACTGGAGGAGAGCTGAGAGGCGTCCCGTTGCTGGTCCCGGGTGCACAGCGGCGGCTTCCTTTTCCTGGTCGGCGGCGCTGACAGGCACTAACAGAGACGGACCCCTGACGTCACTGGGTCCGTCTCCGACAACTTAAAAGCACCCGCTGCTGTAGCCACACTGGAGCAGTTTACCGGACTGGAGGAGAGCTGAGAGGCGTCCCGTTGCTGGTCCCGGGTGCACAGCGGCGGCTTCCTTTTCCTGGTTGGCGGCGCTGACAGGCACTAACAGAGACGGACCCCTGACGTCACTGGGTCCGTCTCCAACAACTTAAAAGCACCCGCTGCTGCGGTTGCGGCCGCAGCCGCGCGGCCGCAGGGTGTGGCCGAAGGGGCGTGCCCTAAGGGGCACGCAAGGCCCCTTGGGTGCCCCTTAGGAGCCTCGTGGAGCCCGGGAGCCGGCAGTGGCAATTTCATTTGGGGTACATAGACCCGGATCGGATCCTGCTCCCTATTATTGGATCTAAGATGTTTATTCCATGTCTACTGAAGTGAGGACGTCGTTGAAGTTTTTCTTTCTTAATAATGCCGAAAAGACGAGGAAGGAACACCGGAGGAGCCTCCCGGCGACCCTTAACCCCAGCGGTCACTATTGATGATTTTCTCCGACGCCTACAACGGGAACAAGAAGGGTCGGGCGCTAGCTCGTTGGGGATACCGCCGGAGAGTAGTGCAGTGGGTTCCCCTGAGCATGATGTCACTCTTAGCCCCGACGTTAGGACACCACCCCTCCAACCGACGCCGCAAGCTGCCAGCTCTCCACGGGACCAGAATCCACCTGAGGAGGTGGTTTCTTCTTTGTCCACAGAGGCTAGTATGGAGGGCTCGCTGAATACGACATCGGGACTTGCGACCGGGACAACAGAGGTTGGAGGAATACAAGACGTCACTGAGGTAAAGCTAATTTCAGAACATTCAGATACTACACCATTACAACTTTTCTCACCTACAAAACCTCCTACAGTCACACTCGAAGCATTATGGGACTTGGTAGTGAATCTGGGGAATTCCTTAAATCCTCAAATAAAAAGTTTGGATAAAGAATTAAAAGAACAAAAGGAAGAAATAAAAGTTTTAAAGCAGGATATGTTACAATTTAAAACAGAGACACAAAATACAAATAAGGAGTTAATGCTACTGAAACAAAATCAAGATATGCTGGTTAAAGATAATATATTACTCAGGAAGAAGTTGGAAGTGCAGGAGAATAATGGTCGAATAAATAATTTGAGATTTATAAATTTTCCAAGAATCCTGTCAACTTCTCCTAGAGAAATGGTGAAAAGATATTTTATGGAAATTTTGGAAATTCCTGAAAACTCCTTACCTCCTCTCACAAGAGTGTATTACCTACCTGCTAAGCCCCAATTCAAAGAAGGAGAAAAAATTGAGGAACCCCGGGAGAGGTCATTGGACATTTCGGCTATACTGGAACAATCAGATAGAGAATTGGCTGTCCCAGCTACTCTCTTGTTGTCTGTTGCTTTGGCTCCAGACAGGGATTGGATATTAAAACTTTTCTTTAAAAATAGATCCAAAGACTTCCTGGGACAGCATATTCAGATTTTCCCTGATGTCTCTAGAGAGACTCAAAAAAGAAGGAAAGAATTTTTAATTCTAAAACCTGGAGTGACACAAATAGGGGGTATTTTCTTTTTGAGATATCCATGTAAATGTGTAGTTAGATATCTATCATTGAAGTATCATTGAAGTATATATTTACAGAGCCATCTCAACTGATTAGCTTTCTCTCAATGAAACGTCTAGAAAAAGGAATAACAACGTCCATGGAAAGTTAGTTTCCTGCACTTTAGTTAGATAAGGATTTTTCTTATTTAATTAATTTGAATTATATATGTTCTACTCTTAATTATGGATCCAATAATATTGAGGACTAGTGTGAGATCAGTTAGATTAGTATTTCCTTGAAGTAAATATTAATTTTGTAATTTTATTTCTTCTTTTGAGCTCACTTTACTGTACAAGATGTATATGCTTGGAAATATTGTAAAAAGAAGTGGAGTGTTTATTTAAAACACTGTGTCTGAAATGTGAGTCCTATGTGAACGAAAAACATAAATGTAAGGGTAGGATGTGTAAGCTATGCCGTGAACCCTTAAGCGGTGATGACATACACTTATGTTTTATGACATCCATCGATAAACTCAAAACATCTGAAAAGTATATTATTTACGATTGCGAATGTATGCAGGAAACGGGCTGGCACATTCCTAATTACATATATGCCGAGGACTTGTATGAAACAAGAAAATGGGAATTCAAGGGTCTTGAGTGTATTTTTGCTTTTATACAGGTTTTTTGTGACAAAAAATTTAAAGACTATACCTTCATAGCCCATAATGCCAAAGGCTATGACGGGTATTTTGTTCTTAGCCAACTGTTAAAGGAAAAGATGGACACAGATCTGTTGGTTCAAGGTGGTAAGCTTTTACAAATCACAGTAGAACCTTTAGCTATTCGTTTCATAGACTCTCTAAATTTCCTACCTATGAAACTTAGCAAACTTCCAAAGGCCTTAGGTTTTCCAGGCTGTAAGGGTTATTTCCCGCATTTTTTTAATACTCAGGAAAATCAAAACTATGTGGGGTGTACGCCGGATAAGGAGCATTATGGTGTGAGAAACATGATGCCTGAAGAAAAAGAGGAATTTTTAAAATGGTACAAGGACAACCAGCACAAGACTTGCAAAAAGAGTTGGCTTATTACTGTCAACAGGATGTTGCTATTTTGCGACAGGCATGTGTTCTCTACAGAGCAGAAATCATGAAAATGACACAGAAAGATGTGGTTGTAAAACGTGAGGGTACTTCAGAAATTCTAATGAATTGTTTAGACCCTTTCCAATATATAACCCTAGCCTCTGTATGTATGGCCATGTTCAGATTTATGTTTTTAGAACCCAAGACCGTGGCGCTCATCCCCCCGGATAACTATCACAGACACAAAAAGAGATATTCATCCCCCTCTATTCAATGGTTGCTGTATCAAGAGGCTGCACAAAATATACAGATCATGCATGCTCTGAACGGGGGTGAAAGAAAGGTGGGGTCTTATTTTCTTGACGGTTACGCTGTCATTGATGGGGTAGAAACAGCTTTTGAATTTAATAGTTGCTTTTATCACGGCTGTCCGGTCTGCTATAATGATAAAGACCAGAATCCTGTAGCAGCCACGACCTATGGCTCTCTTTATTACAAAAAGCAGCTAAAGACAGCCTACCTGGAAAGAAGGTGTACTTTTGCGGGCAGACCATATTCAGTTAAACCCTGCTAAACGCCAAATAGCAAAACTTTTCTTAAATTCTCTATGGGGGAAATTTGGTCAAAGGACAAACCTGCCTACCGTTAGCATTGTCAGAGAGCCTGATGATCTCTTTAAATATCTGTTTTCCCCTGAATTTGAGGTTTCATCGTGTGACTTTATCGATGATGAAACAGCCTGCGTGTCTTGGAAGCACTCAAAAGACCACACTACTTTGCCCGGTAACACTAATGTTTTCATAGCCTGTTTTACAACAGCCTATGCGCGTTTAGAGTTGTACAAACTTCTAGACAATCTACAAGAACGTTGTCTGTACCACGATACAGATTCTGTGATATTTATGAGCCGCGAAGGTGACTGGAACCCCCCTCTGGGCGATTATTTAGGGGAGCTCACCAGTGAGATACCTGCCGATGAACATATAACTGAGTATGTATCAGTGGGGCCTAAAACATACGGTTACAAACTGACAAGTGGAAAGACCTGTATGAAAGTGAAAGGGATAACGTTAAATGTAGAAAACAGCCAGAAAATCAATTTTACTAGTTTAAAAGATCTAGTTTTTGACTACAAACCGGGTGCAGAGGGTTTACCCCAGAAAAAGATAGGGGTGCAACAAACCTGTATTATAAGAAACAAAAAGAGGTGGGCTATAGAGACCGGTGTGATTAAAAAAACACAGCAAGTTGTGTATGACAAAAGAGTGAAGGATGAGGATGGGTTCAGCACACTACCCTACGGATACTAGAACGGTGGATGCCCGCTGGTCGCACCCTTTCTCTTGTATATTAGCAGGACCGTCCAATTCAGGCAAGAGCTTCTTTGTTAAAAAACTGTTAGAACACGCTGGCCGTGTATTGTCTGTCATGCCTGACAATATTGTTTGGTGTTATAGTTGTTGGCAGCCTTTGTATAAAGAAATGTTAAATAAATATCCTTTTATTACTTTTACGGACATTTTGCCTGATACTTTTAACGATGACCGAATGTTTCCAACCCATAAAGTAAACTTGGTTATTATAGATGATCTAATGGATTCTGCCTGTAAAAGCGGTGAAATAGAGAATGCCTTTACTAAGTACGTACATCACAGAAACCTGAGCATCATATATATAGTTCAGAATGTTTTCTGCCAGGGTAAAACAAGCCGGACTATAACTTTAAACACCAAATACATGGTTCTCTTTAAGAATCCTAGAGATAAGTTACAGGTAGCCATTCTAGCTAGGCAGATATACCCTGGAAAATCACAATTCTTTTTAGAAGCCTTCGAGGATGCCACCAGAAAGCTGTACGGCTATCTCTGTGTGGACTTAAATACCACAACGCCTGAGGCTTACAGATTGAGAACGGATATTTTCCCGCCAGACTGGACAACGGTATATTGTGTAAAACCACAATCAACCCGTAAAAGGCTGTGAATACATAACCAGATCCCTTCATATACGTTGGGGCGTGTCTCAGGTAACATGTCTAGCCGCGTAAAGAGAAACCTGCCCCTTTTAAAACTTTTAGTCCAAGCCTCGTCGCAGCACAGAAAAGCCATCCTGAATACAGCCTCTGATGATTTGGTGGCTGCTATAGCTGAAATCGCTCTCAACACCCTAAAAGGTAACATCCCGCTTTCACAAAACCAGATAAAGGTTTTAAAAGGGAAGCGTCACGCCATAAAAAGACTGTGTGATAAAAGATTAACCCTTAATAAAAAAAAGAAGCAGTTGGTGAAACAATCGGGCGGATTTATAGGGCCCTTGTTAAGTTTTGCTATACCGTTGATAACGGGTCTTCTGACAAACCGCTGATGCATCACGCTGAAAAAATGTACCTGGTCCCTAGTCAACAACTCGAGTGCTTGAGAAACCCCGTAGACCGGGAAGAAAATATTAGAACCTCAACCATACTTAAGTTAGACGAGGAAATGAAAAACATACTGCAGAGCCCTGGTATGTCCGACCATGAAAAAGTTAAACGTTATTCAGAAGTGTTACAACGTTATCTCGTGTTGAACAGACAAAGGGATATGAAAAGCTAAATGTGTATCTACAGGGACCGGTTGATGCTTCAACAACCCCCGCTCCAGAAAATAGTATACCACCCGACTCTGTGGTTCAAGAAGTGTTAAACAGCATCAATATGCGCTATAGGAAAAATGCCGAATCCTGCTTAACAAACTGTCAAAAAACAAAATTGTTGCATCCTGGGTGGGAGATGGTACATTTGTATACCAAGGAACACCTATCAGTGGTTCTAACCTGCTCGACCTCGTTCGCAGTGTTACGCAGACCCATGCTCTTTCAGAGCAAAGAAGGCCCCTAGGCTGGGGGGAGTTCATGCAAACCTTAGCTCAATTAAATATGCCTTCCTCGGTTGTAGGTAACGCAGCCAACAGAGAGGTACTGTTACGCCTCAAGGAGAGCCCAGCTATGAAGGTTCCTGAACTATATACAAAACCTGCCAAGACCAAAGAACTCCTTCCTCATAAAAGACGTAAATTATTACCCAGTTACCGGTGGTTGAGTGTATAAAAACATATCTTCAATAAAATAATGTTTTTTAAAAATGAAAATAAAAGACTGCAGACATTTTGATTTTAAGGTTTACTTTTTTTTTTATTTTATTTAGAAACAGCATGACATTCATGGTAGGAAACACAGCCCTGGGGTGTATGAAATGGGTTTTGAAAAGGTCTACACAAGACTTGTTTTTTATTTTTTACAAATTTCAGTACCATTTCATCATTTTGCATTAAATCTTCAGAATACATTTCTAAAATATTTTCAAAAGGTTGCCCTTTACAGCGATGATGTAAAAAAAAAACACACAGTGATAGCCACAGGCCTCAGACAGCGGGTGCTGTAACTGTCTGTTATGATATAATACGGCCTTTCAGTATTTATTGAAAAAGTTCATAATGCTTTTAGGAAAGAATAAACTATCTGGTGGTTGTCTGTAAGAACCAAAAAATTCTTCTGTCCCGTCCCCGGTCACATAGAGGGCCAACCGGTGTTCAGCTGGTAGGTTGTGTGGGTGTGTGTTCACGACAATTCCCACAGGTTTCCTTGGTATTTCTAATCCTGTTAACCAGTCACTGGGCAGTACATCTAAAAAAGATTCTGCAACACAGGAGTCCTTCTTTAAAACACGGAAGATCTGTACGGTGTTCATGTTCAAGAATGGTCAAAAAGAACATTCCTTCTATGATTAACTTCTATCACGTCGAAAACCCCATACACAATCATGTTCACAGTGTGAGGTAAAGCTCTGGCAAAACGTATTTCAGCCCGCTGGTTACCGGTTTTGATAGCGAGTAGTGGTCAGCGCACTCCTAGTCCGGCGATAGGTCAAAGGCTAGCAGCATATAACCTTTGTAAAACTCCTGACGATCAACCAGGAGGGCGTTGTCTTTCAGGTGTTTACCGGTCGCTTGAATAAGCTGCATATATTCTCTCACACAATTTCCATTTTCAAAGTCAGGTTGTAGAGGTTTTCCGGGTACTTGTTCACCATCTACATACAGAGCTGCAAAATTAATATCGTAATGTTTAAAATTGAAAGGGTTTTTAGCGTAATTACCACTGAAAGCGTCGTTATCCACAAAGCCCAACACGATGAGCTTTGGTAATTGCCCCAAAAAGAGATTTTCCTGATTAGTCACACGGGCACCGGCCGGTATGCTAAACACCTTCAACCCCACATGGTCTATCGCATACTTGGCGTTAGCTTTCAGTAGAGCTTCAGCATGTCCCAAGCGCACTCCAGGGGCCACTTTAACTCTCTTTACAAAGAGGGCAGCGTTTAAGATAAGGAGTTTATAATTTTGGTCAGCATCACCGCTCATTAAACAGAAAGAGTTTTTGTTACGTGACAGTTTTATTTTAAGATCTATGCCATTGATAAGTAGCTTTTCTTGAAAAAATAGATCGCTGTGTAAATGTCCCAACAGTTCCACCTTGTGGCTAGATGCTGTAAAGTGAGCCCTTTCGGTAAAACCCAAATTACGTGCACCTATATCTCTAACGTCGTGATGTTCAGCTGTATCCTTATAAAACAGGCCGCTTGTGAACTGTGATTTGAGGGCTCCTTCACCGTAATTGAGGAGCAGCTCTATGAGGGCTCTGTAGGGGTAACAGTTATTACTCTGACTAATCAGCTGGTCTCCCAGGGTAACATCCAATTGGCTAAAAATAGATGCAATTGGGTAGTTTACCAGGGCTACTTTGGCGGCTGCGTCAATGTCTGAACCGTCTTCTTTCACAATTTTACAGGTCAGATGCAGGAGAGTGTTGTTTAAATCAATGTAGTCTTCACCGTGCCCCGCTATGTAGAAGTCCAAAGGTGCTGTTTCCGATAAAGCTGATAATGGTGGTATTTCCACATAGATGCTTTTTTCGATACTAGTTTGGGTTGGGGATAGCTCAAACAGATCTAGTTCTGATTTAACGCATTCTTCAGAGCCGTTGTGTACAAAAGCCATGGTATTTTAGAATATATCACGTTTCGTAGAACGGGTCCTTCTCTTCTTGCATCCGCTGGATAGCTTCTGTGATTTGTTACCTTGAGGTTTCTTTCTTTTAAAAGGTTTTGGAGGTCCTTGCAGAATCTCTTGAGGGTGGGTCCTCTTTCTTTTAACAGCCCATCTAACCACAGCCAGTCCCGACCCCGCCTGTTCTGCGGAATGGTTTATTTTATTTAGAACGGTTGTTGCGACATGGCCCATGACATCTTTAGCTATGTTTTTTGCAGCTCCTTTCATATGTGGTTTAATAATTTCAAAACCCCTTCTCAAAAGCGGTATTGCTTTTCTAAAGAGACTACGAAATACGCCACCTACACCGGCACCGTACATGACAGGGGCTCCGTGATATCCTGAAAGTCCATAATCGGCTTGTGCTGTGTAATAATTTTTGTATGCTTTGGGGTCTCCGTAATCTTTAGACACCAACATTTTAAAACACAACAGTCTTCCTGGGCCGCAGGTGAAGCTTAAGGATCACCTTCCCGTAACGAAATGAGACGTTCCTGTTCTGATCCGTCTTTATTTCAAATGTGATGGTATCGATGTGCTGCTTGTTCACAGGTACATAGTGCGGTTTATCGTACGTGAGGGTGATGAACTTATCCGCTGACCCTAGAGCTGGAACACAGCGCAACAGTTGTACAAAATGGTCACCTACTAACTGGTGCTCTACAATATCGGTGTACACGTAGAGGGTATTAAAGCCGGCCTCGATATTTGCTGGGAAATGAGAAAGCCTTGTATTAACGTTAGCCTTTACCCCCAAAATGGTTGCCAAATCACCCCTTGCAGAAATAACAGACTTATCCTCTGATTTTACATGAATTCTTCGTGTATTGGGGTCATGTATGATTCTCGGCGGTCTCTCAGACTCATAGGCGCTTCTAATGTCATGATTCATGGTATCCAATAAACTCCCCATGGTCGCATAATATCCTCTCTGGATTGTAAATTGGTGTACATTTCCTTCTGCAGAGGTGACAACGTACTTTATGTCTTCCTTAATATTTTCCCAAGTATGTGGGTATTGTATTTCCACCAGCCCCGCTTCCCACGGACCCTGTAAGTCCAAAGGCCTAGCTATTTGTATGGTGAAATTAGAGCTGGTATTATGGGGAAACATAGCTGCCGAAGCATTGCTAGGCAATGTGATATAAAAGCCACCGTCATTCATTTTGTTTTTTTTCTCTGTGCTGCTTCAAAAGACAAAATCAGATGTCTTGAATCTCTGAGGCCTTCACCCAACTGTTAAATTTATCAGGCCACCCCTTCCATTTCACGAGACAAATTTTGTTCTTACCCCCTCCTTTTACTTTTAGAACCTTTTCGATATGGTATATTCTGTCCTCTAGAGTAGAGGTCTGCACGGGAACGGGGATCGCGGGGATCCCGCGGGTTCCCCCCCTGGCCCACGAGTTGCTGAAGAGAGCCGCGGAGCAGGGGGGTGTTGCCAGGTGCAGGTAGAAGGGAGAGGGCCAGATGCAGGACTCGTGGGTGAGGGAGGAGAAGAGAGAGAGAAAGAGAGAGGGGAGGGAAACAAAAGGAAATATTTCATACTGGGCTGGGCCGGAGTGGAGGGAGGGTGGAAAGATTCTGGCTACAGGGTGCATTAACAATGGAAAAGGGGGGAAAGCTGAAAATGGAGATAGTGACACAAAGAAGAGAAAGAGTAAGCAGGACCTACTGAATAAGGATAGAGGTACAGAGGGGACATGAAGAGGAGGTGAAATAGAGACATAGAAGTAATGCTGAAAAAGTGTGGGGGGGGAGATAAAGACATTGAAAGGGCAAATGGTGAACATGGGGTAAAGACAAGGACAGAGACAAATGAAGATTCTGAAAAAGTGGTGAGATAGGGATATAGGTGAGATGGACACAAAGAAGGGTGATGCTGGAAAATAGGTGGAATGGTAATTCTGACAAACACAGAAGGGAAATGCAGGATCAAGGAGAGATGGGGCTCAGGCTGGATGGAATGAGGAGAAATGCCTTGTTGGCCCGGAACTTCCTCTCCTACGTCAGAATTGACATCAGGGAGCGGAATGCTGGTCAGCGCGTCGCTTCTGCAGGGAAAGCTTGGGACAGCAGTGGCTTGGGGGCTATTCCCCGATGGCGGTGGCAGCAAACCGAGTGGCTTGGGGGAGGGCACGGAGAAAGAAAGAAAGGGGGCAGACAGGGAGACAGAAAGAAGGGGGAACAGGGAGACAGAAAGAAAAAGTTGGGGGAGAGAATGAGGTCTGGAGGAGAGGAAACATACAGGAGGCTGAAAGAAAGGAAGAAAGATTGGATGCACAGTCAGAAGAAGAAAGTGCAACCAGAGACTCATGAAATCACCAAACAGCAAAGGTAGGAAAAATGATTTTATTTTCAATTTAGTGATCAAAATGTGTCTGTTTTGAGAATTTATATCTGCTGTCTATATTTTGCACTATGGCTCCCTTTTACTAAACCGCAATATCGTTTTTTAGCGCAGGAAGCCTATGAGCATTGAGAGCAGCGCGAGGCATTCAGCGTAACTCCCTGTGCTAAAACCTACTATTGTGGTTTAGTAAAAAGGGAGGGGGTGTATTTGTCTATTTTTGTATTTTGTTACCGAGGTGACATTGCATAGAGTCATCTGCCGTGACCTCTTTGAAAAAACCTGGAATATGAATAATTAACATTTTCTCTGCCTTTCATTGTGCTTTGTGTTTTTTATAAAATTTTATTGTTGGTAGATCATTTTGACTTAGTCTTTATAAAGTAGCTCGCAAGCCCATAAAGTGTGGGCACCCCTGCTCTTACTCTGGGGCACCAGACCTCCCTCACGGCACACACACGGCAAATGGAAGAAAGAGGAGAATTTTTGGTCGTAGGGAGGAAGGTACAGAATGTGATAGGGAAGAAAAAGATGAGAGTGAGAAATGTGGCAAGGGAACAATGGGACAGATTGAAAGGGATGCAAGAGGGAGGAATATTGGACAGTGGTGAAGGGAATGGAGGGAGAGATGTGGCATAGTGTTGGAGAGGGGTGATAGAAGGAGAAATGTTGGGCATGGGGCTGGTGGGCAGGCATGAAAGATGAGAAAGAGATAAATGCTGGACCATGGTAGGGGAAATCAATGGACAGCAACAGAAGAATTTAGAGAAGATGGGAAAGCGGAAAAAAGAAACTGGGACCAACTTTATGGAAAAATAAGTCTCCAGACAACGAAGGTAAAAAATGGAATTTATTGACTAAAATATGTTAGCTTTGGGAAATGTATATGGCAGATGTCTTTGTTTTGTGTTCAAAAGAAAAGGAAATGCATTTCTGGTTTTATTTCTACAGTGTTGAAGTACTTGTTGACCCTTGCTGTGACTGGTGGGGATCCCCAAGCACCGCCAGCAGAGGACCTCCTCTAGAGATGGCCAGAACTCCCCTCCACCAAACGCAGCAGTCGCTGGCAGCATCCATGAGCCACTGAGGTGCCAGCATCTGTGACTCAGGGACGCTACTGCTGCCTGCTAAGCTTGGCAAAAGGGACCCCCGGCCAACTGCAAAGGAAGTCCTCAGCTGACAGTTTGTGGGTTCTCATCAGCTGAGTATTTATATTTTATATTTACATTAGAGGTTCTGGTAGAAACCCATTTACAAAGTATGTATTCTTCCCAATTAATATTTCCAAATTAATAAAGTCTCTTTGTTTATTTGTAAATGGGTCTCTACCAGAGCCTTTAATTCAGTAGCATAATTAAATAAAATAACTATTTCTGAAGTTTATAGGGAAGGATGGTGACGGAGGGGATTCCTCGCGGGGATGGGTGGGGACGGAGGGGATTTCTCGTGGGGACGGGTGGGGACGGAGGGGATTCCTCGCGGGGACGGGTGGGGACGGAGGGATTCCTTATGGGGACGGGTAGGGACGGAGGGATTCCTCACGGGGACGGGTGGGGACGGGTGGGATTTTGGCGGAGACGGATGGGGACGGGTGGGATTTCTGTCCCCGCGCAACTCTCTACTCTAGAGGCTTGACTTTTAGTAATTCTTCAGGATAAAAAGAACCTTGTATAGCTTCGCTATCGTAATCCTATATCTTGTATATTGTTCTCTGACCCCTGTTTAAAACATCTTTTATTATAAATATTTCATCCGTCCATGTTTGTTTGTAACCTTTCTGAAATCTTCCTTTAAGTTTTGATAGCCTTACATGGTCTCCTTTCATTAAGAGATCCTTGGTGGGATCGCATTTGATATTACTGCCGTAGACTGTTTTCCAAATCTGCAGAGTTTGAGGGTGTCACATCTACAGGCCTCGCCTGTATCGTTCTGTGAAAACTATAATTATAGCTGTGCACTATAGCCTGTAGGACATCTTGATAAGTAAAGGTATTATGGGCTATAAAATATCTCCACATTTTGGATTTTAAAGTCCTGTTAAGTCTTTCCACTACAGCTGCTTTAACATCATTATGGGTCACAAAATGGCTAACACCTTTTTGTTTTAATAAATTCTTCAGAGACTTATTTAAAAATTCTTTACCCTTGTCTGTTTGAAGTTTTTCAGGTGTACGCCCTAAATTAAATATTGTTTCAAAGGCTTCGGTGACTTCATGACCGGTTTTTGTTTTTAAAGAAACGACCCATGCATATTTTGACAGGATATCTATTACCGTTAAGATGTATTTGTAACCGTTGTTATAACGGGCAAAGGCTGACATGTCAACTAAGTCACTTTGCCACTGTCTGTCAACTTCTGACACAATTGTTTTATTTCTTTTAAAATGGATTCTAGCCGGTCTGTGTAAATTGTATGCGTTTTGACCGGTGATCCAATCCACCACATCTTTTCTCCGGACTGTCATATCACTCTTTTTAGCCGCTTGAAGTAGAGGGTTAATGCCTCCATAGCTTCCTGCCGCGTATGGATCATAATAAATTTGCTTCAATAAAGATTCCTTCATAGCTCTGCCTTTTTAACAGAGCCCTGTTAGGTGACAGCTGCTTTTGTTTTTGTTTTTTTTTTCAGATTGTTAAGACAACAGTAGGGGGCCGGGACAAGTTCAGACATGTTTAAACACACCTCCACCTCTCTCCCCCTTGGCTTTATCAGGGGAGGGGTGCTGCAAGGAGCTTATCAGCTGTTACCATGACAATAGGGGAGCTGGCCCATTAACCATTAGCTCAGAATTCCTACTGAAAAGTGTGTTAAAAGCAAATGCAACCTTTTCTCGTTTGTTTCTGCCCCTGCTCTGTTTTAAAAGCAGGAAAGATTTTGTGAATGCCTTTTGTTTTGTGATCTGCTCTATCCGTGAGCTCTTAAACCCTGTCTTTTAACTAAAAACTGTTAAAATAAAGACGCTTCTTTTCTGGCCACATCATTTCCAGGTGGGGGGTTTTGACTAAGTCTGTTTCCCCTATTTCCGCCTACGTGGTCAGAAAAGCGCATTTCCGCCGCGTCATTTACCCTATTTCCGCCTACGTGGCCAGAAAAGCGCATTTCCATCGCTTCATTTACCCTATTTCCGCCTATGTCATCAGAAAAGCGCATTTCCGGTAGGGGCAGGCACTCCCATTTCCGGTGATGTCATCAGAAAGCGTATTTCTGGGGTTAAACACGCCCCCATTTCCGGTGATGTCATCAAAAAGTGCATTTCCGGGGCGGGACATGAGGGGGCGGGGCAATGGGAGGGGCTGGGCTTGAGGGGCGGGGTCATGGGTGGGGGTGGGGCCATGGGCGGGGCTACCACCATTCATTCCTATGGGAGGGGCGGGGCTTAGGTGAAGAGTGGGGCAGGGCCATGGGCAGGGGTGGGGCCATGGGTGGGGCTACCACCATTCATTCCTATGGGAGGGGCGGGGCATGGGCAGAGACTAAGGCGGGACAATGAGTGGGGCTTAACCCGGAAGTGAACGCTGATTGGTCGATCCTTATCTCTGACAGCTGTCAATCATTTTGACATGAGGTGTACCCATTATACTACTGATGCATTTTCTTCAGAACAGGTGTTACCATAAGGTGGTGTGAGGTTTTACAATGCATGGCCTCTATACTGAAATACACAAAAGCTCTGTGGTGGTCTTACCGAGTTCTTAGTACTGGTAGGCAGTGGCATACCTAGCATATGTGACACCCGGGGCCCATCATTTTTTGACACTCCCCCTCATCTATATGAAAAATATGATTTGTAGCAACAATCCACATATCGCACAACAAGGCAGCATCTTAAACACTGCAATGGGCACTAGAACACCAACACATACATTGTAAAACTAAACAAGCCAGATCCTGCACAGTCAATTGATCCTGCACAGTCAGTGTCAACTGAAAACTATATTCTTTTCATACACACGGAACACCCTCGCCCAATATGGAACAATCACAAACTAAAAATAGAAATATGTAGACAAAAGTTAAACTGAACAGCCAAGAAACCAGACTCTGCATACAATGCAACACCACAACACCACAAAAACAGTGACACATGTCCCCTAATACTGTGCAAAATAAAAAGAGAGTAGATGTAAATTAAAAAACTGATACATAACAATCACCACTTTACAAATTAACAAATACAAATAAAACAAATAATGAGGAATAAGAAAATACCATTTTATTGGACTAATCCATTTTTCAATTAGCTTTCAGAGGCCAAATCTTTCCTCAGAACAGTACAGTATTCTGCTGTTATGGTATCCTCTCCTGACCTGCGGAAAGGGGTTTAGTCCAAAAAATTGCCTTATTTCCATTTCTTATTTGTTAACTTTTATCAATACAGTTACAATACTACTTGATTCTAAGTAAAGCAACAAAAAAATCTTTCTACCTTTTGTCGTTTCTGCTTTAATCATCTTCTCTGTGCTCTCTTCTTTCTATACATAAGAACATAAGAAACGCCTTCACCGGATCAGACCAAGGTCTATCTAGTCCGGCGATCTGCACACGCGGAGGCCCATTTAGGTGCTCCTTGTTGGAGACCCGGATTTCCTGTATCCCTCAATATGATTTGCAAGAAGGTGTGCATCCAACTTGTGTTTGAAACCCAGAACAGTAGTCTCCGCCACAACCTCCTCCGGGAGAGCATTCCAAGCGCCTACCACTCGTTGTGTGAAACAGAACTTCCTGACATTTGTCCTGAACCTGCTGCCACTCAGTTTCAGGCTATGACCTCTTGTCCGTGTCACATCTGAAAATGTCAGTAATGCTACTTCCTGGTCAATTTGGTCAAATCCTTTTAATATTTTAAAAGTCTCAATCAGATCCCCACGCAGTCTTCTCTTTTCGAGGGTGAACAGTCCCAGTTTTCCGAGGCATTCCTTGTAGCTTAAATTCTCCATGCCTTTGACTAGTTTTGTGGCTCGCCTCTGCACCCTCTCAACAGAATTTTATCCTTCTTAAGGTATGGAGACCAGTGTTGGACACAGTATTCTAAGTGTGGTCTGACCATTGCTCTGTAAAGTGGCATTATAACATCTTCCGATCTACTTGTGATCCCCTTCTTAATCATGCCCAACATCCTGTTTGCTTTCTTCGCCGCCGCTGCACATTGAGCCGATGGCTTTAGGATTCTGTCTATCAGCACCCCCAAATCCCTTTGGCTAATATCACCCCCGACATCTTATATTCATGTTCTTTGTTTTTCTTTCCCAGATGCATCACCTTGCATTTGTGTATGTTAAAATTCATCTGCCACTTTATCGCCCACGTTTCCAGCTGGTTTAGATCCTTCTGAAGATCCTCACAGTCCCTTTGAGAGCCAACCGCCCGACATAGTTTTGTATCATCTGCAAACTTGATTATATTGCATGATGTTTCCTCTTCCAGGTCATTTATAAAAATATTGAACAAGATGGGCCCAAGAACCGAGCCCTGGGGCACACTGCTGGTCACCTTCTCCCAGTCCGAGAATTTCCCATTTATGGTTACCCTCTGCGTTCTGTTCTCTAGCCAATTGCCGATCCATCCGTGCACTTCTCCTATTCCATGACTTAGTAGTTTACTCATAAGCCTTGCGTGCAGGACCTTGTCAAACGCTTTCTGGAAGTCCAAGTAAATTATGTCCACTGGATCTCCACTATTTGTTTGCTCACCTTCTCAAAGAATTGAAGTAAATTTGTCAGCATTTGTTCTCTCTCCCTTCCATGCAACATTTGCCCTCTCTTTGCCCCTTCCACCCAGCTTCTGCCCTCTCTCTCTACCCCTTCAATCTACTGTCCACCCTCTCTCTCTTCCATATGGCATCTTCCCTCTTTCTATGTCCCTTCAATAAACTGTATATCCTGTGTCCCTTCTCTCCTTTGCACATGATTCATTTCAGCTTCACCCCCTCCATTTTTCTGTCTCCACCCCTCCCCTATGCTGTGGCATCTCTCTTTCTTTTCTTTTCTCTTCTCTTCTCCTTTCCTTCCTTCCTTCCCACTCCACACCATGGTCTGGTATCTCTATCTCCTTCCTTCCCTCCCCCATGCCATGCCATCTCTTCCTCCCCTCCATGGTCTGTTATCTCCTTTCTCAGCGGAGGACTTAGAATCTACAGTTAAAGGGACTTTCCTAAGGAGCCGCCGTGAGATCTAAACCCTGCTTATTGGTTTGGGTCAGATGCACAAAGCCTCCCATGCTGGGAATGTTGCATTTAGACTGGTTACCAGCATGGGAGGCTTTGTGCATTTGACCCAAACCAAGAAGCAGGGTTCAGAGCCCACTGCTGCTCCTTAGGAAAGTCCCTTAAACTATAGATTCTAAGTCCTCTGCTGAGAAAAGGAACCGGCGTGACTTCTTCCCCCTCTGCCCTCCTTCTAGCTCGGTTCCCGTCTGCTTTCCATCCCCCTGCCACCTCTCCTCACCGTACTCGCTAGGCTCCGAGTCTGGGTAGAAAGTGAAGTGGACCACCGCCAGCCTGTGTGACTCAGGTCCAAGCCATAGCCTTTCCCACAGGAGGACCCCCACCACTCTCCAGCACAGCAGGACCCAGGCCGTCGCCGTCACCATTGTTGTTGCTGAAAGGTAACAGCAGCACATTGTCGGACTGGAGGTGTAACCCACAAGAATCCTCGCTATTGGACAGCAATGCCTTCTTTGAATGAGAGGCGGCGACCAAAGAGAGACCAATCTGGGAGCCGAGGGGAGGTGGGAGACCGAGGAGTGAGGGGGAAGTGCGCGACAGCAGAGATTGGGAATTGGGTGTATTACACCAGGGCCAATTCCCTTTTGCGGTGGGGAGGGGATCTCACCTACTGCTAATCAACTTTGGGCTCAGGCAGCCGTGGATCGCACGAGGAGCCAGCCAGAAGTTGAACAACTGCCGGAGGGAGCACCCGTGGACACCCCTGTTTACTGCCACTGCTGCTGGTTAAGGAAAGCAGCAGCGGCAGAATAGGGAGGGTGGCCAGCTGTGCACCCCCTTGAGGCGTGCACCCGGGTGGACTGCCCCCTGCCCTCCCTTGGTACGCCACTGCTGGTAGGCTAATGGCAAGAATGGATCATCCTACTTTTCTGCACTTTTTGGATACCAAATCAGTTGTCCTGTGTATGTACACATGCACTACTAGGGGGAACAGTTGGGAGTACATACACGATACACTTTGGCCTACCTCTTTGTGAGATTGGCCATGTTAACAAATATGTAGCCCCAAAGATCAGGTTTTCTCTCTCTAGTTTAAGTGGATGTAGTTTGCTTTGTAAAACTTTCAGCTGTTCTTTTCTAACCTTCATTCCACCGCACGGGTGTCATTACCAGAACATTCTTACCCTGGTGCTTTGCTATTAGATGTGTTTGAAGGAAGGTCTATGTTTTAAGGACTGCTCCAGAGACTTCACCACCGACAGCAGTTTGGCTGCTGATGACTGCTTGTGCTGCAGGTGCAAGCTGAGGTTTCCTCACATTTGGAGACGGCTTCATATAGGTACGTATGTCCAGACAAAATCCACTTTTCCTTCTTTGTGAAGAGGAGAATGTAGTCATCTGGCTGAAAAAAGTGAGAGAAAGTTTCCACATTGGCATTCAACGACACCACATAAACCAAATGACCGCATCTTCTGGCTCTGACCTTAGGAGACTCTTTCCTTAGGGGGAGGTGAAAAGGAAAGAAAAAGCTTATTGCAACCTCCAACAGAGGTTTAAGCTGGCCAGGCCGCTGTAAGCAGAAGAGAAAACAAACAATACAGTCTGTGATATTTCCCTGGAGGTTTGGCCTACAGCTGGTCCTTCCTTAGTCATCTGTATTTCCTGGCCCAACCATAGCTGGGGTGAAGGGCACTGATGTGGCTCTCCTCCTTCAGTTTCCTGGGTTGATCCTTTTCACCCTACTGGCTCCAGCTTCCACCTGCCCTTTAAGCTTGGGATAGCCATGACCACTGAACCTGAAGCGGGGTACGGGATCTAGCTGCAGAGCCTGCCGCTCTCTCTACTGGCGTTAAACAGGGGCGCAATAAGCACGCGATAGAGCTGTGCTACGCATCTGGCTACACTGCGTGCTACATGATTTCTGGTACCCGCCTACGCCACACCTCCGTTCCACCCCTATCTCCGCCCATGTTCATGTTAGGACATTAACACATGGATTGTCATGAGATACTACTTGATTTACCACACGCACCACCTAACGCGGCCATAACGTGCGGTACTCCGCGTATTAAGGCCCTAATGCACCTTAGTAAAAGGAGCCCTAAGACTCAGAAAATTTATAAGCAAACTGAAAATTTATTTAAAAGCATTAAAATCAAGCAGGTAGAGCAGTAGGATCGTTAAGCAAAGATTTATTTATTTATTCAATTTTCTATACTGTTCTCCCAGGGGAGCTCAGAATGGTTAACATGAATTTATTCACACAAGACAAAATTTTTACTAAGGCCAAATTTAAGTTTACTCACAAATGCTGGTTGAAAAGTCCTTAGAAGGCCACCCTATAGGCCCGAGCACATGTTTAGAAGCACATGGTTGCAGAGGGGAGAGTGATGTTGCAGCATGGTGATCCAGCGCTGGTCTGAAGGAAGAAGAAAAAAGAGAAAGAGCTCTGGGACATCTGATTTTATAGAGGTGGGTGGATTGAAACTCAGGGGCCGTCTCTGGCATCATGGAGCATGGCTCTGGTATCACATCCAATCATAGTGCAGGGCATCACGTCCAATCATGGAGCAGTCCAGCCTTTATCTCGGTGATGTCATGATGAGATTTTCTTGAAAACTGGGAGATGCAGGGGTAAAATGGCTCAGTACTTTTACTGGCACACCCAGTCTTTTGTGTATTGGCCTGAGCTGCTGCTTCTGGCCTGCAGCACTGTCTGAAGGTAAAAATGGTTCAGTCCTTTTTTTTGTAATAGGTGCATTCAGCACAACATCTGGATAAGATGGCTGGAGGCAGGGCTCAAAACCTTTCTTTGCTTTAAGTCATTTCAAGCAAAGTTAAATTTATCTCCAATAACTAAATATAATAATTGGGAATATAAGATAACAGCACACATTCTACTAAGGATGCAATTACTATAATAAGCTATATCCAAAATACTTATTAAACCTTGAAAGAAAGGAAGAGAAAGGGGGAGAGAGAAAAGGGAGACCATTTTGTGTACTGAGTGTGGTAGATAGTATAGAGAGACCATTTTGTGTACGGAGTGTGGTATCATATGACAAAGTGTTGTTTGCAGATACACTATAATTCCCTCTCTTGATTGCAAGAGACAATATTAATAATATTGGAACGAGGAATTAATTATAAAAATACTGCATGGTGGAAAAAGTAACAAATATAACTATTCAAACAAACCTTAAAAATATTAGAGTATGCTATCTACACAAGGGTGCAGTGAGAAAACTGTGGAACCTTGGTACCTGTGGTATCTTGGAAAGTATCACTTATCAGGAATCCTGAAATTACTAATCATATTATTTGTGCTCCTACTCATGGCTTACATTGCATATTCACAATTGATCACTGCAGTCCTCCGGTCTCCATTGGCAGTTTTAGTTAGGGTCTGGCTATGTTCCAGTTTCACTAGGCTTGCAATGCAACCCACATGCCTTCAATTGTGTATCACGTGCACCACCCCCAGAGATCAGCCCTAGTTTACAGCTGTGGGATATAGCCTCACTCCTATTCCCAAGTTGGTGCCACTTAATAGCATCATGGCACAGAACTGTATGTCCGGTTGCACTGTCATCTTCTGGATCAGGTGAAATTTTCTCTTAACCCAGCCAGCATGTTAGCCAAATTATAAGAATAAAAGTGGAGCTTGCCAATTCTATCGCAAAGGGATGAAACATTCTACATGGAATACAAATTCACAGTATGTGATTTCCCAAGGAAAATATCTCACTATGGATGTTTGGCTTTGATGCTTTAGTTACAACAAACACCATTAGTGATAATAAATGGGTATATAAGATACAATAATTCAATACTATAATAAAACTATATGCAACATACTTATTATAAGAACACCACTAATTGGCCTGGGAGGGTACCAGGATCCAAGTGAAATAAACCTTGAAAAAAAGAGAGAAAATAGGAAAAAGAAAGAAAAAAGAGAAACCACCCTGTGCACGGAGCGCGGCAACATGTGACAATATAAATGGATTCAAAGTGGTATCTGTCTGAGAAAAGAGAAACAATACTCATGCACCTAAATGTGCTCAATAGGACATTCAGAAGATACACCTTCTTATGTTCTGCACACAACTATCATGTCACTCAAGAGAAACCATAAACATGTACTGATTGCAATACCAAAATAACGTCAGAAATGTGCACTGTACTGATTATAAAGATTGGCCTTTTTTCTTTATTCATATAGCAAATAACAATGAGCACCGTTTTACCAAGTATAAAGCTTTCTATATTTTTTCTTTAAGATACCATCTTATAATATAACCTCAAACTAAAGTTATAATTAGATTTTGTGAGCCATAGCATAAAAATCATTGTGAGCATGGTTTTCATAAGAAGCTTTCTTGTATGGAGAGAATCTTTTTGAAAAGGGACATGGTACCATTTGGACTAGAAAAGTGGTGGCAAAGGTCTGGAAATGACCAATGTGTAATGTTTCTTGGGGTACCTCCATAAGCTAAAACAGACAACACAGAGACCATATAACACAAACAGACAAACATAGAGCTCCAGTAGCTTTCTTCCATCGGTCAAGGATTCAGGTTAGAGCCAAGGATTGTAAAGTGGCCATTCAATGCATAGTAAGTGACAGTGACCAACACGTAAATGCCTTATATCCTGACAGGAGCAGGCCAACCTCTCTGAGAACCTCTGTAGTTAGCAGGTAGCAGTAGTTAGAGCCACAGCTTCAGCACCCTGAGGTTGTGGGTTCAAATCCCACACTGCTCCTTGTGACCCTGGGCAAGTCACTTAATCCCCCATTGCCCCAGGTATATTAAATAGAGTGTGAGCCTGCTGGGACAGATAGGGAAAAATGCTTGAGTACCTGAATGTAAACCACTTAGACCAGGGGTCTCAAAGTCCCTCCTTGAGGGCCGCAATCCAGTCGGGTTTTCAGGATTTCCCCAGAGAATCTGCATGAGATCTATGTGCATGCACTGCTTTCAATGCATATTCATTGGGGAAATCCTGAAAACCCGACTGGATTGAGGCCCTCAAGGAGGGACTTTGAGATCCCTGACTTAGACTATAAATGTTATATAAATGCTTAAATAAATATTTGGTGTCCATTGGATTCCCAATATAAAGTTGCAGCGCTGGAAGCACTTCTTTGTGTGCACACATCAACAAATT
Organism: Geotrypetes seraphini; assembly: GCF_902459505.1. Classification (NCBI taxonomy): domain Eukaryota; kingdom Metazoa; phylum Chordata; class Amphibia; order Gymnophiona; family Dermophiidae; genus Geotrypetes; species Geotrypetes seraphini. The sequence continues at coordinate 109,740,277 of NC_047089.1, read as the reverse complement.
AAAATTCAAAGATAAACAGAGAAAGCATAATAAAAATGGTCTTGATAGCAATGTCAGGATTCTGATTTTCTGAAAGAGAGAAAAAAACATATCAATTGGCTCTATTGTTTTGCCGGTTTCCTTCAGGACTTCTTCTATTTCCAGGCTCTGTCACACAATCATAAGAGAATGCAAACAGGGACGCTTCAATCTATAAAAATAGAAGATAAGTTTAATTGAAAGTACAGTGGTTCACAGTGTTAGTTTTTCTGAGGTAAAAGGAAAAAGAAACATTATCAAGGCCACTTGGAGCACAACTTTCTTATACTATCTTAACAAAACTTTTAACATTATTAAGGTCACTTAGATCAACATCTTTACTATTTTATTGTCCAGTCTACACCTGTCTGCCACCTGGATCCCACTGCAATCTGCAAAATGGCAACTCTTGTGGAAAAATCCCATCCAGACTGGACACGTCTCCTCATGTCTCATAAAAATCTGCACTTTGAGGAAGGGCTGAGACAAGGTTTCTTTTTGAGAGAGTAGGAGAGGCAGCTACACCTTCCTGCTTATCTGGGGGCAGATTTTTCTCCCGTTGGAAGTCTTGTGTAACAAGATGCAAATCTCGTGCTATGAGGACATGGCTCAGTTTTTCATTCCAATAACTCATGTTCTCACCATAAGATTTTAAAATATCACAAGCTTGCCTATGGGTTTCACCATCTAAGTACTGAGATGTTGACTTTTCAATTAAAGGCCTATTTTCATAAGAGCTTAGATTAGAATGCCAGCTAGGTTGTGTATCTATAAGGTGAAAAAATCAGCAAAAAATGAAGAGAACAAAAATGTCCAAAGAACTGAAATCTCAAAAAAAGAGAGAACAAAAAATAAGAAACAAGTAAAAAATAAGCAACCAGACCTGATGTTTCCCAAGGCTTCACTTTTAATCCAATAAATATAGCCTCTTTCAGGGTGAACAACTTTTTAATGGTCTTTTGGTCAAATGATTAATGCTGTACAAACGGTTTTTAAACCAATAAAGTGCTAAACGTGCATACAATGTCCAAACCGTTTCACATTTTTCGTCAGGGGCTGTGCCTCCATAAGCTATTGCACATGAATTGAATTTAACAGTCTTCACATACGCCTCATAGTTAGTATCCGCACAACAAAATGCAATAGCTTATGGAGGCACAGCCCCTGATGAAAAATGTGAAACGATTGGGCAACCGTCGGGCGAGTATGATAGGTGCTTTCCTTTTTTTGGGCATTGTATGCACGTTTAGCACTTTATTGGTTTAAAAACCATTTGCATAGCTTGTATGGAATCCCAGTAATCGCTGAAATTTGTAAATGGGAGTCCTGAAGCTTTAGTTTTAGGCCTTGTATTTCCCTGTGGCAATGGGCATGGTCTGCATTTTCATCTAGGGTGGAGGTCTGCATGGTGAGCTCCCTAGCCAAATTTTTTAAACTTGGAACCTGGCTTGGCTTGCTTGTACTTTAAAGCTGCAATTTGTGTTTGCATGTGACCTTCCTGAGCTATTTGCTTTTGGATATGCTCTTTTAAAGAGTCTGACTGATACTGTAAGCAAGAATTTTGTGTTGCTAAGAACTCCTTTTCATGTTCTAATAAGGAACATTCTTTCTCTTTGGCTACCAATTTCTCTTTCAAAGTTTCATTTTCCTTTATCATTTTTTAATATACGGACCATGTTAACCAAAGATAAGCCGCATTCCTTTTGCGCTCTGATTTCACAGAATACAATGAGCAGTATGTTTGAAATTTCGATTCAACATCACAGATAGAGATTGTCATCCGATACACAGGAAGTCCATGGGTTAGGCCCAGATGATACTACACACTAGCTGAATAAGGTGGGATTTTCTACACCTAAAATAGGGGGTTTCTGCAGTGGCGTACCTAGGGGGGGGCGGGCCGCCCCGGGTACCAGCCCTAAGGGGGTGTTCCCGGCCTTGCCGTTCAGTCCCCCGCCACCCCCGAAGGACCGCTCGCCCCCCTGGCCTCCCCGCACCACCTATGAACAGCCGCAGCAGGATCGCGAAGTCAGCGTCAGCATCCCTGCGCTGCTTCCTACGACGCGATCCCGCCCCTCCTCTGACGTCAGAGGAGGGGCGGGACCGTGGCGCAGGAAGCAGCAGGGATCGCTGACGCTGACTTCGCGATCCTGCTGCGGCTGTTCATAGGTGGTGCGGGGCGGCCAGGGGGGCGAGCGGTCCTTCGGGGGTGGCGGGGGACTGAACGGCAAGGCCGGGAACACCCCCTTAGGGCTGGTACCCGACGCTGACTTCGCGATCCTGCTGCGGCTGTTCATAGGTGGTGCGGGGAGTCCAGGGGGGCGAGCGGTCCTTCGGGGTGGGTCGGGGCATCAGGCCTTCAGGGAGGGGCGGGCGGGCAGGCAAGCAGGCTTTCAAGGGGGAGGGGGGTGACAGGCAGGCAGGCAGGCCTTCAAGGGGGGACAGGCCTTCGGGGGGGGGTGCAGACATTCAAGGGGTGCAGGCCTTCAAGGGGGGCAGGCAGGCCTTCAGGGGGGTGCAGACCTTCGGGGGGGGTGTAGGCCTTTGGGGGGGTGCAGACCTTCAAGGGGGTGCAGGCCTTCAAGGGGGGAAAGGCAGGCAGGCCTTCAAGGGGGGGACAGGCCTACAAGGGGGGGGGACAGGCCTACAAGGGGGGGGGACAGGCCTACAAGGGGGGGACAGGCCTTCAAGGGGGGGTGCAGGCCTTCAAGGGGGGGTGCAGGCCTTCAAGGGGGGTGCAGGCCTTCAAGGGGGGAAAGGCAGGCAGGCCTTCAAGGGGGGGACAGGCCTACAAGGGGGGGGACAGGCCTACAAGGGGGGGGACAGGCCTTCAAGGGGGGGTGCAGGCCTTCAAGGGGGGGTGCAGGCCTTCAAGGGGGGTGCAGGCCTTCAAGGGGGAGACAGGCCTTCAAGGGGGGGAAAGGCAGGCAGGCAGGCCTTAAAGGGGGGACAGGCCTACAAGGGGGTGGGACAGGCCTTCAAGGGGGGGACAGGCCTTCGGGGGGGTGCAGACCTTCAAGGGAGTGCAGGCCTTCGGGGGGGGGGTGCAGTCCTTCAGGGGTGGGGTTTAGGCCTTCAGAGGGGGACAGACCTTCGGGTGGGAGGTAAAGTCCTTCGGGGGGTGCAGGTCTTCAGGGGTGGGGTGTAGCCCTTCGGAGGGGGGACAGACCTTCGGGGGAGGGGGGTCCTGGTGTAAAAGTACACAGAGGGAGAGAGGGGAGGGGGGGTTCAAAGATACATGCATATGCCAGACTTTGGGGGTTAGAAATAATGGGTCTAAAAACAGAGGAGTGGGAGAGAGATGGTGCATAATGGGATTTAGGGAGGGAAGGAACAGAAAGGGAGAGAACTTGGAAACAGGGGATGGTGTGGAGGGGGGATAGAGATACTGGATAGGAGGATAGTTGGGAACAGAAAGGGAGAGATGGTGGATCCTGGGGTGGTGGGGAGTTGAGAAAAGGTGAATCTGTGGATGGAGACAAAAAAAAGGAAAGATGCCAGATCTCCGGGAGAGGGAAGGGAAACGGAAGGGGAGAACAGAGATGGCAGACGGATGGTTAGCACGGAGAAAGGAGACCCTGGCAAGCAAGACAACAAGAGCCTGGGACCAACAAGATTTGAATATTGATCAGAGAACAAAAGGTAGAAAAAAATAATTTTATTTTCTGTTTTGTGATTACAATATGTTAGAAACCGTTTCTGTGTGGAGCCCTCAGCATATGCTGCAGAATCGGTTCTCTTTTTACGCCAGAACATTTTTATACCCTGAATTAATATACTTTCAATAATTTCTTATTTTCTTTAAAGCACAAAGCAAACAATACAATTCCTATTTACTTTTCTATTTTCCTTTAAAGCACTAAGCAGCACAATAATAAACGTTTTCTTACTTTAAGGGCTCCTTTTACAAAGCCGCGCTAGCAGTTTTATCGCATGCACCGGATTAGCACACGCTATAGCATACACTAGCTGGAAATCTACCACCTGCTCAAAAGGAGGCGGTAGCGGCTAGCGTGTGCGGCTTTGTAAAAGGAGCCCTAACTCTTAGAAAATAAATTTTGTCTTGTACTATTAATCTTGCCCGCACATTCTGCACCGTTAAAATATGTTATAAAATTATTATTTAATGGATGGAACTCCACCAATCATATATATCCCTCTCTCTGGCTTAGAGAAATATCCTATATAATAAAACGCTAGCCGCGCATGCGCACTCAGACCTGCGTGATCTGTAATCCCTGATCCATAGGTCCGTGGCCAGAGTGCGTATGCGGTGGACAGATCGGGAAAGCACAGCACAGCCGGCGACTCCCCCCCCTCCCGCCCTCACTCACTGCCAAAACCACCACCTCCTCCTTCTCGCCGGCTCACCCGCTTTTAAAAATGAAGAGAAAAGCGCTGCACTGCGCTAACGCTGGCTTTGCTGTCTTCTGTCCACTGCGGCCCGCCCTCTCTGACTACTTCCTGTTTCCGCTAGGGTTGGCCGCAGTGGATAGAAGACGCCAAAGCCAGCTGCTGTAGCTGCCGATCCCCGTTCCTCCGGGGGAGGGGGTCTGGGAGGAGAGGGTTCACGGCCACTCAGCACCCCCACCGAGGAGCCCAGCAACTTTCCGCTGCCCGGGACCCGAGTCATTTGCCGCCCCCTCCTCTTCCCTTACCACGGGCCCGACTAACGATTTAAGCAGCGTGTGCAACAGTCTTCACACGCTGCTTTGGGCCCTTCTACTGCCCTGATTTGCTCCGGATGTGCCACAGTAAATCAGGGCAGTAGAAGGACCCGAAGCAGCGTGTGAAGACTGCTGCACACGCTGCTTAAATCGCCAGTCGGGCCCGCGGTAAGGAAAGGGAAGGGGGGGTGGCAAAGGACTCGGGCCCGCGTTTGTAGTCGCGACTGTGGGAAGGGAAAGGGGGTAGAGGAAACGCTAATGCTGCTGCACAGGGAACTGGAGGAAGGGAGACAGAAAGACAAGAAGAAAGACACAGGGGCAGGTGCACAGGGAACTGGTATGGGGGAGGGAAATGGAGGGGGAAGGAATGCTGCTTTGGACAGACAGATAGAGGGAGGAAGGGAGACAGAAAGACAAGAAGAAAGACACAGGGGCAGGTGCACAGGGAACTGGTGTGGGGGGAAGGAAATGGAAGGGGAGGGAATGCTGCTTTGGACAGACAGACAGAGGGAGGAAGGGAGACAGAAAGACAAGAAGAAAGACACAGGGGCAGATGCACAGGGAACTGGTGTGGGGGGAGGGAAATGGAGGGGGAGGGAATGCTGCTTCGGACAGACAGACAGAGGGAGGAAGGGAGACAGAAAGAAAAGAAGAAAGACACAGGGGCAGGGAGATATACAGAAAGACAAACAGACAAAGGGGGCCAGGGACAGAGACAGACAAAAAGAAAGACAGCGGGAGTCACGTCAGGAGGGGTGCGGGATGCCGCAGAGGGAACTTTTCCAATGGGTGCAACTGGGCGGCTGTCGGGAGCCTCTGATCAGAGGCAGAGCAAGGTAAGTGTATCATAGGGATAAGAAGGAGGAGGGGGGGAGAAAAAGGAAGGGATGCCTACTGCTGGACAGGGGGAGAAGGAAAGAGGTGCTGATGGACAGGGGGGGTGAAGAAAAAGGAACGGAGGCCTAATGTTGGACAGGGGGAGAAGGAAGGTGCTGCTGGACAGGGGGGAGGTAAAACAAAGGGAGAAGGGCTGCTGCTGCAAAAGGAGAGCTGTGAAGGGGTGGTGGTGGACACAGGGGAGGTAAAAGGAAGGGAGAATGGACAGGGGGAGCAGGCAAGGGGTGGTGATGGACAACCAAGGAAAAAGAAAGACAGAAAGAAAGAAAGCGGCTAAGGAGAGAGAGAGAGAGAGAAAGAAATAGAGAGAGACACACACATATATTCTAGCACCCGTTAATGTAACGGGCTATAAGACTAGTATATTATAAATAAACTATTTATTTGGGGAAAGTTAGCTTGCTTGATTAAAACTTAGCTCTGTAACAGGGCAGCCCCACTGAAACCGGGAGCATTCCCAACAAAAAAACTGTCCTCCTGCCGCAGGAAGGAACTTCGGGCCGCGTGGGAGTCCAGCTCCGCCTCCCGAAGTCCCCTGCAGAGCAGCTCACACAGCTCTTCTCTTCAGGGCAGCCCCACTGAAACCAGGAGCTGTCCCAACGAAAAAACTGTCCTCCTGCCGCAGGAAGGAACCTCGGGCCGTGTGGGAGTCCAGCTCCGCCCGAATCCCCTGCGAGTTTCATTGTTTTTTCTTCAGGAGCAGCCCTCTGCCATCGGGTGCTGATCCTCACATTCAACCTGCGACTCGGGCCGCGTGGGAGCCCTGCTCCGTACTCGAATCCCCTGCTAACTTCACCGGATTTCTTCAGAAGCAGCCCTCTGCCATCGGGTGCTGCTCCTAACTTCAACTTGAGTCTCGGGCCGCGTGAGAGCCCTGCTCCGCCCCCGAAACCCCTACAGTTTCGCCTGACCTCCTCAGGAGCAGCTCCCCTGCCTTCGGGTGCTGCTCCTCACTTCTCAGCCCGGCAACTTCGGGCAGCTGCCCATGCCCAACTTTTTAACTGGCAACGTATACATTTAACTTGACCCCCCCTGGTCGGCAAATCCCAATTAAAAAAAAAAAAAGTTAAACCGACCCCAGGATACACTCCTTGTCTTATCTTTAACTGCACTGCCTGTTTCTTTCAACTCTCTCTTCCCCTTCCCCTCCTCCTGGCAAATTCTCTGACTAACCCTTCTCATTGGCCCACCTGACTCCAACCATGAAGCCTTCACTCTGGCCCCTTATCCTCCTTCTCCTCTCCCTCACAAACACTTCCCACTCTCAAAAACCTCTCCCCCCAAACTCTCCCAATACCACATTCATCAACAACACCTGTCCTGGCCTCAGAATCCCCACGCTAGTACCCACCAGACCCCATCACTTCAAAAAACACCGAGGAGCTAACCTCACCTCCTTGAAACCTGTTCCCCCAGCAAACCTACCCAACCTTACCTCAGACTCTCTCACCCCAGTCCCTACCCTCTATTGTAACGCCAGATCCGTCAGAAATAAGACCCAAATAATAAGAGATTTACTCGAGGATCGTGATCCGGGTTTTCTGTGCATCTCTGAATCATGGATCGAAAAAGATGACTTACTCACTCAAAATGAACTCTGTCCCCCAGGCTACCATGGTCTTTTCTCCCCTAGAATAAACCGGAAAGGAGGAGGTCTTGCCCTTCTCTACAAATCATTCTTTAATGTTGAGCTTCTTGAAAAGGGCAGCCATCCTTCCTTAGAATTCATGTTAGCTTCAATAAATGACGAACTTCATCCCCACCCATTAGGCATCCTGTTACTTTACCGCCCTCCCACCCCCTGGAACAAATCCTCTGAAATTGTTCTTGAGATCATAACAAGGGCCTATCTAAAATTCCAAAGACTACTGATCATTGGCGACATAAACCTTCACCTAGAGGACAACACCAACAAGGACACAATTGATTTCAAAGACTTCCTCATTTCTTTAGGCTTCACCGCCCCACCGCCCACCCCTACCCACGAAAAGAGGCACTCCATTGACATCATCAGCTTTCTTGACCTGACTGAGCACAAAACCTCCACTGTCGAGACCCGTTGGGAACCTGTCCCCTGGTCTGATCACCTCCTAGGCTCTTTTTGCCTCCCTGTCTTCATGTCAGCCCTTGGTACCCCTACCCGAGCCTCAAACTCCATCACCTACCGCAAAAAAATCACTAGTGAACTATTCTGGTCCCAGTTCCTCAACAAATTCCCTCCTCTTCCCACTCACACGGACCCAGACGCATTCTGGCACAACTGGGTGACTCTTTCGGAAACCACGTACTGTGCTCTTGCCCCTCTAGCCACTAAATCCATCTCCTACTCTCACAAGGCCCCCTGGTATCTCCCATACCACAGGGAATTAAAACAGAAATGCTGAGCCCTAGAGCGAAGATGGAAAAAATCGAAATCCCCTTCAGATAGGCAATCCTGGAGAGAAAACATCAAATCCTACAACTCCATACTAAAAAAAGCTAGGAAGATCTTCTATGGAGATAAAATCTCCAGATCAAAAAACCAAAACAGTACACTCTTCCACATCTGGTGAAACCTAACTTCTAAAAATGACTCCTCCCCCTCCCCCACCCTCCCATCTCCAAATGACTTAGCCAATTTTTTCAACGAGAAGATCACTACCATAAAGAGTTCGTTCCCCCCAGCTATTTCTTACAACTCTCTTCCACTGAAAGACTCCGACCCTATCCCTGCTGACAGATCATGGACTACTTTCGAACCTGTATCCGAACCCCAGATCTTTAAACTCTGCCTGAAACTTAAATCCTGCAAGTGCATCCTAGATCCTTTCCCATCTTACCTCTACGAAAACATCCCAGCGCAGGCCATCTCTTCCCTTACAAACTTTATAAACAAAGCTTTACTATCGGGCCTGTTCTCCTCAGAAATGGGCCACATTGCCTTATCCCCTCTTCTGAAAAAAGCCGATCTTGACCCTTCCTTACCATCGAACTACCGCCCCATAGCCAACATCCCTCTTTTAACAAAACTTCTGGAGACCATAGTCGCTACCCAGTTCTCCTCTTACCTAGAGAGATTCTCCATCCTCCAACACTACCAATTCGGATTTAGGCCCAACTTCAGCACCGAGTCCCTCCTAGTTTCCTTAATCTCAAAGGTGCAACAACTACACACCCGAAACAAATTTGCTGTTCTCCTACAGTTCGATCTCTCCGCAGCTTTCGACGTCGTGCACCACGACATACTAATCTACCAACTTTCCGAGATAGGAATAGACTCCTTTGTCCTAAAGTGGTTCTCAAACTTCCTTCGCGCACGTTCCTACATTGTCAACGCAAACGGCTCCAAATCCGCTTCGTGGACACCATCCTGCGGTGTCCCACAGGGTTCTCCCCTATCCCCTATCCTCTTCAACATGTATATGACCTCCCTGAAGCTTCTCAAACTATCCCCCCTTGAAACAATATACACATATGCAGACGATATCCTTATCCTCCTCGAAACAGACCAAAACCTTACAAACCTCCAAGAGAACATCACCTCATGCATAATGAGACTTCATGCCTGGTCCCTCTCTGTTCAGATGAAATTAAATGAATCAAAGACAAAACTACTCTGGCTCAAAGTTAGTACACCTGCCCACCCTCTTCACTCTACCCACAGGTCCCGCTCTTCACCTTGAGTTCTCAAGCAAGGTCCTCGGCATCATTATCGATTCCTCCCTCTCCCTCAACGATCACCTGAATTCCTTGGCAAAATCATGTTTTTTCAGCCTCCACATGCTGAGGAAAGTTAGATCCTATTTCCACCAAAAACACTTTACCGTCCTGGTACAATCCATCATCTTATCCAAACTCGATTACTGTAATGCCATTTACCTATGCCTAACAAAAAAAAGTCTTCACAGACTCCAGCTCATCCAGAATACTGCGGCCAAATTGATTTTTGCTAAATGCAAATTTGATCACGTCTCCCCCTTACTTACCAATCTTCACTGGCTCCCGGTACTTTCCAGAATTCACTTCAAATGCTCCTGTCTGGCTTTCAAGATAATTCATGGCATCCTTCCGCCACTAATCCCTCTATCCTTCCTCACCCAAACGCCTGCTACCACCAGATCCGCCCACAGACATAACTATCCTTCCCCTCTCTACATGGCATCCCCCACGCAGGCAAACTGGGAAGATCCCTCCTCTCCAAAATCACGGGCCTTTGGAACGATCTCACTATCCCACTGCGGAACCTGGGCTCCCTCCAACTGTTCCGAAAACAACTGAAAACCTGGCTTTTCTCTAATATATAACATCTCCTGCTTACTTCCCCTCTTTTTCATATGCTCTTGTAAACTCTCTCTCCCCTCTCTTCTTGTATTTTTAAGCTTTGTAAACCGTGTCGAGGTCCGCTTCCGTGGAGATGATGCGGTATATAAACTTAAGGCTTAGTTTAGTTTAGTTTAGTTTAACAATAATTTAATATATATATGTGAATATTTATTCAAGAACTAAGACTCAGAACATTTATTTTAATTTCATTTTGAAAATAATATCAAGCAGTTTACATCTGTTTAGGAAACACGAAGAAAATTACTAAATAATATCATTTCATAAAGAAGTGTTAATAATAATGACACATCTTCTTATACCCCAAGATCAGAAACCAATGAGTGATGTCTAAAGCAGGGGTAGGGAACTCCGGTCCTCGAGAGCCATATTCTAGTCGGGTTTTCAGGATTTCCCCAATGAATATGCATGAGATCTATTTGCATGCACTGCTTTCAATGCATATTCATTGGGGAAATCCTGAAAACCCGACTGGAATACGGCTCTCGAGGACCAGAGTTCCCTACCCCTGGTCTAAAGCTATATGACTTCAATAATTTACACATAAATCAAATAACAAAAAATGGCTTTTTGGATTAACTCCTATACTATAATACCCATTTATTGCATGATAACATTCTTCAAGTCTAGAAAGTTCCTGAGGTGTTCTGGAACAAAAATGGTTTTTCATCCCTAAATATTTTATGAGGCATTTACAGGGATAAGCTAGTTGAAAAGTGGCTCCAAGGACTTTCACATCTTGCCTCATTACAAGAAACAGCATTCTCCTCTCTTGTGTCTCTTTATTAACATCGGGATATATCCAAATACGCTGTCCCATAAAAGGAACCTGGGTTTTATGAAAATAAAGCTTCAATGCAGCGTTAAGGTCTTGTTGGAATACATATGAGATGAGTAGGGTAGTTCTTTCCTCAATTTTTGTTATAGAAGTTTCCAAAATCTCTGAAATATTCCCCAAATCAGGTAATTGGGGTGAAAACCCTTGTTTTGCTCCTGGTATTTCGCTCCCTAACTTCTTTGTAGCAGAAGATATATAATAGATTTTATTCAAAGGAGGAATGAGATCAGGAGCGAATCCCAGAATTTGTACCAAATAGTAATTAAATAGTTCAACTGAGGAAACTTCTGACATCTTTGGAAAGTTCAGTAATCTCAGGTTTAAATGTCTATTATAGTTCTCTAATTGCTCTATCTTCCTATGTACCAATAGTTAATTTTTTTAATAAACTAGCATTTGCAGTTTTTAGAGCAGTAATTTCTTCATTTACAACTCAAATTTTGATTTAATTTTCCTTTTTAAAATCTTCAACTGTTTTTGTCAGAGTCTACCTTTGTCACCAAGGAAGTTGTTTCATCCGCTGTTCTCCACATGGTTCCATCCATTCTCTGGATTGCTTTCCAGACATCAAGCAGGGTCACCTCTGGGGGTTCGAAAGATCCAAAAGGCTAACTTTTTTACTTGCTTGTATTGTATTCCCCACTGCTACTCCTTCTTCCGTCCTGCTCCCCTCACTAGAGATCATTTCTCTGAACATTTATAAGCAAACTGAAAATTTATTTAAAAGCATTAAAATCAAGCAGGTAGAGCAGTAGGATCATTAAGCAAAGATAATAGTATTACAAATTTATACTAAGGTCAAATGATTTAAGTTTACTCACAAATGCTGGTTGAACAGTCTTTAGAAGGCCACCCTGTAGGCCCAAGCACATGTTTAGAAGCACATGGTTGCAGAGGGGAGAGTGATATTGCAGCATGGTGATCCAGCGCTGGTCCGAAGGAAGAAGAAAAGAGAGAAAGCTCTGGGACATCTTCTGGTTTTATAGATGTGGGTGGATTGAAACTCAGGGGTAGTCTCTGGCATCACATCCAATCATAATGCAGTGCATCACATCTGATCATGGAGCAGTCCAGCCTTTATCTCGGTGATGTCATGAGATTTTCTTGCAGGGCTAAATGGCTCAGTCATTTTACTGCCACACCTAGTCTTTTGTGTATTGGCCTGAGCTGCTGCATCTGGCTTGTAACATTGTCTGAAGGTAAAAATAGCTCAGTCCTTTTCTTTTGTAATAGGTGCATTTAACACAACACCTAGAAAAGATGGCTGAAGGCAGGTTTCAAAACTTTTCTTTACTTTGTCATTTCAAGCAAATTTAAATAATTTACCTCCAACAACTAAAAATAATAATTGGGAATATAAGGTAAAAGCACATATTCTATTAAGGATGCAATTACTATAATAAGCTATATCCAAAATACTTATTAAACCTTGAAAGAAAGGAAGAGAAAGGGGGAGAGGGAAAAGGGAGACCATTTTGTGTATGGAGTGTAGTATATGACAAAGTGGTATTTGCAGATATCATGCTACACTAGCTTTCGCCATCACCTTTTCAACCTGTTTGGCCACCTTAAGATCATCACATACAATCACACCCATGTCCCATTCTTCCGTCATGCCCATAAGTTCTTCACCCCCTAAACTGTACCGTTCCCTCTGGTTTTTGCAGCCCAAATGCATGACCTTGTATTTCTTAGCATTAAATTTTATCTGCCAAATTTCAGACCATTCTTCAAGCTTCACTAGGTCTTTCTTCATGTTATTCACACCCGACAAACCCTTCAGCTATATAATTTATAAAAATGTTAAAAAGAACAGGCCTTGAGGCACACCACTGGTAACATCCCTTTCCTCAAAGCGATCTCCACTGATCACTAGCTGACCGAGTCCGTCACCTTGGGACCCATCCTAAGGGCACTCCATTTATTTATTAGATGTCTGTGTGGAACACTGTCAAAGGCTTTGCTAAAATCTAAATACACCACATCTAGTGCACATCCTCTATCCAATTCTCTGGTCACCCAGTCAAAGAAATTGATCAAATTTTTCTGACAAGACCTACCTCTAGTGAATCCATGTTGCCTCCAGTCCTGTAATCCACAGGATTCCAGAAACTTGACCATTCTCTGTTTTAAAAGCGTTTTCATTAATTTGCTACCACAGAAGTCAGACTTACCGGCCTGTAATTCCCTACTTCTTCCTTACTTCCACTTTTGTGGAGAGGGACTATGTCTGCCTTCTCCAGTTCTTCGGTACCACTCCCGACTCTAGACTCATTGAAAAGGTCAGTCAGCGGATGCGATCAGATGTATGTCCCATCACGTGTGAGAGTACCTTTCTGAGGGAGGGCTACACCAAAGTCTACCCCTCCTCAGAATTCCCATGGGAAATAGGTAAACAGGGTTAAACAGAGAATAACTGGGTTCAACTAGTTCCTAATGGGGTGGTTCTAGTCATAGAGAAAGACTAGGTGGGTGGTGTCGGGAACCAGCTACCCTAGTTCCCTGGAGTATTGTGTTGCCCAATAGTAAAGATTGAATAGCCTTGTCATTGGACTTGAATAACTAATTTGCATCCTAATTTGCATAAGACAGTGGATTGCAGAGAAAAGGGGTGATTTATACAGAAAAGAGACTCCTAAAGCCTTAAACTGGACTCCTGATAGGGAGAGGAGCCTTTGCTTGTACCCCCCTTTAATTCTCAGGAGACATTTTGAAGGGTCAAGAGGGACCTCACCCTGAACTGAAAGGGAGGTTGGTTAATGGACTCCCAGCAGAAAGGAGCATGGTTTGAGTTCTTGGACACAAGAGCTCCAGGGTGACTGTCGAGAGGAGGAATGCTGGCTTTGGCCTAACACTTGGTAAGCCCAAAACCTCGGAGCATCTGAGCTCCAGCTAGTTAGGACCCCAGTAGGTAATACATGGACACTCGGCCTATACCCCGGTAGGCGGTGTATGGACACTCAGCCTACACCTTCAGATAGGTGAGGCATGACAACGGAGCTACTAGAATTTCCGTAAGTTCCTTCAGCACCCTAGGATGTACACCATCCGGCCCCATCACTTTATCTACCTTTATTTTAGCTAGCTCCTCACGAACACCACCTCCATCCCTATTCACATTTGTCTTCTGAGGTCCCGCTCCCGGCGCTTCAGCCGTGAACACAGAACAGAAATATTTGTTAAGCAATTTGGCCTTTTCTTTATCAGCTTCTTACATATTCCTCCCCTTCACCTTTGAGTCTCACAATGCAACTTTTGCAATTCTTCCTATCACTAATATATCTAAAAAAATGTCTTGTTTCCACCGTTTTACCATATTGGCTATTTTTTCTTCCATTTGCATCTTTGCTTTCCTGACTACACGACCAGCCTCTCTTAACTTTTTCAGTTATTTTTGCCTGTCTTCCTCTTTCTGCGATCTTTTCTAGTTTATGAAAGCTAACCTCTTATTCCTTACCTTCTCAGCTACTACTTTTGTGAACCAAAGTGGCCTTCTTTTCCTCTTACTTTTACTTACTTGTCTCACAAAAAGGTTTGTCGCCCTTACAATTGCTCCTTTCAGTTTTGCCCACTGCATTTCCACTCCTTCCAGACATTCCCACCCAGACAACAATTACTTGATGTAAATCCCCATCCAGACAAAGTTAGTTTTTTTAGTCTAAACCTTTGCTTTTGAATGAGCCCTCTCTATACCCATCTTAATATTAAACCGTATCATGCAGTGATCACTGGATGCCAGTTGATTACCCACTGTAACATCAGAAACACTTTCCCTGTTTGTAAGCACTAAGTCCAGTATGACCCCATCCCGCTTGGATTCCATTATCAACTGCTGGAACAATTCTCCTTGTAGAGAATCCAGGATCTCCATACTTCTAGAAGACCCCACAATAGGGATATCCCAATCAACTTCCAGCATGTTAAAACCACCTATTAGCGAGACTTCCCCTTTTTTCAAAAAAAAAAAATATATATATATATATTTTTACATTTTAAAATACATCAGACATCATTATATTGCTTCTTTGCCATCCTGTCATTTGATTGCCTCTTGTCAAGAGCTACTGTCCATGACTTTTACCCTTGGATCTCAGCTCAATGTTCCCCTTAAATTTCATCATAGACATTTGAAGAATGAATCCCCCATGCTTGACCATATTAAACTCAGAGACGCTTGGGCTCATGATCTTTTGGTAGTATTGCCTGATGATGTTATTCTTTGTGCTGTACGCAAACTGTCTGCCTTTCGCAAATATACTACCTTTTGGGAACAACATTACAAAGTGGTTTTATGCTTGTACATCTCTCCTAAAAGGGCTCACCTTTCGGGGTTCCGAACCTCTGCTGCTTGTCCCTATTGTGACGCTCCTGAAGGTTTGGGACATATGTTCTGGATTTTTGGGAAGCTGTTTTTCTTTTTGTGGAAAATATTTGGAATGTTGCTATCCGACATTCCCCATTGCTTATTTTTGGTATTTCCCTACATTTTTCACTTCGACGACCAGGGATTTCTTCGGTGTACTGCATTTCTTCGGTGGACTGTGGTGATAGATCTCAAGTGTATTCTGCTCACATGGCTGGAAAGGAAGGGACCTGATTAGGAGTAGAATCCGGGAGGTGGCCCAGTTCAAAATTAGATACTATGCTGGGTCTCTGAATGCGGTTAAGCAGCACTACGTCAGTTTGTGGGAGAGACTGCGCGACTTTGTGTCATCGTGAGGGCTTGAGAGGGGAGCCCTGGCTTAGGCCTTCTCCTCCATGACCAGCTACACTGTGCCTTTGTTTTGTTTTGCTTTTCTTTGCTTTGCTTTTACTTGGTGCCTTGGGGATGGGGGGTTGGTAGGGTGGGGGGTTCTGGAGTGTATGGGGGGATATGTGTTCTGCTGAGTGGTGTGGATGTGGTAGTGTGTGAGGTGGTGCTTGCTGTGCAGGGTCCTTTTTGGGACACTTATTTCAAAAAGGTGAATGGTCACTGTATCTGCTCTACGACTTTCTCGTCCCCCTTTGTGTCCTATTCTGCCCCTCTTTAGGTCAACCCCAGTTTTATATCCTTGTTGTTCCCCTTTTTGATTCTTGGCGGGGTTTACTTCGGGGGCTCGTTGTATGTCCTTGTTTCCTACCACTTATATTGGATCTTTTTTTGTATTTCTGCTGTTTGAGATTTGTATCCTGTTGAGCGGTGTACTTTTCACTGTCAATAAAAATAAGTTAAAAAAAAAAAAAAAAGGAAGGGACCTGATTATTCCCTTTGGCGACGTTGCCTGATCAACCTGTTGATGCGGGAATGTAGAGATATACAGGACTTTTCTTTACTCTTGGGACGTACTTTTCAACGTACCTGGGAGCCATTTTGGAACACTATGACTCTGGTGGCACATAGCCGCCTCTTGAATTGCTGATTTATTACTTTAATCGACTTCCTGAACCTGTTGATTATTTTAGCTATATTTGTTTTCTGCTCTTGCTTGGATATTTTGGGTTTGTCTAGAAGGACTGGGGAGGGGGGGTGGGGTGGGGGGTTGGGAGGGGAATGTACTTTGATTGTATCTTGAGCTGCATTTGTTGTATGCTGAATCTTGTTGCTTGTTATTGGTATGTCTTATTTTCTATCCTCGTTGATGATACTGTGGGGGGGGGGGGGGTACATGGGGTTTTGTATGTAGGGGTGGTTCTGTAGTACTGTTTCTTGTTACCTAAAAGCGAGCTTGTTTTCTCTCTCTTGCTGTTCTTGTGCCTTCCCATGTTCAGCTCAATAAAATATATTTGACAATAATACATCAAAGATAAACTTTGAAGGAAATACAGGATTCTTACAAAGAAGAAAAAATAAAGTCATTTACATTACTAATCCAGTCCACATAACTGGGAGAAAGAGACAACAATTTCCACGGAAAGGTGGATTCAAATAGTTAACAAAATAAAATGAAGGAAAAAAAGGCTAGTTAATCTAATTCAAAGGACTAGTAAGATATTATTAAGCATTAACATCAGCATTTGAGGTTCTGGAGATAGCTTTCCCTTCTAAGAAAAATTGTAGTTGTTCTGGTTCATAGAAGACATATCTATTATTCTGGTAGAATATACAACATTTGCAGGGGAAACGCAATTGGAAGATAACTCCTAATTTTAATACAGATTGACGATAAGACAGAAATTTCTTTCATCTAGGCTGCTTCCATTTAGACACATCAGGGAATATAGCAATTTTGGAGCCAAAAAATTCAACTTTTTCTGATTTATAAAACAAACAAAAAATGGCTTCCTTATCCTGTATGTCACTAAAAGCATAGCCCTAGTTGCAATTTCCATTTGAGATAATTCTAGAAGCCCTGTAAGGTCAGCCGCACTTCCTTCAGATTTAACCAAGTTAATATAGTACAATTTTTGTACAGGAGTGATATTCATCTCTGAATATTTCAAAACTGTTATCAAAATTTTTGAAACAAATATTTGGGGGAAAAAAATCTGGAAACTGGAAAATTTAACAAGTACAAATTTCAATTCCTATTTCCAGATTTTCTATTTTTCTTATTAGCATATTTTTGTCCCTCAAATGCTGGTTAGTCTGAACTTTTATTTCATAGACAGTTTTTTCAAAAGAGTCCATTCTAAGAGATTGTTCCTGAAGATTTTTATCCAAAGTATTTATGTTTAGAGGAATTTGTAGCAGTATACACAAAAAGGGAGCATACCTGATATAAGCTTTCAATAGCTCTCCATAATGCGTCCATATTCATCACAGAAGGCTTTATCAATGGTTTAAGAGCTAATAAATTATTTTTCTCTGCATTCTGGCCAGAAGAGATCTGTCCCACTTCTCCACTTCCTCCAAACACTGCTTGTAAGCTGAGTACTTCACGCATGAGCGCCTTAGGCATAGTGCCCAACTCAGCTGGATTTCTTTCCGGGGTCAGAGGCAATGCCGGAACTTCTATCGGTGAAAAAACTCTTAATGCCTCCTGTTGAAATGTCAGTGTCCCTTGATACTCCCCGGGCTGTGGAGGTACCTCTGGTCCAATTGGGCTCAATGAAGCCTCGTTGTCTAAGTCAGGGGTCTTCCCTCCCCCAACAGCAGATATGCCCTGATTAGCAGGGACAACAAAAGATGTTATTGTTTGTCATGGCGTAGAAGCAACAGAGGGATTAGGAGGAATTACCCTCTGTCTCTATTGTCATTAAAGCTGAAGAAAAAGAAACCTTCAGGTCAAACCTGTAAATAGAGGAAATTATATTCTCTCCCCAAAGTGATTCAGGAGCATCCTCTTGCGTGACCTACTCCATTGCCATCTTGATTCTTTCTCTAAAGTTAGAATTTGAGACTTCCCCTTTTTTAGATATATTCTGAATGTCTACTATTAAATCCATATCTACTTCTTCCGTCTGTGAAGGAGGCCTGTATATCACACCAATGTAAATATATTCACCATTCCCTCTTTCCAAAGTGATCCACAGTGCCTCTTCCTTGCCCTGCAGATCCTGTAATTGTGTGGCTTTAATATGATCTTTATTATTCAAAAAAAGTGCTGTGAAAAAGCTCAAAAAACTACTCAAAACAATTTCAATTACAGTATATAAAATAAAGTAATGAATGTGTTGAGACCACCAGAAACACACCGGTCATAGAGACAACTGACCAATGAACTGGAGAACCATCATAGCACACATCGTTCTCCCTATCACCACCAAAATCAAAAAGGACATACTAATAGGAGTAGCATAAGATTAAATGTATGCTAAAAATTAGTACTTGAACTGTATGGTCCACAACCAGCAAAATAATAGTAGGAAATAAATAAAGTACTTATCTGAATGTTGCTAGGTTGAAGATAGTCCAAATTATATGAACAGACCCGAATTCCAAGTCTGTCCTAAAATGTCTGTGCCGGATTATAGATTAGTGTCTATGCTGGTGAGTATCACCCAGTGAAATCAAAAAGTGTTCTTCCTAAACACCCATTGTGACTTAAAATAGTAAAGTCTCCACTCCCTGACTCAGGCCGAGTTTCAAAAGTTGCTTTCTTCAGGAGGAGTGACCAACGAGAGGTAAAAATTCCTGCACACAGCGGAGCTACGGCAGGCTACCAAGCAGTGCGGCAAACTGGAGCAGCGAAAAAGACGCCAAGTAATCCATAAGTAATCCATAGTATTCCATAGCATCTTTTTCGCTGCTCCAGTTTGGCGCACTGCTTGGTAGCCTGCTGTAGCTCTGCTGTGTGCAGGAATTTTTACCTCTTTCTGGTAGTCTGAACACATTCATCACTTTATGGTCAAATAATTTTTATTAAATATAAGAAAATAAAGACAGTGCATACACTTCCAAGTTTTACAAGATGAAACAATGAATCCCCCCTCCCCCCACCCCATCCCCCTCCCACCCAAACTGTGTCATTCTCTAAACAGCAAAACAAAGGACTAACAAAATTAAAGTTAACAGACTCAAGCATCAAAAATTCAAAAGACGACTCCGCGCCAAAGGAGTCATGGTGTTCCAAAAAGGCTCCCACGCCTTTTGAAAGAAATGCCCCCGAGGGGAGGAAATCTCCACAATGTCTCTGCGTTCCCACATCAAAAAATAAATCACTCAAGTCCTCCACAAGGGGATATCAGGAGCTTCTGCATCCAACCACTTCAGGAGAATACACTTCAACGCAATCGCCAGTGTTCATTTAAGAAAAGTGGAAGTACCCTGCTGCTGGGGATAGTAACTAGGAAGAATACCAAAAAGTAATAAAGGAGAACAACGTAATTTTATCTTCCAAATAGTGAAGATGCAGTCCCAAAAAGCCTCAACCAAAGGACAAGACCACAACATATGGCCCAAACTCGCCTCTGAACGGGAACAACGAGGACACTGAGCAGATGCCTGAAAACAAGCCAAATACGCTCTCTTAGGAGAAACATAGAGACACAACACCAATTTGTAATGTTGCTCCCAAAAAGTCATGTATTTCCGATAAACATTCAATTTCTTGATAGCTATTGAGACCACATCTTCAGGTAACAAAATTTGTAAATCTCAGGCCCAAGCATCCTGAAGCTTATTATGATCAAGCAAAGGGGACTCATCCTTCAAATGACGGTGATGGAACTTAAGAGGGACCAATTGCTGGGCTCCAATAGTATAGGCCGTAGACGACAATTCATGCCGAACTGCAGCCAGATCTCCCAAAGGCAGAGATTGAAGGTAATGCCGAATTTAGAAATACACAAATCTATCAGTTGAAGGTAAGCCAAATTCATTTTGTAATTCGGTAAAAGATTTAATGGTCCCATCATCCAACACAAGATGAAACAAATAATGAATCCCCCGTACTTCCCAACGAAGAAAAGCAGCAGTATCCCTACCAGGAAGAAAGGAAGGATTGAGACGTACAGGTAAGAAAGGAGAAACTTGAGACGAGACACCATGAAAGTGGCACACCCAATGCCAAACCTGCTTCAAAGAGCCATGTAAAACAGTGCAAGAAAGATTCCCCAGATGCCCAGAGGAGACACCGTGTAAAACCGCACTAAAATGTAGAGTCTGAAAACAAGAAAGTTCCAAGGGAGTGTTAGTAAAGTAAGTGGTGCCACGAAACAAATTATTAATATGATGCATACCCAGGGCCGGATTTAGATGAAAAGAGGCCCTAGGCTATTCCACTTATGAGGCCCTTTCACCTCCCATTTTTAAGATTGTAAATTACATGAGAGATAATAAAATACATCATTACTGTGATATATATCAATATGTTAAATGAAACATGTTGTTATTGGTACTAACCTTTATAAAAAATGTGACATGGATAATAAATAAACAAATGTCGAGAACACTTATTTGGACATTTATTCTCAGCACCATATATAGTATTTGTAACAATAACTAAACAAACATAACACACAACATTTACAAAGAAACAAAATTCAAATAATGAAAATCTTTGACTACGAAAATAAAATATGCAATAAAAATTATCATATTTTCTATCAAATTAAATTAAATATATTCAATACATTGAAGATTAAACCAAATTCAATTCAGATAAATTTATTTCATAATAATTCGCATTTAAAGTTTAAGTATGAATTATTATGAATTTTAAGTCTTAAACTAAACCAAAAATGGAACTTTATTCAAATAAAATCCAGATCACAATAAAGAAATATCAAATTGTATATCATATTAAATTTTATGTTAATAATTATTTTATTTAAGAACTGATTCAATCCAAGTATACATTTAAAACGAAATAGTAGATTAGAAGAATTTCTTTCTAAACTTTTTCACACAGAATTCTTCTATAAGTTCATCAAAATCTAATTTTCTGAAGGTCTCATTTTCGATGCACAAAATACTCAATGAAGACAACCTCGTCTGGGTCATTGTGCTTCTTAATTGATTTTTGATATTTTTAAGTCTTGAAAATGACTTTTCTTCAGTACAATTAGTGACTATTAAACTGAGAAACAGCCGTAAGATTGATTCCACATTGGGGAAGGCCACTTGAATATTTTCTTTGAATATTATTTGACACAAGTCTGTATGCGACAATGTGGAATTTTTTGAAGGTTTATGTGTTTGTCTCACATATGTGTGAAAATGAAATAGTTCTTCAGTAAGATTTTGGTTGACATCTTCTGGGTATTCTTGCATTAACAGCTCAACACCTCTTTGAAGTTCTACCTTTGATAATGTAAGATTAGCAAGAAAGGAAAATATTTTCACTACATCATCATAAACAGAAGCTCTTCTTCCTAAATTTGATTCTAGTGCATCTAATATAGGAATAAATGATTTAATCCTAAATTTATCTCTTGAAGAAAGTTCGTCTAAGGCATCAGGGTCAGATGAATTTTCGTAATTCCCTTGCCTTTTACTTATTATCCTTCTGGCAGTTCTATATTCAGTATTTGGCAACGTGTTTTTTGCTTGTTGCTCAAGTGCATCAAAATCTACCCTAATTCCACGTAAAATATCCAAAAGTGACCTGTACCAATCTGCACAACTACTAAGTAAAATATTAGGGCTTTGAAGAATTTTATTTACTTTTGAAAAATGTCTCAGTATTCGATTCCAGAAATGGAGCATAAACACGAATTCAAATTCTTCCATCTTCTCTAAAAGATTGTTGGCCCTCAATCTAGTATCACCCTTTGTATTATTATCTGAATGTAAATAATTGAGTGCATCAGTGATATCATTGTAATTTTCTAAAATAGCTTCTGTAGCTTTTGCATGTGCCTCCCACCTAGTGTCTGATAAATATTTAGGCACTTTAGAATGAGGTTTCAAATGTGATTTCAGAACTGCCCATCTTTTTGTGGAAGATGAAAAAAAAGATATAAACTTCGTTCACAACACCAAAAAAATTAACAGCATCAAGGCAACAATCAACAGCTGAACGACCTACTAAATTTAAAGAGTGACCAGCGCATGGAACAAATCTTGCAAACTTGTTTTTTTTGATAATTTTTTGCTGCATACCGTTGTATCTACCAGCCATATTGGCTGCATTATCATAAGACTGTCCTCGGCATTTTCTGAAATCAATTTCAAGTTCAGTAGTGATATAGTGATCTTTTAGCTTAAGGAAAGTTAAAAATCTCTCAGTTGGCAAACCGTCTTCAGATGACACATATCTAATAATTAAGGCCAACTGATCAGTATGAGATATGTCAGGAGTGGAATCTACTGAAAAGCTAAAATAGCCAGCCTTTTTCACTTCCGCCACAATTGTGTCTTTCACTTTATTTGCCATAAGTTGAATAATTTCCTCACATATAGTTTTAGACAGATATGAAGGTTTTCCTGAGCCAGTATTTCCATATCGATCGATATGATCTCTTAAAAATATTGGTCACCGTACCTTAAGAAGGATATGGCAATACTTGAGAGGGTCCAGAGGAGAGCGACACGAATGATTAAGGGCATGGAAAACCTTTCATACACTGAAAGATTGGAGAGACTGGGGCTCTTCTCCCTGGAAAAGCGGAGACTCAGAGGAGACATGATAGAGACCTACAAGATCATAAATGTCATAGAGAGAGTAGAGAGGGACAGATTCTTCAAACTTTCAAAACATAATAGAACAAGAGGGCATTTGGAAAAGTTTGAAGGAGACAGATTCAGAACGAATGCTAGGAAGTTTTTCTTTACCCAGCGTGTGGTGGACACCTGGAATGCGCTTCCAGAGGACGTAATAGGACAGAGTATGGTACTGGAGTTCAAGAAAGGATTGGACAATTTCCTGCTGGAAAAAGGGATAGAGGGATATAGATAGAGGGCTACTGCACAGGTCCTGGACCTGTTGGGCCGCCGCGTGAGCGGACTGCTGGGCACGATGGACCTCGGGTCTGACCCAGTGGAGGCATTGCTTATGTTCTTATGATCGAATTTTGCTACTAGTTCTAGAAGACCAAAGTAATTGCCGTTATTTGGAGTTCCAAACTTTTCATTGTCTCCTCTAAATGGTAAGCCTCGCTCTGCAAGAGTGCAAATTACAGCGAAAACTCTTTCTATAACGTAATGCCAGTATTGCTGCTCTTTTCTTATTTCTTCCTCTAGCTTTGAAGTTAAAGTTTTCCCTTTTGCTCTTGTTAAGTACGTTAACATAGCATTCCTATGATTGTCCGAATTTTCATGAGTTTGAATGATAGCAGGGTTTTTCCAATCATTAAACCCTTCAGAAGTTAATGCTGTTGCAGAAGATGCAATATTTGGAAAGAGTTTACAAACAAAGCAAAAAACACGGCCTTTTGAGGGAGAGTACACAAGCCATTCTAGGGTATATTTTTCTCCATTAGATTTTGTTGAATAAAAAATTGTTTTTGTACAAAATCTGGACTGATTCTTATATTCTCACTTAGAATTTAAAAATGGTCCACAGTGATACTGAACTTGAGTAGGGCCCTTCTCTACCCAATATGATACATCATTTTGCGATAAATTTGTCCACAAGCCAACATCTGTTACAGTAGACATATATTTGACATCACTATCTAAATTTACAACATCTTGAACATGGTGTTTCTCATTAGTTGTCTGAAAAAAATTCTGAATATTCGTATTATTTTCTTGTGGCTCGTTTGTATATTCGTGTTCAGTAAGTTGCTCTTGAATTAGTTCCATATTTTCACTTTGAGTTGGTGCAAAGGCCGTGTCCTCACATACAACGTGCTGCATTGCTTCCAATTGAGTAGTACTAGTTGGCACATGCATGTAAGCAGTAATCGGTGTTAGCTTCTTTGCCTCATACTCTTGTAGCTTCTTTTTCTTGCGTTTGCAAGCGCCACTTTCAAATCTTTTACTCATTCTTAGATTAGAATCTAGAACAAAATATTTGAGTTATTAATTATTGTGCATAAATAAAAGTTAATTATTTATTATTAATACAAAAAATAACATTTTACGTATTTGAACTGTGGTAAGTTTTCTTTTGTTTATCAAAATTTTCGATAAACAATTCATTTTCGAATAATAAATTGAAGTAAAACAAAAACTAATTTCCGTGAATAGTGCATCTCTTATAATAGTCATTGTTTATAAAATAATAAATGTTAATTTTATAATTTCTGAATTTCAAACACTAATCAATTTAAAAAATATTTCCAAAATAACTTTAATTCAATAATGAAACTAAATTATCATTTTTCAATCAAGATTGTATGGAACTGTTATTTTGTCTCATTGAAAAAAATAGCAATTATGAATAATGAATTATATATATACTAGTCTTTAAGCCCGTTACATTAACGGGTGCTAGAGTAGATGTCTGTCTGCCTGGGTATTTTTTTTCTTTGTCTCTCTCTCCTTGCACGCTGCCTGTCTGTCATTTTTTTCTGTCTGTGAATCTCCCTGTGTCCTTAGTGCCCCTTCCTATGTCCATAGTGCCCCCAGTGCATCCTTCCTCACCTCACCCCCCCTCCGATGCCCATCTGCCTCCCATCCCCCTTCCATTGAACACCCCCATGCCAGCCTGCATGCCTCCCATCCCCCTGAGCAGCATGTTTCATTGGAAACCAACCACCATGCCATCCTGCCTGCCTGCCTTCCATTAAACCCCCCCACCCCCCCTCCGATGCCAGCCTGTCTGCCTCCCATCCCCCTTCCACTGAAACCCCCCCATCCCACCCCCCGATGCCATCCTGCCTGCCTGCCTTCCATTGAACCCCCCCACCCCCCTCCGATGCCAGCCTGCCTGCTTCCCATACCTCTTCCACTGAAACCCCCACCCCACCCCGATGCCAATCTAGGCCGCCCTGTCCTGACGGATCCACGTTTTGCCTCTCTCCCTGTGGGGCTGGGCTTTGCCCATCTGTTTCCGGACTGACATATTTCCCTCTCTGATCCTCCTCCCAGGGCGAGAAAAAGAAAGGGAGAAGCTGAGTCGGCGCCCCGTTGCGGCCGGAGCCAGTTCCGATCCCGAAGCGGAACCGAGGTAACCAGGGAGCGGTTAAAACCTGAACCGGAGGCAGGATCAGACTGGGGACCGGCACGCGCCCCCACCCAGGGATGAGACCGATTCCCCTCCGGAGCCGGGAAAGGGGTGGGGGTGGAGAGAGGAGTAGTGGGATCCGATCCAGAGCTGGAGCATGTGTGTAATTCGGATTCCCCACCCCCAGCTGAATTTTGATGAGTCGCTGGCGCAGGCGCTGTGAGGAGTGACACAGAAGCATACCTCACGCCACCAGGACTCAAGATATTTCAACAGCGCATGCGCGCTCTAGGATTTTATTATTTATGATATAATCATGAAAATATAAAATAAAGCACGAAATATACATTTTAAAATATGCAAATTAAAACATATGTTAAGAACTTAATTAGAATTCTACGAAATGAAGATATTGTCACAAAAATTTTTTTTCAATAGTCTATAAACACTTCACTAAAGTATTGAACCTACTGAACTCAAAAGGCGAGAATCAAATGATCGTGTACGCAATCCTAAAATAAGAATCTTTTCTAATAATATTAACACGTGTTTCATATTATCGAAGTAACATGAATATAAACGAACGTCGGGATATCAATTGTTTGTCTGTTCCAATCTACACCAATCTGCACTTTATTTATGCAAGAACAAACCAGAGCTTAGTAGCTTAAGGCACGTCAATATTTGCCATAGCAATCAGTGAACGTATGAACTATACTTTGGTGCAATCTAGTATATACAAACGAACAGACCCAATGAGCCGAATGCATTGATCTTAACCAATACATTTTTATGTTTGTTTATTAGTCATATGTGTAGAATTTCTCCTTATTTTCGGTTCAGTGTTTTAGTGTTCACTGTTTTTAGAATAGTGTAATTTTAATTTTGCTAACAATTTGAATGTAGGCCCCTCTTGATCTTGAGGCCCTAGGCTGAAGCCTAGTTAGCCTATAGGAAAATCCGGCCCTGCGCATACCCCAACCGACAGTCAAATAACAAAGATTCAATAAGCCTAAACCTCCCCTATACCACGGTAAAGCTGCTGTCCGATAAGAAAGTCATGCTCGCTTACCAGACCAGAGAAAACGTTGCACCAGACGAATAAGGCGCATCTCATCACTATTAGTCAAATAAAGAGGTAACGCCTGAAAAACATAAAGCCAACAAGTCACTACCACCATATTATACAAACTAACATGACCCAAGTGGGAGAGTGGATATCCCTGCCAAAAATGCAACTGAATAGACAAATCATGCAATAAAGGTTCAACATAAAGCGCATACAAGCACGATAAATCCATGGGTAGAAAAACACCAAGATATTTAAGGTAAGTATCAGCCCATTGTAGTGGAAAAACCCCAGGCCAATCAGTACGTACTGCCGAGAAAGAGGGGAGAGCCATTGACTTATCCAAGTTAAGTGAGAGGCCAGAATAGAAACCAAACTCCGAAATCAGATCCAACGCCGTCAATAAAGACACCACAGGATTAGTAAGAACCAAAAATAGATCGGCTGCAAAAGCCAAAGTTTTAATTTCCCTACCACCAATACATAAGCCACTCACCTGATCAAAAAAACGTAAAGTACAGAGAAGAGGCTCTAAAGTAAGAAGAAATAAAAGCAGAGAAAGCCTTGTTCAGTGCCCCGTAAAATAGGAAAGGAATCCGAGCGAGTGCCATTAAATAACAATGAGGCCCGAGGATTAGCATAAAGTGCCCGAATCGCATCCAAATAAAAACCCTGGATACCAACATGTGCTAAGGTAGGAAATAAGAAGGACGAATGAACACTATCAAAGTCCTTAGATGCATCCAAACTAACAAAAAGGGCAGGAATATTATGGTGCTGACAATGAGACATAGCTAATAAGACCTTACGCACATTACATACTGATTGATGTCAACGGACAAATCCAACCTGGTCGTCATGAATCAGAGAGGGAAGAAAGGAAGCTAGACGATCAGCCAACAAACGAGAGAAAAGTTTAAGGTCCACATTTTTCAAAGAAATAAGACGATAGGAACCGGGATCATCCCCCTTCTTTCCAGGTTTCACAAGTAAAGTAATAAGGGCCTCATTAGCAAAACGTAGGAAATAGCCCCACTGTACAGCCTCATTAAAATAACACAATAATGGACTACAAAGCTGAGGCAACAACAACTGATAAAATTCTCCAGAAAATCTGTGTAGACCCAGGGCCTTTCCCGATTTTTGAGCTTTAATAGCCTTCTGAAGTTCCAAAGCCCGAAAAGGATGATTCAGATACTCCACTGCTCTCTCAGTCAAACGTGGCATCCCAGACGACTGTAAATAGTCTTCTATAAGGGCCAAAGGTGCATTCAGGGGCGAGGCATAATAATCATAATAATAGCATAATAATCATAGAGAACCTTTGCCACCACAGTCGTCTGGAAAACCATCCCACCCCCAGAATCTCAGAGTGCCAAAATCAGTTTACGACAGCGCTGTGTATCAATCAAGCGAGCTAACAAATGATCAGGCTTATTACCAAAACACTGAAAGTGATAGTTACGATAAGAGGCCCATTTCTGAATACGAGAATGGAGTAGAGAATTAAGCGCAGCTTGGGTCATCAAATAATGCTCTCTAGTCACAGCCGAAGAATGAGACACAAATGCCCGCTTGGCCACTTTCAAAGCCTGTTTCAGTGTAACAATTCCCCTATTTAAGTGCCAGGTACGAGAACAAGTATACAAAAGTATATGTCCCCTCAGAACTAATTTAGCAGTTTTCCAGAACAAAATGGGATCATCTTGATGTTTAGAATTATGTTGCAGGAAAGCATCCCACTGATCTAATAAAAACTTCTTAAAATCAGAATCCTGTGCTAAGTATTGGGGAGAGTGCCAGGAGAAGGTCTTAGAGTAAGAAGTATCTAAATGAATATCAATCCAAATCGGAGTATGATCTGAAATGCACAAAGGACCAATCTGAGTGGTCACCACATGAGGAAAAAGTTCTGGAGATAAAAACAAATAGTCAATTCTGGACCAAGTATTATGAGCTCTCGATAGATGGATGAAATCCCGAACCTCAAGGTGCAAGAGACGCCAAAGATCAACCACCGAAAGCGAAGAACAAAAGTCTGCCAGAAGCTGGCCCCGAACCCCCAAAGATGTAGCTGGTCTAGAAGATTTATCAATATCAGGATCAGAGACCAAATTAATGTCTCCCAGTAATAACAAAGGATCATACGAATAGCGAGAGCAAAGTTGAATTGGTCTTTGAAGAAAGGAGCATTCAGCAACATTGGGCCCATAAACCACCTTAAACAGATAGGTTTTAGTGCCCAAGGTAATGCAAAGCAATAAGTGACGACCATCATAAGAACATAAGAATTGCTGCTGCTGGGTCAGACCAGTGGTCCATCGTGCCCAGCAGTCCACTCCTACGGCGACCTGTAGGTCATAGACCAGTGCCCTGAGTCTAGCCTTACCTGCGTATGTTCTGGTTCAGAAGGAAATTATCTAACTTTGTCTTGAATCCCTGGAGGGTGTTTTCCCCTATAACAGCCTCCAGAAGAGCGTTCCAATTTTCTACCACTCTTTGGGTGAAGAAGAACTTCCTTATGTTTGTATGGAATCTATCCCCTTTTAACTTTAGAGAGTGCCCTCTCATTCTCTCTATCTTGGAGAGGGTGAACAATCTGTCTTTATCTACTAAGTCTATTCCCTTCATTATCTTGAACGTTTCAATCATGTCCCCTCTCAGTCTTCTCTTTTCAAGGGAGAAGAGGCCCAGTTTCTCTAACCTCTCACTTTACGGCAACTCCTCCAGCCCCTTAACCATTTTGGTCGCTCTTCTCTGGACCCTTTCGAGTAGCACTGTGTCCTTCTTCATGTATGGTGACCAGTGCTGAACGCAATACTCCAGGTGAGGGCGTACCATGGCCCGGTGCAGTTGCATGATAACCCTATCCGATCTGTTCATGATCCCCTTCTTAATCATTCCCAGCATTCTCTTTGCCCTTTTTGTTGCCGCCGCCGCACATTACGCAGACGGCTTCATCGACTTGTCGACCAGTACTCCCAAGTCTCTTTCCTGGGGGATCTCTCCAAGTACCGCACTGGACATCCTGTATAAGATTTTTGTTACCGACATGCATCGCCTTACACTTATCCACGTTAAACCTCATTTGTCATGTCGTGGACCATTTCTCGAGCATGTTTATGTCACGTTGCAGGTCTTCGCAATCCTCCTGCATCTTCAATTCTCTGAATAACTTAATTTAATCACCTCACTCGTTGTACCAATTTCCAGGTCGTTTATAAATATGTTGAAGAGCACGGGTCCGAGCACTGAATCCTGTGGTACTCCACTCATGACGCTTTTCCAGTCTGAGTATTGTCCATTTACCCCCCACACTCTCTGTTTCCTATCCGCCAGTCAGTTTTTAATCTACGTGAGTTTTTCACCCTCGATTCCATGGCTCGCAATTTTCGAAGTAGTCGTTCATATGGAACCTTGTCGAACGCCTTCTGAATTTCCTTGTCTATCTGCCTGTTTACTTCCTCGAAGAAGTGCAGCAAGTTCGTCAAGCAAGATCTTCCTTTGCTGAAGCCATGCTGGCTGGTTCTCATCAGACCGTGTCCGTCAAGGTGATCAATGATGCGGTCCTTTATCAACGCCTCTACCATCTTTCCCGGTACCGAGGTCAGACACACCAGTCTGTAGTTTCCCGGATCTCCCCTCGAACTTTTTTTGAAGATCGGTGTAACATTTGCCACCTTCCAGAACTTGGACCCCAAGTGGAGATGCTTTCCGAATCAATACCACAATACCCCCATGGCGACCAGATGAGGAAGCGAAATGCACCTCACTCACCCAAGAACGGTGTAATTTAAGATGTTCAGCGTCCATCAAACGGGTCTCCTGAAGACAAGCGACATCAATTTTGTTAAGTTGTAGAGTTGCTAAGATCTTAGTTCTCTTTATAGGTGAGGTTATCCCCTTACATTCCAGGAGGCAATCTCAAAAAGCGGAGCTCATAGACGAGAAGGAAAAGAGGAAAAGACAAAAAGTACTGATAAGGAACTACAGATAAATACTCAAGGAGCTCAGCCCCCACTCCTGGAGCGTCTTCATAAGACAAGAAAAGAAAAAGAAAACAACACATTAAAGGAACCATAGAAAAACAATTTACTGAAGAACCAATTAAAAACCTATAAGCAAGTAATGCTGAAGAGAACAACCCCAACCCCCCAAACACCACATTCTCAAGAGACATACTCTCCAAAACCAAAATTTCCATAAGAACAAAATAGTGTCCCGAACCAAAATCCCTGCCCTCCCCCCAAGCACCCCTCCCCAACCCCCAATTCCCACTAGATTGCCCGACTATCTTACTCCCCCAACTGAGGAGCAAAATAAGTCCAAGCCACGTGCCCATGTGTTCTGTCCCCAGATTTCAACCATTCCAAGTCCCTTATACTGTCAAACCGATGCACACCACAGGCACCCCTCACATACATAGTCACCCAAAGTACAGTAAAAACAGCATATCAAACGATTAGAAAAGGCCCGCGTGCACCTGGGAGAACCAAATATACCCGCTCCCGAGAAGAACCCTCCCAAAACTCACACACGCACCCTAAACACCTCAACAGATACAACCCCACGCAACTAACAAGAAGAAAAATAGGATAGAAACCCAAAGGCATTCAAGATCCCAATACACAACCCCTCCTCCAAGCAGAACCCCAAACCAAACCTACACACTCCCCACCATGCAAACCCCCAAAAAGTAACTTTGAGCTACTGCACAGAAGAAAGAACCACAGTCCCAAGTCACCAAAAGAAATAAAGGGCTCCAAAGGCCACCATTCAATCAACTGAAGTAGAGTCCACCACTTCAGAAGGCAGAGAGTTACAATAGTCACCAGCCACCGATACAGTGTTGAAGGTAAGCTACCCAGATGATGTAAAAACTCGCAGTAGGGCTGGGTAGGCCAAGGTGAAACGAAGTTTCTTCTGCAAAAGGGTTGCACAGATCGGTGAAAAGGTGCGCCGCTTTTCCATCAAGGATGTCGAATAATCTTGAAATAGATGAATACATTGACCATCATATAGCAAGCCATCCCGATGTTGCCGATAACACTGCATAAGAGCTGCCTTACAAGCGTAGTTCTGAATTTTGGCAATAACCACACAAGGCCATTGTCGATCATCCATTCTCTGCCCAAGACGGTGCACCCGTTCCAGGCAAATAGAACCCACACCTGCAGGAAGAGGAAAATCCGTTTGTAGCCATTGTTCTAGCATGGAGATCAGGCAAGAATCAGAAATAGAATCAGGCAGCCCTATAATCCAGATGTTATCCCTACAGGAACGATTTTCCAAGTCATCTAATTTCGCTTCCTGCAGCTGAAGTTGTTCCAGTAGGGAATCAAGGCCTGCCGTGTGAGTAGTCACCATCTCCTCGATCTTGGCCACCCTCACCTCCAGCTTTCCCGTATGGCGGGAGACCTCCAAAAAGAGAGCTTCCAAGCTGGATAGTTACCCAGAGAGCTGGCCAAGGTGGGGTTCTAATGCTTGCACCACTGCAGCAGTGATTTCCCGGGCCGATCCCTGCACAGAAGAGGTAGGCGAGTCCCAAGCAGGGCCTGCCAATGTGCCTGCAGGCAGGTGCGACTTATCATGGTCTTTATCCTTTCTCAAGATTTTAGAACTCATCGGAGTTTCGTTCTAAGTAAGTATTTGTCCATAAAATAGCAGTGCAGGGTAGAAAGACGAAAAAACTTCAAGAAGAAAGTTAAATTAGAGCAGTAAAGGTCTGGGGAGCAGGAGCTCTGCATGAACGTGTCCGTCCCAGCTCACCACATCACGTGACTTCCACATTCATCACTTTATTTTATATAATTTAAATTGTTTTGAGTAGTTTTTTTGAGCTTTATCACAGCACTTGTTTTGACTAATAATTTGGGAGTGCTTCCTTTAAGGCTCCTTTTACTAAGCTGCGATAGTGTTTTTAATGCACGCAGAATTGCCACGCACGCTAAACCCGCACTATGTGGCTAAAACTAAAGCCCTCTCAATGCTGGCGTTAGCATCTAGCGTGTGCAGCAATTTAGCACGTGCTAAAACCTCTAGTGCAGCTTAGTAAAAGGAGTCCTGTTTATAATCCCTGTTATATAGTAGTATTTAATATGATCTTTAACATATAACGCTATTCCCCCTTCTTTTCTCCTACCCTGTCTTTCTTGAACAGATTATAGCCTGGTATAACTACATCCCAGTCATGGTTTGCTATCGGTATTTTGATTGTTATGGAATTTTATGACTTTAAAAATAAAAATCTTGCTTTTATTCTTTCCTTTTCTATTTTTGAATGGAGTTCTTTTCTTAATGGATGTGAAATATATATTGTAAACTGCTTGGATCCTTTTTGGTTATTATGCAGTTTTTAATAAACATAAACATTGTTGAATGGATGGAAGAGCAAGGCTTGAGACTGAATGTGGATAAGACAGAAGTAATGTTTGTGGGGAAATCTGATAATAATAATAATAACTTTATACCACCATAGTCAAACGACTTCCAGGCGGTTCACATCGAAAGAAGGCTGGACAATCAGCGAATTACAGAATGCATGAAGAGAAATGTTACATAAGAAATTGGGGTTACATGGGGAAAGAATACATGAGGGATTGGAGTTACATGAGAGGTTACATTTGGGTTTGCAGCGGGGAAATAACATATTGAGAGAAGGTCATCTGTTTAGGTAATGAATTTGTCAATAGAGCGGTTTTAATTGATTTTCGGAATGCGTTGTAGGTTTGTCTGCGGTGCCTTAGAGGAGGGAAGGAGCATCGTAGCTGAAGTTCAGCTTCAGCTAGGAGAGGGGCAGCGTTTGGTGCCGAACAGGCGGAGGGAAAGAGGAGACAGGGCTCGGGGAAGCGGCGAGAGTTCGCTCCGCCCCCCCCAACGCGTCAGAGCCAGTGCCGGACTCCCCCTTAAAGGGGAGGAGCCAGCGCGGCACACGCGGTGCCTTAGAGGAGGGAAGGAGCATCGTAGCTGAAGTTCAGCTTCAGCTAGGAGAGGGGCAGCGTTTGGTGCCGAACAGGCGGAGGGAAAGAGGAGACAGGGCTCGGGGAAGCGGCGAGAGTTCGCTCCGCCCCCCCCAACGCGTCAGAGCCAGTGCCGGCCTCCCCCTTAAAGGGGAGGAGCCAGCGCGGCACACGCGGTGCCTTAGAGGAGGGAAGGAGCATCGTAGCTGAAGTTCAGCTTCAGCTAGGAGAGGGGCAGCGTTTGGTGCCGAACAGGCGGAGGGAAAGAGGAGACAGGGCTCGGGGAAGCGGCGAGAGTTCGCTCCGCCCCCCCCAACGCGTCAGAGCCAGTGCCGGACTCCCCCTTAAAGGGGAGGAGCCAGCGCGGCACACGCGGTGCCTTAGAGGAGGGAAGGAGCATCGTAGCTGAAGTTCAGCTTCAGCTAGGAGAGGGGCAGCGTTTGGTGCCGAACAGGCGGAGGGAAAGAGGAGACAGGGCTCGGGGAAGCGGCGAGAGTTCGCTCCGCCCCCCCCAACGCGTCAGAGCCAGTGCCGGACTCCCCCTTAAAGGGGAGGAGCCAGCGCGGCACACGCAGTGCCTTAGAGGAGGGAAGGAGCATCGTAGCTGAAGTTCAGCTTCAGCTAGGAGAGGGGCAGCGTTTGGTGCCGAACAGGCGGAGGGAAAGAGGAGACAGGGCTCGGGGAAGCGGCGAGAGTTCGCTCCGCCCCCCCCAACGCGTCAGAGCCAGTGCCGGACTCCCCCTTAAAGGGGAGGAGCCAGCGCGGCACACGCGGTGCCTTAGAGGAGGGAAGGAGCATCGTAGCTGAAGTTCAGCTTCAGCTAGGAGAGGGGCAGCGTTTGGTGCCGAACAGGCGGAGGGAAAGAGGAGACAGGGCTCGGGGAAGCGACGAGAATTCGCTCCGCCCCCCCCAACGCGTCAGAGCCAGTGCCGGACTCCCCCTTAAAGGGGAGGAGCCAGCGCTGCACACGCGGTGCCTTAGAGGAGGGAAGGAGCATCGTAGCTGAAGTTCAGCTTCAGCTAGGAGAGGGGCAGCGTTTGGTGCCGAACAGGCGGAGGGAAAGAGGAGACAGGGCTCGGGGAAGTGGCGAGAGTTCGCTCCGCCCCCCCCAACGCGTCAGAGCCAGTGCCGGACTCCCCCTTAAAGGGGAGGAGCCAGCGCGGCACACGCGGTGCCTTAGAGGAGGGAAGGAGCATCGTAGCTGAAGTTCAGCTTCAGCTAGGAGAGGGGCAGC
The DNA here is from genome assembly GCF_902459505.1 of Geotrypetes seraphini. Classification (NCBI taxonomy): domain Eukaryota; kingdom Metazoa; phylum Chordata; class Amphibia; order Gymnophiona; family Dermophiidae; genus Geotrypetes; species Geotrypetes seraphini. Next base: position 109,705,861 of record NC_047089.1, on the reverse strand, counting down.
GTTTGGTGCCGAACAGGCGGAGGGAAAGAGGAGACAGGGCTCGGGGAAGCGGCGAGAGTTCGCTCCGCCCCCCCCAACGCGTCAGAGCCAGTGCCGGACTCCCCCTTAAAGGGGAGGAGTCAGCGCGGCACACGCAGTGCCTTAGAGGAGGGAAGGAGCATCGTAGCTGAAGTTCAGCTTCAGCTAGGAGAGGGGCAGCGTTTGGTGCCGAACAGGCGGAGGGAAAGAGGAGACAGGGCTCGGGGAAGCGGCGAGAGTTCGCTCCGCCCCCCCCAACGCGTCAGAGCCAGTGCCGGACTCCCCCTTAAAGGGGAGGAGCCAGCGCGGCACACGCGGTGCCTTAGAGGAGGGAAGGAGCATCGTAGCTGAAGTTCAGCTTCAGCTAGGAGAGGGGCAGCGTTTGGTGCCGAACAGGCGGAGGGAAAGAGGAGACAGGGCTCGGGGAAGTGGCGAGAGTTCGCTCCGCCCCCCCCAACGCGTCAGAGCCAGTGCCGGACTCCCCCTTAAAGGGGAGGAGCCAGCGCGGCACACGCGGTGCCTTAGAGGAGGGAAGGAGCATCGTAGCTGAAGTTCAGCTTCAGCTAGGAGAGGGGCAGCGTTTGGTGCCGAACAGGCGGAGGGAAAGAGGAGACAGGGCTCGGGGAAGCGGCGAGAGTTCGCTCCGCCCCCCCCAACGCGTCAGAGCCAGTGCCGGACTCCCCCTTAAAGGGGAGGAGTCAGCGCGGCACACGCGGTGCCTTAGAGGAGGGAAGGAGCATCGTAGCTGAAGTTCAGCTTCAGCTAGGAGAGGGGCAGCGTTTGGTGCCGAACAGGCGGAGGGAAAGAGGAGACAGGGCTCGGGGAAGCGGCGAGAGTTCGCTCCGCCCCCCCCAACGCGTCAGAGCCAGTGCCGGACTCCCCCTTAAAGGGGAGGAGCCAACGGCGCCCAGCCGTTCGGCGCTCGGCGAAGGCGAGCGGCAAAGGCGCTCGCCTTAGCGAGAGCGCCTTTGCGAAGGAGCCTTGAGAAGGAGCCCAGGCAGCCCAGTAGCAAACCTAACTTTAACCTAAAAAAAACCAAAACATATATAACTTCTTCTCTCCACTTTCTTCTTTTTCTACCCTTTCAGCCTCTCATTCTTCTCTCTCTCTCTACTCTTTCAGCTAGCTGTACGCCGGAAACCACTCTCAACCACAGAGGGACCGTAGGAGCAAGGAGAAAGAAATGGAGGCTACAGGAACCCAGCAGAGCTACCCAGTTTACTGCATCGAGTGTCATATGTATGACTACCTCCCCTCCGGGAGGCGGGCATACATATGCGGTCGGTGTCAGGAGCTGGATAGCCTGAGGATGGAGGTCGGCAGATTGAGGGTCAAGGTCCAGGAACTGGAGGGACTACGCAACATAGAGGAGACGAGCTGGTCAAACAAGGACACAGAAGGAGAAGGTCTCATTGTGGACCAGGTGAGGGACCTCGAGAGATTCATCGAGGAGGCCTATAGGAAGGTGGAAGGACAGGACCAGCAGCTGTACAGACGGATGTCAGCAGACGAGACCCAGGATCTACAAGGCGACACCGGGGAAGGACCTAGCGGAGGAGGAACCACACGAGGGGAGGAGACCGTGACTCACCGAGACCCCGAGGGAGAGACACCACACTACACAGAGGACACGGACCTGAGACAGAGGAGGTTGCTGAGGAAAGGGAAGTCTGCTATTGTGGTGGGAGACTCGATCTTGAGAGAGGTAGATAGTCACATAGCTGGAGGAAGGGAGGACCGGCTAGTGACTTGTCTCCCAGGGGCCAAGATACGAGACGTCACTGACAGGATCGAGAGGATCCTGGACGGAGCAGAGACAGAGGAGACTGCGGTGATAATCCACGTCGGAACAAATGATGTGAGCCGGAGGAATTTCAGCATGGCCACGCTGACTGACCAGTTCAGGGTCCTGGGGCGTAAACTGAAGCGGAATACCCGGAGGATAGCATTCTCAGAGATCCTGCCTGTACCGAGAGCAGATGCAAAGAGGCAGGCAGACCTCCAGGCTGTAAATACATGGTTGAGGAGATGGTGCCAGGAGGAGGGCTTCCACTTTGTGAGGAATTGGACTTCGTTCTGGGGAAAGAGTAGGCTCTACCGGCGGGACGGCCTGCACCTGAGCACAGAGGGAACTAGACTACTGGCCACCAATGTGAGGAAGGAGATCGAGAGGGCTTTAAACTGAGGAGAGGGGGAAAGCCGACAGCTGATCTGATGTTGACGCTTCGGGCAACAGTATCCAGAAAAGATGCTGAACGGGCTGACTGCATGGAGGATGTAGAGAAACCGATGGATCTTATGATCAGACAGCGAGGGAAACAACAGGTAAAGGGAGCTTGCTGGGAGGAGACTAAGGGGCATGGGGACACAGGGGGACTGGGTGGCACAAGGGCGAAAACGGAGGGCAATATAGGGGTGACACAAGGCGAGGGGGATCGAACAGAGGCCAGGGCCCAAGAGGGGGCAGGAAAACCCGGAGGAAAAGCGGGGAAGTGGGGTGACGGGAATGTGGGGAAACTGAAAGCTACGAGGGTAAAAGCTGGGGGCAAAGCAGAAATACAGGAAACAGGAGAGGCGGCCCTGGTAAATGCAGAGGTGGAGGAAAAACGACGGGACCTGCGATGCTTTTACGCAAATGCAAGAAGCCTCACAGCCAAGATGGGTGAACTAGAGGTCGTGGCCAAGGGGGAGGACCTGGATATAATTGGAATTACAGAAACATGGTGGACAGAGGAGAATCATTGGGATGTAGCGCTGCCGGGGTACAAACTCTACAGAAAGGACAGGACCCACAAGAAGGGGGGAGGCATAGCACTATATATAAAGGACTCTATCTACTCGGTCAGGATGGATATGGCAACGAAGGCAGAGGGGCTGGAATCGATATGGGTCAAATTACCAGGAAACAAGGGTGCAGGCATAAAACTGGGGCTGTACTATCGCCCACCTGGTACACCGGAAGGAGTCGGACACGACTTGGAAGCTGAACTGAGACAGGAGTGCAGGACTGGAAGTGTGACAGTGATGGGGGACTTCAACTACCCGGGGATAGACTGGAGTACGGGTCACTCCAACTGCACTAGGGAAACAGGATTTGTAGAAACTGTGAGGGACTGCTTCATGGAGCAACTGGTCAGGGAACTGACGCGAGGGAGTGCTACTCTTGACCTCATCCTGAACGGACTAGGGGGGCCTGCAAGTGGGGTAGAAGTGGGAGGACCACTAGGCAACAGTGACCACAATGTGATCAGATTCACATTAGAAAGGGGGACACCCACAGTAAGGAGGACCGCAACAACTGCGCTCAACTTCAAGAAAGGGAACTATGTTGCTATGAGGGAAGTGGTGAGGAGGAAGCTCAAAAACATCTATAGGATGGAGACTGTGGAAAACGCCTGGACCCTATTCAGGGACAACTTGCAGGAAGCACAAAGAAGGTACGTCCCCAGTTTCAGGAAAGGCTGCAAGAACAAGAGGTCAAAGGACCCAGTTTGGATCTCAATAGAAGTAAAGAGGGCAATAAATGACAAAAAAGTATCCTTCCGGAGATGGAAAAAGGACCCAACGGAGGAAAATCACCAGGCGCACAGGAATTGCCAAAAGGAATGCCACCGAGAGGTTAGAAAAGCAAAAGGAAAATACGAAGAGGGGTTGGCCAGGGAGGCGAAAAACTTCAAGGCATTCTTCAGTTACGTAAAGGGGAAGCGACCAGCAAGAGATGAGGTGGGGCCGTTGGACGATGGGGATAGGAAGGGTGTGATTAAGGAGGATAAAGAGATAGCTGAGAGGTTGAACACGTTCTTCTCATCTGTTTTCACGAGAGAAGATATATCTAATATACCGGACTCAGAGGAGCTCATGAGTGGGGAACAGGCTGAAAAATTGGAGCACATAGAGGTAAGTAAGGAGGATGTCCTCAGACAGATAGACAGGTTAAAATGCGGCAAATCACCAGGTCCGGACGGGATCCACCCAAGGGTTCTGAAGGAACTAAGACAAGAAATAGCGGGCACAATCCAGCATGTTTGCAACCTATCCTTAAGAACTGGAGAGGTACCAGAGGACTGGAGACTGGCGAATGTCACACCTATCTTCAAGAAGGGATCGAGGGGTGACCCCGGGAACTACAGGCTGGTGAGCCTGACTTCAATTATAGGGAAGATGGTGGAAGCTATGATCAAGGACAGCATTTGCGAGCACATTGAGGGAAATGGCCTACTGAGAAAAAGCCAGCACGGATTCTGTAAGGGAAGGTCGTGCTAAACGAACCTTCTGTACTTCTTTGAGGAAATAAGCAGTCGGGTGGACAATGGGGAACCCGTCGACATCATTTACCTCGATTTCCAAAAGGCTTTCGACAAGGTTCCACATGAAAGGCTGCTTAGGAAGCTATGGAGCCACGGGGTGAGAGGGGATGTGCACAGATGGATCGAGCACTGGTTGTCGGGTAGACTGCAGAGGGTCGGAGTAAAGGGCCAATTTTCTGACTGGCAGGGAGTCACGAGCGGTGTGCCACAGGGATCAGTGCTGGGGCCGTTACTCTTCAACATATTTATCAATGACCTGGAAAAGGAGGCAAAGTGCGAGGTTATAAAATTTGCAGACGACACCAAACTGTGCGGCAGAGTTAGCTCCAGGGAAGAGTGTGAGGACCTGCAAAGGGACCTAGACAGGCTGGAAGACTGGGCAAACAAATGGCAAATGCGCTTTAACGTAAAAAAATGCAAGGTCATGCATATAGGGAAAAAGAACCCGTTGTTCAACTACAAAATGGGGGGGGCATTGTTAGGAGAAAGCAGTCTTGAGAGAGACTTGGGTGTGCTGGTGGATGCATCACTGAAGCCATCTGCACAGTGCGCAGCGGCCTCGAAAAAAGCCAACAGGATGCTGGGCATCATAAAGAGGGGCATAACAACCAGGACGCGGGAAGTCATCATGCCATTGTATCGATCGATGGTGCGTCCTCATCTGGAATACTGCGTTCAGTATTGGTCGCCGTACCTCAAGAAAGACATGGCGGTACTTGAGAGAGTCCAAAGGAGAGCAACGAAACTGGTAAGAGGGCTAGAACACTGCCCATACGCCGAGAGGTTGGACAGGCTGGGGCTCTTCTCTCTGGAAAAAAGGAGGCTCAGGGGTGATATGATAGAGACCTTCAAGATCATGAGGGGCATGGAGAGGGTGGATAGGGACAAATTCTTCAGGCTGAAGGGGACAACAGGTACGAGGGGACATTCGGAGAAACTGAAGGGAGATAGGTTCAAAACAAATGCAAGGAAGTTTTTCTTCACCCAAAGGGTCGTGGACACTTGGAATGCGCTACCGGAGGAGGTGATCGGGCAGAGTACGGTACAGGGATTCAAACAGAGACTGGACAGATTCCTGGGGGATAAAGGGATCGTGGGATACTGAAAAGGTATAGTGGGATACTGGGATACTGAGAAAGTATAAACCCAACCAGGTCGAGCGTGTGCAAGACCGGAGGGCTAGGACTTCGATGGGAAGATAGGACTCATCAGGAAGCCAAGATGGCATGGGGGCCCCTTCTGGTGATTTAGACAGGTCATGACCTGTATGGGCCGCCGCGGGAGCGGACTGCTGGGCTTGATGGACCTATGGTCTGACCCGGCGGAGGCACTGCTTATGTTCTTATGTTCTTATGTTCTTATTTATGTAGTTTCCCAGCCAGAATTGCTGTCTGTTTGCTTGGAACATGAAGGTTCTGTCGAGGAAGGATTTGTATTTGCAGCCTGTGATCTTTGGGTATGTGAAGATGTTTTTGTTTCTGGTTGTTCATGTGGGGTTGTGTAGAGTGAAGTGTGTTTGCAGGTAGGAAGGTGCTAGTCCCCAGACTTGTGTGAAATAGATACATGCAAATTTGAACAGTATTCGTGCTTCCATTGGAAGCCAGTGCAATTTTTTGTAGTAGGGGCTAATGTGGTCTTTTTTTCTCAGTCCGAAGATCAAGCGAACTGCAGTGTTCTGCACTAATCTCAAATTTTTTTTACTGTTTTTTATGGGATACTCAGGTAGACGATGTTGCAGTAGTCCAGGATGGATAGGATCAGTGACTGCACCAGTAATCTAAAGGATGTTGTGTCAAAGTATTTTTTTTAATAGTCCTTAGCTTCCATAGCGTGTAAAAGCATTTCTTCACCAGTAAGTTTGTGTGGTCAGCCATGGTTAAGAGTGTATCTAGTGTGATACCCAGTATTTATATGGTTTTGAATATTGGATATTCATGGTTGTTTATTTTTAACATAAGAAGTGCCTCAGCTGGGTCAGACCAGAGGTCCATCATGCCCAGCAGTCTGCTCGTGCGGCGGCCCAACAGGTCCAGGACCTGGGTAGTAGTCCTCTATCTGTACCCTTCTATTTCCTTTTCCTTCAGAAAATTGTCCAATCCCTTCTTGAACCCTAATACCGTACTCTGTCCTATCATGCCCTCTGGAAGCGCATTCCAGGTGTCCACCACCTGTTGGTTGAAGAAAAACTTCCTAGCATTGGTTTTGAATCTGTCCCCTTTCAACTTTTCCGAATGCCCTCTCATTCTTGTAGTTTTTGAGAGTTTGAAGAATCTGTTCCTCTCCACTTTCTCTATGCCCTTCATGATCTTATAGGTCTCAATCATGTCCCCTCTAAGTCTTCTCTTCTCCAGGGAAAAGAGCCCCAGTTTTTCCAGTCTCTCAGTGTATGAAAGGTTTTCCATACCCTTTATCAAACGTGTCGCTCTCCTCAGAACCCTCTCGAGTATCGCCATATCCTTCTTAAGGTACGGCGACCAATATTGGACGAAGTACTCCAGATGCGGACGCACCATCGCCCGATACAACGGCAGGATAACTTCTTTCGTTCTGGTTGTAATACCCTTCCTGATTATACCTAGCATTCTATTTGCTCTCTTGGCGGCCGCTGCGCACTATGCCAACGGCTTTATTATTTTGTCCACTATTACCCCCAAGTCCCTTTCTTGGGTACTGTCACTCAATAGTATCCCTCGGATACAATAGTGTACCTCGGATTTTTGCTTCCTACGTGCAAAACTTTACATTTCTCTACATTGAACTTCATCTGCCATCTCGTCACCCACTCCCCTAGCTTGTTCAGGTCCCTTTGTAATTCTTTGCAGTCCTCTTTAGTCCGAGCACCACTAAATAGTTTGGTGTCATCTGCAAATTTTATTATTTCGCACTTCGTCCCTGTTTCTATATCATTTATAAATATATTGAATAGCAGCGATCTGAGCACTGACCCCTGTGGAACACCACTCGTGACCCTCCTCCAGTCCGAGTAGTGGCCCTTCACTCCTACCCTCTGCTTCCTACCCGTTATTTTGTCATTGGGAATAGGTGAGAATTATAAATTGCAACCTTTGTTTACTTACTCTTGATTGTGCTCTTGCTATCTGCACTTTTATTACTATCACTCTTCCCTGAGCAGCCCTTATCATGAATTAAATACATTTCCAACTTGCGATCATGTTTCACACTCTTATTCCAGCTCAGATGTCCCAGACCATTCTTGATGGCCTCATGAGAGAACAATATATTGCAGATAGTTTTCTGCTCATATGACATCATTCCATATACCTAACTATAGCTTCTACATGCTGTCCTGCTCTTATCTACATGCTCATATTTATGTACTTATTTATAAAGTCAATCATCCTCTCAAAGGAGCTCAAATTAGGTTACAAATCAGTTGCACAAACATGTTCATTATCTGTCCTGGCAAGATCATAATTTCTTTAATATACCTGGAGCAGTGGAGGATTAAAAGTTACCTGGCCAGGGTCACAAGGGCTAGGGTAAAATTTGAACCCACAGCTTCAGGATACTAAGGTTGTTGCTCTAATTACTACACCACAGTGATATATACAGAGTGTGCCACCCTATACTATTCATATAAGCTAAGCAGGCCAAGATGAAAGGGAATAACACATCACTTCAGGAAAGGGAAGACAGATTGAGATATTGGGGTTTAATTTCCTTTGCTTTCAGTGGACAAGTCCTCCTTAATTCTATTGCTTTCAATAGAAATAAAACCTGGATTTCTCAATCAGTCCTCCTTTTTCTGAAGCAATAGGGTAACAGTAAGCCTTTTCACAAGTTTGGGGAACTTCTCCAATGTGTTAACGTGCTTCTCCTCTTGTACCTTTTCAAGTGCTCTGGACCAACCAACCATCCTCCTCATGTGGCTATGCAAAGGTATCCTGGTTGTGTAGTTTCTGCTGTGATATTGGCAGATCCTGTAACTCAGTTGTCTCAAAATCGCAGTCTGGGAGCTACATGTGGCCAGTCAAGTACTATTTTGAGGCCCTCGGTATGTTTATCATGCCGCAGGGTTCGGTGCTTGGACCCGATTTGGAAACTGGTACGATGAGTGAGGAGATTAAATTTGCAGATGATACGAAGTTATTCAGAGTAGTGAAGATGCAGGACGATTGCGATAACTTGCAATGTGACATAAACAAGCTCAAGAAATGGGCCACGACATGGCAAATGAGGTTCAATGTGGATAAGTGTACGGTGATGCATGTCGGTAACAAAAATCTTATACACGAATACAGGATGTCTGATGCAGTACTTGGAAAGACCCCCCAGGAAAGAGACTTGGGAGTACTGGTAGACAAGTCGATGAAGCCATCCGCGCAATATGTGGTGGCGGCGAAAAGGGTGAACAGAATGCTAGGAATGATTAAGAAGGGGATCATGAACAGATTGGAGAAGGTTATCATGCCACTGTACCGGGCCATGGTACGCCCTCACCTGGAATATTGCATCCAGCACTGGTCGCCATACATGAAGGAGGACACGGTACTACTCGAAAGGGTCCAGCGAAGAGTGACTAAAATGGTTAAGGGGCTGGAGGAGTTGCCGTACAGCGAGAGATTAGAGAAACTGGGCCTCTTCTCTCTAGAAAAGAGGAGACTGAGAGGGGACATGATTGAAACATTCAAGATAATGAAGGGAATAGACTTGGTAGATAAAGACAGGTTGTTCACCCTCTCCAAGGTAGGGAGAATGAGAGGGCACTCTCTAAAGTTAAAAGGGGATAGATTCTGTACAAACGTAAGGGGGGATATGATAGAGACCTTCAAAATACTTAGGGGCATAGAGAAGGTGGATAGGGACAGGTTCTTCAGACTAAAGGGGACGGCAGGTACGAGGGGGCACTCAGAGAAACTGAAGGGGGATAGGTTCAAATCAAATGCAAGGAAGTTTTTCTTCACCCAACGGGTCGTGGACACATGGAATGCCCTCCCGGAGGAAGTGATCCGGCAGAGTACAGTACAGGGATTCAAACAGGGATTGGACGGATTCCTGATGGAAAAGGGGATCGTGGGGTATAGACAGCTCACCAGGTCTTGTAGGTGAATGGCCGGAGGGTTAGGACTTTGATGGGAAGATAGGACTTCGATGAGATACCTAGGGGGCAAGGGGGCCCCTTCTGGTGATTCAGGCAGGTCATGACCTGTTGGGCCGCCGCGGGGGCGGACTGCTGGGCGGGATGGACCTGTGGTCTGACCCGGCAGAGGCAGTTCTTATGTTCTTATGTAAGGAAGTTCTTCTTCACCTAGAGAGTGGTGGAAAACTAGAACACTCTTCCGGAGGCTGTTATAGGGGAAAACACCTCCAGGGATTCAAGACAAAGTTAGACAAGTTCCTGCTGAACCGGAACGTACGTAGGTAGGGCTGGTTTCAGTTAGGGCACTGGTCTTTGACCTAGGGGCTGCCACGGGAGTGGACTTCTGGGCGTGATATACCACTGATCTGACCCAGCAGCGGCAATTCTTATGTTCACAAAAGTAAAATAAAACAGTTTCTTGATCATATGTCTCATTTATAAATTACAATATTATTATTAAGACTTAGCCAAAAGGAAAGATTTATAAATATAAAGGGTTTCATCTCATGTAAAATTGTAATTTCTTTAATAAGACATTATCTTTTTTTCTGAGGCCCTCCAAGTACCTACAAATCCAAAATGTGGCCCTGCAAAGGGGTTGAGTTTGAGACCACTGGTGTAACCTATTCCTGATATTTGTGCATAGGTGACTAGCTGCTTTCCACTGCTACAGTGTGTTTGTGTTTTGGGGGAAAAGCTTTGGCTGACACATTTGCACACTTCCCCTAAACTTCCCCATTCAATCAGAACCCCTTCCTTGTTATACACCTGGCTTACCAAACCAGTGTGTGTAGATTGCTTTCTTTAGGTTTTGGGGGGGTGGGTACCATATGGCTCCAGATAAAGGAGGACGGATTGAGAAATCCGGCTTTTAATTCTATTGCTTTAAATTGAAGAAACATCAGCGTTTTACTATCTGAGACCTCATTACTGAAGGTACCTTTTAGGATAAGGCCCTCCGTTAGTAGTGCAGAGACTTGAGCCAGAGACTGAAGAGATTTAAAAAGGCTTTTATTAAACAAGCATATATGCTGGACTTCTGGGCAGAACTGGCTGCATAAACAGAAGACCCTGAGGATCTCGGACACAAAAGTTATATAGGATCCTAACCAGTTCAAACCAGTCTAACCAGCTCTGACCAAAAGGTAACAGCAGAGAGAAAAACAAAACCATAAATCCATCCTATAATCTATACATCAAGGCTAACTAGCATCTACATCCTGATGCCTCCTGGCTGTGCCAGGCACTAAGACAGATACATAGAACAGGCCTGCATGCATACGTGATTTCTCAGAGCAATAAAATGGAGTCACAAGTTGTTCTTTGTACTAATTATGACCCATTGATCTAAAATGGAATTTCCTCATCTACACCGTGACCCAGCTATGTCAGCTAGCTAGGGATCCTTCATTCCCAACTTTTCTTCTGTAGGCTAGCTGACTAGCTGGGTTACGGGAGGTCAGGGCCATCTGTATCAGAGGTGGGGACTGGGTGATAGGAGGAAAGGGCCAGGACTAGAGCGGTGGTACTTTTGTCAATCGTAGTCCTAATAGTATGGTTAAGGGTTTTCAATAAACATGGTAACAGGCAAGGAAGAACACAAAATATGACAGAGGATACCAGGAAAATTATGGTGAGGGCTTTAAAGAGTCCCGGTTTGGAGGCCCAATCAGTCAGTGAGTTGAGTCCAAACATATCAGCAGAAAAACCCTTCCAAGTCTGGACAGGAACGTGAGCTAATCTGGTAATTTTATCTATGACCTCTTCAACCACAAATCCTTCATCATCTAGTTGTAGACAGCAGTTGGAAAGATTGAATTTGCCACATACCCCTCCTTCAGCGGCCAATAGATAGTCTAAGGCCAGTCGGTTCTGATAGATGGCGGTACGCATCATAGTGTTCGCTTTGACCAGGGCTCCCAGGACCCTAGCTGTTTCATTGGTGATAACTTCTAAAACCGCCTGCAGTCGTATGAGGCAGTTAAGCATGTAGATTGGGGTCCGGTACCCAAACATACCATCATCAGCCCAAGTAGCAGGACCGTAGACAGCAATGATGCGCTCCGGGGGCCAAGTGTCTTCCCATTTACCAATTTCCAAACTTCTTTCAGAACGGGCCCGTTGATCGAATACTGGGACAGCCAGATGTTCTCCTTCGGATAATGGGAGGAGGAAGAAGGCTGGTTTGATAGTGCCCAGAACACAAGTGCCAGTCCAATTTGAGGGTAGAGTGGGGTATGCCGTTTTCCCACAGATCCAGTAGTATCCTTCCGGTGCAGCCCAAGGGGCAGAAGCAGGCAGGTTGAGGTAGACATTTAATGTGGTAGCATTGCCAGTAGTATTCCATCGTCTGGGTATTTTTAACTTAGGATCTCCGGTCCAATAAGTCCAACCGGGCTGAGAGGTGCTGTTTTTAGTCCATAAGGATTGGCACTGCAGGTGTCCAACACGAGTGGTAAAGGATGGTCCGAGACGCTGTATGCAGTGTTTTGCCAGAATGGAGTTTTTCAGAGGCCAGCTGGGTGCCCCCGCAGACATAACAGTTTGTCAGATTTAAGGTGGCTCCTATGGCTTCAGCGAACTGTATGAAAAGGTTGCGGGTGGTGGCAGAGGGCACAAAGTCTTGTTGGTCTAGTTTCATATGTTCATAAAAGTCAGGAAACACAATGCTGTGTTGTTCAGGGATCCGATGTCTCTCAATGAGTTTGATGTGCAAGACAGTACCAGGGTCTGTGCCCTTACCGTATATCTGTAGGCCCACAAGATAGCGAGCTTTCCGGAGGCTATCATCGAGGTTCCATTTAAACGGCTGTAGGATAGTGAAGTTAAGTGGATTACAGTTCTGGAGGCCACAGTCAGAGGTAGTCACCCCTTTGGATAATATGGCTCGGGTGGTGGGCAGTCGGGTCATACCCCAAGTAGCCCAGGATACACATTTCCAGTAGTTACAGTAGTAGTGTTCGGAAGACCCTTCACAGTGGGACGGCATCTGTCCCGCCAGGCACATGTATTTATCGTTGTGCATATATTCCCTCCTCCATGCTAGGGCACCACAACGTCCAAGGAAGGTGGGGTTTTGGTCCATGGCATGGCAAGCATCAAAGAGGACTGAGGCCGGGACATAGGGATTAGTGACCAGGGTTTTTTGAATCAGGGGGCCCTGATCCCAGACTGACCTGACCTCTATCCAAGTATCCCTATTAGTTGCTTTGGGGTCAAAACAGATCTGTGAATCTCCATTATTACATATAGAATATTCAACCTTGTTATATATACATACAGGGGTCACTAATTGATCCTTACACTCATAATTAGTTTGAAATCTAATAACATTTTCCGTTTTTCCCCCATTGTCCACTAGTGCCACACTAGGGGCACACCCAGGCGTGGGAGGGGTAGGGGACATGGACAATGTTGGCAAGACGCAAATCACAAGCAGTAAATATACAAGAGTTCATATTAAATATCTTGTCAGATCTCCGGATCAGACATGCGTGATTACTCTTCCAGAGTGTGGGGCAGCCGCGTGATTTTCAGTTGAAGGTCAGTAGGCCCTTTCAGCGGTTCTTTCTTCCATACTTTTAGCCACACTTGATCCCCAGGTTTGTAGAGGTGAACAGGGGTTGTAATTGGTAGCGGGGCTCTAGAAATGACCCAGTTCTGCAATTTCATAATGGTCTTTCCTAGCTGCTTTATCTCTGCGTCTGTGATAGCGTTCCCTATCTGTTCAAGAGACTCGGGGTCTAGACTGACTATCGGCGGGGGTCGGCCATACATGAGCTCAAATGGGGACAACCGATTGCGTTTACCTGGGGTACAGCGGATGCAAAATAGAACAGAAGGGATCAGTTTGGGCCATGGCAGGCGGCTTTCCTCTGCCGCTTTTCCGAGGAGGGTTTTAATAGTTCTGTTGATGCGTTCAACTTGGCCAGAGCTCTGGGGGTGATAGGCCGCATGTAATTTCCAGGTGATTTGCAGAGCCCGAGAGACAGCTTGTGTGACTTGTGATATGTAGGCGGGGCCATTATCGCTGCCAATCACTAGGGGCAGGCCATAGCGAGGGATGATGTCACGGAGTAAAGCCTTTACTATTTCCCTACTTTTCTCTGTGCGCACTGGGTAGGCCTCTGGCCACCCAGTGTGGGAATCAATGAAAACCAGGAGGTAACGGAACCCATGGGAGGGGGGCAAGTGGGTAAAATCAGTAGAGAGGACTTGCATGGGATGTGAACCGATAGGCTGGTGACCAGGAACGGGGGATCTGACAGAAGAGGGGTGTGTCGGAGGCAAATGACACAGCGGAGCAGAACATGGGAGATGAGTTGAGAGAGATTCGGGATATAGAAATTCTGTCGGAGAAGAGTGCGGAGAGCTGGGTTACCGGCATGAGAAAAATCGTGTGCACGTTGGACAACAGTGAGGGCCAGGAGTTGAGGGACGTACAGGAGGGGGGTGGATGTGTGGGAGGAGGGTATAGTAATCCATCCAGATGGGAGGGTGCAATGGCCAGATTGCTGCGTGGCCCACTTGCGCTCGGGGTCAGTGTACTGGGGAAAGGGAATGAAGGAAAGGTTGAGGGGAGGAAAGGGATAACAGAAGAGGGGGTGTGGGCGGACCTTGGAGGGCCGCCTGGCGAGCCGAGCGGTCAGCCAAGGCATTACCGCGGCTGATGAAATCACAGAGGCGACGGTGGGCCCGGCAGTGCATGATAGAAACTTTGGAGGGTAACAAGATAGCATCCAAAAGGTCCAGGATGAGTTGGTGGTGTTGGATAGGGGATCCAGAGGAGGTGAGGAAGGAGCGCTGGCGCCAGAGGGCAGCGTGGGCGTGAACAGCTAGAAAGGCAATATAGATAGGAAAAAAACAAAAATGCAAAAAGGGAGAGAAAAATCTCCAAAAATGGCCAATGGTATGGTTGGTTTCCCTGGGGCACCCCACAAACCAAACAGATAGACAACACAAAGATTACAGGGCATAAACAAACATAGAAAACAGAAAAGGCGTGGAACTTTTCTTCCAGCTGGCAAGGATTCAGAGCTGAACTTAGATCTGCAGAGAAATGCACAGTTATACAAAAACAAACGTCCATCATAGCACGAATCATAATTGTGTGCACACAGTGGCAAAGTAAAGTGCGATATAACACATGGCATAATAATCACATAATCATAAAAGGCATCTATTAATGGTTACTGGAACATCCGAAAGAGAAAACGTAAGAATGTGATCACTCTGGCTTGGTGCCCTGCCAATTACATTCATAAGGCAGACAGGGACGCAACTGCTAGGGTGTGCTTCAATCTTGAAAAATAAGCAAAACTTACTAGGTACAGTGTACAATGTTAAATATAGAGGTATTCTGAAGTATGGCAATGTCAATTCAAAGGGGAAAAAAAGAAACATGTTAAATGTTAAGTGCAAGGTCATTTCAAGGTTACTGAAAGCAGAACATTGTCCTCCTTCTCTGGGTAGAAAAAGGCTCATTGTAACAGGTCCAGAACAGCTCTGTATGTATGACTGCGAAGACAAAGAAGAGACATTTTAACGTGACACCACCCCTGAGGTCACTTAGCCATGTTCCCTGCAGGCAGACCTGGAACCCTTGTCTGCCACCTGGGTCCCGCTACACTCTGAGGAGTGGGCACTGCTGCAGACTAGATGTAGCTACTTTAGTCTGCACTGTCCTTACATAATAACTACCCCCTTCCTCTGGAGTTTGAGCTACCAAGTTTATTTGAAAGGTATTTCTGTTTCCAATTGTATTTAGAATCTGATTGATAATAACACTTTATACAAACATGCATGGGAAGAAAGAATTCATAAAGAACACCAGGATAAAGACACAATACGGGAAAGCAAGGGAGACTGTTAGCACAAAAGAAGTAATCTCAATCCATCCGTTATCAATAAAACTCATTCATAAAGGAAAAAAAAAAAAAAAAAAAGTTGACCACATTACACCGCTATTGATTAAGTCCCATTGGCTACCTATTAGCCACCGAATTACTTTTAAGATATTATTCTTGGTTTTTAAAGTTCTAGCTTTCAATGAGCCTCAATTCATGTCTAGAATGATCATTCCTTATTATGCCCCTTGTTCTCTACGATCATCATCACAAGACTTATTAACTGTCCCTTCCTTAAAAATTGTGGGTACAAGAAGAAATGACATGTTTTCTGTTACAGCACCACAAACGTGGAATGCACTGCTACTGTACATCAGAAAAGAAAAAGATCTTATCTCTTTTATAAAACTCTGAAAAACTTTGTTATTTAACTTTGTACTTGTCTTAAAATTGTTTGTCCTCTAAAATGTGTTTTGTTTTTTTTTAATTGTTCAGCGCTTAGAATGTTTGTATAGGCGATTCATCAAATAATAATAAAACTTGAAACTTGAACTTGAATTATCAAGCCCATGTTTAGCAAATATTTCAATTTGCAGAAAAATATGGATACTTAACCTCTATCATTGTTAGTCTTGTACTTTAAATCCCCCAACGCTGGGATACAAAGGCAGGGATGTGCCCAACACAAACCCCACATGTCTGACAAACGGTTGCTTTTTTTTTTTCTTTTTTTATTACCAGCAGACACACTTTGACAACTGCGAGAACACGTAAACTATCTGGCTCAACTTTCTTTAAATTACTCACTGTCTGTAACAAATCCACTGCACGCAACATATATCTAAAATCACAGTCCTTATTCTCGTTCATCAGTGCGAACTCACATTCTTAGCCACATGCATTTTACCCTGTTAAGCAACTTACACTATCCTGTCTGCAACTTTCAGCAAAACAATCATGCTGGCTTGCTTTACCAACTTTTCCCAGGTTTCCAACCTAAATGCTATTTCCATCTCCCCGGGTAATTTCTCAACATCACCAATTTCTCGTTCTCTGTGTCTTGTCAGGTGTCCCCAGAGCTTTTGTTTTTTTAATTTGACAAGTATGACAAAAAGTTGATTATATTCCAAATACTAAGCCTTTGACAACAATAAAAATAAGGATGAAGAAAACAATAAAAAATCTTAGGGTCGCCATAATCGCCAGAAAAGGCAGTTGTAAAATATTTAAGCATGATCTGAAGGGGCTCGATGGTGTTCTGACCCATATTATACAATCTATATATGCACCCAACAAAAGTTCCAATTTCCAGAAACCAGAATCCTATATACCTCTCTGTGCTTCACAACAGATTAAGAAGTTACTAGACAGAAGAGATAGAGACAGGATAGAGAAGGAATCAACTTCTCACTTACCAAGACAGGTCCGGTACCGGCACAACAAAACCAGGAGCCAGAAATCTCCACCGATTCGTTCCTTCTCGAGGAGCAATCCGTTGTCTTCGACGAGAAACCGTTCCTGGTCAACCACCAGGTTAATGCCGGCTATTACGGGTCTCGTAGGAGGCAAGGTTTGAAATCCTCCGAGGGAGACGATCGTGCCAAACAGGCTCAAGTCTGTAGATCAAGTCCCTGTTCGGGCGCCAAATGAAGGTACCTTTTAGGATAAGGCCCTCCGTTAGTAGTGCAGAGACTTGAGCCAGAGACTGAAGAGATTTAAAAAGGCTTTTATTAAACAAGCATATATGCTGGACTTCTGGGCAGAACTGGCTGCATAAACAGAAGACCCTGAGGATCTCGGACACAAAAGTTATATAGGATCCTAACCAGTTCAAACCAGTCTAACCAGCTCTGACCAAAAGGTAACAGCAGAGAGAAAAACAAAACCATAAATCCATCCTATAATCTATACATCAAGGCTAACTAGCATCTACATCCTGATGCCTCCTGGCTGTGCCAGGCACTAAGACAGATACATAGAACAGGCCTGCATGCATACGTGATTTCTCAGAGCAATAAAATGGAGTCACAAGTTGTTCTTTGTACTAATTATGACCCATTGATCTAAAATGGAATTTCCTCATCTACACCGTGACCCAGCTATGTCAGCTAGCTAGGGATCCTTCAATTACTTCTATTGAATTCAATGGAAAGAAGAAAAACCCAGATGTCTCAATCTGTTTTCCTTTTTCTGGAGCCTGATCTCTTAGCTGACAGTGTCCTCACTATCTCTGAGCAGCCCCTTATGAAACCTTTTACAATTGCACCAAAGTCATGTAGGCTGCCACTTCATTTGGACCCAGGAGTGGCTTACTCTGCATTTTATCTGTGTGTATCTGGGATCCATCTCCTTGAGCTGCAGTTGCATAATGTTAAACTTATATCCTGCTTTCCTGGACAGTGTGATTATTATAGATTTTTGAGTGGATAGAAAATAATAGAATTACATAGACCGATAAAGATCTTAAAGGTTTCTTAGTGACCTTGTGCTTATTTGCAAAAGGAAGGCCAGGGCCCTTTCAAATGTAGTAGTGTTGTGATAGGGTTCAGGAGTTACTGCTGAAGAATGTGTAAGTTTCTCCCTTTCACTCTGCCCACTAAACTGAAGATGGCAGACAGAGAAAACCACACAGAACACCTATAAACCAATGTACAACTTTTAAAATCTGAAAATATTAATAACTTTTCAATGTAAAAACTTTTTAAACTATATACAATAAAATAGGGAAATAGAAGGGGTAGGTGACCATGCCAGGGAACCTGCTGGTTCTTCCTCCCTGACTTCTTCCACCTCGGCCTCTTCCTGTTTGCGGCCAGCTCCTTGATCCTCTTCAGGGGGGGCTTGTGCTGCTGCTTCAGCTAGACAAGAAGGACACAGGGTACAGTCAGATAGGTAAATTGCACTTTTGAACATGACATTGTTGCTTTCTTTTCTTCAAATTTTAATACAAGCATGCATATAGCAAGGACTCCACTATAGGCCACATGCAGGGCAATGAATAAAAAGCATCAACCTTCTACAAGGTATAATAAGGGGGCTGCAGACCATTATTAGTAATGACTCAGACCTCACACAGATGCTGTTTCTAAAATAGGTGGATTTATTATAAAGCAAATGACAGCTTTTATATTAAGAGGCAAATGCAGCATTCTCTGTGAAGCAGAAATGGATAACTGACCACAGCTGCAGTATGTAGAAAAGTTGTTTGTCTGTCCTTATTTCACAGTTACTATTATAGTTTTACAGCTTTGTATTAAAATCTTACTAAGCTTTCTTTGATTGGTAACAGTTATTAGCATATTTAATATTTATTGGTAATAGATACATATTTCCTCTCTTAATTAGCTATGTCTTTGATTGACGTATGTCATTATCATTTACGTATGCCATTTCCAAACTTGAGGTGGTGGCCGAAAACCACCTACCTTATCTGTCCCAAACAGCCTGTATTTGGGGCTTTTCACTAAAGTCATCTGAGCATTACCTCTGTCTTTCCCAACAGTCCTATCCCCCCTGCTCCTCTTTCCTTCTTTGCAAACAGTGCTGTGGTCACTGCATACGTGCTGGCCAGCTGGTGTCCAAGTTTCTATGGGCCAAGGCAAAGGCAGCTATTTCCGCCTTTTTGTGTTTTTCTCAAGTGTCACCTGATGCCCAATGATGCTGTACAAATGTCCTCAAGCGCTTACTCTGAAATTGCTCCATCTGTGGCTTGGAAACTTTCAGAAAGACAAGATTGTTAAAAGTTTGCAGATTCAGAGTTCATTTTGTGCATAATTTCCATGTTCTTATACTTGGCCTGCTTTTCCTTGCTTTACCAGGCCTGATTCTTTACAGGGAATTTAAGAGCCAATGCTGGAGGGTCTCACATCTGCATCCCATAGCTGATCCATCTCAGCTTTTCTGCTGGGCAATAGTATTACACTTATCCCTCCGTATTCATGGTTTCAGCAAATTGTGGTTTCGATTATTCACGGATTTTAGGTTGCTGGCTCCTCCCCCCAATTACATCAGCTTGCTAAGTCCAAGCGTTTACAGAGAAAATCGCTGATTCCCAACACTTTCTTCACCGTGTTTTGCCTCTCCTTCAGGAACAGGCCAGGTCTCACTATATTTACAATGGTTTTTAATAGAAAACAGCGGGGGGCGTGGCCGTGCGGAGAGCAGGAGAGACGCACTTTCCTTGAGCTCCGCGGTTTCTCTCCTGTCCGGCCTCCCTGCGCTAAAATCTGCAAATATATTTCAGCCCGATTTCACCCTCGGAGTCGCTGTCGGCGTATGGACAAGTTTGTCCAAAAGGGCAGCACGGAGATGGCCTCAAAATCGGGGAAGAAGGAGCGAGGAAAGATGGCAGGTGCGGCTGAGGCGGCGGATTCTGTGAGCGAGGAGACGCTCACGCGGCTGACGGAGGCGGTGGTGGCTGCGCTGGGCACCCGCCTAGACAAAGTACACGACACCCTGGCAACACTTACCACGACAGTGGCAGAGTTTAATGGAAGGGTGCAGGAAGTGGAGCATCGAGTTAGCTCTGCAGAGGATACCCTGACATCGGTTCAGGCGGAGCTTCAACGTCTGCAGAATAAAATGACCCACTGTGAGGAAAAGCTGGATGACCTGGAGAATCGCTCCAGGCGGAATAACCTCCGTTTAGTGGGCATCCCAGAATCGGTGCTGGATGTGGACTTACTGGCTACCTTGGAAAAATGGCTGGCGACAGAGCTGCACGTGGCACATGGTCTGGGCCCCCTGCGTATTGAGCGCGCACATCGTCTTGGCAGGAAGCAGGATGGAGCGGCCAGGCCACGGGTGGTGATCATTCGGATTCTTAATTTTGCTCTGAAAGATCTGCTGCTGAAAAACTATAGACACAAACAAGATCTTCGGTTTCAAAACCAGCGAGTCTTGCTGTTCCAGGATTATTCGGCTCCGGTGGCTTCTTTACGTAGGAGCTTTTCCACCGTTTGCAAGCTTCTAACGGAGAAAAAGATGCGATTCACGCTTCAGTTTCCAGCTAAGCTTCGGGTGCTGTACAATGGCCAACCATTCTTGTTCGACAACTGTGAGGCAGCACGGGCGCAAGTATATCTTTGGTTTCCTGATCTAGCGCCCAGCACCTGAAGAGTGCTGACATTTCTTGGTGGTTTCCCATCTGCTGGTGAGAAGGTCTCTGAGGCGGGAGGACTCTCTGCACGAAGAGACGCATCGGATTGTTCTTTCTTATTTTTCTTATTGTGCTGGAGTGGGTCCCTATTTGGGGGCCCCTTCAGCCATAAGTGTTTTCTGATATTGTGCTACATGCTAAGTGCTCCGTTTGACCTCCTGATGGAGGGTGACGGGTTTGCTGCTTGTGGTTCTGTTCTATGATAATATCTTTGCTGGGGGATGTAGATTGCTGGCCCCTGTTTCTGTATTTGTTTCTGATTACTCATAATACTCCTAGCATTATTGCTCAGATTACTGTTAGTGTTTTACTCACTGCCATTGTAGTTTTTCTCGCTTTCATTTTCTTTCTTATTATTATTATATGAATGGGTGCGGGCTTGCTGTGTGGGAGGTTGGGGAGGGGGGACTTGGGTCTTTTGGGTCCCTATTTTGGAGAGGTGGTATTTGGAGTATGGGGGGGGTCAGGGCGGGGGGGGGGGGTGGTACGGGAAGGGGGAGGGGGGAGGGGAGGGATCCGTATGGTGGTGGAATGGATGTGGGAGATAGATGGTTGGATGCTTGGTTGCTGGAGGGTGGGCTGGGACTCCTGGCAACGGTTTACTTCTCTTTTGATCAGAGGGTCCACATGATCACTGTGTGGGATGTCACCTAAACGGGGAGTGCGCTGTGTGACATGGAATGTGTCGGGCATAAATTCCCCTATTAAGAGGACTAAGATTTTACAACACCTAGCCCGACACCAGGCGGACATTGTGGGGTTGCAGGAGACCAAACTTAATGAAAGGGAACATGGCAAACTAAGACGGTCCTGGGTGGGCCAGTGTTATTCTGCCTCTTCTCCTAAGGCGAAGGCTGGGGTGGCCTTGTTGATTCACAAAGCGGTCCCCTTTGTACATTCACGAGTCACTTCTGACCCGGAGGGTCATTATGTAATAGTTCAGGGTATGTTGTCCCACCGCCCAGTTATTTTGATATCAGTGTATGCTCCCAATAGTGCTCAAAGGGCTTTTTATTAGAAGCTTTTGGGGGTTATGATGTCTTTACCACAGACGCCGGGGGTCCCTATGATATTCCTGGGAGATTTTAATTCTATCTTGGATCCTGTATTGGATTCCACTAGGGGGGACCTACGTTCGTCGGGAAGGTCAAATAATGGGTTACATGCGTGGATGAATGCTTTAGATTTGGTGGATGTCTGGAGAACTTTGCATCCTGGTGAAAAAGATTTCACGCATACTTCTAGAGCGCATGATTCCTCATCTAGGATTGATTTTATTTTTCTCTCCCGTTTTTCCTTTTCTGAGGTCCATAACTCCGAGATAGGTGCACTGGTCATTTCTGATCACACCCCAGTGTGGATGGATGTGAATCTGGCGGGGGGCACCCAGGGTGGAGGGGGACGATGGCGGTTTCCAGTGGCCTTGTATTCGGACCCTGATTTTAAAGTGTACCTCGAGAAACAGTGGCAGGAGTACGTAGAGTTTAATGGTGGGCATGTAGAGGAGGGGTGTCTTTTCTGGGAGGCCGCAAAGGCGGTGCTCCGTGGTGCTGTGTTGGCCTATTGTGCTCGCCGGAAGAAACTAATGACAGCCAAGATCCTGGCCCTTGAGCGTAGGGTTCGGGAGAGTAGGCATTTGGCCCTTCATTCCCCCACGGGGTCCCATAAGCGGGAATTTCAGATGGCACAGTCAGCGCTCCATGCCCTTTTACATGAACGAGCCCAAAAATCTCTTTTTTATTACAAGTATAGATTGCACCGTTTTGGCAACAAGCCGGGCAGAATGTTGGCTCAGTTGACTAGGGCGCGGAGGGGATCCTCCTCCATTACCTCTCTTAAAGACTCGGGGGGGGGGGGGCGACTGGTTACAGCTCAATCTCATTTGGAATGGCTTTTTGTCTCCTTTTATAGTTCTCTTTATTCAGCGGAGGTGGTGGATAGGGATGTCTCGATTCAGGACTATCTAGACTCTCTCCCCTTACCTCGACTCTCAGAGACGGACAGCGAGACCCTGGCCTCCCCTATCACTCGGGAGGAGGTTTTAGGGGTAATAAAGACTCTCCCTCTTTGTAAATCCCCGGGTCCGGACGGCTATAGTGGGGAGTTCTATCGTCTTTTGCAGGGTTATGTGGCTGATCCGCTGAGAAGATACTTTCAGCAGTCTGTGGAGGGGGGACATTTTCCTGCTGGATCCAATCGGGCGTTGATTACGGTCCTGCCTAAACCGGGTAAGGACCCTCTTTTGGTGGAGTCGTATCGCCCTATTTCGCTCCTCAACGTTGACATGAAAATATTGGCCCGGATTCTGGCAACTCGGTTGGCCCCGTTGGTTCCTTCGCTGGTAGGGGTGGACCAAGCAGGCTTTGTGAAGGGGCGACAGGCGGGCCATAATGTTCGTAAGCTCTTGATTGCTTTGGCCCATTGCGATTCTAGGAAGCAGCCGGCCCTGGCTATTAGTTTTGACTCCGAAAAGGCCTTTGATCGGGTTGAGTGGGCCTTTCTTTTTCCGTTGTTACACCGATATGGGGTGGATGGGTTCTTTATGAGGGCTATCCGTACCTTGTATTCTAGTCCTGAGGCGGCCGTACTGGTCAATGGGCGGACATCTCCGATTTTTTCCCTACAACGGGGTACTAAACAGGGCTGCCCTTTGTCCCCCCTGCTTTATATTTTATTTTTGGAACCCCTACTATTGTGTATTCGTACTCATCCCCTGCTTGTGGGTGTGGAGGTCGGGGGTTCCTCACTGCGATGCATGGCTTTCGCGGATGATATCATGGTTCTGCTTACGGATCCGGTTTCGCATCTCTCTCTCTTGTTGGAATTGTTTAGTAAATTCGGGGAGCTCTCGGGCCTTAAACTTAATGTGTCTAAATCTGAGGCACTGCCTATCCACCTACATGTTTCTCATCTCTGGTCTGACTTCCCCTTGAAAGAGGCCTCGTTACAGGTGAAATATTTGGGTGTCTTTATACCTTCCTCTTTATCGCGCCTTTATGAGATAAATGTCAGGCCCATGCTTCGCCGGTCCATTGAGAGCCTCCGCCTGTGGGGTGATTTACCGGTTTTGCTGGCTGGTCGTATCTTTTTATATAATATGATGATGGTACCTCGGTGGCTATATCTGTTGCAGACTTTACCGATCTGGCTGCGCCGGGCGGACCTGGAGGAATTATATAGTGCCCTGAGGCTGTTTTTGTGGCGGGGGCGGCGACCTCGACTACCCTTGCGTGTCTTGATGCTACCGGAGGCGCAGGGGGGTTTCGGTCTGTTAGACCTACGAGCATATAATCTGGCGTGTGGTATGAGATTAGTTCGAGACTGGTGTCTGGAGAGCTCCTCCTTTTTGACTTATTCGGTGGAAAGGGATTTTCTATATCTGGTTTTGGGATTGTTTCTGTTACACGCACCCTCGGCCCAGTTGGACCTTTCTCAGCGAGGGCATGTAGTTTGGGCCTACATGAGACTTATCTGGAAATTGCTTTGTAAGCATCTAGGGATTAATTATGGGGCTTCTCCTATGTTGCCTTTTGTGGGGAATCTTCAATTTAGCCCGGGCAGTGATAATAGAGTTTTTCGGCTTTGGCACACACGGGGGATCCGCAGGGTGGGGGATGTTCTTGATGATCATGGGGCCCCTCTCTCCTCCACTGGACTGGCGTCCTTATATGGGTTAGACCGAGTGGATGTCTTTAGCTATATGCAACTTCGCCATTATGTGCTTAGTCTTGGGGGAACTGTTCGGCGTGCCTCGGTGGCGAAGAGCCTGGGACAAAGTCTGGCCTTGTGGGAGGATTCAGCTCCGCGCCTGCGTTATTATGTCATTGAGCTGCAGATGCCGTTGTCGACGGAGCGTGCTGATTTGCTGGCTGGGGCATGGAGCGCTGACTTGGGGTGCACTATCACGTCCCCATTACTTGCTCATTGTTTTGTTTTCTTGCGCACTCTTTCCTGTAATATGCTACACAGGGAACAGGATTATAAATTCCTTCAGAGAATGTTCATCTCTCCTCAAAGGGCTTACCGTGCTGGCTTTGCGGAGCATGCGCGCTGCCCTAAATGCCTTGCGAGTCCAGCTACCTTGGGACATATGTTTTGGCATTGCCCCCTAATACAGGCTTTTTGGAAGCGAGTGTGGAATTTTCTGTCCTCACTATCTCCCCTCCTGCCTGCGTGTACCCCGGATATTGCTCTTTTCTATGCTGGAGCGGCCCTCTCCAGATGTTCTGGTGGGCAGAAGTTATTGGCGTTCAAGGCTATGCTCCTGGCTAAGAAGGCCATTCTGTTATTCTGGCGGGTTCCACATGCACCCTCTTTTTCTCAGTGGCAACTGTCTCTTTACGAGTTAGCGCTTGTAGAGCGTAGGATGGTGGGGACCCGTGATGAGAGCAGGTGGACTAAATTTCAGGATGTATGGGAGGGATACTGGTTGTCCCTCTCACATAGGGAGAGGAGTACGCTGCTGAATAGTTAATCTTCTGGGTTGTGCTGATAATGTAGGGGGATCGTATGCTATTTCCCCTAGCGCTGGGTATGATCGGTTTCTTGTAGCGGCATCCTTTCTAATGTATCTTACTCCTTTTCTTTTATCTTTGTCTATTTCTTTATCTTTTCCTTTTCTCTCCTTGGGAAGGTTTGTACACCATACGGGTCTGGGTTAGGGAAGAAGGGGACGGGGGGTAGGGTGGGGGTTTTTGATGGGGGGTTTTGGATGGGGGGAAGTTGGGGGTTATTGTAAAACACTGTATTGGGCTTTGTGGACTTCTGCTCACCTGCATTTGTGGGTACTTCAGATGTGTCTACCTTTTGGTATTACAGATTTGTATCTGTTTTGTGTTGTAATGTTTTGTTGCCTTTGCCCAATAAAGAAAAATATTATATAATAGAAAACAGCAAATAACATATGAAAAAGTTATTCACGTTTTTTCTGTATTTGCGGTTCTGTTAATCTCCTATCACAGCGAATACGGAGGGAGAAGTGTATAACTTTCTTTTCATGCAACAGCTTGCAGTCTGCTTTTCGTGTGCTTGCTTATCTTGATGGCCGGTCTAGTCTGTTGAAATGGTCCAGTACAGTAGCTATGAAATTGCCACATAATTCAGAGGAACAGCATCTGATCTTGTATTTTCACAGTGTTTGAGAGATGGCCTGTTAAAACTGAAGTTACACAGAAACCACTTTAGCTCAGCGTGGCCTGTTTTCTGTCTTCTAGCCTTATATCCAGGTCCTAATGAGAAGGGGTCTCACAGGGGTCGTCCTCAGGTACATTGTTAAAATTTTGTGACAGGTAGGACCCTGTGACATCTGTAAACCCTGCTGCTAGCCCTACTTGTGCTAAACCAGTACCTATTTCTAGGGAATGAAATAGAACTGTAAAGTCTGGTAAGAAGACAGCAGGTACACCAGAAAAGCAGACAATAGGAAATAGTGCAGCAGCAGTTCAAAGTTCCACTATATTTCCCTATTATTTATTGTACAAATCTGCTGAGGCAAAAACTCACTTTTATTCTACAGCAGAGCAGGCTGACAAAAAGAGGGTTAAAGGGAAGGGAGGAGAAAGCAAAGCTGAAGTGCCCAGGAATAATTCATCCGGGCACATTAACAAACTGTGAGAGTTTATGCTCCTGTCCCCCTGCCTCACAGAAAAGGTCAGCCAGAAACACACCAGCAAGCATGGAATCCAGTTCCCAGAGAAAGGTTGGCTTTGAGAAATTAGGGCTTCCACAGGCTGGGGGGACAGCGTAGGAATTGGTATGGAAGTATCTGAGCAGGGTTTTGATTCAAATAACCCAGCTTATGCCATGGAAAGCAGTTATGAAGGAGATGAAGGTATGTTTGATGAAAACATGTTTGAATAAAGGTGATGACCTAAGAAGCCTAATTGCTTAAAAGTTAAACAAATGATCCAAGTTTACCAAGTTTATTAAAAATTTGTTATACCGCCATATCAAAACTTCTTAGCGGTTTACAGAGCATTAAAAAGGGATTACATAATGTAAGCAACAAGATTAAAAACATAAAATAAAATCATCAGACTCCTAACAGGATAAAACAAAATTACTAAACAAAACAGTAACAAAAGGAATTGGGGTAGAATTACATTATTGATAGGAAAGAAAGAACAAGAAAAAGGAAAATACAGTAAGTAGGGGAAACATAAATTCTTTAAGAAAAAGAAGAATCATATTCTTTGAAAAATGGAAAAAAGGGAAAACTCATCCTTACAAGGATGATTAGAGCCCAAAGGCATCTTTAAACAAGAATACTTTTAAGTTGGATTTGAAATACTTTAAGGAGGAAGCTTCTCGTAAATGGTTGGGAGTAGAGTTCCAAGAAAATATAAGTGTGAAAGGTGTTAATGTGTCTTAAAGATTGAATTACAAGTTAATTCTGGGAAACTGACTGAAGACTTCTTTATGGAGAATATGGAATCTGAAGTCTATTAATAAATTCTGGTTGATTAGTTTCAAGGGTTTTAAAGGTTAGTAGCAGAAGTTTACAAGTAATTCTGTGCTTGATATGTAACCAGTGGGCTGAGATCAACAAGGGGGGTCACATGGTTGTATTTTCTGGCATGAGCTATTATTTTAACTGCTGTGTTCTGAATTATCTGTAAGTGCCTAATTTCCTTTTTTGTTATTCCTTTATATAAGGCATTACTGTAATCAAGGCATGTGATGAGTGAATGAATTAGAGCAGTGTTCTTCAACCTTTTTACACCCGTGGACCGGCAGAAATAAAAGAATTATTTTGTGGACCGGCAAACTACTAAGACCGAAATAAAAAAACACATTTTCGCCCCGTCTCCGCAAGCTCGGTCCCCACAAACCATCTGATCCCATCTGCACAAGCCTCAGTTATGATTTTATATTGAACGTATTTTATTAAAGTATAAAAAGAAACAATATTCTGTACAATTGTCATTTTATAAATATAAATATTCAGAGCAAGGACCAACAAAACCCCTGTCTCCCCTCCCCTTCACATATATCCCCTTTACTATCAAGAAAACTGAACAAGCCAAATTATTACAGAATGCTACACAGAAATATCATGCTAACAGAATACTGCAGTCACACATGATAGGAATAGTGTTAGGCTTTGCAGTCCCCAGTTATGTCTCTAGCAGGATATATATTTCAAATCTGATATATTGTAATGACAAAATAGAAATAAAATGATTTTTTTCTACCTTTTGTGGTCTCTGTTTTCATCTTCTTTCCACTCTTCCTTCCAGCGTCTGCCCGTTCCATCCACTGTCTGGCCTCTCCCCCTTCCATATGTATCTGACTTCTTTCTATGCCCCTCTCCCCTTTCCATCCAGCCTGTGCCTCCTCTCTCCTTTTTACATCATTCATTCCAGCTTCACTGCTTTCTTCATTTTTATCTCTCCTACACCAGATCTAGCATCTTTATCCCTCTCTCATTCCTCTGCTGACCCCCTTTCCAGCATCAATCTCTCTCTACTTTCTCATTCCTGTCTCTCCCCTTTCCCTCCTCTAATCTCCCTGCCAGCTGTTTCCTTCCTTTTTTCCTTCTCTCTTCCCTCCTCCCCCCTATCCAACAGTAGCTTTCTTCCCATCCCTTTCCCTCTTCCCCTCCCAGCAGCATCTCTCTTTCTACCTCCCTCCAGGTGCAGCAGCAGCTCTCCCTTTATCCAGCAGCTTCCCAGCCTCCAACAGTGGCTTCCTCTCCTTCCAGCAGCTCTCAGTACTTGCCTGCAGCAGTGATTTCCTTAGGCAGCCTTGGGTCCGTTGCCGCCTCTGAGGAAAGGGGAAGGTGCCAAAGTGAATCACTGCCCTGGTAAGTACAGAGCTGCTAGTAGAGGAGATAGCCACTGTTGAAGGCTCCCCATGATCTTACTCCTGCTGTGCCCTGCACATTCGCGACCCCCCCCCAAGCCGGCAAAAACAGCTTTGCACCGCAGGCCCTGCTGCCCAAGACGAGCCGGAGGCCCCTACCCGCCGCATCCTGCACATGGGCAGACTCTCAGCATAGACGCTGCTGATGGCCCCAATCCACATGCTGCCCCCCACCGCGCACGCTGACCATCTCCCTTCTACTTGCAGCTTCCCCACGGCCCTCTTCGGCGACTCGGCAGGGGCAGTGATCAAAACAGGCTGCCGACATCGGGACCTTCCCTCTGAGTCCTGCCTATTTTGTTTCAACTTCCTGTTTCCGCATAGGCGAGACTCACAGAGGGAATGCCCGATGTCGGCAGCCTGTCTTGATCACCCGAGGCTGGGAGGAACAGAAGATTTCCGCGAACATCACCGGGGCAGGAAATTTAACAGCGTCCATCTCGCCGGCCCTGCACAGACCAGCAGGAATTTTCTGCAGACCGACACCGGTCCGCGGACCGGCGGTTGAAGAACTGTGAATTAGAGTATTTAAAGATGAAGAGTCGAATAATGTAGATAATGACCGGATCATTCATAAACGGTGGAAACATTTTTTTACCACTGAGCTGATTTGATCATGGAAGGTCAGTTTTCTGTCTAGGAAAACACCTAGCAATTTAAGGCTTGAAACAATTTGTATCAGTGAAGTGCCAATTTTAATCGGATTGGCCAAAGAAAATCCATCTTTAATTGGAAAAATCATAGCTTTCGATTTGTCGATGTTCAAAGCTAACATATTTGTACTTAACCGATTCTTGATCTCTTCTAATTTAAAAATTTATGGCCGTTATGTCTTCAGTGTTGGCCAGATCAATAAGATGAAGTATTTGGATGTCGTCCGTGTAAGCGAACAAGGTGAATCCAATGGATTGTCCTAGTGTCAGCAGACGAGCAAGGAAAATATTAAAAAGCAAAGGGGTTAAGATTGAACCTTGGGGAATACCATAATTGTTCTGAAAGCTATCTGAAGTAGAATCATTCTTTGATGAGTGATCTGAAAGATATGAGGTGAACCAGTCCATGATTTGGTCTGAAATTCTGATTTCAGAAAGATGGTGTAACAAGAGATGGTGGTCAATAGTATCTAAAGCAGCAGTGGTCAATAGTATCTAAAGCAGCAGAGAGATCTAAAGACTTTAGAAGAACAGATTTATGATGATCCAGGTGATCCAGGATGTTGGTTGTAAGACCTATTAATGAAAGTTCAGTTGAATGGTGACGTCTGAAACCAGTTTGATTTGGATGCAACACTTGTGTTTTTTCTTTGAAATCTGAAACTTGAGCAAAAATGACTTTATCTGTGAGTTTTTCAAGAAAAGGTATATTAGAAATGGGTCGGTAATTCGATCTTTTAAGTCTGATCTCCTTGTGGTCTTTTATTGTAGGGAAAATTATTAATTCTTTCCATATTTTTCGTAATGTACCGATAGACAAGGTGGAATTATTTCTGAACTAGTTCCTTTAATGTTTATAGAGTTTAGAAGTCTTTGGACATTCGTAAAATTTGTGAGAGTGAAATGAGAGCATTTGGATAGTATACTTCTTCCTCCCTATTTGCAGTTTCAGCACTCGCGGTTTAGCTTATTTGCGACTTTTTGCATGCTGACTCCGCCCCCCCAAATTACATCATAATTAAAGTTCCTTTTCTTAATCGTCTAACAGAAAGTCATCCTGTAATCAACTCTGAACTCAAATTATGTTTGAAACCGAGATGCAGGTGATCAACCTTCAAGTAAAAGAATCATCATATATAATAAATTCACCTCACTGTAAGAAAGTTCCTTCCTAACAAACACATTAGTAACAAACAGATCGCCTTGCTACTCCAGATTCAAATAAAAATGAAAACAACCAAGGAATGCTTCTGCCTTTGGCCACTACAATTCATTTCCTCACCCACTGAATATTCATATGTAACATTTGAGTTATATCACAGAGAGCAATTAAAAACAGTGCCTTTTGGAGGGCTCACCTGACAGAAAAACCTGTGTGATGGCAAATCTACAAAGCTCTGAGGAGAGCAGCCCCACACAATCCACAGGTCGACAAGTGCCGAGCACTTTGAAAACTGACACATCATTCACACAGGCCCCCGCCCCGCCCCCTCTCATTGCGACACAGAATGGAAGCAGAGCCTGCACGAAGCCCAACCAGCGAGATTGAGAGAGAGTGAGCTGCTCACGTATGTGGCATCCAGCACACTCCCAGGTACCTTCACCTGCAGAGTCTCTAGTTATTCGCAGTTTCAATAGCAAAAACCCTGGCTATTACAAAAACCCACAAATAACATATAAATAGTTATTTGTAGTTTTTCCATATTCGCAGCTATGTTCCGCCCGCATCCACCGCAAATAAGGAGGGAGAAGTGTACTAGGTTAGGGAAGTTATTATTTTCCGTATGAGTTACAGTATGACTTGAGTTGGTAACCTGAGGCAGAGTAGATCTAAATTTTTTTAGGATTGAAATGGAGGTTTGAATGAATGTTTGGGGACAGAAGTGAGAATGGGCTTTGGTGCAGGGGGGAGGGAATCCCAGCACAGCTCAAGTTTGAAGACAGGTTTAGTCAAGGTTTGTTTATTGAATTTTTGAAGTATACAAAGCATGGAAAAGAACAATCACATGCATCAGATAAAAGAAATATGCACAACAGCAAATATACCAATTTGAAAGTTATACAATAAATTCAGGAGTGTAACGTAACAGGTTCTGGAATTAACAGTAGCACATCTCTTATCCAGAATCAAACATCCAAACTATGTGAACAGACATGAATAAAAAAAAGAAAATACTATATAAAAGGTAGAAAAGAAAGGGAATAGGAAGAAATAAGAGTGAAGATGAAGTGTTAGTAAACCACTATGGAGAAACGGATTGTAGGTAAAATTTTAGAGAAGACCTTTTCAGTTGAAAAGAAGAAAATCTATTAGCAGATTTGGCTAAATAAGCTTCAGTCCTAGAAGTAATACAGATAAGGTTCCACCATTGTGAACAAGAGGCCTTGATGAGGTCTTTCCAGTAAGTAAGGAAAATCTTTAAGGCTAAAGAAAGAAGAATGTCAAAAAGGAAATGGTCTGTGTCTAAGAGGTGGGAGGATAGAACAAAAGATTTCAAAAGGAGCATTTGGTATGTTAGGGCAGTGTTTTTCAACCGCTGTTCCGCGGCACACTAGTGTGCCGCGAGATGTTGCCTGGTGTGCCGCAGGGCCGCCGGGCCCGGAGCTTACAGGGGGCCCGAGGCAGGGGCGCCAGTAGCTCGCCAAGGCAAAGTGAGTCGATCACCCAGGACTCACTTTGTCTTGGCGATCTAATCCACAGTTCTTCAACCGCCGGTCCGCAGGAAATTTTTGCCGGTCCGCGCAGGACCGGCAAGATTGACTCATTTGAACTTCCTGCCGGTCCGCGCAGGACCGGCAAGATCAGCATCGGAACCGTGCGCTGGGCCGGAGAGATCTTGGGGAGCCTCCGACAGTGGCTTTCTCCCCTCTCTGCAGCTCTCCTTTACTTCCCAGCACAGCGATTCACGAAGGCAGCCTCGGGGCTTTTGCTGAGTCGCGGCTGCCTCTGATGATGCAACTTCCTCTTTCCTCAGAGGCGGCGCGACACAACAAAGGACCCGAGGCTGCCTTCGTGAATCGCTGCGCTGGGAAGTAAGAAGAGCTGCTGGGAGGGGAGAAAACCACTATCAGTCTGGGAAGCTGCTGGGCAGGGGAAAAAAGGGACAGCTGCTACTGGAAAGGGAGAAGGAGAGATGCTTCTGGGAGGGGAGGAGGGAAAGGAATCTGGGAAGCTGCTGGGCAAGATAAAAAAGGGACAGCTGCTACTGGAGAGGGAGAAGAAGGAGAGATGCTTCTGGGAGGGGAGGAGGGAAAGGAATCTGGGAAGCTGCTGGGCAAGGAAAAAAAAGGGACAGCTGCTACTGGAGAGGGAGACGGAGAGATGCTGCTGGGAGGGGAGGAAGGGAAGAGAGTTACTGCTGGACAGGAGGAGGAGGGAAGGGAGAATGAAAAAAGGAAGGAAACAGCTGGCAGAGAGATTAGAGGAGGGGAAGGGGAGACACAGGCATGAGAAAGTAGAGAGATTGATGATAGGAAAGGGTCAGCAGAAAAATAAGCAGAGGGACAACGATGATAGATCTGGTGTAGGAGAGATAAAAATGAAGAGAGCAGTGAAGCTGGAATGAATCATGTAAATAGGAGAGAGGGGCACAAGCTGGATGGAAAGGGGAGAGGGACATAGAAAGAAGACAGATACCATATGGAAGGGGGAGAGGACAGATAGTGGATGGAAGGGGCAGATGCTGGATTGAAGAGACAGAGAGGGCATACGCTGGAAGGAAGAGAGTGAAAAAAAGATTGAAAGCAGAAACCAGAGACGACAAAAGGTAGAAAAAAATAATTTTATTTCTATTTTGTGATTAGAATATATCAGATTTGAAATATATATCCTGCTAGAGCTGGTGTTAGACATAACTGGGGACTGCAAAACCCAGGCAGTGCTTCTTTAGCTTTCAGCTGGCTTAGGGCGCTCTCTGACCAGGGGGCAGTTGCCCTAGTTGCACTCCCCTAAAACTATTCCTGTCGTGTTACTTCAGTATTCTGTTAGCATGATATTTCTGTGTAGCATTCTGTAATAATTTGGCTTGTTCAGTTTTCTTGATAGTAGAGGGGATATATGTGAAGGGGAGGGGAGACAGGGGTTTTGTTGATCCTTGCTCTGAATTATTTGTATTTATAAAATGACAATTCTACAGAATATTGTTTCTTTTTATACTTTAATAAAATACATTCAATATAAAATCATAACTGAGGCTTGTGTGGATGGGATCAGATGATTTGTGGGGACCGAGCTCGCGGAGATGGGGCGGAAACGGGATTTTTAAATTTTAGTCCTAGTAGTTTGCCGGTCCACAAAATAATTATTTTTTTTCTGCCGGTCCACGGGTGTAAAAAGGTTGAAGAACACTGATCTAATCTATCGAGACGATAAGTCTTCTTCTCCCCAACGTCAATTCTGCAGTCGGAGAGGAAGTTCCAGCCAGCCAATCGCTGCCTGGCTGGGCGGAACTTCCTCTCCGATTGCAGAATTGACGTCAGGGAGAGCATGCGTCGGCGTCGGCTTTGGGGCCTGTTATCCATTGGTGGGTCCTGTTCCCCGATGGCAGTGGCAGTGGCTTGGGGAACGGCAGGGAGAAAGAAAGAAAGGGGGCAGGCAGGGAAACAGAAGGAAAGAAGAGAAACAGAAAAAAAGAAAGAAAGGTCAGGGAGAGAGGAAGAAAAAGTTGGGGGAGGGAATGAGGTGTGGAGGAGAGAAAGCATACAGGCTGATAGAAGGGAAGAAAGATTGGATGCACAGTCAGAAGAAGAAAGTGCAACCAGAAATCACCAGACAAGGTAGGAAAAATGATTTTATTTTAAATTTAGCAAAGTGGAGGCAGTATTACCACAGTTTTCAAAGGAATTTGCCCAAATAACTTAATAGTTAACTGGGTAAATTCCCAGAGATGAAAACTTCCCTTCACTTACTATGCACAGTTCTGAATTTATATCTGCTGTCTATATTTTACAATATGGTCACCTTTTACTAAACCGCAATAGTGGTTTTTAGCGCAGGGAGCCTATGAGCGTCAAGAGCAGTGCTGGGCATTCAGCGCAGCTCCCTGCGCTAAAAACTGCTATTGTGGTTTAATAAAAAGGATGGAGGGTATATTTGTCTATTTTTGTATGCTATAAAAACCAAATACAGAGAGAGACTGTTGACGAAGAGCTACGTGTGTGTCTTTCTTCCATTCCAGCCAGAATATCAGCTTTGTGTTCAG
This sequence comes from Geotrypetes seraphini, assembly GCF_902459505.1. Taxonomy (NCBI): domain Eukaryota; kingdom Metazoa; phylum Chordata; class Amphibia; order Gymnophiona; family Dermophiidae; genus Geotrypetes; species Geotrypetes seraphini. The sequence continues at coordinate 109,671,714 of NC_047089.1, read as the reverse complement.
CCAAACAGGCCCAGGTTTCGCACTGAATAAAGTATTTTATAATTTTTATTTCGTAATAAAGTAATTATAAAATACTTTCTTTGTGTTTATTTGATTCCTATTCAAGAGAATTACTTTATATATAGTCAATATAGGCAGAGAGTTAAATTTTTTAACATTTTCTAATGGTGGTGTGCCTCGTGATTTTTTTCATGAAACAAGTGTGCCTTTGCCCAAAAAAGGTTGAAAAACACTGTGTTAGGGAAATATTAATATGAAAAACAGAGCAGATGGTATCCCAAACAGAGGACCAAAAAGAGTTGAGCGCTGAGCAAGAAAAGAGAAGGTGCTTCAAGGAGCCAACCTCTGATTGACATGTCCAACAATTCTTAGAGTAAGAGGAATTGATTCTATGAGATTTTATGGGAGTCCAAGCTGCCCTATGTAGCAGGAAGACCATTTGTTGGAGATTTGAGGCTGAGCGAGATGTATGGAAGGTGGTGTGGAAAATATGAGTCCAAGCCTCATCGGTGATCGAGATCCCTAGGTCTGCTTCCAAAGAGGATTGCAAAGGGGACATAGAGGAGGGAAGAAGCGATTTAAGAAGTTTATAGAAGTGTAAGGCGGTATGTCCCAATGCTAAAAATTGTCGAGAGAGAGAGTATAACGAGGGAGAGGACTTAAAAACAATAGGATAGAGGCCCGATTTCCTGAGCGAGGATCTCAGTTGGAGCCATCTATAGAACTGAGAGGTAGCAAGAGAGAAGGATTCCATTAACTCATTGAAGGTGAGAAGGGTTCCATCAGAATGACTGATGGAGCCTATGTCCCAAATATTATGGGTATACCAACAGGGCCAAAAAACGGGTGTTTTGTCAATTAAAAGGAGTTTATTATACCACAGGGGGCAAAATGAGGATTTATTCCAGGGGATGTCAAGCTGTGCATCTAGGTTCATAAGGACTCTGTGAGTAGTCAATATTATGGGGTTGGTGGAGAGGTTAGGAAAATTCTTAGTGCCCATCAGTCTGAGTAAGGGAAAAGGGCTCATGGCAGAAATTTCTAAACGTAACCAATTGGGCATATCTGTAGAAGGAGGAGAAGAGAACCATTCCGCTCCCTGCATTAGGATGAAGGCTCTGTGGTAGCAGTAAAGACCTGGAAAATTAACACCACCCTGGTTAGTAGGGGATTTCAGTTTACAAAGCGAGATCCTATGGAGTTTGTTGTTCCAGAGGAAACGTAGCATTTTGGATTCCAATTGTTTATATAGCGAGGTAGGAAACAGAAGAGGAAACATGTTAAAGATATAAGTGAGTTTGGGGACCACCATCATTTTTAGAGTGTCTAATCGGCCCCACCATGAAAGATGTAAAGGTGACCAAGATGCAAGAGTAGACGAGATCTGGGTGAGGAGTTTAGTAGATATCAGTTGGATGGATGAATGAAGGTCCCTATCGAATGTAAGACCCAGGTATTTTAAACCATGGGTGATCCAAGTAAAAGGTTGAGAAGAGATGGTGAAAGGGAGGCAAGAGTCATTGAGAGGCATAAGTTCGGTTTTGTCCCAATTGATTTTGTAACTGGAAAATGTGTAGAAAGAAGAAATTAACTGAATTAGGGAAGAGATGGAGGGTTCAGGATCTGAAAGATACAGCAAAATATCATCCGCATATGCGGAGACTTTAAATTCAATATTAGCGATGGATATGCCCTTGATGTGTGGTGAATGTCTTATAGCTGCTAGAAGAGGCTCAAGGGCCAAATTAAATAGGAGTGGGGACATAGGACAGCCCTGATGAGTGCCTCTGTGTAGGGAAAATGAAGAGGTTGCCTCGTCATTTACAATCAGTTTAGCTGTGGGAGCTCTATAAAGCAAAGAGATCATGTGAATGAATGGAGGAGGGAGACCAAATTTAGAGAGAACAGCAAAGAGATAGTTCCACTCTACCCTATCGAACGCTTTCTCAGCGTCAAGTGATACAAGAACAGCAGGGTTGACATTAGATAGGGTGGAGTGGCATAAGAGCCTAGTGTTGTCAGCACCATATCGACCCTTCATGAAACCAACTTGGTCTCTATGGATCAGACAAGGCATAACTTTTTCTAAATTGAACACTAGCATTTTAGCAAAGATCTTGTAGTCCAGGTTTAACAACGAGATGGGGCGATAATTCTTCACCAATTGGGGGTCTCTATTGGGCTTTGGAAGGATGATAATATTCGCTTCTAGAAAGTGGTGTTGACTTTGTGGAGTGGATAGCAAGTTCTGGAAATATGAAGTCAAGTGGGGAGTCAAGAAGGAGGAGAACGATTTGAAGAATTCCGAAGTCAATCCGTCAGGTCCAGGTGCCTTAGCTGAAGGTAAAGATGATATGACTCGAAGAACTTCTTCAGGCAAAATTGGTTGTTGTAGTGTTGTTGAGATTCAGTGAGAGAGGGTAGATCAAGTGACTGAAGGAAGTTTTTGGTTGAATCTGCAGAGTATGAGGATTCAGAAGAGTAGAGATAATTATAGAAGAGACGGAAATCCTCTAGAATGTCTTTGGTGTTTGTATGAAGTTGACCGTTGGATGATATTATGTGAGTGATTCGGTTCTTGGCACGTTTGCCCTTAAGATAGACGGAAGTAGATGACCGGATTTATTGGCAGAGGAATAGTAGATGGCTGAGCGACAAAAGATGGAAGCTGAAGCAAGAGAGCTGAAGATTTCGTTATATTGGAATTTCAGATGTTGTAGCTTTTTGTATAAAGGAGGATCATATTGGATATATAGTTGTGTTCCAGATGCATGAATTTCTGATTCAAGTTGAAGTAAAGTGGATTTACGTTTCTTAAGTTGAAAGGCAGAGTAGCTTATAATCTCTCCCCTAAGCCAAGCTTTGTACAATTCCCAAACGATGGAGAAGTCAGAAACTGAAGAAAGGTTAGTAGCAAAGAAGGCTTGCGATTCCAGTTTGATGTGTGAGAGGAAGGAGTCATCATGAAGAAGGAAATTATTCATTCGCCATTGTCGGGATGAGGAGGGAGAAGACCAGTGAAACAGCTGCATGATCCGATATGGTAATATCATGTGGAAGAGACAAGGTTAACAATGTCTTTAGAGCCCAGGATGTAGTCAATCCTAGAATGTGATTGATGTGGCGCTGAATAAAAAGTATAGTCCTTGGTGGTAGGATGGAAAATTCTCCAAACGTCAGAAAATCCAAAAAAATCCATTAGTTTGAGAACTGCAGTACAGATACCAAGTTTGGCCGGGCGACAAGTGGAAGACCTGTCAATGAAGGGATCGATTGGGAAGTTGAAATCCCCCGCAAAGATGGTGTTGGATGTTAAGGAGGAGGTACAAACCATTTGAAATGAGTGAAAAAAAAGGGGTCATCAGCATTGGGGGCAAATATGTTGAAAAGATTCAGGGGTTGACCCGCAATGGAACTTCAATGAGGGACCATCGGCCATTAGGATCAAATTTGTGAGAGGAGAGTTGGAAATTGAGGGATTTGTTCATTAGGGTGATGACTCCATTTCTCTTACACTGAGCAGGCGCGGCGAAACAGTGCTGGACCCACCCACCAGACAATTTCTGAGCTTCTTCCGAAGTGAGGTGGGTCTCTTGAAGTAGACAGATATCAGCGTTGAGGTGCTTAAAATAGTGCAGGATCTTTTTCCTCTTAATGGGGTTGTTAATTCCCTTAACATTGAGTGAGACAAGATGTATTTTAACCATGAGCATAAGTATAGAATGATGGTTTCCAAATGGAGATGAAAACAAGTGGTTGAAGCCGAAAAGATGCAAAAAATGAACATTCACTCTTTATGGACATATCAAAAGGAAGAGAAGAGAAAAAGGCAGTCGATTCATGTATGTAACAAGCTGAAAAAATATAAAAAACAAGGATCCAGAGATGGGGTCGCATGCTGGCAAGAGGAGCTCAGCAAGATTCTCCACAGTGCACCTCAAACCATACAGTGAAGATAGGTGCAGCCCTCGAGGATGGTGTTGTAGAACTGTCAGCTCAGGTCATGGCCCCCACAGTTTCATCGAGATAGCGTTGTAATTCAGTTGGGTTATCAAAATTCTTAGTAACATTATGGTATGTCACACGCATGCGGGCCGGGTAGAATAGCCCATATTGTGCTCCAATGTTTTTGAGTTGAGGTCGCATAGAGAGGAAAGCCTTCCTTTTCTGTGCCGTGGACTTTGATACATCTGGAACAAAGAAAATATGTTTGCCATCCATGGAAAGTCCAGCAGTAGATTTTGCAGATTGTAGGATTTGAATGGCCTAAGTATATCTCAGCAGTTTCATAATGATGGGCCTTGGAGGTTTAGAGGGGGAAGGAGGGCCCGAGGGGACCCTGTGTGCCCTCTCAATCTCTAGTGGAGGAGAGAATTGGATGTTTAAAGTTTTAGGGATGAAGGCATGCAAGAACGCAGGCTGAGGACGAAGGAGACGCACCACAGGAAGAGGAAGTACAAAACAGAACTCAGGGGCTGGCAGCCTGTGAGGGGGAAAGCAAGAGAAACAAACCACAAAAAAAAAAGCAGGGAAAGAAAAAAACAGGGACTTAAATTGCTTATATGCCAACGCGAGGAGTCTAACGACCAAAATGGGAGAACTGGAAGTCATGGCCAAACATGAGGACCTAAACATAATTGGAATCACGGAAACATGGTGGACTGAGATCAACAAATGGGACGTAGTACTGCCGGGGTATAAACTCTATAGGAGAGACAGGACCTGCAAGAAAGGAGGGGGAATAGCGCTATATATAAAGGACTCCATTCACTCGGCTGGGATGGATACGGCAGCAAGGGCGGAAGGATTGGAATCGCTATGGGTTAAACTGCCAGGAAGAAATGGAGCCGACATAAAATTGGGACTGTACTATCGCCCACCTGGACAACCAGAAGCAAATGACCATGACCTGGAAGAAGAATTGAGGCGGGAATGCAAATGCGGGAGTGTGATGGTGATGGGGGACTTCAACTACCCTGGGATAAACTGAGTATTGGAAACTCCAACTGCACAAGGGAAACAGAATTTCTAGAGACTGTGAGGGACTGCTAGTCAAGGAACAGCTAGTCAAGGAACCAACACGAGGGGATGCCACCCTTGACCTAATCCTCAATGGACTAAGGGGACCCGCAAAGGAAGTGGAAGTAGTAGGGCCACTAGGAAATAGCGATCACAACATGATCCAGTACAAACTAGAGATAGGAACATCAAAAGTGAAGAGAACCACAGCAACAACGCTCAACTTTAGAAAAGGGAACTACAGTGCTATGAGAACAATGATGAGAAAGAAACTCAGAAACAGCTCAAGGAAGATGGAGACCGTAGAGAAAGCCTGGTCCCTACTCAAGGACATGGTGCAAAAAGCACAAAACCTGTACATCCCCAGGTTTAGGAAAGGGTGCAAAAAAACCCCCAATCTAACAAAAAAACCAGTGTGGATAACAAATGAAGTGAAGAAAGCGATAGGTAACAAGAAAGCATCGTTCCGAAAGTGAAAAAAGGACGAAACTGAGGAAAACCAGAAGGAACACAAAAAATACCAAAAAGAATGTCACAGAGTGGTCAGGAAAGCAAAAAGAGAATACGAAGAGAGGTTGGCTGGGGAAGCAAGAAACTTCAAAACGTTCTTCAAATACGTGAAAGGGAAGCAACCGGCGAGGGAGGAAGTGGGACCGTTGGATGATGGAGACAGAAAGGGAGTGATAAAGGAGGAAAAAGACGTAGCTGATAGGTTAAACAAGTTCTTCTCGTCGGTCTTCACGAGCAAGGACATATCCAATGTACCAGAACCCGAGGAGATCATAAGTGGGGATCAAGATGAAAAACTGGAACAAATAGAGGTAAGCCATGAGGATGTCCTCCGGCAAATAGATAAATTGAAATGCGATAAATCACCTGGCCCGGACGGAATCCACCCAAGGGTACTAAAAGAACTAAGAAACGAAATAGCAGAAACACTCCGACAAATTTATAATCTATCCTTGAAAACTGGGAAGATCCTGGAGGACTGGAACATAACAAATGTCACACCTATCTTTAAGAAGGGGTCGAGGGGTGACTCGGGGAACTACAGACCGATGAGCTTAACTTCGGTTCTGGGTAAGATAATGGAAGCACTGATAAAGGACAGCATCTATGAACACATAGAAAAGAATGGACAACTGAAAGTGAGCCAGCATGGTTTCTGCAAGGAAAGGTCGTGCCTAACAAACTTACTACACTTTTTTGAAGGGATAAACAGCTAGATGGACAAAGGGGAATCCATAGACATCATTTACCTCAACTTCCAAAAAGCCTTTGACAAGGTACCCCACGAGCAGCTACTTAGGAAGCTGTGGAACCACGGGGTGGAAGGGGATGTTCACCGATGGATTAAACACTGGTTGGCAGAAAGAAAGCAAAGGGTTGGAGTAAAAGGCCAATACTCTTACTGGCAGTGGGTCACGAGCGGTGTTCCACAGGGGTCGGTGCTGGGACCGCTGCTGTTCAATATATTCATAAACGACCTGGAAACGGGGATGAAGTGTGAAGTTATCAAATTTGCGGATGACACCAAACTCTGCAGCAGGGTCAGAACCGTGGAAGAATGTGAAGACCTGCAAAGGGACCTAAAGAAACTGGAAGAGTGGGCAAAAAAGTGGCAAATGCGCTTTAATATAGAGAAATGCAAGGTCATGCATATAGGGAAAAAGAACCCAATGTTCAGCTACACAATGGGGGGATCATTGCTAGGGGAAAGTAAACTTGAGAAAGACTTGGGTGTGCTGGTGGATACAACAATGAAATCATCAGCACAGTGTGCAACAGCCTCTAAGAAAGCAAACAGAATGTTGGGTATCATTAAGAAGGGTATCACGACCAGGACGGAGGAAGTCATCATGCCACTGTATCGTGCAATGGTGCGCCCGCACCTAGAGTACTGTGTCCAGTATTGGTCGCCGTACCTCAAGAAGGACATGGCGATACTTGAGAGGGTCCAGAGGAGAGCAACGAAAATGATAAGAGGTATGGAAAACCTTTCATACACTGATAGGTTAGAAAGGCTGGGGCTCTTCTCCCTGGAAAAGCGGAGACTTAGAGGAGACATGATAGAAACCTTCAAAATCATGAAAGGCATAGAGAAAGTAGACAGGGAAAGATTCTTCAGACTACGGGGAATCACAAGTACAAGGGGGCACTCGGAGAAACTGAAAGGGGACAAGTTTAGAACCAATGCCAGGAAGTTCTTCTTCACCCAGAGAGTGGTGGACACACGGAATGCACTCCCGGAGGTTGTGATAGGGCAGAGCACGCTACAGGGATTCAAAGAAGGATTGGATAAATTCCTAAACAATAGGGGGATTGAGGGGTACAGATAAAGGTAGAGATAGGTTAGGAAGAGTATAGATAGAAGAAAAAGGGGGATCATAAGGCTAAGTCAAGGAACACTTGACAGGTCATAGACCTGCTGGTCCGCCACGGGTGCAGGCTGCTGGGTGCGATGGACTTCTGGTCTGACCCAGCGGAGGCAACTTCTTATGTCTTATGTTCTTATGACAATCAATCTCAGTAAGACATTACCTCACTGTTTTGCCAAACTTCATTCAGTACAGTTTAACGTAATTTTCAGGTCCTCAGCGGGCCACCTCGCACTCATATCATTTCATTGTGCGGGACTTTATGCACCCTTTCGTCACTGGACCCATAAATTTTATATGTGTTTTTCATAAATGTTGATTTTAGCTTAATAAATTTAAGTATAAATATATGCTAAAAGTACTTAGCTTGAAAATTTGACGCTAGTCGGGAGGGTGAAAACATCAATCATCCAACATGTTTCGCCCGTGTACTTCACAGGGCTTTATCAAGGTTCCCTCTCCCTAAAACAAATATAAAACACTCTTAAGTGCCTGAACTTTCACCATATAACACATATCTAGTGCTGTAGTTTAAACTTATTAATATTATTCATTGACTCTTACCGCTCATAACTACAAACTCCCACCATTGCGTCAAGAACGAGGCATAGAAGGATATGGGTGACTAAAAATTACGCCAGGTGTACACCTGGCAGGGCCTCCGCATGTACGAATCGCCAGACTAGATGGACCGAAGGTCTGATCCGGAGATGGCGCTTCTTATTTTCTTATATCCGTCCCCTCCGAAGATTCAGGAATCCCAATGAGGCGTACATTGCTTCGGCACATTCTGTTAGAAATATCTTCCAGATCAGATTGTAGGGTTGAAATTTTTTGTAAATCACGCTGTTAGCCTCTCCTCCGCGAGATTGATGCGGGCATTGTGCTGTTTCAATTGTAGCATGATATTGCCCATCTCAGTTTTAATGTCTGCAGTTGCGGCAAGATTTTCCAGCATGAGTTCGTGTAAAACCTGCAGATCTTGTGAGATTGAAGTGCTGCTCTCAACGGCGCCGGCGACAGAGGCCTTAATGGGAGAGGGTGGCTCATGTTTAGAGCGTTTGAACGCTGAATGTGATGCGGCAGAGCCCGCTGTGGAAGCGGTGTCCGACTTACTGTTCTTAGCAGACATTCCGGCGGGTGCAGGTGATGTTTAGCGGTTTGCGCTCACGGTTGTAAGGGCTGCAAAAATGATTAAGCAACGAGGCTGCTGCGGAGAAAAGATGCTAAGCGGCCATCTTGAGACAAGCACATGACGTCCCCCAAGTTTGAAGACAGGTTTAAAAGTAAGGCTGTTTCAGGTGCCTAAAGCTTGTCCCTCTCATGAGTCACTGAACAACTGGGGACTCAGGTGGAGTACAAGGTCATTTATTCAGTATAAGGGCATTGAAAGTTCCCACACATACTGAGTCCTAGCTAGAGAAATCAGGGCGGTACAATGAAAGTTTTCTTTGGAGTTGGCCAAACAAGAGTCCTTCGCTCCACTAATGCACTGCGATACTCAAGAAAACAGAAGGAAGGTGGGACTGGAACCAATGAAGGTAACTCAAGAGAACAAGCGCACCCTAAGCACAAATAAAAAAACCAAAAACAGAAAACTATTACTGTTGTGGTATTCCATCATCAGAGGCATTAACCTTGGAACACAAGGCGAGGAGACCAAAATATTGAAATGTCTTCCAGGATCCTCAGCTACCAGGAGTTCCAGGCAAATCCTGACTAGAATTAAGGAAGAAACAAAGAATTTTAACACTGATGAACAAATGACCTGGCCAATAACTCCACACTTGCAACACAGAAAGCTTTCTGGGAGCTTGGTGAGGGCTTGAAACCTTTTATAAAGACTTTAGCTTTTTCTGATATACTGCCTGCATATGGAAAGGGAGAGCAAAGAGTAAAAAACACAGAGGACTTTAATAGGTGGCTCCAGTGGCGTACCTAGGGTATGTGGCACCCGGGGCCCATCATTTTTTGACACCCCCCCTATGTAAAAAAATATTTTTTGTAATGACCATGAAACAGAATAAATGGTCAGAATAGAAACAGGCAGTGAAAATTTTCTTATATTCCAAACATAACATAACATAAATTATGTCTGAATTGTCATGACATCAGAAGTACATATGGAGTAGTTGCTGGTGATGCTTGGGACAGTTCTGATTGTGTTAGTTCGGTTTTATGTGTTTTTTGAATAGAAGGGTTTTTATTTCTTTTTGAAGGTTTTGCAGTCTGTGGTCGATGTCAATTGGTTGTAGAGTTGGGGGTCGAGTGTTGCAGCTTGAATGGCTAGTTGGTTGTCGAACAGTTTTTTTTCTTTTGACGTTTTTGGTTGGAGGGTGTGTGAATGGTGCGTGAGTTCTCCTATGTCTGTTTGAAGTGGATTGAATTATTTAGCTGAAGAAATTAGTTACCCCCTCATCCCACACACATTAATTCTCTTCCATTTTTGTTCCCATTATAAAAAAACACTGATAAGTTCCCAGAAAAAAAATACATTAAAATAAAAAGTGAAAACAAAGGCCCCTACAGATGAGAACATAACATAAGAATAGCCTAACTGGGTCAGACCAATGGTCCATCATGCCCAGTAGCCCATTCTCAGGGTAGCCAATCCAGGACACTAATACCTGGTCAAAACCCAAAGAGTAGCAACATTCCATGCTACCGATCCAGGGCAAGCAGACACTTCCCCCATGTCTTAATAACAGATTATGGACTTTTCCTCCAGGAATTTGTCCAAATCTTTCTTAAAACCAGCTACACTATCTGCTTTTACCATAACTTCTGGCCACTTCATTTTTAAGTTTAGATCTTTCCTTTCAAACAGAGACCTTGCTAGATGTCAAATACAGCACAAGGTAACTTCACATGGATTTAGCTGTGCAGGAAATGTGAATCTCCTCATACACCCACCATATAGTGCAAAAATGTGCAAAGGTCTGTTTTTTTCTCTCGATCACTACATAGCCTAATGCCACACAAGCAGCGCTGTTACAAACATATTCTGTAGGTCAATGCTAAGGATAACAAAGTTTCCTTCCTTGGACCAGAAGGAGATAAACCACTGGAAGAGATCCCAAAACAATACCCAAAGACCCACTCAGTGTGTGAACCAGTTGAGTGGAGTGGATTAACTGGGGGATGGAAATGGGCCCGGAGTTTGCTTAGCAGAATTTCCCAGACCACCTCTTCCTCTCAACATATTGACACGCTGCCACCATCACCACTAGGAACACCTCACTGGGTAGGCCAGCTATGCTATAAACTTTATAAAACACATTATTATATTTTCTTATAAAGCACATATTTTAACTGAACTCTCTGACATCCTCAGCCTTTCCATTCACAAAAATAGAAGGAAGAAAAGTTCCCATTTCCTGCTGTCTCATGTCCCCGGCCTATACAATATTTTTTTTCTGCAGACCCTTCAAAAGTCTGACCAAATCCTCGTTTCACTTGCATTATAAAGTACTGAGGATGCCATCTCTCCCCAATCCCAGGTCCTAAAGTCTAAGACAGTAGCGCAAACTAATGCTGCCAGATACAGGAAAAAATTTTTTGATTCGATTCAGCCCTATTGAATTGGTTTTTCAATTCGATTTTCCTGCCCAGTTGGGTGATTTTTTTCAAAACTCCTGGTGGGTTTTATAGCTTTTTCACCCCCTTTGGCTTCTCCTAACCACACTGGCGCTGTGGTGTAAATAAAATAAAGAAACAAAAAGGACTTTTCCTCTCTCTGTTAAATCCTAGCTCACGTTTGCAGTCCAACACCAGCTCTGGCAGGATACACATTTCAAATCTGACATATTATAATCACAAAACAGAAAATAAAATTAATTTTTCTACCTTTTGTTGTCTGGTTATATTTCAAATCTTGTTGGTCCAAGGCTCTGGTTTTCTTCTGAAAACTTGCTTGCCAGGGTCTCCTTCTTTCTGCATGCTAACCATCCATCTGCCAACTCTGTCCTCCCTTTCCATTTCCCTTCCCTTCCCAGGAAGTCTGGTATCTTTCCTTTTTTTCATCTCCCTCCACAGATCCACCTTTTCTTAAATTCCCTTTCATCCGGCATCTCTCCCTCCTTCCCCACCATCCCAGAGTCCACCATCTCTCCCTTTCTTTTCCTAATTACCCTCCTATCCAGTATCTCTATCCCTCCTCCACACCATCCCTTGTATCCAATTTCTCTCCCTTTCTGTTCCTTCCCTCCCTAAATCACATGGTCCATCATCTCTCTCCCTCTCCTCTATTTTCAGACCCATTATTTCTTCCCCCCCCCCAAAGTTTGGCATATGCACGTGTCTTTGAACATCCCCTTCCCTCCGTGTACTTCTAAATCATGGTCCCCCCCAAAGGCCTGTCCCCCCCTTAAAGGTCTGCCTGTTCCCCCTTGAAGGCCTGCACCCCCCTTGAAGGCCTGTCCCATCCCCTTGTAGGCCTGTCCCCCCCTTGAAGGCCTGCCTGCCTGTCCCCCCCTTGAAGGTCTGCACCCCCCGAAGGCCTGCACCCCCCCGAAGGCCTGTCCCCCACTTGAAGGCCTGTCCCACCCCCTTGTAGCTTCTCCCCCCCCTTGTAGGCCTGTCCCCCCCTTGAAGGCCTGCCTGCCTGCCTTTCCCCCCCTTGAAGGCCTGTCCCCCCTTGAAGGCCTGCACCCCCTTGAAGGCCTGCACCCCCCCCTCGAAGGCCTGCACTCCCTTGAAGGTCTGCACCCCCCCGAAGGCCTGTCCCCCACTTGAAGGCCTGTCCCACCCCCTTGTAGCTTCTCCCCCCCTTGTAGGCCTGTCCCCCCCTTGAAGGCCTGCACCCCCTTGAAGGCCTGCACCCCCCCGAAGGCCTGCACTCCCTTGAAGGTCTGCACCCCCCCCCAAAGGCCTGTCCCCCCCTTGAAGGCCTGCCTGCCTGCCTTTCCCCCCCTTGAAGGCCTGCACCCCCTTGAAGGCCTGCACCCCCCCCCTCGAAGGCCTGCACTCCCTTGAAGGTCTGCACCCCCCCGAAGGCCTGTCCCCCACTTGAAGGCCTGTCCCCCCCTTGAAGACCTGCCTGCCTGCCTTTCCCCCCCTTGAAGGCCTGCACCCCCCCGAAGGCCTGCACTCCCTTGAAGGTCTGCACCCCCCCCACAAAGGCCTGTCCCCCCCTTGAAGGCCTGCCTGCCTGCCTTTCCCCCCCTTGAAGGCCTGTCCCCCCTTGAAGGCCTGCACCCCCCCCCTCGAAGGCCTGCACTCCCTTGAAGGTCTGCACCCCCCCGAAGGCCTGTCCCCCCACTTGAAGGCCTGTCCCACCCCCTTGTAGCTTCTCCCCCCCTTGTAGGCCTGTCCCCCCCTTGAAGGCCTGCCTGCCTGCCTTTCCCCCCCTTGAAGGCCTGCACCCCCTTGAAGGCCTGCACCCCCCCCAAGGCCTGCACTCCCTTGAAGGTCTGCACCCCCCCCGAAGGCCTGTCCCCCCCTTGAAGGCCTGTCCCCCCCCCTTGTAGGCCTGTCCCCCCCTTGTAGGCCTGTCCCCCCTTTAAGGCCTGCCTGCCTGCCTTTCCACCCTTGAAGGCCTGTCTCCCCCTTGAAGGCCTGCACCCCCCTTTGTAGGCCTGTCCCCCCCTTGAAGACCTGCCTGCCTTTCCCCCCTTGAAGGCCTGTTCCCCCCCTTGAAGGTCTGCACCCCCCCAAAGGCCTACACCCCCCCTGAAGGCCTGCCTGCCCCCCTTGAAGGCCTGCTCGCCTGCCTGTCACCCCCTCACCCTTGAAAGCCTGCTTGCCTGTCCGCCCGCCCCACCCTGAAGGCCTGATGCCCCGACCCACCCCGAAGGACCGCTCGCCCCCCTGGCCTCCCGCACCACCTATGAAGCAGCCGCAGCAGGATCGCGAAGTCAGCGTCAGCGATCCCTGCGCTGCTTCCTGCGCCACGGTCCCGCCCCTCCTCTGACGTCAGAGGAGGGGCGGGATCGCGGCGCAGGGATCGCTGACGCTGACTTCGCGATCCTGCTGCGGGCTGCTTCACAGGTGGTGCAGGAAGGTCAGTGGGGCGAGCGGTCCTTCGGGGGTGGCGGGGGACTGAACGGCAAGGCCGGGAACACCCCCTTAGGGCTGGCACCCGGGGCGCACCGCCCCCCCCCCCCCCTTGGTACGCCACTGGGTGGCTCAAAGCCTGGTGTCATCAAGAAGGAGGATGGGGAAATACATGGAAGGACAAGAAGCTACATTGCACTGATGGACTACATATTACTACTGCAGGAAAAAGAAACCTTGCAGAGAAATTTAGACAATATGTTTCTAGGCATTTAAACTAGAAGGTGGGGGTGATGTATGTATGTATGAAGGACAATTATAGAGACCACCCCCAGCAAAACAAAAGATGTGATAGTAGTAAAGATTGCAACAAAACAATATCAGCAACTCATTTCTTAGCATTGAAACGGAAAGTAAAATGAAACAAAAATCTATACGAAAAAGGAGATTATCGCTGAAAAATAGCTGGAAAGCAATGATCACAAATGCTCACAGTCTAAGCAACAACGTTCATGATCTGCAAGCCCTGATGTTAGAGGCAGATCTAGATATTGTCGCTATCACAGAGACATGGTTCAGTGAATCACATGGATGGGATGCAAACATATAATCTTTTTAGGAATTACAGAGATGGTCAAAAAGGTGGAGGAGTAGCTCTCTATGTAAAGATCAATATCCAAGCTACCGAAATGCAAGGGATCAGGGGAGAGGAAGAAGTGATATGGATCGCTCTGAAAAGAGAAGATGGAACTTCTATCTATGTGGGTGTAGTCTACAGACCTCCTACTCAATCGCAGCAAATTGATAAGGATCTGATTGTGAATATCCAAAAGTTTGGAAGGAAAGAGGAGTTGCTGCTGTTGGGAGATTTCAACCGGCCAGATGCGGACTGGAATGTTCCGTCTGCGGAATCAGAAAGAAGTAGGGAGATTGTGGATGCCTTTCAAGAGGCTCTGCTCAGACAATTGGTGACGGAACCCACAAGGGAAAAAGCGATATTGTATCTGGTCCTCACAAATGGAGAGAGTATCTCTAATGTTCGAGGTCCTTTTCCTGTTTGGTCTTTCCCAGAGTTACACCTGACATACTATACTTGTGGTCTTTATTTTTTCTGCCTAAATGCATCACTTTGCATTTTTCCACATTAAAATTCATCTGCCATTTATCTGCCCACTTCTCCAATTGATTCAAGTCGCTCTGGAGTTCCTCGCTGTCCTGCAATCTGATTGCCCGGCATAGTTTTGTGTCGTCTGCAAACTTGATGATTTCACTGGATGTTCCTTCTTCCGGGTCATTTATGAAAATATTAAATAAGATGGGTCCAAGTACCGAGCCCTGGGGTACACCGCTAGTCACTTTTTCCCATTCTGAGAACTTCCCATTTATGCCCACTCTCTGTTTTCTGTTCTCTAGCCATATGCCTATCCATCTTAGTATATCTCCCTCTATTCTATGGCCTTGTAATTTCCTGAGAAGTCTTACATGTGGAATCTTGTCGAACGCTTTCTGAAAGTCCAAGTATACAATATCCATCAGTTCTCCACTATCAATTTGTCTGGTCACTGTCTCCAAAAATTGAAGTAGGTTTGTCAAACATGATTTACCTTTCCTGAACCCACGTTGACTCGCTCTCATCAGGTTGTGTGTGTCTAGGTGCCGGACTATGCTATTTTTGATCACTGCCTCAACCATCTTTCCAGGGACAGACATGAGACTCGCAGGTCTGTAGTTGCCTGGCACTCCTCTTTATCCTTTTTTAAATATCGGTGTGACGTTCGCTATCTTCCAGTCGTCTGGTATCTGTCCTGTTTTGATTGACAGATTGACAAGTTTTTGCAATAGTTCTCCGATTTCAAATTTCAGTTCTTTTAGGACTCTTGGATGAATTCCGTCCGGTCCAGGAGATTTATCACTTAAGTTTGTCGATCTAGTGGTAAATCTGGTCCAAGTCCACTTCTACTGTGGTGAGGCTGTCCTGTACGACTCCCTTGAACACTTTCACTGTGTCAGGTATTGTTGCGGTGTCTTCCTTTGTAAAGACAGACGCAAAGAAGGAATTCAGTCTGTCTGCAATTTGTTTGTCAACCTTGTAATGTAATGTAATGTAATTTATTTCTTATATACCGCTACATCCGTTAGGTTCTAAGCGGTTTGAAGAAAATATACATTAAGATTATAAATGAGAAGTAAGAAGGTACTTAAAAAATTCCCTTACTGTCCCGAAGGCTCACAATCTAACTAAAGTACCTGGAAATTAATAAAGAAGAGAAAATAAAGATGGTTGAAAAAGAAAAATTCTATGTGAACTTATAGGATGGAAATTAAACTGACAGTGAAGAACTGTATGAAAAATACATATGGAATGCAGTTAGAGAGGGTAGGTTACAATCTATTTATGGTGTTTGTTTAATTGGAAGGTGTTAAGGTGGGTAATTTGGGGGAAGGTTATCTGAAGGTAGGTGAATCTTCTGGAGGTAAAAGAGGAGGGGTTAAGATATTTGGATGAATTTTTTGAAAAGCAGGGTTTTGATTTCTTTTCTGAATGTTTTGAAGTTGTCTGATATTGTCATAAGATTGGAGATGGAATGGTTGATTTTTGCTGCTTGTGTTGCCAGAAGGTTGTCAAACATTTTCTTGCGTTGTGTGCCTTTGAGTGGGGGGAAGGCGAAAGGGTTCGAGGTTCTTCTGTGTCTTGAGGTGGAGATTTGGTTTAAGCGGTTGTTTAGATAGGAGGGGGAAGAGCCGTGTAATGCTTTGAATATCAGGCAGTGGAATTTGAATTGGATTCGTGCTTGTATGGGTAGCCAGTGAGAGTCTAAGAAGGCAGTTGTTATGTGATCATATTTTTTGAGTGAGTAGATCAATCTGAGGGCGGTGTTTTGTATGGTCTGGAGTTGTTTTATCATTGTGGTTGGACAAGGAAGATATAGGGAGTTGCAATAATCCAGCAGACCTAAGACTAGGGATTGGACGATTAGTCTAAATTGTGCTTGGTCAAAGAATTTTTCTGATTTTACGGAGATTTCTCATGGTTAGAAAAGCTTTCTGGGTTGTTTTGTTGATCTGGGGCTGCATTGTGCAACATCTGTCTATCGTAACTCCTAGGAGTTTTAGTTCGGGTTGTATTGGGTATTTGGTATTTTTGATTTTCAGTTCAGTGATGGTAGGAGTTTGGGCTTTTTCGAGCAAAAGGAATTTTGTTTTTTCAGAATTTAGTTTTAGTTTGTGATCCATCATCCATTTTTCTACTGTGTCTAAGGTTGTTTCTAGCTTTGTTGTGGTGGTGGTCTCTGATGGGTCGAAGGGGAGGATTATGGTGATGTCATCAGCATAGCTGAAAGATGTGGCATCTAGGGTATCTAAAGTGGCTCCTAGGGAGGAGATAAAGAGGTTGAAGAGCGTAGGTGAGAGAGGTGATCCTTGTGGAACTCCGCAAGGATTTGTCCATGGTTCTGATTTGATATCATTGAATTTTACCCTGTAGGTTCTAGATTTGAGGAACCCCTGAAACCATTTGTAGACCTTGCCTGAGATTCCTATGGCGTCGAGAATTTGTAGTAATAAGGTGTGGTCAACTAGGTCAAATGCTGCGGAGAGGTCTAATTGTATTAATATCATTTTTTTTCCTTTACTGATGTGTTGTCGGGCTGTATCTAGTAATGTGACAAGTAGTGTTTCTGTACTATGGTTAGTTCGGAATCCTGATTGTGAGGGGTGGAGTAGGTTATGTTTTTCCAGATATTCGGTGAGGTATTGTGCCACTAGGCCTTCTATTATTTTAACGTACAATGGTATTGAAGCGATAGGTCTGTAGTTGGAGGGGCTATCTATTGGGCCTTTGTGATCCTTTATGATTGGAGTGATTAAGATCTCTCCTAGGTCCTGTGGGAATTGGCCTTCTGTCAATGTGGTTTGAATCCATAGCATGAAGTTGGTTTTGAATGTGGTGGAGGCGTTTGATAATATGTAGGTGGGGCAATTATTTAGGTCACTGGAAGCATGGCTGTATTTATTGTAGAGTCGGTTCATATCCGACCAGACTAGAATTGGGAAATCGGACCAGCTTCTGTCTGCTACGATGGCTTCGCTAGTTGATGGGTTTGTTGTTATCTTTTCTAGATGGGTGTGTGTGTTGATGAATGTAGATCTGATATTGGCGATCTTGTTTTTGAAATGGTCTGCTAGGTGGATGGCTGTTGGTGGGTGGATACCTTGGGTGGAGAGGTAAGGTTTGGTATCTGTGAGGTTCTTTACTAGATTAAATAGCTTTTTTGTGTCTGGGGTTTTTTTGCCTATCATTTTGGAGTAGTAGGCTTTTCGTTTTTCCTTGAGTTTGGTTTTGTATTGATTAATTTGGTATCTCCATGCAGTTTTAGTGTGTTCTAAACTCTTGTTTTTTTTTCCAGACTCTTTCTAGTTGTCTGCAGAGCTTTTTAGATTGGAGAAGTTCGGCGTCAAACCATTTATCAGAAGGTCTGCATATTTTGAATTTTAGTTTTTCTGGGGCTAGCTCATTTAGAATGGTTTCACTTATGGATCTCCATTGGGATATAAATTCGTTGGGAGCTATGTTGGTGGTGGCGTGGTCTGCTTTATCCCAGAATATGGAGGGTTCGATTTTTTGGCGTGTTTTGAAGGAGGTTTTTATTGGAGGTTGTTTGTTAATGCTTTGAGGCCAGTTGATGTCAAAGGTGTATTTATAGTGATCTGACCAAAGGGAGGGGTGCCATGCCCCATTAGAGATATTGATTTTGGGTTTGTGAGGATGTTGGGTCATATAAGCAGCAAGATCTAATTGGTGTCCTTTTTCGTGTGTGGATTGGGGATTGAGGATCTGGTAGTTTAGTGCATTGAGGTATGAGAGTAAATTTATTACTTGTTTTGAGGTGTGATCTTCTAGATGGAGGTTTATGTCTCCTAGGAGAAGGTTATGAGGTGATGTTAGGGAGTTCTGGTAAATAAATTTTTCAAGCGCTTGTTTGTTGTCATTCCATTTTCTTGGTGTTGAGTAACAGAGGATGCATGTTAGAGTTTCTATGAGAGAATCATCGGATAGTTGACAGGCTAGGAGATCTAGGTGGGGAGTGGAGTGTTTGTCTAGGGTCTTTATATTGATGTTGTTTTTGAGTATGATGGCTAGGCCTCCACCACGTTTTTTTTTTCTGCAGATTAATTCAATTTTATAACCCATTGGGCAGAGTTCTGTGATGGAGGGATCGGATTCTGAGGTTAACCAGGTTTCGGATAGGAATAAGCAGCTTAGTTGTTTTTTAATTATCCAGTCCTTAATAAGGTCTGCTTTTGTGCTTATTGATCTGATGTTCATATATGCACAGGATAATGTAGTGTTAAGTGTTTGGGGAGTGGGTGAGCAGTTTGGGTGGAGGAGATTTTCTTTGGTTAGTGGGTGATAGTTGTGGTTTACCGATTTTGGTTTTAGGGTTGGTCTATTTCTCCAGTTGGTTGGTATGCTGATAAGGTTGAGTGAGGAGCAGTCTATCAAGTTTCTGGGCGAGTATAGTTTTCTGGTAGGTGGAGGGAATCTATGGGATTTTGTTAAGGTTGGGATAGAGGATGTATGATATCCTTCTGCTTTTCTGTTGGTTAGGAGTAGGAAGAATATTAAATGTAGGAGTGTGATTGTAGATAAATTGGGAGGCATAGTGATTTTTGTTTAGGGAGTCAGAGAGTCTGGAGTTAGGTACTTGGTATGCGGCTATCAATATTATGTAGGGTACTGCTGGTTCATGGGGAGCTAACAGTGTTAAGTAGGATTAAGGAGATCTATCAGTGGGATATAAGAGTATCGGCAGTAGCAATTTGTCTATGCTTGTCAGGTAGTTTTAGAGATAAACAGTACTATCAATTTAACAGGATCTATGAGGTTATGCAGAAATACAGTACTATCAGCTTGACAGGCTATATAAAGATATATGGTTATTTAGAGGATATCTAGTATTAATAGCTATCAGGCTCTAAGAGTGTATGTAGGTTCTTTTGGAGATAAATAGTATTATCATTTATCAATCTATATGTAGAATTATAGGTTATTAAACAGTATTATCACTTATCAATCTATATGTAGAAATACAAGTTAGTTAAGTAATACTATCACTTATCTAGCTATATGAAGAAATACATCTAGTAATTGTATGTCTCTAATGAAAATATATTCTTAACAGTTATTTATGCAGGTAGGCAGTTTTATTTTCAAGTCTATGGGCTCCTGGTAGTAGCGGCTGGACCCGCTGCTGCTTAGGTGTATAAGCAATTGATTTCCCACTGCTGCTGATGTTTAAAGGCAGGCAGATTGATCTCTCCAACGGATTGCATGGGGAGGAGCTCACATGCCTAGCTCGTGGTAAAGGGCTCCCGGTAGTGGTGGCTGGTCTTGCTGCTGCTTAGGTGTAAAAGCAGTTGATCTTCTTAGCGGATTGCAGGGGGGGAAGAGTTCACACTCTTGGTAGGATCGGGTCTGTGGGTTCTCGGTGGTTGTGGCTGGTCCCGTTGCTGCTTAGGTGTAAAAGTAGTTGATCTCCACTGCTGCTGATATTTAAAAGCAGGCAGATTGATCTCTCCAATGGACTGCAGGGGGAGGAGTTCACACTCCTGGCAGGATCGGGTCTGTGGGCTCTTGGTGGTTGCGGTAGGTCTCGCTGCTGCTTGGATGTAAAAGCAGTTGTTTTTCTACTGCTGCTGATATTTAAAGCAGGTAGATTGATCTCTTAAACGGGATATAGGGGGAGGAGCTCACATGCCTGGCTGGATCGGGGCAAGGGCTCCTATTATAGGCAGCTGGTCTTGCTGCTACTTAGGTATTAAAGCAGTTGATCTTTCTAGCGGACTGCAGGAGGTGTGGAGCTCACACTCCTGTCATGATCTGGTCTATGGGCTCTTGGTAGTTGCGGTTGGTCCCAATGCTGCTTAGGTGTAAAAGCATTTGTTCTCCCACTGCTGCTGATATTTAAAAGCAGGTAGATTGATCTATCCAATGGACTGCTGGGGGAAGATCTTATATGTCTGGCTGGATCGTGGCAAAGGGTTCCCGGTAGTGGTGGCTGGTCCTGTTGCTGCTTAGGTATAAAAACAGTTGATCTTCTTATCGGATTGTAGGGGGGGCGGATCTCACATTCCTGGCAGGTTCGGGTCTGTGGGTTCTTGGTGGTTGCGGATGGACCCGCTGCTGCTTAGGTGTAAAAGCAGTTGTTTTCCCAATGCTGCTGATATTTAAAAGCAGGCAGATTGATCTCTCCAACGAATTGTATGGTGAAGAGCACTCACGCCTGGCTGGATTGGGACAAAGGCTCTCGATAGTGGCAGCTGGTCTTGGTGCTGCTTAGGTGTAAAAGCAGTTGATCTCCTACTTCTGATGATATTTAAAAGCAAGCAGATTGATTTTTCCAACGGAATGCTGGGGGAAGAGCTTACTTGTCTGGCTGGATCAGGGCAAAGGGCTCTCGGTAGTGGTGGCTGGTCCTGTTGCTGCTTAGGTGTAAAAAACAGTTGATCTTCCTAGTGGACTGCAGGGGGAGGTGGAGCTCACACTCTTGGCTGGATCAGGTCTGTGGGCTCTTGGTAGTTGTGGATAGTTCCGCTGCTATTGAGGTGTAAAAGCAGTTGATTTCCCACTGTTGCTGATATTTAAAAGCAGGTAGATTGATCTCTCCAATGGACTGCAGAGGGAGGAGCTCACATGCCTGGCTGGATCGGGGCAAAGGGCTCTCGGTAGTGGTGGCTGGTCCTGCTGCTGCTTAGGTGTAAAAGCAGTTGATTTTTCTAGCGGACTGCAGGGAGGGTGGAGCTCATATTTTTGCAGGATCGGGACTGTGGGTTTTTGGTGGGTTGGTCCCGCTGCTGCTTAGGTGTAAAAGCAATTGATCTCCCACTGCTGCTGATATTTAAAAGCAGGCAGATCGTCCAGGTAGAGGAGCTCTGCACTCAAACTGCCATCCTCCTCGCCTCCAAGTTCCTTGATGTACCCTTTTCCTCCCAGGTCGTCCAGTGGTCCCACCACCTCCTGTGCGGGGTTTTTTTTTAACGTATCTAAAACAGGGCTTGAAATTTTTGGCCTCTCGCACTATTTTCTCCTCGTAGACCTTTTTGGCAACCCTCACCGCCTGGTGAAATTTTTTTCTGATCATCTCTGTTTGTTTGTTCCAAGCTTTGGATGTTTTCGTGCGTTTCCACATCTTAAAGGAGTCCTTTTTTCATTTATGGCTTCCTTCACCTCTTTGATAAGCCATGCCGGCTCTCTTTTGTCTTTGGTTTTCTTTACTTTGGACATCTGCGGAATGTAGAGGCTTTGTGCTTCCGTGATAGTATTTTTCAGTAGGGACCATGCCTGTTCCACCGTTATGACTTTGCCCATCTTTTTTTTGATCCGTTTATTCACCATGGCTCTCATGTTGTCGTATCTTTCCTTTTTAAAGTTTAAAGTCGTGGTTGAGGTTTTGGTACCTTTCCCTTTCCCAACATCAAGTTTGAAGTTGATCACATTGTGATCACTCGTCCCCAGCGGGACCTTGACTTCTACTTCCTTTGATGGACCCGTAATGCCATTTAGGACCAAGTCCAAGGTGACGTTTCCTCTCGTCGGCTCTCCTACCATCTGTTCCAGGAAGCAGTCCCCTAGCACTTCCAGGAACTTTGCCTCCTTGCCACAGTTGGGAGGTTCCCAGGTCCCAGTCTATCCCCGGGAAATTGAAATCCCCCAAGATTATGACATTACCTGTGTAACATTCTTGTTTAATTTCCTCTATCATTTCCGAGTCTGTCTCCTCCCTCTGTCCCGGTGGTCGGTAGTAAAGGCCAATCTTTATGTCAGCATCGTTGTGTCTGAATCATATTTCCCCTGTCCCTCCTTTCCTCTAGGGTATACATATTCAGGGCTTCCTCATTCGTTTTCTGGCGCAAGCCTCCTATCATTTTTGTCGCCCTCCTCTGGAACGCTTCAAGTCTTCTTACGACCTTCGCCAGATACGGTCTCCAAAACTGAACACACTACTCCACTAAGCCAATGTGAATCGATGTATACCTCTGTAATGTGGTCATGTTTCTTCAATGAGTAGATGAGTCTCAGAGCTGTGTTTTGAATTGTTTGTAGTTGTTTAATCATTATTGCAGGGCAAGGGAGGTAGAGGATGTTGCAGTAGTCTAGTATACTTAGGATTAGAGATTATACTAAGAACTGAAATTGTGTTCTTTCGAAGAATTTTCAGACTTGTCTAAGGTTTCTCATAACTGTGAAAGATTTCTGTATTGTTTTGTTTATTTGTGGTTGCATGGTGCAGCTTCTGTCAATAGTCATACCAAGTAGTTTTAGGGTGGTTTGAATAGGGTAATTGATTGAGTTGATTTCTAAATTGGTTGTGGTTGGGACATTGTTATTTTCTAGGAGGATGAATTTAGTTTTGTCTGGGTTAAGTTTCAGTTTGTGGTCTTCCATCCAAGTCGTTACTGTAACTAGTGTTCAGTGTAGTGTGTCTGTCATTGCGTGCTTTGGTTGGTCGAAAGGTATGAGGATGGTGATGTCATCTGCATAACTATAAGAGGTTAGGCCTTGTTTGTTCAGGTAAACACCGAGAGAGGCCACATATAGGTTGAAGAGAGTAGGGGATAGTGAAGATCCTTGTGGTACGCCGCAGGGGTTGGACAAGGTTTGGATTATTCTTTGTCTGATTTTACTTTGTATGTTCTGGATTTTAAGAAACCTTCAAACCATGAGTATACTTTATCTGAGATGCCTATTGAGTCCAAAATTTGCAGTAGGATGGTATGGTCTACCAAGTCAAATGTAGCCTTCAGGTCCAGCTGTATGAGCAGCATTTTTTTTCCAGTGCTGAAGTGTTGTCTTGCTGTGTTGATAAGGGAGCCTAGTAGTGACTCTGTGCTGAAGTTAGTTCTGAAGCCAGATTGCGTGGGGTGGAGTAAGTTATGGTCTTCGAGATAGTTGGTGAGGAGTTTGGGTCTTTCCATTAGTTTGATATATAGAGGTACTGAGGCAATTGGTCTGTAGTTGGATGGTTGGTCTATTGGTCCTTTTGGGTCTTTAGGATTGGGGTGATGATGATTTCCCTGAGTTCCGTCAGGAAAATGCCTTCTGTGAGCATGGTTTGTATCCAATGTAGGAGTAGAGTACGGAACTTAGTGCTCAAGGATGTCAGGAGATATAGTGGGCAGTGGTTGAGCGTGGCTGTACTTATTGTAGAGTTTGTTGAATTCGGCCCAATGTATCTTGGGGAATTGGGGCCAAGTTCTGTCTGCAGCAGATGATTCATTTTCTGTGGGAAGTGTTGTGACATCAATTAAGTGGGCTGGGGTACTATTGAGGGTAGCTCTGGTGTTTGTAATTTTATTCTTGAAGTGTTCTGCTAGGAGGATGGCTGAGGGGGAGGGGTTATTGTTAGTGGTCATATAGGGTTCAAGGTTCAAGGTTTATTAACATTTGATTTATCGCTGAATCTGTTTACAAAGCGATGTACAATATAAAACATAAAATATAGATATACAATATTAAAACTCAATAACATTAGTTTAGGACAAGACAAACTTGAGGCGGAGGGAAAGAAAGGGAAAAGATTACATTTGTCTTAGGAAAACAAAAAGAGAAAAAAACATAAGGGAAAGGGTTGGATTAAAAATTAAAATGCTAAGAAAAATTAAAAAATTAAAAATTAAAAGCATCTTTAAAAAGGTGTGTTTTCTAAGATTTTTTAAAAGAATGTAAATCTCTTTCAATTGCAATAAATTGAGGAAGAGAATTCCACCATTGTGGGCCCATGACAGAGAACATATCTGCTCTTCTTGTTCCTATTGTTTTCAAAGAGGGTATGACTAATAAATTTTGGGAAGATGATCTTAAAGAGCGAGAGGGATTATACGGAATTAACATTCTTGCTATAAACTGAGGTTCATTGTAAATTAAAGTTTTGAATGTAAGCAGTAAAACCTTGTATAAAATACGATGGCTTATAGGAAGCCAATGGGCATCGATTAATAAAGGAGTAACGTGGTCAAATTTCTTTGCATTGTAAATCAATTTAATAGCGATATTTTGGATAATTTGAAGACATCGTTTTTCTTTTTGAGTGATATTAATTAATAGAGAATTACAATAATCGATCTTTGTTATAACTAAAGAATGGATGAGAATGTTACGGGATTTAGGTTCCAAAAATTTAGCGATGGATCTTATTAGTCGCAATTTGTAAAAACAAGATTTAACTATATTATTGATATGTTCATGGAAAATCAGTTTATCATCGATTATGACTCCCAGAATTTTTAGATTATGAACAATCTCTATGGGATTATTGTTTAGGATAAATGGGTTTGGTATTAGTTAGATCTTTTAATATTTGGAATAGTTTTTTGGTGTCTTGGGTTTCCGTGCCTATTAGGTTGGTGTAGTGTAATTTTCTCTTAATAGAAGATTGTATTGTTTGTTAATTTTTATCCAGGCAGTTTTCGTGTGATCTAGGTTGGTTTTTCTCCATTTTCTTTCCAGTCGTCTACATTGTCTCTTGAGTAGAAGTAATTCGTCATCAAACCATTGGTCTGATCGTCTGCTGGTTCTGGTTTTGGTTCGTAGTGGGGCTTGTTCGTCAATGATGTTATTGCTCAATTTTCCCCAGTGTGAAATGAAGTCTTTGGGGTTACATTCTTGGATTGTTTCATCTACTTTTGACCAGAATATGGTGGGCTCGATGTGTTTGCGTGATGTGTATGTTACTATTTTGGATATTGGTTTTGTTTTGTTTCTGGTCCAGTTGATATTGAAGGTATAAGAGTAGTGGTCTGACTAGAGGGATGGGGACCAGGTACCATTAGACGTTTGAATTTCTGAAGTAGATGTTTGATGGGTCAGGAAGGCTGCGATGTCAAGTTGGTGTCCTTTCTCATGAGTGGTTTGTGGGTTTAAAATTTGGAAGGATAAGGCACTGAGGAAAGAAAGGAGGTTGTCTACTATCTTGGATAAATGGTCAAGATGTAGGTTTAGATCTCCTAGGATAAGGTTGTGTGCTGCTGTTAGCGAGTTTTGGTATATGAAATTTTCAAATTCGGGCCTTACCGTTGAAAGGTCACTTGGACACACAATGTCAGAGGCGTGAAGAAAGTACAAGTTTTATTCACAGCATGCATTCTGGACCCCTGAGCTCCAAGCTGGCTCAGAAGTGCTGAAACCAGGAAGTTACAGAGATATTTATTCATTTTTCTGGCTATACAACTGAATTCTAGAAAAAGCTTTTCACGTGTTACTTTTCTTAACACTCATTGGTTCTAAGCTCACACTAGCAGGTCACTAGCAGGACACTTATCTAACTCTTACAGTTAAATGTACAGAAGGGCAGGGTACATCATGGCTCAAACTCTTATCTATTCAGCTTACAATGTGGTAAGGTAGGGACATACATTTTAGGCAGATGAAGTCAATAGATTATACACTGTTTTCAGCTATGTAGGCCAGAGCAATATTTTAAACAACAGTTAACTATTTCATGACCCTACATTCCCCCCTTTCAGGCTGGCGTACCTAAGGAGCCAAGCCTGACAAAATAAAGTTAGGGGTCAGGAAAGTCGGGGTCCCCAGTGGGTAAGGGACGATACTGGGAGAGGGCCAATGCAGCAGTGGAACGTTTGACAGCAGAGTCCATAGTTCAGTGGAGCAGCTTTATGGCTATGGGGACCACACAGGGCAGGCAGCAAAGGAGCAGAGAAGACAGGGCAGCAACCAGCAAGATGATATTCAATGCTGAACCAGAGGGCAACTAGGAGCTGAAGGTACCAGAGATCCAGTCTGCAGTAAGATCAAGCCAGGTCTGCTCAGGAACATGAGCCAGTTTGGTGATACGATCCACATCGTTTTCAATCACTTTACTCAAGTTCAAGGCAGCAGTTGGAGAGGTTGAATTTATCACAGGCACAGCAGCTAGTAAATAGTCCAAAGCTAGACGATTCTGATAAATAGCAGTGCGCATTTTAGCATTCGCTCTGCCAATGGTACTCAAAGCTCGGGAGGTCTCATTGGTTATCAGTTCAAGTACAGCTTGTAGACAAATAATGCAGTTCAGCATATAGATTGGGGTCCAATAGGCCCAGGTGTCATCCTCGGTCCATGTGGCAGGTCCATAAGCAGCAATGATCCGTTCTGCAGGCCAGTCATCACCCCATTCACCTATTTTAAGGGAATTGGTGGAAGTAGACCGCTTTTGGCGACCTCTGGTGTTGAATACAGGGGCTCCCAGGTGTTCACCATCGGCCAGCGGTAACAGGAAGAAGCTGGGATGGATCATGCAAAGCACACGTACCAGTCTAGTTAGCAGGCAATCAAGAGTAGGCAGACAGATCACAGAGCCAGTATCAACTATCAGGAGCTGACCATCATTCATAGGAAGTTCCATTAAGCAGTGTCTGAAGGGCTGAAGACAGTGGGAAGCAACAATGGAGGTTCACAAGGCCCATCGTGAAGGTCGTGGACCTGACGTAAAAGTGAGGGTCTGTGAAGTCAGGTTTAACATGTCCAGCTGCTTTGCCTCCCATAGCCACTGTTCTCCCATACCAGTCCCTCCTCATACAAAATAATTGCTAACATTAAGAGTCTGACCTATAGTTTCAGCAAACTATATAAACAGATTTCTAGTGATTACAGGATATTAGTATCTACTTTCATAATTTCATAAAACTGGGGAAACACCACAGAGTGATAGACAGGAGCACATGAGTGGGATACAATTCGGACATATACATCAGTACCTGAGTCTCACCTTTTACCATCAATATACAATGCCATGCAGTCTCTGGCCTTCTGGACTTGGACATTGGCATTCCAGTTATATGGGTCAGTGATAGTGAAAACCATGGGATTACAGTAGCCTGTAGTACACAAGGGGCCGGAGCTAGGACCTATAGTAAGGGAGGCAGACGGGGTATTCTTTCTCATAAAGGACAGGCTCCACCATTAGTGAAGGTTTCCTCATAGGGGCAGTTCTTAAAGGCATCAGGTTACAATAACACAGTTAATCTAGGGAGCCACACAAAACTGTATTAGGGGTAGTACCATGACCTTGAGAAACATCAAATAGTACACATGTATCACAATACAAAGACACCGGGCGAGTGGGGTCTACAATAAGAGTCTAGTTGATAAGTGGACCCTCAACATCATCAATGTAGATTTCCGCCCACTTTTAAACTTCATCACCAGTAGGTTGAAAACAGAAAATACCCTCAAATGTTTGACATTTTCTGTACTTAACTCCTTCATGCAAACAAACATCAGGCAAAGGGACTGCACTTGTTAAGTACAAAATACAGAAGAAAGAAACATAAGTGAGGGCAACACAAATATCATATCTATATATACTAACATAGGAAGCTCATTTTTCTTTCAGGCACAACTTAGAAAACTTCAAACAGTTATACTCAAGACACTTGCTAAAGGCAGTGTGAACCACAGGCAGTCAATTAAACTCAAACACTTATAAAGAATTATATTCAGAACACCTGCTAAGTACAGTGGTAAATATTCATAACTTTTGAGGTCTTAGAAAGCTTCAGCTGAAGATCCGTGTTGTAGTGGAACCAAGTTTCATGTCCGGACACCTTGACAACTGTAAGAGAAGAAATTATTACAGTAAAAGGACCTATCCACCTAAGTTTCAGGGGGTCTGACTTCCAAGTTTTAGCCATACTGTATTTACAGGGACATACCCATGGACTTGTGTAGCTATCGATAGTGGGGCCCTTTCCAGGACCCATTTGTGGAGCTCTTAAAGGGCTTTAGCTAAAGACTGGACCTGACTCTAGAGGATATCTGATCCCAGAGTAGCAAAGGAACCAGGATCTGGGTTCACAATGGGTGGTGGCCGGCCGAACATGAGCTCAAATGGGGCTTAGATGGGATGCATCTAATCTGAAAAAGAACAGAAGGCAGCAGGACAGGTCAGGACAGATTAGTTTCTTCAATTCATTTTGTGAGAAGGGTCTTAAGAGTTCTGTTTATTCTTTCGACCTGACCAGAGCTCTCAGGATGGTAAGCAGCATATAATTTCTATTCAATTTGGAGGGCCTGAGCAATTTGTTGGACAACATCGGCAATGAAAGCAGGGCCATTGTCACTGCCTATAAAAACAAGGAGATCAAGGCACGGAATTATTCAGGAGGTGTTTGGTTACTTCCCTGGCGCGTTCAGTGCAAGTAAGGAAGGCTTTGACCCATCTAGTCAGGGTGTCTGTGAAGACTAGGAAGTGACTGAGGGAACGGGAAATGGGCATGTGGGTAAAATCTACAGACAGAACCTGCATTGGATATGTTCCAATAGGTTGGTATCCAAGAGGTGGCAGTCATCTGATTGGGAATTTTATTCTAGAACCGACAACACACTGTCGGACCATATTCCGGACTAGCTGATCAAGGTGATTGATAAAGAAATGTCTCTTGAGAGTCAATTTTAATAGCGGGTTCTCCAGAGTGTGCCAGATCATGGCATCTTTTGACAATCGTGAGGGCCAGGTGTTGAGGAATAACTATGAGGGTGTTGTGCTTGCGTTTGAAGTATCAGTGTGTGGGTCTGGATTGGCACTTGAATTGGCGTATTTTGTATTCACCCCCCTTTCAGGACAGACTGGCCCAAAATAATGCATGCCCAAGTCTGTTCCTGAGAAGCGTACTGGGGTGTAAGGGAATCCAGAAAAGGAATGATTGTATACAGAGGGGCCGAAAGAGGGGGCAGAGACTGGCAGCTCGGGCTGTGCGGTCGGCAAGGGCATTGCCACGAGAGACAAGGTCCGTCACGCATCTGTAAGCATGGCAGTGCATAACAGAAACACGTGAGGGTAGTTGTACGGCCTCAAGAAGGTCAAGAATGAGGGGAGCATGATGGATCAGGCGGCCGGAGGCTATAAAGAAACCTCGATGTTTCCAGATGGCCCTATGGGAATGCAAGTTAAGGAAAGCATATTTGGAGTCAGTATATATATATTGCAAGACTGAGAGGCAGAGTGGCGCAGGGCAGAAGTGAGGGCATAAAGCTCAGCTTCTTGGGCAGAAGGGCCAGAAGGCAGGGGCCTGAGTCAGAAGTTTTTGGAGGCAGCGAAAGACCTCTCCTGAAGTTGGGTCCAGACAAAAGGGGCTGAGTCAGCGCCTTTGGTGGAATCATACAGAGGACGAGCAATAGTAGAGAAATCAGGGATCCAGATGGGACAGTATCCTGCAATACTGAGAAAGGTGCTCAGAGCCTTGCAGTTATCAGGGACAGGGAGACTACAGACAGCCTAGACCTCGGTGTAGGAAGGGACCTGGTACCCTTGGAGATTTGAAAGCCAAGGTAGGTGACACGAGGAAGGCATACTTGAAATCAATGTAAATATGGCCACAGGAAAATTTAAAAGGCAGACCCACTATCTGAAAGACTCAGATAAATAATAATAATAACAGTTTATATACCGCAATACCGTGAAGAGCTATGTGGTTTACAAAAGATTAGAGAAGGTACAAAATAATTGAACTTAAGATGTGTACTAACACATAAGAATTGTTCTCAATCCCTATTCTATATCAGGTTCCTACCCCAAAGAGCTGACTTATAAAATTAAGCTAAAAGCAGTTCTGGATCCACCCACTAAACAGGGTAGTCTGACACAAGCGCTCTCTAAAGCAGCAGTCCCTTTACTATCAGCTGACTGGCAAAAATATTTACTTCAATACAAAAGCATTCCTAAAAATTACATTGTTATACCTAAACTTACATTTTTTATATACAGAAATACAAAACAAAGATTGGAATATACAGTAAAACTTTGGATTGCAAATAACTTGGTTTGCAAGTGTTCTATAAGACAAGCAATGATTAAATTTTAACTTGCTATACCAGCAACGTCTTGCAATACACGTACATACAGTATAGAAGCATCACATTTTTACAACTGAGCCAATGGTTCCTCTCTATATGTCGCTGCAGGAATGCAGTGACTGTTCCAAACGAGCAAGGGCTTGCAATACAAGTATGTATATTTTTGTACACTAGTGCCCTGGACTACAAGCATACTTTTGGAACAAATTATGTCCCAAACCAAAGTTTTACTGTACTCACAAGTTTAAACATTGTTCATTTTTATTTTTTTTTTTGTTACAATCAACATGGGTCTCAGTAGAGACTTACTCCCCCTTCCTACAGAATTTCACAAAGGAGAGAGAGAAGTGCATAAAGATCAAAGAGATCAAATTACAGATGTAGTCCTTTTCAGAATTTTTAAATTTAGACAAATAACTACTAAATTTGGACAAAGAACTTCTTTTTAGCATGGAATATAAGTTCCAGAAATCATATTTTTCGTTTATATGCATTTCTGAATATGCATATACATTTTATAACATAGCCAAAAACTTCAAATGCAAAACCACTTATCTGTTTCAGGAGAAACCACATTTGAAGTGCTAAACATTTCATGGCCCTTATCAGCACAAAAGGAAAAGTACTCTCCTCTCATGCTGTGAACAACTGACAGTTTAAACTTCACTGATACATTTGAACAGACAGAAGTCATAAAGAACCCGGGATACTGCAGGACTTGGGAATCAGATGAAGGGAAGAATTTGGCAAGGTCTGAAGCAAGGGCAGTGCTGAATAGAGAGGGGCTATTTTTAAAGCCCTGGGGTAGACGGGTCCAGGTTACTTAGGAGGTTTGTCCAGTGGAAGGGTTTTCCCATTGGAATGAAAAAATTGGCTGACTGGAAGAGGAACTGACAGCAAACGAATGCATAAAAACCTGACGAGTTATGTCCTCTTCCAGGGAGCCAGAGGGGGCCAGCCCACACCAAATATCGGCCATTCTAACTGGCACAGACAAATAAGGGTTGATTTGTTAAGTATAATCAAAGACAAATTCCTTTTTTAAAATTAGCTAACATATCAAGGGATCCCCACAGGTAGACAGACATCCCCCCATTGTGCAATGGAGGACAAAAACACTTCCCTGTATTCCTGGCCCCGCCCGTCTCCGGGCTAGGGAAACGCAGTACTAACAGGTCCACACTCGCTTCGTCCTCAAGGACGTCTCAGACACTCTCAAACACACAAAACACAACAGATTTCAGTTCAGTTACTCAACCAGAAAATAACAGTTCCTAGAATCCCTTTCCCACAACTTTTCAGCGACAGATCACGTGGCTTACTAGGCAGGAGACGAGAGACAGGATAGGGATGATCAATCCCCACTTACCAGATAGTGGCCACTCCAGGTACAGATACAGATACAGATTCTTGTACTTTAAACTGAGACTAGATAAGTCAGTTGAAGCGGTCCAACGTCCTGAGGTCTGCCAACCCCCCAAAAGGAAGGCAGCCGGCTAAGCAGACATATCAGCCGTAGGACCAGAAACAAGTGACCAATCGAGTAACCAGTGGTCAAGAGACCTTCAAGTCCCTGTTCGGAAGCCAAATGAAAGGTCACTTGGACACACAATGTCAGAGGCGTGAAGAAAGTACAAGTTTTATTCACAGCATGCATTCTGGACCCCTGAGCTCCAAGCTGGCTCAGAAGTGCCGAAACCAGGAAGTTACAGAGATATTTATTCATTTTTCTGGCTATACAACTGAATTCTAGAAAAAGCTTTTCACGTGTTACTTTTCTTAACACTCATTGGTTCTAAGCTCACACTAGCAGGTCACTAGCAGGACACTTATCTAACTCTTACAGTTAAATGTACAGAAGGGCAGGGTACATCATGGCTCAAACTCTTATCTATTCAGCTTACAATGTGGTAAGGTAGGGACATACATTTTAGGCAGATGAAGTCAATAGATTATACACTGTTTTCAGCTATGTAGGCCAGAGCAATATTTTAAACAACAGTTAACTATTTCATGACCCTACACCGTGGCCCAGTTTCCCGGAGTTATATAACAGAGCATGCAGTTTAGTGAGTTTCTTAGTGTGGTGGCTGAGATTTGACATGCTAGAAGGTATGGAGTGGATGTTTTTTCCAGTATGTTTACGGTTAGGGAGTCTTTAATTAAGATTGCTAATCCTCCTCCTCTTTTTTTCTCTCTGCAAGTCACTGTAATTTTGTATCCCTGAGGGCAGATTTCTGTAATTCTTGGGTCTGTGTCTGATGTTAGCCAGGTTTCTGTGAGGAAGAGGCAATCTAGGTTTTCTTTTTTTATCCAGTTTTTTATAAGTTCTGTTTTTGGACCTAGGGCTCTGATATTTAAGTAGGCACATTTAAGAGTGGTGGTTTCTGTTTGGTAGTTGTGATTCGTTTTAGGGTAGATGAATGAATTTGGATGATGGTGAGGTTTGGTCTTGGGTTGTGTTGATCTTCTTCCCCAAGCAGAGGAAATGGGATATTGACTGTTTGTTTGGTGGTTAGTGTTTCTGTCTGTTGGAACTCTCCTGTTGGGGTGATGGGTTTTGTTTGTAATTGCACTAGTGTGTATGTTGGGTAGGTTGTTTGCTACTACCTTCCAGCTGGAGATAAGGATTATCAATAGGATGATTTGGGTGTTTGTTTGTGGGATTAGCTTCATTTTGAAAGTTGGGGCAGGTGATTAGAGGAAGCGTGGTTCTCTGTGATTAGGTGGTTGTTCTTGTACTGTGTCTGGGTAGCAGTATGGGTTGTGAAAAGAGTTGTTGGGAGTGGAAGTTGTGGTAAAGAGAAGGTTTTGACATAGTTGGCAAGTCACTTCTTGGTCTCTTCACGAAGGCGCTTTCGTTAAGACCTTTGACACGCGCCTTAAATGGTGTGCCGAATGGCTGCGCGCCATTAGGCGCTGAGCCTTTTATTGGCTCAGCGGTGCACCTTCAGGGGGAGGGGCATAGTTCGCTCCCATGCCCAGGGTGAGTTTTCCTCTGCTCCTGCTCTGCCCCGAGTGCTCCCGGTCCGTGGAGGGAGGCGCTGTGGTCCAACACGGTGAGGCAGGTAAAAGAAAAAGAAAAAACCAAACTAAAATAAAAGATTAAATGTTGGGGAGTTCCCACTGAGCCTTCCAACTGGCTCAGCGGTGCACCTTTGGGAGGGAAGGGGCGGAGTTCGCTCCCACGCCCAGGGTGAGTTTTCCTCTGCTCCTGCTCTGCCCCGAGTGCTCCCGGTCCGTGGAGGGAGGCGCCGTGGTCTGACGCGATGAGGCAGGTAAAAGAATGTGCTTCCGAGAGAGGTGGTGGAGAGGAAAACGGTGACTGAGTTCAAAGAAGCGTGGGATAACACAGAGGATCTAGAATCAGAAAATAATATTAAATATTGAACTAAGGCCAGTACTGTGTTTGTCTGTATATGGCCGTTTGGAGGAGGATGGGCTGGAGAGGGCTTCAATGGCTGGGAAGGTTTAGTTGGGCTGGAGTAGGTTTTAACGGAGATTTCGGCAGTTGGAACCCAAGCACAGTACCGGGTAGAGCTTTGGATTCTTGCCAAGAAATAGCTAAGAAGAAAAAATTTAAAAAATTGGAATCAGGTTGGGCAGACTGGATAGACCATTCGGGTCTTTATCTGCCATTATCTACTATGTTACTATGCTTCTAGATGCCAACTGTTACCCAGAGGGAATGGAGGTTAGTCCATAAGTTGAAGTGAAGCAAGGAAGCTGTCTATCTAAGCTGCGTTTGTGTGCTGGCTTTGGTAGCCAAAGACCAGGTGTCACTGATTAGGGAGAGAAGGAAAACCTCTCCATTTTACTCTGGGATTGCCTGGAGGTTTTGTTTGCTAAAGGAACTAACTGTATCTTTAATCTTGTGAAGTCATTGTGATTAAAGCCTCTGCAAAACTAACAGCTTATCTAAAGCCCTGCTGTGCTCCCTGGCTGAAAGCTCAGAAGATGCTGATAAGCCTGATTGAACGGCAGAGCTCTGAATGGAGTCAGAACTAGGAACGGTACACTTTACCCTGCAAGGTTAACTGGGGAGCTTGTGACGGTGTTTGCAAAGTTTGCTACTTTACTTGCCTGCTATGTTTATGCAGTTTTTACTTTCATTGTTTTGGAATTTATTTTCATGGCATTACTGTTTATTTGAACCCTGGTGAAGAGGACTATCTTTAAAGCAGAGAAAGTCCAGGGGAATGCAATTGTATGCCATACTTGCACTTTAGGCCATTCTGACAAATGTATGATCTATTTTTACTTTTTGCTTGACTTATGCATGTCCTGAGGGTGTCTGACAGTGTTCAGACCCCCTATCAAATAAAGCCTAAGAATGAGAATTTGACCATACCTGATTTGTGTCTCCCTTTATTGGCAAACGTATCTCAGTGTGGCCTGGGCAGACTAGGCAGAAGCCTAGGTCCGTTTTACCTGAAAGGCCTTCCTCTTTCCTGGGGAAGCCACGCCGACAGGTCAGGATAAAACATGGCTAAACCGCCTGCTGGCCTGAGCAGGGGATAGTTGTGTGACAAGTGGTATCAGAAGTGCTGGATTTTTTTTTTCTTTTGGTCATTTGTTTTGGCAAACCTTTTCAGGAGCACTGAGAGCCCAAAAAGTTTGTTTGGGGAGAATTTTTGGACTCATTCTTTTGGTGACTACTGTACTGGAACTCTGTATTGAGGACCTGGAGGATACTACAACTTGGTTCCAACGGAGGTTTGTGGAGGAAATCCTTGAAGGCTTCACGGGAGCAGATCTGGAATGGAGTGGTCCAGGAAGGAGACCAACCCCCCCAGACGGACAGAGCGATCGGAACCTGGGAAACTGCAGTTTCGTTTGGAAAGGGCCGTGCATCCTGAATGAGCACACCTGCGCAGACTCACCAGTACTGTGGTAAGCATGCTAAACTGTGGGGACTGGTAAGGGCGGCTAGTGGTATTTGGGGAACCATTAGATACCGCGCTTGTAGTTTTTCTCTTTGTGATTACTTCCACAGGTCATCAGGATGGATCCACAGCTAAGAACATAAGAGATGCCGCTGCTGGGTCAGACCAATGGTCCATCATGCTCAGCAGTCTGCTCACGCAGCGGTCCTTTTGGTCAAAGACCAGTGCCCTAACTGAGAGTAGCCCTACCAGCATACGTCGTTGTTCAGTAGGAACTTGTCTAACTTTGTCTTGAATCCCTAGAGGGTGTTTTCCCCTATGACAGCCTCCGGGAGAGCGTTCCAGTTTTCCACCACTCTCTGGGTGAAGAACTTCCTTATGTTTACACGGAATCTATCCCCTGCTTGCAGTCTTGGCGGGAGAACACCAGCGCCAGAGCGAGGATCTTCGCAAAGTGCTGGAGGCCAACCAAGAGCTATGGCGAGCAGGACAAGATGCGAATTGGAGACAACATGATGAACTGGTCATAGCCACGGGTGAACATAAGAACATAAGACTTGCCTCTGTCGGGTCAGACCGGAGGTCCATCGTGCCCGGCAGTCCGCTCACGCGGCGGCCCCTCAGGTCCAGGACCTGATAGTGCTCCTACCCTAAAACTCACATACACTTTTCGATTTTGTCCTGTAGAGTAACCTTCTATCTATACCCTGCAATCCCCTTCGCTTCCAGGAAGTCAACCAGTCCCTTTTTAAAACCCAGTATTGTACTCCTTTGGAAGCGCGTTCCAGGTGTCCACCACCCTCTGAGTGAAGAAAAACTTCCTTGCATTCGTTTTGAATCCGTCCCCTCTCAGTTTTTCCGAGTGACCTCTTGTTTTTGCTGTCCCTGCTAGTCTGAAGAATCTGTCCATCTCCACCCTCTCTATGCCTCTCATGATTTTATATGTCTGTATCATGTCTCCTCTCAGTCTCCGCTTTTCCAGGGTAAAGAGCCCCAGTTTGTCTAACCTTTCGGCATATGAAAGGTTCTCCATTCCTTTTATCATCCTAGTTGCTCTCCTCTGAACCCTCTCAAGTATCGCCATGTCTTTTTTAAGGTACGGTGACCAGTATTGGACACAGTATTCCAGATGTGGTCGCACCATTGCTCGATACAATGGCAGGATAACCTCCTTCGTTCTGGTAGTGATACCTTTTTTGATAATGCCCAGCATTCTGTTCGCTTTATTTGAGGCCGCTGCACATTGCGCCGCTGGCTTCATTGTTGTATCCACCAAAACCCCCAGGTCTTTTTCCAGGGTGCCTTTCCCCATCACCCTCCCTCCCATCGAATAGCTGTACATGGGGGTTCCCTTTCCCCATGTGCAAGACCTTACATTTCTCCACATTAAAGCTCATCTGCCATCTTTTTGCCCACTCACACAGTTTGTTCTGGTCGCTCTGCAGTTCTTTGCATTCCTCAACAGTTTTGACCCTGTTGGAGAGTTTTGTATCATCCGCGAACTTGATAACTTCGCACTTCGTGCCCGTTTCCAGATCGTTAATGAATATATTGAACAGCAGCGGTCCCAGCACTGACCCCTGCGGGACACCACTCGTGACCCCTTTCCAGTCAGAGTAGTGTCCTTTTACTACTACCCTCTGCTTCCTATCCGCCAGCCAATTTTGGATCCATCTGTGGACGTCCCCTTCCACCCCGTGGTTCCACAGTTTCTTCAGCAGGCGCTCATGGGGTACCTTGTCGAAGGCTTTTTGGAAATCCAGATAAACTATGTCAATGGGGTTACCTTGGTCCAAATGTTTGCTTATCCCCTCAAAGAAATGTAGTAGATTCATTTGGCACGATCGTCCTTTGTTCTCATCAGTTTATTTTTTTCTATATGCTCATTGACACCTTCCCTGATCAGTGATTCGACCATCTTCCCGGGAACTGAGGTCAAGCTCACCGGTCTATAGTTCCCTGGGTCGCCTCTCGATCCTTTTTTGAAGATTGGTGTAACATTTGCTATCCTCCAATCTTCCGGGATTATCCCTGTTCTCAAGGATAGGTTGCAAATATGCCTGAGTAACTCCGCTATTTCATCTCTGAGCTCTTTCAGTATTCTCGGGTGGATCCCATCTGGGCCAGGAGATTTGTCAATTTTTAATCTATCTATCTGCCTTAGAACGTCTTCGAGGCTTACCTCCATGCATGATAATATACCCTCCTGATCCCCCTTGAAGATTTTTTCCGGTTCCGGCACGCTGGATGTGTCTTCTTTTGTAAAGACCGACGCAAAGAACTTGTTTAGTCTATCAGCCACCTCTTTTTCTTCCTTCACCATTCCTTTCTTGTCTCCCTCATCCAGAGGTCCCACCTCCTCCCTCGCTGGCTGTTTCCCTTTTACATATCTGAAAAATGGTTTAAAATTTCGTGCTTCCTTGGCTAGTATCTCCTCGTATTCTTTCTTGGCTTTTCTGACCACTCGGTGACATTCTTTCTGATGCTTCCTGTGCTCTTTCCAATTTCCTTCAGTTTTGTCCTTCTTCCACTTCCGAAATGATGTTTTCTTGTCTCCTATTACTGTCTTTACTTCATTGTTTATCCATGCTGGGTCTTTAGTCTGATTCTTTTTGCATCCTTTCCTAAATTTGGGCACATATAGGTTTTGTGCCTCGCTTACCATGTCCTTGAATAGGGACCAGGCTTGCTCCACAGACAGAGCTTTCTTGGAGCTGCTTCTGAGCTTCTTCCTCACCATTTGTCTCATGGCATTATAGTTCCCTTTCCTGAAGTTAAACGCTGTTCCCTTTGATCTCTTCCCCTTTGGTAATCCTACTTCCACTTGGAACAGAATCATGTTGTGGTCACTGTTTCCTAGCGGTCCCATTACTTCCACTCCCTTTGCAGGTCCTTTAAGCCCGTTGAGGATCAGATCCAGGATCGCTGCCCCTCTTGTTGGAGTCTGGACAAGTTGTTCCATGAAACAGTCTTGGACGGTTTCCAGGAACTCCGTTTCCTTCGTACATTTTGAATTTCCAAGATGCCAGTCTATCCCGGGATAGTTGAAATCTCCCATAACTATAGTGTTAGCGTTCTTGCATTCCCTCCTCAGCTCAGCTACCATTTCTGTTTCCACTGCTTCAGATTGCCCAGGTGGACGGTAGATCAGTCCCATCTTTATCTCAGATCCGTTTTTTCCTGGTATTTTAACCCACAATGACTCTAGTTGTTCATTTGCTGCTGCTGTATCCACACTGGTTGAGTAGATGGTTTCCCTTATGTACAGTGCTATTCCTCCTCCTTTTTGATAAGTCCTATCTTTTTGGTAGAGTTTATACCCTGGCAGTACTATGTCCCATTTGTTTTCCTCGTTCCACCATGTTTCCGTGATCCCTATGATGTCTAGGTTCTCATTTTTGGCCATGACTTCCAATTTCCCCATTTTGTTTCTTAGACTCCTTGCATTAGTGTACATGCAGTTCAAGTCCTGGCATTTAGTCTTCCCGGCTGTTTCCCCATGTGCTTCAGTCTTCTTTCTATTCTCTTCCTGGCCAGCCAACTTCTGCATTTTATCTCCTTTGTCCTCACTTTGTGGTATGTTTCTATTGCCTTGCCCATGTGGCATGTTTGTATTTTCTTCTTCCTGTGCCTTCCCATCTTCTCGTTCCTTTTTGACTTCCCCTTGTAGTATGTTTATCATGTCCTCCTCTCTCTTCTTTTGTCTCCCTTGTTTTTCCATAACCTGTTGCTGTCCACATGTGTCTGCCCAGCATTTTTCCCCCTCAGTACCTTCACTGGGTACTGTCTCCCGAACCGTCGATATCAGGTCGACTGTCGGCTTTCCCCTTCTGTTTAGTTTAAAGCTTGTTCTATCGCTCTTCTGATGTTATTTGCTAGTTGTCTAGTTCCTGCTGTGCTCAGGTGTAGACCATCCTTCTTGTAGAGCTTGTTCTTTCCCCAGAATGCTGTCCAGTTCCTCACGAAGAGAAATACCTCTTCCTCACACCATCTCCTCATCCACGCATTTATTGATTGTAGTTCCGTCTGCCTCTTCGTTTCTGCCCTCGGTACTGGCAGGATCTCTGAGAAGGCTATCCTCTGGATCCTCATCTTCAGTTTCCTTCCTAGGATCTTGAACTGCTCAGTCAGTGCATTCTTGCTGTAATCTCTCCTGGTGACATCGTTCGTCCTGACGTGGACTATCACTGCTGTCTCTTCCGTCTCTGCTCCCTCCAGGATTCTTTCAATTTTGTCAACGATGTCCGTCGTTCTTGCTCCTGGGAGACATGTCACTAGCCGATCCTCTCTCCCTCCTGCTAAGTGACTGTCTACTTGCCTTAAGATTGAGTCTCCCACCAGGATGGCAGATTTCCCCTTTTTCAGCCTCCGTTGCGGTCGCAGGTCTGTGTCCCTGGTGTTCCTCATTTCTTCTTGCTCTAGACACTGAGGGTGCCTCTCCTCTTCCATCAGTAAACTTCCTCCTTGGGTATCCTCTACCTTGGTGTCAGATGCTTCTTGTCTTCTGCTCTGTATGTCCTCTTTGTCTCTCCATTTCTCGTGTTCCTGCTCTTCCACTCTCCTGTAGGCATCTTCAATGAACTTCTCGAGCTCCCTGACCTGCTCCTCGATGCGCCCTTCTCGCGTGAGATCTTCGGCTGTCTGGAAGGGGTCTTCTGAGATGTAGAGTCCCTCTAGTTCCTGGATCCTCAACTTCAGGTGACTGACTTCACTCCTCAAGCTCTTCAGTTCCTGACAACAGCCGCACACGTATGACTGCAACCCGGAGGGGAGGTAGTCGTACATGTGGCAGTCCGTGCAGTACACTGGGAAGCTCATCCTCTGTGTTCCTTCAGCCTGCATTCTTGTCTGCCCTTTAGGAGTCCCGATGCTAGTATGTTCACCCCTGCGCCTGGTTCTTCCTTACCTTCTTCATCTTCTGCTCCCCTTTGCTTATGCGTGTGTGTATGTTTGCCTTTTGTTTGCCTTCTCCGCTTGCTCGTGTATTTGTGTTTTTCCTTGATTCTGCCTTATCTTGTTCTGCTGTGCTTGTTGCTGTCTTTGTGTATGTTCGCCGGTGTGCTACCTGTTTGGCCTGCCTCTACTTTATCTTCTGCCCGTGCTTCTTGTCCTCTGCCCCTGTTTCTATTCTTCGGTGCCTTCCTTGCCTGCCGTTTCCCTATATATGTGGTCCTCCCTGGGCCTACTCTGCCTTTTGTTCTGTGTTTGTTAACCCTACGCCTTTCTTGTTTGTATGCGGATGTGTCCTTACCTTGATTGTCTTATCTTGGGGTCCTTAGATGTGGTAACCTGGCCCTTCTTAAGGCCCTTCGCAAAGGCGCTCTCGCTAAGGCGAGCGCCTTTGCTGCGCGCCTTCGCCGTGCGCCGAATGGCAGGCGCCGCGGGCTCCCTTTCTCTTAAGGAGGAGCCCGGCCGATGACGCTGCGCTGATGCGGTGGGGTGGGTGGAGCCTCCTCTCGCCACTACCCGCTCTGCTCTGCTGTTCTCCTTCTCCCCTCTTCGGACTACTCTCTCTCTCTTCGCCGCTGCCTGCACGTGGCTCAGTGATCTTCGCCGCTGCCTACACGCGGCTCAGTGGTCTTCAAGTGCCGCGGCTCCCTTCCTCTTAAGGAGGAGTCCGGCCGATGACGCTGCGCCGACGCGGTGGGGTGGGCAGAGCCTCCTCTCGCCGCTACCCGCTCTGCTCTGCTGTTCTCCTTCTCCCCTCTTCGGACTACTCTCTCTCTCTTCGCCGCTGCCTGCACGCGGCTCAGTGATCTTCGCCGCTGCCTACACTCGGCTCAGTGGTCCAAAGTCATGGCTCAACTATTGCAGACCCCGGCAAGAAATCCTGTTACTACACCGGTGTTGTGAGCAGGGACTTCGCAGTGGGCAGTAGGACAAAACTCTTTAAATATCTTGAGTTTGAATAAGATTATCCCAGCAGAAGGCTATGGAACAGAATTGAGTGCAATTGTTTTGTTTTCCTTGTTTTTGGTGAAGAATAATAAAACCCCTAACTTTTGGGGATATTAAGACTTAGTTATATCCTGCTGAGAGGACTATATGAAGAGTGACAAGGTGGTTTGTGCCAGTTCACCTGTATGGAGAAATGTACAAGAAAACTCTTTTTTTCTGTTCTGGAAAGTGGAATGGCTCAGTGACTGTATTTGAGAAACTAAACTAAACTAAACTAAACCTTAGGTTTGTATACCGTGCCATCTCCGCAAGCGTAGAGCTTGGCACGGTTTACAGAGTTAGGATAGAAAGGAACTCCAATGAAGGGTTAAAGGAAAGGAACTAAGAGGGTATAGAGGGGCCAAGGGTATCAGAGAGGGGGGGGAGGTATTACATTTTTGAAAAGAGCCAACTTTTCAGGTGTTTGCGGAAAAGTTGGAGGGAGCTTGAATTCCTGAGCGGTGATGTAAGGTTGTTCCAGAGTTCTGTGGTTCTAAAGGGGAGGGATGTTCCTAGTTTTCCTGCGTGGGATATACCTTTTGTAGAAGGGAATGATGGTTTTAATTTTTGGGAAGATCTGGTGGAATTAGGGTTTGAGGAATTCCAAGAGTGGAATAACGGGAGGAAGGATGCTCTGTAGGATCTTGAAAGCTAAGCAGGCTAAGCAGAAACCTGCATAACCCCATTGGCACCCTGTGGAGAGCAGATCAGTGGGCACATTGTGAGTGTTGGGGCCTTGTTTGTTCTATTTTCTATACTGTCCTCCAGGGCGACTCAAGAAAAGTTTATATGATATTTTCCCCCGTCTGTCCTGGTAGCCTCACAGTTTAATGGCACTGGCTCTAAAGGTGGGTAAGGTGACTTCAGCAGGGTCACAAGAAGCAATGTGGGTTTGACCCCCTCAATCTCAGGGAGCTGAGGCTGTAGCTTAAATTACTCTGCCATTCTAAAAATCAAAATGTAGCAGAAGTGAGCCAAGTAGAGAACAATGAAGTCATTGTAACATCACAGAGGAGGGTGGCAGTTATTGGTGGAATGAGGTATTATGATGTCACAATAACGGCTCAGGTTATCAGAGGCAGAAATCTTTCACATTCAGTTTTCTATACTGTTCTCTTAGAATGGTTTACATGCATTTGTTCTGGTACTCAAGCATTTTCCTCTATCTATCTATCTATCTATCTATCTATCTATCTATCTATCTATCTATCTATCTATCTATCTATCTATCTATCTATCTATCTATCTATCTATCTAATGTACCTGGTGCAACTAAGTGACTTTGGGTCACAAAGAACATCATTAACTGTTGTGCCACACTCTCCCTGCATAGTATCTGGCATAGAGATGCACCCCCTGGAGGAATGCCTGCTCCTGGCATCTTAGGAGCCAACCACGCTTTCATAGATCTTCAACCTGGATAATGGAGAAAGAGAAAAAGAAAGGAGAGGGAGAGATAGGATGAGTGTGACATAACTATCTTAATTATGTCTTGACCTCTATATCACAGAAAAATTGAGTCAAAGATATGCTGGCCTCCAGTGATGCTAGCTACTGATAGGCTCATAGTAGAAGCCCCTTAAAATATGCTGGGAGGGTGAGAGATGGCCATGGTGGTGTAGCCCCTCCCCCTCCCCTTCTATGCCTGGCTCCACCTACCACATGCTCTTTCCCCACTTCCTCCTGCCACACACACCACTTCCTTTCCCCCATACGACTGTGATGTTCCTAGGTGCAATTTCAGGACCTGACATCAGAGGAAGAGCTGATGTTGACACAACAGCAGCTTGGGGATTGCTGCTTGTGCAAGGTACATTATGGTGGTACAGGGAAAGGGAAGCAGCACACATGAGTGGGAGTGAAGTGTGGGAGGAGAGGCACAGAAGGAGGACAGGTCACTGCAAGATGGTGTCCATGGCAGACTATGCCACTATGCCACTGCCTGGGATATAGGATTTCCATGGTGAAAAGTTTCAACCATGCATCCATAGACTATATTAATAAATTTAAGTTTGTATACCATTCTCCCAAGGGTTTACATGAATTTATTCAGGTACTCTAGCTATTTTTCCTGTCATGGTGGGCTGACATTCTATCTAATGCTGCTGGGGCAATGGAGGATTAAATGGGTTGGCCAGGGTCAGAAGGAAAAGCATGGCTGAGGCTGTAGCTTTAACCACTGT
Organism: Geotrypetes seraphini; assembly: GCF_902459505.1. NCBI lineage: Eukaryota > Metazoa > Chordata > Amphibia > Gymnophiona > Dermophiidae > Geotrypetes > Geotrypetes seraphini. The sequence goes on along the minus strand of NC_047089.1, from coordinate 109,628,468 downwards.
GCCACAATCTCCTTAGACCAGCAGTCTGTGCTACTGATTGATGCATACATATGCCAAAGGAAAATTGAAGGTATATATATCCTAGAGAAATGACTGGCTGGCTTTTGATTGACTTGTGGCTTAATGCCAGAGGTGGGGGTAATGAGTGCAGGCAACCAAGCACATTTAAATTTTTCTTTCCTTTGGCAAAGTTGATTGCAATAGGTTTCCATTACAAATGATATATTGAGAGATAATGAAACATATTGGTGGTACTAAACTTGCTTGTGGGACAGAAGTAAAAGTGCACATTCTGAATGGGATTGTCTAAAAGTTGTGTGATGCAGAAGTCTGAGTTTGTCAGTTCAAATCCTACTAGTGGTTGTTTGGGAAGTGTTTATAAAAATGAACTATTTTATATAGGCTTAAGAATAATTTTTTAAACATTATTATTTGTAGAAGGCTGGCTATGAATACATACAGCTCGAGGGAAAGAGGCCTGCTGCCTATTGATCCTCCTGGTGAGTTTCTGCCAGGAGTCCCACAAGGAAGGAATAGGTGACACAGTAGCGACACCTGGAAACAGCAGAGGGAATCCGCAGGAAGACGAGTCTGGTGCAAGCCAGTGTCAGGATGAAGGAAGATGGAAATGCACAGAGGACACATACCTACGGCTGGAGAGATGGACATACACTGGGGACATGGACCTGCAGCTAGAGAGACAAGAAAAGATAGAGAGGACAGCAATCGTCGTGGGGGACACCATCATCAGACAAGTTGACAGCCACATAGTGGGAGGAACAAACGATCGGCTGGTGACCTGCCTACCGGGACCCAAGGGAGAAGATATAGTGAGCTGCATCAACAGGATCATTGACAGCACGGAAGGAGGAGATATAGCGGTGGTGATCCACATGGGGACAAACAATGTGAGCAACAGGAACTATAGCAGGGAAGTATTGAAAGACCAGTTCCGGATGCTAGGAAGGAAGCTGAAGACCAGAACGCTGAATGTAGTATTCTCAGAGATCTTGCTGGTACCTAGGGCCGACAGAAAGAGGCAGATGGAGCTGCAAGTAGTCAATGCGTGGATGAGTCGCTGGTGCGAGGAAGAAGGATTCCACTTCGTGTGCAACTGGACAACATTCTGGGGGAAGAGCAAGCTATACAGGAAGGATGGACTCCACCAGCGGAGTTGGAACGAGGCTACTTGAAAGCAACATCATGCGAGAAATTGAGTTTTTAAACTAGGAAGAAGGGGAAAACCGACAGTCGACCAAGAGTCGATGGTTCGGGCCCAGGACTGGAGGTTCGTTATACAGGAGGATATGTTCTCCGAGAGGTTGGTAAGGTTTAGGTCGGTCTCGAGGAGGACTAGGATATCGTCAGCATAAGTTTAAATTGTTTCTAGGGGGGATAGATGGAGGAGTTTAAGGGAGGACATATAGATGTTAAACAGAATAGGAGAAAGGGGAGAGCCTTGCGGGACTCCACACGTTGGTTGCCAGGGGGCGGATGAGGTGCCATTCATTTTGACTGTGTAGGAACGAGAACGTAAGAATTTTGAGAACCAAGCTCTAGGCCAGCCGAGGGAGATTGCAGGCAAGCACGTGGCGAGTGGAGCGTGACTGTTTGCAGGATAGAGGAGAGAAGTGGGCTGGAGTAGAAGCAAGGGCACAGAGAGGTGGAAGCAGTGTGAGAGAGGATCGTAGTCAGTAAGGCAGAGGAGCGGAGGTGACCGGGTCAGAGGAACGGAGGGACCCGGACAGTGAGACAGAGGAGCGGAGGGGACCCGGACAGTGAGACAGAGGAGCGGAGGGGACCCGGACAGTGAGACAGAGGAGCGGAGGGGACCCTGACAGTGAGACAGAGGAGCGGAGGGGACCCGGACAGTGAGACAGAGGAGCGGAGGGGACCCGGACAGTGAGACAGAGGAGCGGAGGTGACCGGGACAGAGAGGCAGAGGAGCGGAGGTGAACGGGACAGAGAGGCAGAGGAGCTGAGGTGAACGGGACAGAGAGGCAGAGGACTGCATAAAGGGCAGAGAACTGCTTTAAAGGGATTAAACTGCATTAAGGGGAGCAGAGGAACCACAGCAGATTCGGGACACGGAGAGGGGAAGAGGCGGGTTGTAACTCCGCCCACCTCCCGACGTCACAGCCGATCTCGCCCATAAAAGGGGGCGAGCCAACGGCGCGCAGCCGTTCGACACACGGCGAAGGCGAGCGGCAAAGGCGCTCGCCTTAGCGAGAGCGCCTTTGCGAAGGAGCCTTGAGAAGGAACCAGGTGCCCAGGCAGCCCAGCAGCAAATTCTAACTTCTTAAAAAAAAAAAAAAAAGCCACAGGTACTTCTCTCTACTCATTCTCTTTTCTCTCTCCACTCTTTCAGCTAGCTGCGCGCCAGGAAACACCCATACACACCGTGGGACATAGGAACAAGAGAACAGCAATGGAGGCGGTAGGAACCCAGCAGTGCTACCCAGTATACTGCATCGAGTGCCACATGTATGACTACCTCCCCTCTGGGAGACAGGCATACATGTGCAGTCGATGCCAGGAACTGGAGAGCCTGAAGAAGGAGGTCGGGAGACTGCAGGTTAGAGTCCAGGAGCTGGAGGGACTCTGCACCATAGAGGGACAGTGCTGGTCAATTGAAGACACCACAAGAGAAAACCACATCACAGAACAAGTTAGAGAGCTGGAGAAATTCATCGAGGAGGCCTGCAGGATGGTGGAGGCACAGGACCACCAGCACATCAGGAGAGAACCAGACGCCATAGGAGGAGGACCTTGCGGAAAATCTGGACAGGCAGATGAGACGGAGACCCAAAAGAGCCAAGAGGAAGGACTAGCAGACTGCGCCACTGACACAGACCTGAGAGCAGAGAGACAGTTGAGGAAGGGGAAATCTGCTATTGTAGTGGGAGACTCAATTCTGAGAGAAGTGGACAGTCATATAGCCAGAGGGAGAGAGGACCGACTGGTGACATGTCTCCCAGGGGCAAGAACGAAGGACGTCATCGACAGAATTGAGAGGATCCTGGAGGGAGCCGAAACGGAGGAGACAGCAGTAGTAATCCACATAGGAACCAACGACGTCAGCAGGAGGAACTACAACAGGACTACACTAACTGACCAGTTCAGGATCCTGGGGAGGAAACTGAAGATGAGGACACGAAGGATAGCCTTCTCGGAGATCCTGCCAGTACCGAGAGCAGACGCAAGGAGGCAGAGTGAGCTACAAGCAATCAACGGTTGGCTGAGGAGATGGTGTGAAGAGGAGGGTTTCCACTTTATTCGGAACTGGACTACTTTCTTGGGGAAGAACAAGCTCTATAGGAGAGACGGACTGCATTTGAGCACGGCTGGGACGAGGATGCTGGCACGCAACGTCCAGAGCATCATAGACTTGGCTTTAAACTGAGAAAAAGGGGAAAGCCGATAGTCGATCTGGCCCCGACACATCGGACAAAAGTATCAACTAAAGATACTGAGCAAGGACACTGTAAACAAGGGCTTGGGACTGAGTGGGAATTATTGGAAAAAGGACCTAAGGACGCTATGCAGGGGCTCGGGACTGAGTGGAAATTATTGGAAAAAGGACCTAAGAACGCTATGCAGGGGCCCAGGGAGCAGAGGAAACTAGTGGGCAGTAATAACAGAGAGCAACCGGAACCAGAGGGACAACCAAAAATGGGGAATCAGGCTGAGGACGAAACAGGCGCACCACAGGAGGAGGATGACCAAGGCGAGGCTCGAGATCCAGCAGCCCATGAGGGGGACGGCAGGAGCACCAGACCACGAGGAAAACCAGCAGGGAAGGCAACCAACCGGGACTTACTTTGTCTATATACCAATGCTAGGAGCCTGCGGGCCAAAATGGGAGAGCTGGAAGTCATAGCCAGCAAAAAGGACTTAGACATAATTGGAGTCACAGAAACGTGGTGGACTGATGACAACAAATGGGATGTGGCCATACCAGGGTACAAACTCTACAGGAGGGACAGAACACACAAAAAGGGTGGAGGAATAGCGCTATACATAAAGGAATCCATACCTTCAACCAGGATTGAAACAACAGTAGGGGCTGATGGCTTAGAATCACTATGGGTCAAGCTACCGGGAGGATCTGGAACAGACATGAAATTAGGTCTGTACTATCGACCACCTGGGCAATCGGAAGAGATCGACCAAGACCTGGAAGCTGAACTGAGGCAGGTAAGCAAAAGCGGAAGGGTGATGGTGATGGGGGATTTCAACTACCCTGGGATAGACTGGAGTATCGGGCACTCAAACTGCACAAGGGAGGCCAAATTCCTGGAAGCCACAAGGGACTGTTTCTTGGAACAACTGGTCATGGAACCAACACGGGGAGATGCCACTCTTGACCTAATCTTCAACGGACTAGGAGGACCCGCAAAGGAGGTGGCAGTACTAGGCCCACTGGGGAACAGCCATCACAATACGATCCAGTGCAGATTAGAAATTGTATCATCGAAGGTGAAAAGGACCGCAATGACAACACTCAACTTCAGAAAAGGAAATTATGATGCCATGAGGAAAATGGTGGGAAAGAAACTCAACAACGCAAGGAAGACGGATACCGTAGAAAAAGCCTGGTCCCTACTCAAGGGCGTGGTACACAAAGCACAGAACCTGTACGTCCCCAAGTTCAGGAAAGGGTGCAAAAAAAACAGAACGAAAAACCCAGTGTGGATAACAAATGCAGTGAGGAAGGCGATAAGTGACAAGAAAGCATCGTTCAGCAAATGGAAAAAGGATCAATCAAAGGACAATCTAAAGGAGCATAAAAAACACCAGAAAGAGTGCCACCGAGTGGTTAGGAAAGCAAAAAGAGAATATGAAGAGAAATTAGCGGGGGAAGCAACAAACTTCAAATCGTTCTTCAGATATGTTAAGGGGAAGCAACCAGCAAGGGAGGAAGTGGGACCCTTGGACGATGGAGACAGAAAGGGGGTGGTAAAAGAGGAAAAAGAGATGGCTGACAAGTTAAATGAGTTCTTCACGTCAGTCTTCACGAGGGAGGACACAACCAACATTCCGGAGCCAGAAGAGATCGTAAATGGTGATCAGGAAGATAAGCTGGCCCAACTAGAGGTAAGTCAAGAGGATGTCCTCAGGCAGATAGACAGGCTAAAGAGCGACAAATCACCAGGTCCAGACGGCTTTCACCCAAGAGTACTCAAGGAACTGAGGAACGAAATAGCAGAGCCACTTCGACAAATATGCAACCTATCCTTAAAAACTGGAGAGATCCCAGAGGACTGGAAAATAGCAAATGTCACGCCAATCTTCAAGAAGGGTTCGAGGGTGTAGAAGGATTTATGGTTCACTTAGCAGTATTATAAACACGTTACGTCTCTGTTAAGTGGTCTAGAGAAAACCATAACCTCTTATTCAAGTCCAAATATCATGGTCTAATTATACGACACAAAACCCAGGCTAATGAGAAATATCTTTATTATGAAAATAGAAAAATATAATTCACAAGCCAGCTGCAGAATCTAAATATTGTTCAAACTATCTAATTACACAAATGAAACTCAGTACATGATTGTCACAATCTAATGGTTAGACAATTAAGTAAAACTTCTTGTTACACACACACAATATTCCTTATAATAATAATCCCTGATTAGCAAATGATTATATTATCACCCAGGTAACTTTTCAACCCTTTACCTATCACAATTGATTCCTATCTAATTCCCAAGCTAATAAAAGTAATTTCCGTATGCTCACCCTTAATTAGCCTCTCCGGCACAATTAGGTAGAAGAGAAAATTTTCTTTTCAGCTGGAAGACGTCAGGAATACCGTTGTAAAAGTTACACGTGTTGAAAATCCTTGATGAGGCTATAAATCATCAGCAATAAGTTCCGTTTATCTGTGCTAAGTTCAGAACAGTTTTTAAATGTCCGAATTTCTATCTCTTAGGCAGAGAATCACACGAGGTAACTTACAGGTCTAATTATTGAAAGAAAAAGTTTACAATTAGAACATCTGTGAGCAGATCTGAGCTTCCCCGGACCTTATCACAGACTAACTAATTATTAATTAATTAGCACCTTTCTTTTCTTGAATCTCATCAGATGACTTCCTCGGACCAATCCAGAAACAGAACTTGATGAATAGCCTTTCTTTATAAAGTATCATATATGCTGGAAGACCCAGGGCCGTTAGACAGATAAGAACAGAATAATTTCTTCAAGATTCACACTGTTCCATTATTAAAGCACAGATGAATGCCCTTGAATAGCAACATTCGGGTACATCCCCATAATGCATCAGGCAGAAACAGCAAAGCTGTGTACTTCTTACTTCTTGCAAAATTCATGCTGGAAAGTTGCTTGCAGAGAGATTCTTGAAATAATGGTTCAGGCTTGGTGACATCATAGAGGCCTAACCTTCAGGTGTGAATACGGAAATATCCCTACAGTCCCCCCTTTTGGAGGAGAAATAACTTCAATGGAGTCTATTTCACCTTCAACCTAACTAAGTAGGAAAGGATCGACAAGACCCAAGGTGATATAAAAAAATGCATAAACATAAGCAATACCATAAATCAGCAATAAATCAAAGATATCAATAATCAATGGATAATAATCATAAAGGCAAGGGTAAAATATATGAACCCAGCCAAATAAATGATAATAAAATCACTGAATAATGGCAATATATGATAAAATCAAAAATCATAACTACTTAGCAAGGCACAAAAGGTATGCCAAAGCAAAAGTTAAGACAGATAGATCATAATCAAAAATACGGCTAGCAAAATCACTCTTTCATAGCCGCAATGTAATCATGCATTCTTAAGTCTGTATGTGATGGTTTCTGTCAAATAAGACGTCTAATCCGGATGGTCTCATAGAGTGCAAAAACAGAGAACCCAAATAAGAGAACCCACAGGATGGCAAAAATTGGAATAACAACAGTGATAAAAAGGGAGGACACAACCAACATTCCGGAGCCAGAAGAGATCGTAAATGGTGATCAGGAAGATAAGCTGGCCCAACTAGAGGTAAGTCAAGAGGATGTCCTCAGGCAGATAGACAGGCTAAAGAGCGACAAATCACCAGGTCCAGACGGCTTTCACCCAAGAGTACTCAAGGAACTGAGGAACGAAATAGCAGAGCCACTTCGACAAATATGCAACCTATCCTTAAAAACTGGAGAGATCCCAGAGGACTGGAAAATAGCAAATGTCACGCCAATCTTCAAGAAGGGTTCGAGGGTGTAGAAGGATTTATGGTTCACTTAGCAGTATTATAAACACGTTACGTCTCTGTTAAGTGGTCTAGAGAAAACCATAACCTCTTATTCAAGTCCAAATATCATGGTCTAATTATACGACACAAAACCCAGGCTAATGAGAAATATCTTTATTATGAAAATAGAAAAATATAATTCACAAGCCAGCTGCAGAATCTAAATATTGTTCAAACTATCTAATTACACAAATGAAACTCAGTACATGATTGTCACAATCTAATGGTTAGACAATTAAGTAAAACTTCTTGTTACACACACACAATATTCCTTATAATAATAATCCCTGATTAGCAAATGATTATATTATCACCCAGGTAACTTTTCAACCCTTTACCTATCACAATTGATTCCTATCTAATTCCCAAGCTAATAAAAGTAATTTCCGTATGCTCACCCTTAATTAGCCTCTCCGGCACAATTAGGTAGAAGAGAAAATTTTCTTTTCAGCTGGAAGACGTCAGGAATACCGTTGTAAAAGTTACACGTGTTGAAAATCCTTGATGAGGCTATAAATCATCAGCAATAAGTTCCGTTTATCTGTGCTAAGTTCAGAACAGTTTTTAAATGTCCGAATTTCTATCTCTTAGGCAGAGAATCACACGAGGTAACTTACAGGTCTAATTATTGAAAGAAAAAGTTTACAATTAGAACATCTGTGAGCAGATCTGAGCTTCCCCGGACCTTATCACAGACTAACTAATTATTAATTAATTAGCACCTTTCTTTTCTTGAATCTCATCAGATGACTTCCTCGGACCAATCCAGAAACAGAACTTGATGAATAGCCTTTCTTTATAAAGTATCATATATGCTGGAAGACCCAGGGCCGTTAGACAGATAAGAACAGAATAATTTCTTCAAGATTCACACTGTTCCATTATTAAAGCACAGATGAATGCCCTTGAATAGCAACATTCGGGTACATCCCCATAATGCATCAGGCAGAAACAGCAAAGCTGTGTACTTCTTACTTCTTGCAAAATTCATGCTGGAAAGTTGCTTGCAGAGAGATTCTTGAAATAATGGTTCAGGCTTGGTGACATCATAGAGGCCTAACCTTCAGGTGTGAATACGGAAATATCCCTACAGTCCCCCCTTTTGGAGGAGAAATAACTTCAATGGAGTCTATTTCACCTTCAACCTAACTAAGTAGGAAAGGATCGACAAGACCCAAGGTGATATAAAAAAATGCATAAACATAAGCAATACCATAAATCAGCAATAAATCAAAGATATCAATAATCAATGGATAATAATCATAAAGGCAAGGGTAAAATATATGAACCCAGCCAAATAAATGATAATAAAATCACTGAATAATGGCAATATATGATAAAATCAAAAATCATAACTACTTAGCAAGGCACAAAAGGTATGCCAAAGCAAAAGTTAAGACAGATAGATCATAATCAAAAATACGGCTAGCAAAATCACTCTTTCATAGCCGCAATGTAATCATGCATTCTTAAGTCTGTATGTGATGGTTTCTGTCAAATAAGACGTCTAATCCGGATGGTCTCATAGAGTGCAAAAACAGAGAACCCAAATAAGAGAACCCACAGGATGGCAAAAATTGGAATAACAACAGTGATAAAAAGATCAATACTGCGGGAATCAACAACTTCATTGGAGGAGCCAATATGAAAGTCCTCAATATGAAGCTTATCATTATCAACTTTCATTTCAATGGTGTGGGAAGGTTTTGTCATCAAATATTGTTCCACTTCAAGGGTAAAGTTGATGGGATGTCCACGGAAAACATCCAAGATTTCCAATTCAGTTTCAGTAGGAGTAGAGTCCAAATGGAAAAGAGAAACATCGAAAGAAGATATGCTGGAGCAGGATCTGGAACGGGAAGAACAAGAAACCAGGAGAATCTTGAAGGACAACACGGGACTGCGCACCAGGATCGATTACTTTGGTACCAATGCCAATCAGCAGGACAACCAGGAACATCATCGGCAGAACTCGTTTCGCCATCTGAAAAACAGAAAAGAGAGAGAACAGCCTAGGCTGTTGCTAGGTTAATGTCTTCATCACAACAATGGTTTCATCCTGGGCAAATTTACTGGGATGACATGGTCTCAGTTGATTAATGTGGACCCATTTAAGGACATCTGCACCTGGAGAATTTGATTTGATGCGAATTTGATAGGCCACAGGTGAAGCTTTTTCCACTATAGGGAATGGACCATGCCAACTTGGCAAAAATTTACTTTCTTTGGCCTTGGTTTTGCCAAAATTGTAATAAAATACCTTGTCGCCAATTTGGTATTCCTTTGTGGTAGTCCTATGATCATAATAGGCTTTTCTACCTTTAGCAGCAATTTCCAGATTTTTCTGGGCAAAAGAAAATGCACCCTGTAAATGGTTACGTAAATGGGTGACATATTCATGAGCAGTAGTAGCACTAGAAAGATTTACATCATTAGTTCTATACAACAAATGAATTGGTAATGTCATTTCTCTACCTGTCATCATTTCAAAAGGCGTGTACCCCCGTAGACCGGTGAGGCGTGGCACGAATAGCCATCAGTACCAAAGGTAACTTCATGTCCCAATTCTTACCAGAGGTAGACACGTACTTCTTCAGGATCGTGATGATGGTACGATTCGCTCTTTCCACTTGTCCCGATGATTGAGGGTGGTAAGCTATGTGCAATTTACTTTTCACTCCGAGCATCTTCCACATGTGTCGCATCACATCCGCAGTGAAATGTGATCCTTGGTCTGAGTCCACTCTCATGGGCAAACCCCACCTACTGAACACATGATTCAGTAACAAGGTAGCGGTAGTCTCTGCCATACAATTGGGTGCAGGCAAGCACTCAATCCACTTTGTAAACAAACAAGTGACAGTCAACATATACTTATTAACTCGGGAGGAACGGACCACTGGGCCAATCCAGTCAATCTGGATGTCGGACCAGGGCATGACCAAACCCTTCTTTCTCAAGGGTGCTCGGTGAAGTGGTGTAGAGGGTTGAAATTGACAACAAGTCAAGCAACCTCTCGTATATAACTGCACATCTTGCCGCATATGAGGCCAGTAGGCCACTTGCTTCAGTGTCTCATAGGTAACTTCTTCACCTCTATGTCCAGCACAAGGTTCATCATGGGCATGTTGCAACATGATTCCTCGATATGCACGGGGTACAACCCACTGCACAATACCATGCTTACTCGTCCGAGTGAGCAGGTTCTGATGAATCGAAAATTTCTCTCTGGAGGTGTAGAGTATCCTGAGTTCTTCATCCTTCCGATCGTCTTCAGACAATGGATGATCCTGTGGATTCTGTATGAAGTTATAGAACTTTCCCAGGATAAGATCGGTCTTCTGAGCGGTTACAAGATCAAAGGAAGGGATATCATTACCCCACTGCACCACAGGTGTTTCAACTACCTGTTTCGCTTGGCGTCGAGTAATAGCATGTACCATCGAAAAGAACTCTTCAGGGCATTGCCATAGTTCACCTGACAAAGCACCTTCTTTGGCCAATTGATCCGCAAGGTCATTTCCGATCTTGTCAGAACTATTAACCTTAGCATGACCTTTCACTTTCTTCCAGTAGATGGTCATGTCATTGTCTCGTACCAATTGATCTAAGGCTAGAATCAAGTCGCCATGATGGACAGGCTTTCCTTTGGAATTTAACATGTCCTTCTTTTTCCACACGGGTAAGTGAGACACAAAGTTTTGACGCACATAATCAGAATCTGTACAAATAATCAGTTCTGGGATCCCCTTCTGTACCGCAGACTGTACAGCGACCAGAGCTGCTACAATCTCTGCATATTGGTTGGTTTTAGCACCCAATCTATACTTCAAAGTTTCCATATGTGTGTCGACATTCCACACTACACCTACTCCTGCGACCAAATTATGGGTCGAGGTCTGGTGGAAGGCACAGCCATCTACGTAGACTTGAGGTATATTGGCACATAGCTGTTCATCGTAAAGATGATGACGATGGGGTTCCTCCTCTTCTGGTGGAACATCAGGTTCCGGTATACCTGTAAGAGAATCTTGTTCTGTACAATCATGCAATTCTGCTATCCCTTGGGCTACTGTGTTACGATGTTTCAGGGCATACTTTACCTGTAAAGGCCATCCTTGGAGAGCCAAAGTCCATGAGACTATTCGGCTATTGGAGACACGACCAGTCTTGATCTTGTCACTACCCAAGAAACTAATGGGTTGATGACAAGTCTCTACAATGAGTTTTTCTCCTTGGATGTAACTCCGAAAATGTTGAAGAGCCCAAACAGTTGACAGTAGAGCTTTCTCACATTCAGAATACTTCTTCTCTACATCGGTGAAGCCTTTGCTTGCATAGGCCACCACACGCTTGTCAGAGTCATATTTCTGGTACAGGACAGCACTCATAGAGTGTTTGGAGAATCCTAGGTCGATGAAGAATTCACGACCACTCTCAGGGTAGGCCAAGCAAGGAAAGCTACTAAGCTGCTCTTTCATCTCTTGCATAGCATCTTTCTGTTCAGGACCCCACGTCCAAGGTACATCCTTCTTTAGTAAGGCAACCAAGGGTCTAGAGATCTCTGCATACTGATCTATGAACTGTCGAGAATAGTTGCATATTCCTAAAAATGAACGAAGTTCCGTCAAATTGGTAGGTTTCCTCAACTGTTGTAGGGCCTGTATCCTTTTCTTCTGTGGTCGAAGACCTTCAGAGGAAATGTCATACCCTAAATAATTCAGAGATGTTCGGCACCATTGACCTTTGGCAAGGGTCAATTTAGCTCCTGCATTTTGCAATTGTTGGAACACATGTTCTACCTCTTCCAGGTGTTTCTGAAAGGTGGGACTCTTGATCAGGATGTCATCCACATAGACTAGAGTTCCTCGAGCTTCCGCATCTGGAAGGGCTTTATGGAGAAATATGTTGAACTCAGCTGGAGAGTTCAGAAAACCAAAAGGTGTTCTATTCCACGTGTACTGTTTCTTCCCAAAGGTAAATGCTAGTTTGTATTGATCCGGTGGATGTACAGGAACTGTCCAAAATCCAGAAGCTAAATCCAAACTGGTAAAATACTTAGCTCCTTTGATGGTAGTCAAGCTCTGGTCAAGATGGGCCATAGGCCACCTAGACAAGGGTACCCGCTTGTTTAGCTGTCGGTAGTCCAAGGCAATTCTCCAACTGTTATTCTTCTTCAGGATTGGCCACAAAGGTGAGTTGTATGTACTGTTGCAAAGCCTAATGATACCCCTAGTTTCCAGGGTATCAAGTATCTCTTGCACGGACTCATATGAGGCCAAAGGAATCTTATACTGACGTACGAAGACGGGCTTACTGTGGAGATCCATAGGAATCTTGGTCACATGTAGATTGGTCAGACCAGTGTCATAAGAATCCACTGCAAAAAGGTCTCGATACTTGTACAACAACTGTGTGAACTGAGCCTTTTCTTCATCAGAAGAGCACGCATCAGCAAGGTCCACTTGTTCCTTTACCATGGCATCAAACTTAGAAAAAGGTTGGTTGGAAGAGATTTTCACTTGGTCTTCAATCTGTTCTTGCAAAGATGAAAACTCAATGGCATTCACCGCTTTAGATTGATCAGACAGAGCTAACTTCCTCGATAAAATCAAAAAATCATTATCCACTGTTACATGGGAAGTCGTTGCATCATATGGCCAAAGGAAGTCCAGTGAAATGAGTCCTTTAGGTGAGGTAAAAATATGGTCCAGTATATCCCCCCCCTGGCAGGGGTCAACAATGGAAGACAAGCTGCCAATGATAGGCAATGTTACCTCAACATCAGGAAAAGATTCACCCACTAGAAAACCCAAATGTTCTCCAGCGGAGAGAAAGACTTCCGTAGGTTGAGCATTGACAATCAATACATGGAAAGAAGAGGTAGGTACTTCAAGACATGGTAAAGCACCAAGAGAAAGACCATGCTCGAGAAAAGAGGAATTCGGGTTGAAAAAACCAATATCATCAAGCATGCGTTGACCATGGGCCAAACGAAGAGGCAGAGCAAAATCCTGCACAAGGCCAGGAATCTTGACGTCTTCAGCACAAACCACTTCACAAACTTGAGGAAGAAGTTGTCCAGCCTTCAAACCATCCATCAGGTCCACATCTTCTACCGGGGTGCCTTGCAATCTGCTCCAAAGCACACCGTTCACCAAATCAACGTAGACTCCTAGACGAACAAGACATTCGGATCCCAAACACAAGGATGTGTGTAGGCCTTTCACCACAGAAAAGTGATGAGTGAAAGTCTTAGAACCCAGGGTCAGCAGAAGGCTACAAACCCCAACAAGAGGCTTGACCCCCTGACCTGGTATAGGTAGGTGAGTAGAGTGGCGCCGAACAAACGGAACTGATGTGGTTCGCTGAAGTTGACAGTAAAAAGATTCACTAATCATGGAGATGTCACTCTGGAGTAGCAGTTGAGCTTGAACTGGGACAGAACCGTGCAGGTGAACATCAACAAACAAGTCAGTATCATCCTGGTGAAGTACAGCCAGTAGACGAGGATGAGAGGTCAAAGAGTTGGAAATAGATGAGGTCGGGTCTTGGACAGTCTCTTGAGGTGGATCTGGCACGGGGAACGTAGACTTCAGAACAATCTCCAAATGGTCAGCCTGGAGAACAATGTCAGATATTTGTTCCTTGGGAACGCTGACAATCTCGCGGTCTGTGGGACCCCCTTCTGGAACATTGGCATACCGTAGCTCCAAAATGTGTGGATCCGCTGAACGCAGGAAATTTATTCGAATTGAAGTATCGTTTCGTTCCACAGTACTGGTAACCTGGGGAAGGCGTGTAGTCGGTACCTTTCCAAAAGGAAGGGGACGAGTCACCTGAGCCCAGACCACTTCTTGGACGTAATCCAAAATAGGTCGCAATCTCTTCAAAAGATCGTTTCCAATCAAAAACTCCTCTCCTGGACTAGTGGTAATAATCACTGGGTGTTTAACATTCATTTTGCCTAACTGCAAGGTCAGCCAAGTTTGACCAACTGTCTCAATGTTCTGATGTCCATATGCAACCAAAGACAAATCACTGGGAATAATCGACAGTGGATTCTGGGTACCCAGGGTAGTCTGCAAACGTTGGAATAGTCCCTGAGTGATCAAAGTCACTTCTGAAGCCGTATCAAGTAAACCGGGACAAGACAAAACCTGTTGGAGAAGCAAAGGTATAGAAGGTGCTAATTAATTAATAATTAGTTAGTCTGTGATAAGGTCCGGGGAAGCTCAGATCTGCTCACAGATGTTCTAATTGTAAACTTTTTCTTTCAATAATTAGACCTGTAAGTTACCTCGTGTGATTCTCTGCCTAAGAGATAGAAATTCGGACATTTAAAAACTGTTCTGAACTTAGCACAGATAAACGGAACTTATTGCTGATGATTTATAGCCTCATCAAGGATTTTCAACACGTGTAACTTTTACAACGGTATTCCTGACGTCTTCCAGCTGACAAGAAGTTTTCACTTCCACCTAATTGTGCCGGAGAGGCTAATTAAGGGTGAGCATACGGAAATTACTTTTATTAGCTTGGGAATTAGATAGGAATCAATTGTGATAAAGGTAAAGGGTTGAAAAGTTACCTGGGTGATAATATAATCATTTGTTAATCAGGGATTATTATTATAAGGAATAGTGTGTGTGTTTAACAAGAAGTTTTACTAACCATTAGATTGTGACAATCATGTACTGAGTTTCATTTGTGTAATTAGATATTTTGAACAATACTTAGATTCTGCAGCTGGCTTGTGAATTATATTTTTCTATTTTCATAATAAAGATATTTCTCATTAGCCTGGGTTTTGTGTCGTATAATTAGACCATGATATTTGGACTTGAATAAGAGGTTATGGTTTTCTCTAGACCACTTAACGAAACTACAGGCCGGTGAGCTTGACCTTGGTCCCGGGAAAGATGATGGAAGCGCTGATCAAGGACAGCATCTGTGAACACATCGAAGCCAATGGACAGCTTAAATCAAGTCAGCATGGCTTCTGCAAGGGTAGGTCATGCCTCACTAACTTATTACACTTCTTTGAAGGGGTGAACAGACAGGTGGATAAAGGGGAATCCATAGATATTATTTACCTTGACTTCCAAAAGGCCTTCGACAAGGTACCACATGAAAGACTGCTTAAGAAACTATGGAACCACGGGGTACAAGGGGAGGTCCACCGATGGATCAAAAACTGGCTGGCAGGCAGAAAACAGAGGGTTGGAGTGAAGGGTCACTATTCAGATTGGAAATGGATCACGAGCGGGGTGCCGCAGGGGTCGGTGTTGGGACCGCTCCTTTTCAATATATTTATAAATGACCTGGAGGCGGGAACAAAATGCGAGGTCATTAAATTTGCAGACGACACCAAACTATACAGCAGGGTTGAAACAACGGAAGACTGCGAAAATCTCCAAAAGGATCTGACGACACTGGAAGAGTGGGCCAATAAGTGGCAAATGAGTTTTAACATAGGGAAGTATAAGGTCATGCATGTAGGAAAAAAGAACCCGATGTTCAGCTACAAAATGGGGGGATCACTGCTGGGGGTAAGTAACCTTGAAAGAGACCTGGGGGTAATGGTTGATACAACACTGAAGGCATCGGCACAATGCGCCACAGCCTCAAGGAAAGCAAACAAAATGCTTGGAATCATTAAGAAGGGCATCACGGCCAGGACAAAGGAAGTCATCCTGCCACTTTATCGCGCAATGGTGCGCCCACATCTGGAGTACTGTGTCCAGTATTGGTCACCGCACCTCAAGAAAGACATGGCAGTACTCGAGGGAGTCCAGAGAAGAGCAACTAAACTGATAAAGGGTATGGAAAACCTCTCATATACTGACAGGCTAAAAAAGCTGGGGCTATTCTCCCTTGAGAAGCGGAGACTTAGAGGAGACATGATAGAAACCTTCAAGATCCTGAAAGGCATAGAAAAAGTGGACAGGGACAGATTTTTCAGATTATGGGGAAGCACAAGTACAAGGGGGCACTCAGAGAAATTGAAAGGAGACAGGTTTAGAACAAACGCTAGGAAGTACTTTTTCACCCAAAGGGTGGTGGATATGTGGAACGCACTTCCAGAAGCTGTGATAGACCAGAACAAGTTACATGGCTTCAAAGAAGGTTTGGATAGGTTCCTAGAGAACAAGGGAATTGAGGGGTACAGATAAGAATTAAGGATAGGGATAGGAGTACATAGAAACATAGAAACATAGAAATAGACGGCAGATAAGGGCCCACGGCCCATCCAGTCTGCCCACCTTAATGTCCCTCCCCTACCTTTGCCCTGTGAATAGATCCCATGTGCCGATCCCATTTTGCCTTAAAATCAGGCACGCTGCTGGCCTCAATCACCTGTAGTGGCAGACTATTCCAGCGATCAACCACTCTTTCAGTGAAAAAGAATTTCCTGGTATCACCTCGTAGTTTCCCGCCCCTGATTTTCAACGGATGCCCTCTTGTTGTCGTGGGACCCTTGAAAAAGAAGATATCTTCCTCCGCCTCGATGCGGCCCGTAAGATACTTGAACGTCTCGATCATGTCCCCCCTCTCTCTGCGCTCCTCGAGCGAGTATAGCTGTAATTTGTCAAGCCGTTTTTCGTATGGTAGATCCTTGAGTCCCGAGACCATCCGGGTGGCCATTCTTTGCACCGACTCCAGTCTCAGCACATCCTTGCGATAATGCGGCCTCCAGAATTGCACACAGTATTCCAGGTGGGGCCTCACCATGGATCTATACAATGGCATAATGACGTCCGCCTTACGACTGACGAAACCCCTTCGTATGCAGCCCATGATTTGTCTTGCCTTGGACGAAGCCTGCTCCACTTGATTGGCAGACTTCATGTCCTCACTGACGATTACCCCCAAGTCTCGTTCTGCTACCGTTTTTGCTAGGATCTCGCCATTAAGGGTATAAGACTTGCATGGATTCTGGCTGCCCAGGTGCATAACTTTGCATTTTTTGGCATTGAAGTTGAGTTGCCATGTCCTAGACCATCGCTCCAGTAGGAGTAGGTCGTGTATCATGTTGTCGGGCACTGAATCTTCGTCTGTTGTGCATTTGCCCACTACATTACTCAGTTTGGCGTCATCGGCGAATAATGTTATTTTACCTCGTAGCCCTTCTGCCAAGTCTCTTATAAAGATGTTGAATAGGATTGGGCCCAAGACTGAGCCCTGTGGTACTCCACTAATCACCTCTGTCATTTCGGAGGGGGTGCCATTCACCACCACCCTTTGGAGCCTACCTCCAAGCCAGCTCCCAACCCATTTCGTCAATGTGTTACCTAATCCTATAGAACTCATCTTGCTCAGTAACCTGCGGTGCGGTAAGCTATCGAATGCTTTGCTAAAGTCCAGGTACACGATGTCCAGGGACTCCCCAATATCCAGCTTCCCCGTCACCCAGTCAAAGAAGCTGATCAGGTTGGATTGGCAGGATCTCCCCTTAGTAAATCCATGTTGTCGGGGATCCCTTAGATTCTCCTCATCCAGGATCTTATCTAATTGGTGTTTGATTAAAGTTTCCATTAGTTTGCTCACTATCGATGTTAGACTCACTGGTCTGTAGTTTGCTGTCTCCATCTTGGAGCCTTTCTTGTGGAGTGGAATGACGTTAGCCATCCTCCAGTCCAACGGGACGCTGCCTGTACTAAGGGAGAGGTTGAAGAGCGCGGACAGTGGCTCCGCCAAGACATCACTCAGCTCCCTAAGCACCCTGGGGTGCAAGTTGTCCGGCCCCATTGCTTTGTTAACCTTGAGCCTTGACAGCTCACCGTAGACACTGCTGGGCGTAAACTCAAAGTTACTAAACGGGTCAACTGAGCCAACCCTTGTCTGTAGCTGAGGGCCGAGCCCTGGCGCTTCTCGGGTGAAGACTGAGCAGAAGTATTCATTTAATAGTTGGGCTTTTTCCGAATCCTTTTCCACATAGTCTCCTAAGACGTACAATCCCGCCTGAGTTTTTTCTTCTATCACCGATATACCTGAAGAAGGATTTATCTCCCTTCTGGATGTTCTTTGCTAGAGACTCCTCCATGAGGAATTTAGCCTCCCTGACTGCTGTTTTGATGGCTTTTGATTTGGCCAGGTAGTCTGCTCTAGAGATAGATTATAAAAATAGTCAAGGACCACTGCTCAGGCAATGGGCCTGATGGGCCGCCGCGGGAGCGGACCACTGGGCGAGATGGATCTCTGGTCTGACTCAGCGGAGGCAACTGCTTATGTTCTTATGTTCAGTCTAAGACAGTGGAGTTGATGCCTATCTCAGAGAGTTGGTAGACTAGGATGTCATGGTGAACAACGTCAAAAGCAGCGGAAAGGTCGAATTGAAGGAGGACGGCAAACTTATTTTGAGAGTGGAGTAGTTGGACCTTTGAGATTAAGGAGGTCAGTAGTGATTCGGTGCTGAAATTGGGACGAAATCCATATTGGTAAGGTAGGAGGATAGAGAATCTCTCTAAATATGATGTGAGTTGGGTGTCTATGATGGACTCGGTTAATAGAGGGATATTTGCTATTGGGCGATAGCTGGATGGTGTGGAGGGGTCTAAGTCAGATTTTTTCAGTAGAGGGGACAGGGCAATATGGCCCATTTCTGGGGAGAAAAGGCCCGAGTGTAAGGCGGAATTGATGAGTTCGCTGTGCGGGAAATTCCTCATATAGGTAGGAGGGGAATGGGTCTAAGGAGCAGTTGCAGGATTTCAGTTTGAGGCAAAGTTTGAGGACCGAGGATTCAGATACGGGCTCAAAGGTGGACCAGGATCTGTCGACTGGGATGGGGTAGGAGGACGTTAGGGTAGAATTGGAGTCGGTGGGCACCAGGGAGTTGTAGGGAACTATGGGTGTGAAGGGGGATCTCAAGGTGGTGATCTTATCATTGAAGAATTTCGCCAGAACATCAGCTGAGGGGGAGGAGGGGACCGAAGTGGAGCCTTTTTTGGAAGTTAAGGAACGCCAGATATTGAATAGAGTACTGCTCTGGTTGTTGGATCTGGTGATTTTATCTCCGTAGAAGTTCTGTCTAGCTTTTTTCAGAACTGTATTGTAGAATTTGATGTTGACCCTCCAGGACTGTCTGTCGATAGGGGATTTAGATTTTTTCCATTTGCGCTCCAGAGCTCGACATTTCTGCTTTAGTTCTCTGTGATAGGGGAGAAACCAAGGGGCCTTACGGGAGTAGGAGATGGTTTTAGTGGAAAGAGGGGCGAGGGAGTGATAAGTGGACTGGGAAAGTGTGACCCAATTATGCCAGTTGGATTCTGGGTCTGCAGGTTGAGGAGTGGAGGAGAATAGGTTGAGAAATTTGGTCCAGAACAGGTTGTTCGTACTTTTTTTGTGGAAGGTAATGGAATTGGAAGTGCGGGACGGGGCGCCAAAAGGCGACATGAAAATGTGGAGACAGAAGGTCCCTAAGAGGTGGTCAGAACAGGGTACATGATCACAGAGGGTATCGCTGGCTAAAGTTTTGTGGGCGGTAAGATCGAGGAAGCTAATGAGGTCAAGTGTGTGCCCCTTTTCATGGGTTGGGAATGGGCCAGGGGGAGGGAAGCCAAGGGAGGTAAGAAAGCTAATAAATTCGGTTGTGTCCTTGCTGGTGAGGTCGTCTAGGTGGAGATTGATGTCCCCAATAATCAGTAGTCTTTGGAATTTGAGGAAGGCATTTGTTATAGTCTCGACGAGTTCAGAGGATTTGTTCCAAGGGGTGGGTGGGCGATATAGAAGTAGAAGGGACGCTGGGAAAAAATGATCACAATATGATCCACTTCATCCTGGACACAGGGGAAAAACATCGATCCAGAATGATGGCCATGGCACTGAACTTCCGAAAAGGGAATTACGAAGGCATGAGAATCATGGTGGGGAGGAAGATTAAGAAAACGATAAGCACTGTAAAAATGCTAGAGCAAGCATGGTCCCTTTTTAAGGACACAGTGACTGAGGCGCAAAATCTATATATACCGCGTATCAACAAGGGATCCAAAGGAAAAATAACAAGGAACTGGCGTGGCTCACTGTAGAGGTGAAGGAAGTGATCAGAGACAAGACTTCGTTCAAGGAATGGAAAAGGTCAAAAACGGATGAAAACTGGAACAAGCACAAACATCAAAGAAGGTGCCATAAGGCTGTAAGAGGGGCCAAAAGAGACTATAAGGAAAAAATAGCCAAGGAGGCATAAAACTTCAACCCGTTCTTTCAATATATTAAAAGGAAATGACCCGTGAAGGAAGCGGTGGGGCCGTTGGATGACCGAACCAGCAGGAGCCCGACTCTTGAAAGCAAGCCGCACCACCGGAGCGCGGCCTCTTTTGAACAAGCCACCGCTCGGTGGGCCGCGGGCAACCAAGCACCATTCCTGCACAGCCGGAGAGGAGCGTGGGAGCACTGCTCCGCCCCCATCCCGAACCAGCAGGAGCCCGACTCTTGAAAGCAAGACGCACCACCGGAGCGCAGCCTCTTTTGAACAAGCCGCCGCTCAGTGGGCCGCGGGCAACCAAGCACCGTTCCTGCACAGCCGGAGAGGAGCATGGGAGCACTTCTCCGCCCCCCTCCCAAACCAGCAGGAGCCCGACTCTTGAAAGCAAGCCGCACCACTGGAGCGCGGCCTCTTTTGAACAAGCCGCCGCTCGGTGGGCCGCGGGCAACCAAGCACCGTTCCTGCATAGCCGGAGAGGAGCGTGGGAGCACTGCTCCGCCCCCTCCCAAACCAGCAGGAGCCCGACTCTTGAAAGCAAGCCGCACCAACGGCGTGCAGCTGTTCGGCGTGTCGTCGAAGGCACACGTCAAAGGCGCGTGTGCCTTAGCATGCGCCTTTGCGAAGCACCTGCGCGAGGCACCCATATAGGTGGCGTTTGATACCAGCACCCAGAACCATACAATCTAAGCCCAGACCACAGAGACGACCACGGATCTCCACTCCAGGCACTGACATCGCAGCCCGACCGAGACACAGCTGGGTCATTCTACAAACGAGTTCCTTCCCTCATGGGACAGACCCAACAGTGCCGACTCACTAGACTCCCTGTTCACGGAGCTAGACCAGATATCCCAACAGGATAAGTATCATTGCTGCCTAATACTTATGCTATATAACCTTGACAGTCCTTTGTAACATACTGTAGCGCTACACAAGTAGCCAATGTAACCTCTAGCACACAATCACAACACAACAACGTTATAACCAGCCCACAGCTTACACTAGCCCAAATTTCCTAGTAACCCCGCACCCATAGTACTCTGTATACTTGCACAGGAGGTCTCCTAGCTGGTAATAGCTCTACATCCACAGCACTCTGCACATTAGCTCCACACAGCAGCTGCCAACAAGCCCTCATAAGCAGCATATTCAGGACAAGAATACCTTAATTGTAAACTGTATTGTACTGTTTTGATACTGTATCGGATTGTATTGGATTATACTGTATGATACTACACTGTACTGTATGATTCTACATTGGATATTGGATATGTACTGTATTACTCTCGACCTTCGAAATCTGTATTCCCCTAAATAGTCCATACCTCTTCGCATTAAGCCTGATCAACCAAGTAAAAACACAAGAGAAATACCGCTCCAAACTTACACTGCGCCACCCTCCACCCAATTATTGCCCCACAACACCCCCCTGCAAACGCCTACTCCATAACCACTGCGGCCTGACGAGCCCTTCACCATGGCCTGGCCAAGCACTCACCAATGCGCAGCACTATTCCTACTCTACCTGTTCACCACTAGGTTCTGCAACACAGACCACTCTAACGCATCCCCCATCCCCATCCACTTCACCCTACACCGATCAGTAAAACCCAAAACCCCTACTTACACTCTCCACACCACACAAGACCACCCAAACACCAATCCGCCCACTATCCCCCCTCGCCCCCACAAACAGACCAAGCCTCGCTCAAAAAATCCAAGATCTCTAAAGAAACTTGCTTACTCCCACTACTCCCCAATCGACCACACCAACCACCAGATCCTACTTGGCTTATACCTAAATATCAGATCAATGAGGAACAAATCGATTCTGATCAAAGATTGGCTGATTGAAACTAACCCCGACTTTGTCCTTCTCGCGGAAACCTGGTTGCAATCAGACAAGGACATCATCATTAAAGATTGTCTACCCCCAGGATTTAAGATTCTTTCACTAGTCAGAACATGGGGAAGAGGAGGAGGACTAGCAATAATCTTCCGAGACCAGCTAAACTGTGCCATTCTCAATACAATATCCTCGCCCAACTCAGAAATTCTAACTATCTCTCTAACTTCAAAATCACTGCCCTCCTCACTTACTATCACTCTATTCTATATCCCTCCAAAAAAAATGGACCATGGCTAAAGAGGACTTTGCGGAATCCCTACTAACCAATTCTTTAACAAGTCCTTACAACCTACTATGCGGGGACATTAACATCCATCTTGAGCAAACTGACCAATCAGAAATCTCGGACTTTTGGTCACTGCTCACCCAATTAGGCTACGCCAAACACCCCCTATCAAAACCCACCAAAGAGGTCATCAGTTAGACCTAGTGACTTTCTCCTCCAAGGAACAGGCCAACCCCACATTTTACTGGAAACAAGGCAACTGGTCAGACTCTCTCTGGTCTGATCACTGTCTATGTACCTTCACCATTGGATGCCAACATAAACCCTCTAAAAGCAGCAAAACAAGAACCATCAAAACCCACACTACCAGAGGAAAGATCGACCCAGTGGAATTTTGGTCCCATTTCGAACTAAACACCAATCAAACCGAAGAAACGGAGCAACTCATGACCTCCTGGATTAAGGATAGTACTAACATACTAAATGAGATTGCCCCCATTCGAACCCGCAGAATAAGAACTACAAACCAAGAGGGCTGGTTCGATTCAGAACTGCTGCTATTAAAGAAGGATCTCAGAAAAGCAGAAAGATTATGGCAAAAATCCGGAACCCAAGAACATAGACTGGCCTGGAGACTAAAATTAAAAAGTTACAAAAACCTCACTAATGAAAAAAGAAAAAATTTCTACTTTCACAAAATCGGTAACATTAAAACCAACAGTAGTAACCTCTTTAAACTGGTTAATGACATCGAGACCATCACAAACATCCATGAAGAATCCACCCTAACTGCCAACACCCTCGCAGACTTCTTCAACACCAAGATTCAAAAACTAAGATCAATATTACCTACCAGAACCAATCCCCTCGAGCTGTGCCCCATTCTCTCAGACTCTGATATATCTAACCCAGACCCAGGATCCAGAACAGATCTTAGCTGGAAACAATTCTCAACAATCGACTGGCAAACCTTTAATACTTACTACAACAAATATACACACTCCTTCTGCAAATTGGACACATGCCCACCAAACATCATGAAAACTGCCCCGCTCCACTTCAAAGCAAACATGATGACATGGGTTAATTCCCTAACTTCCCGTCAGAGCAAAATCATATTATGATTACCCCAATTATAAAAAATGCGAAAGAACCACCAAATTCCCCTTCTAACTACAGACCGATCGCAAGCATCCCCCTATTTACCAAAATAGCAGAAGGGGTGGTAAAGGCTGAATTCTCCGCATAGCTAGAAAAATTCAACATCCTAAACGACAATCAATCAGGCTTTCGCGCGGACCACAGCACCGAAACCATCATAGCCTCCCTTCTCGACCACCTCCACACACTCTTCAGTCAGGGCTCTAGTGCCTTGATTATACAACTCGACCTGAGCAGTGCTTTTGACCTGGTCGACCACACCATTCTCCTTGAATGCCTGGCTCACATTGGCATCTCTGACCAGGTCCTCAACTGGTTCCAGGGGTTCCTAAGAAATAGATCCTACAAGGTACTCAAGAACAACTCTTTCTCATATAGCTGGGACAACACCTGCGGTGTCCCACAGGGCTCTCCCCTATCCCCCACTCTGTTCAATATCTATCTGGCCTCCCTAGGTAACCTCCTACATAACCTCAAGCTCAAATTTTTCATCTATGCAGATGACATCACAATAGCCATCCCTATAACCAGTCTCTCACCAGAACTACTCGACTACATTACAAACATTCTCAATCAGATTGAACTCTGGATGCTATCATTCAGGCTGAAACTAAACCCTGACAAAACAAAATTCTTCCTAGCCACCCCCAAAGACAAAATCAAGGACACTACAATTCAACTGAAAGGAATAACTTTCCCCCTCGAACATACCTTAAAAATTCTGGGAGTCACTCTGGACAAAAATTTATCATTAGAAAATCACACCGACCTCATAGTCAGGAAAAGCTTCTCAGTACTTTGGAAACTCCGCACCATAAAAAAATACTTCAACGACACCTCTTTCCGCCTACTAGTACAATCTTCCATTCTCAGCATTCTAGACTACTGCAATATCATCTACCTGAACTCCACGAAGAAAACTACCAGGAGACTAAAAATGATCCAAAACACCGCCGTTCGTCTCATTTTTGGTCTAAAGAAATGGGAACATATCACCCCTTTCTACCACCAACTTCACTGGCTGCCATTCGAATCCAGAGTTCTTTTCAAGTTCGCATGCTTCTGCTACAAATCGGTAAATGGTTCATCGCCAAGATACATCAATCCCCACTTTAACCTTTATTGCACCAACAAGAAATCCCGCAGAATTCAGCTGTTCGCCTTCCCTTCGCTAAAACTTTGTCACCTCAAAAAATTCCTAGACAAAACCTTTGCCTTCCAAGCAGCCAAGCTGAACACATGGCTAGCCCAAATGATACTCGAGGCCCCCACTTACCTCGGCTTCAGAAAATTACTCAAAACTTACCTATTCAGGAAACAAGACCCTTAACCATCCTCCCCTCCTACAATATCACCTTGCCTCTCGCACTGCTCTCCTCCTTCATGATAGCCTTTATCTTCCCTATCTTCTTCTACCCTCTTCCTTCATCATCTGTTAAGTTTGGTTAAATTTGTTGTAAATCTGATAAATTGTTGTAAATCTGCATGTCAACGCGGATCCTAATCTAATTGATGTAAACCGCCTAGAACTCGCTGGGTATGGCGGTATATAAGAATAAAATTATTATTATTATTATAAAGGAGGACAAAGCCATCGCTGGCAAACTGAACACATTTTTTGCATCTGTATTTAATGAAGAGGATATACACAACATATCAAAAGCCGACAGGAAAAGAAGGAAAAGAAGATGGGAAACTGACAGGGTTGACAGTCAGTCTAGAAGAGGTATACAGGCAGATTGAAAGGCTTAAAAATGATAAATCCCCTAGACCGGATGGCATTCATCCGAGGGTAATCAAGGAACTGTAAGGGGTTATAGCTGACCTCCTTTAACTAATAGCCAATGTGTCGATCAAATCAGGAAGGAATCTGGAAGACTTGAAAGTAGCAAATGTTACGCCGATCTTCAAGAAAGGTTTGAGGGGAGATCCGGGAAACTACAGACCTGCGAGTCTGACCTCGGTACCGAGAAAGATGGTAGAGGCACTGATAAAGGACCGCATCATTGATCACCTTGACGGACACAACCTGATGAGGACTAGCCAGCACTTCTTTAGCAAAGGAAGATCTTGCTTGATGAACTTACTGCATTTCTTCAAGGGAGTAAACAGGCAGATAGACAAGCGTGAAAAAATTGGGAGCAAAATTTCAATTGCGATACCCATGTAAATGTATGACCTATCTGGATCAGAATTCCAATATATTTTATGAGCCCTCCCAGTTACAATTTTTATAAGAAGGGAAAGGGGTAACAATGCAGATTTCCAAGAGTGAACCTTAGTACGCAAGTCTATATCATAAATGGAGATGTGACACTACTTTTCCTAATAACTTTTTGTTTATATCATTCCTTCTGATTGTGAAATTGTCTCTCTCCATAATGAGGTCTATAACAAGAGTATCGATGCAGTGTATGGAACTGTTGATTTATTTGTTTATAATTTCTTCTTATTTTAATGTTTAATACGCTTGTATCTTTTCAATATGTATTTTATTGAAATATGTTCAAAATGATAAATAAAGGACTTCGATCCAAGATGGCCGCGGTTGTGGAGCGCTGAGCAACTGCCCGCAAATCTTCACTTAAGGGAACTTTTCTTGAGGCGGTTTAACGCCGCAGAATTTTTACCATGCCGAAAAGGAGGGGAAAGGGAGCCTCTTCGGCCCTGCGGCGTCCTGGTTTAGCCTCCTCTGGCAATATCGAAGATCTGCTGCGATGGATGCAGGGCGTCATGGGAACGTCGGTGGTGTCCCTGGCTGAGACGCTTCTTGGTAACGGACTCGAGGCGTCTCTTCGGGCTCATGAGATCTCTTTGAGCCCCGACATGAGAATCCCTCCTCCCAACCCTCGAGCCACCAGTTCCCCGGGAGTGGGGAGCCAGCCGGAAGTCGGCGTGAGCTCTCCCCCAGAGGCTGCAGGGAACGGTGAGATGAACATCGACTCAGGCTCTCAAGGATTGCAGCAGAGCCTGAGTGTATTCGAGGATACAACAACGCTGGGATTAACTCCAAAACAGGAAGGACGGAAAGGAGAGGTTCCTATAGCTGGTGAGCCTAATATACAACTATTAAACTTGCAAAATGTTGATCTAGTAAAGCCCCAAGAAGTCACAATGGGAGCTCTGTGGGATTTGATTGCCAATCTGACTAGAACAGTAAATAGTAACCATCTTCAAATAGAGGGGAAAATAAAAACTCAAGAGAAAGAAGTTCTTCAGATAAAACAAGACTTGGGAGAATCAAAATTAGATATCCAGTGCATTAAAGATCAACTTAAATCTTCCAAGCTCCTTCAGGACACTTTAATCAAGGATAATATAAATTTAAGAAGGAAGATTGAGACATTAGAAAATTTCTCCAGGAATAATAACTTAAGACTAATTAATTTTCCACGAATCTCAACAGTGACTCCAAGAGAAATGTTAAAAAGGTATTTGCTGGAGATATTGGAAGTATCGGAAGATTCATTGCCTCCTTTCACCCAGGTCTATTATTTGCCTAATAAAAATAAGGATCTTCAAGAAAAAACGCAGGGACCAATTGATGTATCTGCTTTACTTGAACTATCTGATAAAGAAATAGCAATACCTGCTACATTGATCGTTACCCTGGCTATTACGCTAGATAAGAATTGGCTTTTGAGACTATTCTTCAAAAATAAAGAGAAAAAGTTTCTCGATTTAAAGATTCAGATGTTCCCAGATTTGGCAAGAGATACACAAAGACGTAGAAAAGAGTTTTTATTATTAAAACCTGGTGTTTTGGCTCTTGGGGGAACTTTCTATCTTCGTCATCCTTGCAAGTGCATAGTTCAATATAATTCTCAAAAATATGTTTTCTTTGAACCAAATCAGTTAACGGCCCTTCTCTCTATGTCCCGCCTGGAAAAGGGGAAAGAATGAGGGTTTGATCTATAGGGCGCCTGGAATTTCAGTTAACCACGTACCATTTATCTTTTATAATAATGGTTCTTTGTTAAATTCCGTTTAATTTATATCATGGATTATAATAGTGGACTTGAGAGATTATACAAATATCTGATTTCTATATAATTTATCAGGTTTCTTTTGTTCTTTTTGATGTAATCACTTTCTGTACAAGATGTATCTTGATCTGTTAATTTGAAAATTATAAATAAATAAATAATAAAAAAAAAAGATAAATAAAAAAATTAAAGTAAAAATAAAATCCCTGAACCCTATTTACAAGGCATTGGAAACATCCAAAGCCCGCCTAAGTCCCGTCCACTGAACTCATGTCTATCAAACTCACATCTATCTGAAGCCCAAACCATCCTCAAAAATAGACCTTATAAGACCTAGTTTTACAATTGCGATGCCGTTTGCTAGCTTACTCTGTAGCACACTGGTTAAAGCTACAGCTTTCTACACTGATGTTCTTAGTTTAAATCCAACTCAATACCTGTGACAGAAAATAAATAAATGAAAACATTAACCAGATAAAAAGAAAGTGGTATGGTGCAAGCATTTTACAAGTATAATAAAAAAAATAGCATATATTTGCCATTCTAATAACGTCAGAATTATAACATTAAGGACATTAGTTGGACATCTAACTCCCACCTAAAAAACCCTGATTCTGTAAAGGACGTCTAAAATGGTGGACGTCCAATTGGTGCTGAGCAACGCTCATTGTTCTTGTGCACGATTCTACAAACTGCATCTAGCGAGGATGTCCAAACTACGCCCAAATGTAGGTACACTTTGCAGAATCAGGGCCATAGTGCTTGCTGCCAACACATTAACCCTTTTATATCACAGAATAAATCCTTTATATTCTGACCTCTTATAAGAACATAAGATTTGCCGCTGCTGGGTCAGACCAGTAGTCCATTGTGCCCAGCAGTCCACTCACGTGGCAGCCCTTAGACCAGTGCCCTATTTGAGTCTAGCCGTATGTTCTGTTACAGTAGGAACTTATCCAACCTTGTCTTGAATCCCTGAAGGGTGTTTTCCCCTATAACAGCCTCCGGAAGAGCGTTCCAGATTTCCACCACTCTCTGGGTGAAGAAGAACTTCCTTACATTTGTTTGGAATCTATCCCCTTTTAACTTTAGTGAGTGGCTTCTCGTTCTCTTCACCTTAGAGAGTGTGAACAATCTCTCTTTCTCTACTAAGTCAATTCCCATCAGTATCTTGAATGTTTTGATTATGTCCCCTCTCAGTCTTCTCTTTTCAAGGGAGAAGAGGCCCAGTTTCTCTAGCCTCTCGTACGGCAATTCCCCCCAGTTCCTTAACCATTTTTTTTAAAATCTTCTCTGGACCCTTTCGAGTAGTAGTATGTCCTTTTCATGTACAGCGACCAGTGTTATACAGTGTTGGACAGATATACAATTTCTAGGTTGCCACACTAACCCAGATATATTATTGTTTATTGTTATTCAAAGCTTATATACCGCTACTAAAGACTGAAAACAGTCAAATCTGAGTGGTTTACATGAGCTTATACACAAAGCCTGACTTCTATGATGGTGTAACAATACAGAACAATTTACATGAGCCGTTGTACTGCAACAACCTAGGTAGTTATACTATGCCTTTAGAGCAGGGGTAGGGAACTCCAGTCCTCGAGAGCCATATTCCAGTTGAGTTTTCAGGATTTCCCCAATGAATATACATGAGATCTATTTGCATGCACTGCTTTCAATGCATATTCATTGGGGAAATCCTGAAAACCCGACTGGAATATGGCTCTCGAGGACCAGAGTTCCATACCCCTGCTTTAGAGTATACAGCTCTCAACAGGGCTGGATTAATGGGCAGATACAGTAGGCACGTGCCTAGGGTCTGAAGTTGTCAGAGGGGCCCGCTGAAGAAACAAAGAGGACTTGGGGTGTTTTTTTTTTCTTTCAGCAATGCGGGCGGGCCCCCCGGGAAAGATCGGAAGCACTGGAGCCCCCCTGGGAAAGATCGGCAGTACTGGATTAACAGCACCGGGCCTCCCACCCAATGCATCAATGACAACACATCCAGAATGTGACATTAGAGGGGGTGGACCGTCAGATGCAAGGTTCCACATGTATGGTTCCGCAATGACTGCATCTGCTGGCTCTGATCAGAGAAGAAGTAAGTGACGGAGGGGGATAGACCGGCAGACGCAGTCAGTGCAGGACCTTGCAGCAACTCCCTGCGTCTGCCGATCCACCCCCTCTGACATCACTTACTTTCTGAGTAGAGCCAGTAGCTGAAGTCATCGCAGGACCTTGCTTCATGGCATTGTTTAGAGGGAGAGAGAAAGGAGCATAGAAGGGTGGTGGAGGGAGAGAAAGGGGCTAGGGTCATGGGGCAGGGTGGTATGGAAGGGTGGTAGGGCAGGGTTGTAGAGGGAGAGAAAGGGGGCAGGTTGGTATGGAAGGGTGGTGGAGAGAGAGAAAGGGGGCAGATGCTGATGCAATTGGTGTACAGGGAAAGGAGAGAGAGACATAAGGGGGAAGGATACTGGATGGAATTAGGTTGGAGGGACAGAAATGGGGCAGATTGTGATGGAAGTAGGGCGAATGGAGAGGAGAGAGTGAAATGCCAGACCATGGGGGTGTGGGAGAGGGAAGGACCATTGGAGGAGGGAAGGAAAGAAGATAAATGCCGACTGTGGTGATTCCTGATCTAACTGCCGCCTGATCTAACTGAGCGTCATGCAGCAGAAAGCTCCCGTTGATTATTCCTTTAAACTTACTGTTTGAATTGAAGATGCCAAAATGGAGAGGAACGAGTACAACTGGGGTCTCGCAGAGCTCTGGAGTCCCGGTATTCGGCAATATAGAGGACCTTCTGCAGTGAATGCACCACATTTGGGGAGTTCTGTAGAAGGATTTATGGTTCACTTAGCAGTATTATAAACACGTTACGTTTCTGTTAAGTGGTCTAGAGAAAACCATAACCTTTTAATCAAGTTCAAATATCATGGTCTAATTATACGACACAAACCCAGGCTAATGAGAAATATCTTTATTATGAAAATAGAAAAATATAATTCACAAGCCAGCTGCAGAATCTAAGTATTGTTCAAAATATCTAATTACACAAATGAAACTCAGTACATGATTATCACAATCTACTGGTTAGACAACTAAGTAAAACTTCTTGTTACACACACACTATTCCTTATAATAATAATCCCTGATTAGCAAATGATTATATTATCACCCAGGTAACTTTTCAACCCTTTACCTTTATCAATGATTCCTATCTAATTCCCAAGCTAATAAAAGTAATTTCCGTATGCTCACCCTTAATTAGCCTCTCCGGCACGATTAGGTGGAAGAGAAAATTGTCTTGTCAGCTGGAAGACGTCAGGAATACCGTTGTAAAAGTTACACGTGTTGAAGATCCTTGATGAGGCTATAAATCATCAGCAATAAGTTCCGTTTATCTGTGCTAAGTTCAGAACAGTTTTTAAATGTCCGAATTTCTATCTCTTAGGCAGAGAATCACACGAGGTAACTTACAGGTCTAATTATTGAAAGAAAAAGTTTACAATTAGAACATCTGTGAGCAGATCTGAGCTTCCCCGGACCTTATCACAGACTAACTAATTATTAATTAATTAGCACCTTTCTTTTCTTGAATCTCATCAGATGACTTCCTCGGACCAATCCAGAAACAGAACTTGATGAATAGCCTTTCTGTATAAAGTATCATATATGCTGGAAGACCCAGGGCTGTTAGACAGATAAGAACAGAATAATTTCTTCAAGATTCACACTGTCCCATTATTAAAGCACAGATGAATGCCCTTGAATAGCAACATTCGGGTACATCCCCATAATGCATCAGGCAGAAACTGTAAAGCAATGTACTTCTTACTTCTTGCAAAATTCATGCTTGAAAGTTGCTTGCAGAGAGAGATTCTTGAAACAATGGTTCAGGCTTGATGACATCATAGAGGCCTAACCTCAGGTGTGAATACGGAAATATCCCTACAGTCCCCCCTTTTGGAGGAGAAATAACTTCAATGGAGTCTATTTCACCTTCAACCTAACTAAGAAAGAAAGGATCGACAAGACCCAAGGTGATATAAAAATGCATAAACATAAGCAATACCATATAAATCAGCGATAAATCAAAGATATCAATAATCAATGGATAATAATCATAAAGGCAAGGGCAAAATATATGAACCCAGCCAAATAAATGATAATAAAATCACTGAATAATGGCAATATATGATAAAATCAAAAATTATAACTACTTAGCAAGGCACAAAAGGTATGCCAAAGCAAAAGTTAAGACAGAAAGATCATAATCAAAAATACGGCTAGCAAAATTACTCTTTCATAGCCGCAATGAAATCATGCATTCTTAAGTCAGTATGTGATGGTTTCTGTTGAATAAGACGTCTAATACGGATGGTCTCATAGAGTGCAAAAACAGAGAACCCAAATAAAAGAACCCACAGGATGGCAAAAATTGGAATAACAACAGTGATAAAAAAAATCAATACTGCGGGTATCAACAACTTCATGTACATTGGAGGAGCCAATATGAAAGTCCTCAATATGAAGCTTATCATTATCAACTTTCAGTTCAATGGTGTGGGAAGGTTTTGTCATCAAATATTGTTCCACTTCAAGGGTAAAGTTGATGGGATGTCCACGGAAAACATCCAGGATTTCCAATTCAGTTTCAGTAGGAGTAGAGTCCAAATGGAAAAGAGAAACATCGAAAGAAGATGTTCTGGAGCAGGATCTGGAATGGGAAGAACAAGAAACCAGGAGAATCTTGAAGGACAACACGGGACTGCGGACCAGGATCGATTACTTTGGTACCAACGCCAATCAGCAGGACAACCAGGAACAGCATCGGCAGAACTCGTTTCGCCATCTGAAAAACAGAAAAGAGAGAGAACAGCCTAGGCTGTTGCTAGGTTAATGTCTTCATCACAACAATGGTTTCATCCTGGGCAAATTTACTGGGATGACATGGTCTCAGTTGATTAATGTGGACCCATTTAAGGACATCTGCACCTGGAGAATTTGATTTGATGCGAATTTGATAGGCCACAGGTGAAGCTTTTTCCACTATAGGGAATGGACCATGCCAACTTGGCAAAAATTTACTTTCTTTGGCCTTGGTTTTGCCAAAATTGTAATAGAATACATTGTCGCCAATTTGGTATTCCTTTGTGGTAGTCCTATGATCATAATAGGCTTTTCTACCTTTAGCAGCAATTTCCAGATTTTTCTGGGCAAAAGAAAATGCACCCTGTAAATGGTTACGTAAATGGGTGACATATTCATGAGCAGTAGTAGCGCTAGAAAGATTTACATCATTAGTTCTATACAACAAATGAATTGGTAATGTCATTTCTCTACCTGTCATCATTTCAAAAGGCGTCACCCCCGTAGAACGGTGAGGCGTGGCACGAATAGCCATCAGTACCAAAGGTAACTTCATATCCCAATCCTTACCAGAGGTAGACACGTACTTCTTCAGGATCGTGATGATAGTACGATTCGCTCTTTCCACTTGTCCCGATGATTGAGGGTGGTAAGCTATGTGCAATTTACTTTTCACTCCGAGTATCTTCCACATATGTCGCATCACATCCGCAGTGAAATGTGATCCTTGGTCTGAGTCCACTCTCATGGGCAAACCCCACCTACTGAACACATGATTCAGTAACAAGATAGCGGTAGTCTCTGCCGTACAATTGGGTGCAGGCAAGCACTCAATCCACTTTGTAAACAAACAAGTTACAGTCAACATATACTTATTACCTTGGGAGGAACGGACCACTGGGCCAATCCAGTCAATCTGGATGTCGGACCAGGGCATGACCAAACCCTTCTTTCTCAAGGGTGCTCGGTGAAGTGGTGTAGAGGGTTGAAATTGACAACATGTCAAGCAACCTCTCGTATATAACTGCACATCTTGCCGCATATGAGGCCAGTAGGCCACTTGCTTCAGTGTCTCATAGGTAACTTCTTCACCTCTATGTCCAGCACAAGGTTCATCATGGGCATGTTGCAACATGATTCCTCGATATGCACGGGGTACAACCCACTGCACAATACCATGCTTACTCGTCCGAGTGAGCAGGTTCTGATGAATCGAAAATTTCTCTCTGGAGGTGTAGAGTATCCTCAGTTCTTCATCCTTCTGATCGTCTTCAGACAATGGATGATCCTGTGGATTCTGTATGAAGTTATAGAACTTTCCCAGGATAAGATCGGTCTTCTGAGCGGTTACAAGATCAAAGGAAGGGATATCATTACCCCACTGCACTACAGGTGTTTCAACTACCTGTTTAGCTTGGCGTCGAGTAATAGTATGTACCATCGAGAACAACTCTTCAGGGCATTGCCATAGTTCACCTGACAAAGCACCTTCTTTGGCCAGTTGATCCGCAAGGTCATTTCCGATCTTGTCAGAACTATTAACCTTAGCATGACCTTTCACTTTCTTCCAGTAGATGGTCATGTCATTGTCTCGTACCAATTGATCTAAGGCTAGAATCAAGTCACCATGATGGACAGGCTTTCCTTTGGAATTTAACATGTCCTTCTTTTTCCACACGGGTAAGTGAGACACAAAGTTTTGACGCACATAATCAGAATCTGTACAGATAATCAGTTCTGGGATCCCCTTCTGTACCGCAGACTGTACAGCGACCAAGGCTGCTACAATCTCTGCGTATTGGTTGGTTTTAGCACCCAATCTATACTTCAAAGTTTCCATAGGTGTGTCGACATTCCACACTACACCTACTCCTGCGACCAAATTATGGGTCGAGGTCTGGTGGAAGGCACAGCCATCTACGTAGACTTGAGGTATATTGGCACATAGCTGTTCATCGTAAAGATGATGACGATGGGGTTCCTCCTCTTCTGGTGGAACATCAGGTTCCGGTATACCTGTAAGAAAAACTTGTTCTGTACAATCATGAAATTCTGCTATCCCTTGGGCTACTGTGTTACGATGTTTCAGTGCATACTTTACCTGTAAAGGCCATCCATGGAGAGCCAAAGTCCATGAGACTATTCGGCTATTGGAGACACGACCAGTTTTGATCTTGTCACTGCCCAAGAAACTAATGGGTTGATGACAAGTCTCTACAATGAGTTTTTCTCCTTGGATATAACTCCGAAAATGTTGAAGAGCCCAAACAGTTGACAGAAGAGCTTTCTCACATTCAGAATACTTCTTCTCTACCTCGGTGAAGCCTTTGCTTGCATAGGCCACCACACGCTTGTCAGAGTCGTATTTCTGGTACAGGACAGCACTCATAGAGTGTTTGGAGAATCCTAGGTCGATGAAGAATTCACGACCACTCTCGGGGTAGGCCAAGCAAGGAAAGCGACTAAGCTGATCTTTCATCTCTTGCATAGCATCTTCCTGTTCAGGACCCCACGTCCAAGGTACATCCTTCTTTAGTAAGGCAACCAAGGGTCTAGAGATCTCTGCATACTGATCTATGAACTGTCGAGAATAATTGCATATTCCTAAAAATGAACGAAGTTCCGTCAAATTGGTAGGTTTCCTC
Organism: Geotrypetes seraphini; assembly: GCF_902459505.1. NCBI lineage: Eukaryota > Metazoa > Chordata > Amphibia > Gymnophiona > Dermophiidae > Geotrypetes > Geotrypetes seraphini. Next base: position 109,593,196 of record NC_047089.1, on the reverse strand, counting down.
AACTGTTGTAGGGCCTGTATCCTTTTCTTCTGTGGTCGAAGACCTTCAGAGGAAATGTCATACCCTAAATAATTCAGAGATGTTCGGCACCATTGACCTTTGGCAAGGGTCAATTTAGCTCCTGCATTTTGCAATTGTTGGAACACATGTTCTACCTCTTCCAGGTGTTTCTGAAAGGTGGGACTCTTGATCAGGATGTCATCCACATAGACTAGAGTTCCTCGAGCTTCCGCATCTGGAAGGGCTTTATGGAGAAATATGTTGAACTCAGCTGGAGAGTTCAGAAAACCAAAAGGTGTTCTATTCCACGTGTACTGTTTCTTCCCAAAGGTAAATGCTAGTTTGTATTGATCCGGTGGATGTACAGGAACTGTCCAAAATCCAGAAGCTAAATCCAAACTGGTAAAATACTTAGCTCCTTTGATGGTAGTCAAGCTCTGGTCAAGATGGGCCATAGGCCACCTAGACAAGGGTACCCGCTTGTTTAGCTGTCGGTAGTCCAAGGCAATTCTCCAACTGTTATTCTTCTTCAGGATTGGCCATAAGGGTGAGTTGTATGTACTGTTGCAAAGCCTAATGATACCCCTAGTTTCCAGGGTATCAAGTATCTCTTGCACGGACTCATATGAGGCCAAAGGAATCTTATACTGACGTACGAAGACGGGCTTACTGTGGAGATCCGTAGGAATCTTGGTCACATGTAGATCAGTCAGTCCAGTGTCATAAGAATCCACTGCAAAAAGGTCTCGATACTTGTACAACAACTGTGTGAACTGAGCCTTTTCTTCATCAGAAGAGCACGCATCAGCTAGGTCCACTTGTTCCTTTACCATAGCATCAAACTTAGAAAAAGGTTGGTTGGAAGAGATTTCCACTTGGTCTTCAATCTGTTCTTGCAAAGATGAAGACTCAATGGCATTCACCGCTTTAGATTGGTCAGACAGAGCAAACTTCCTGGATAAAATCAAAAAATCATTCTCCACTGTTACATGGGAAGTCGATGCATCATATGGCCAAAGGAAGTCCAGTGAAATGAGTCCTTTAGGTGAGGTAAAAATATGGTCCAGTATATCCCCCCCTTGGCAGGGGTCAACAATGGAAGACAAGCTGCCAATGATAGGCAATGTTACCTCAACATCAGGAAAAGATTCACCCACTAGAAAACCCAAATGTTCTCCAGCGGAGAGAAAGACTTCCGTAGGTTGAGCATTGACAATCAATACATGGAAAGAAGAGGTAGGTACTTCAAGACATGGTAAAGCACCTAGAGAAAGACCATACTCGAGAAAAGAGGAATTTGGGTTGAAAAAGCCAATATCATCGAGCATGCGTTGACCATGGGCCAAACGAAGAGGCAGAGCAAAATCCTGCACAAGGCCAGGAATCTTGACGTCTTCAGCACAAACCACTTCACAAACTTGAGGAAGAAGTTGTCCAGCCTTCAGACCATCCATCAGGTCCACATCTTCTACCGGGGTGCCATGCAATCTGCTCCAAAGCACACCATTCACCAAATCAACGTAGACTCCTAGACGAACAAGACATTCGGATCCCAAACACAAGGATGTGTGTAGGCCTTTCACCACAGAAAAGTGATGAGTGAAAGTCTTAGAACCCAGGGTCAGCAGAAGGCTACAAACCCCAACAAGAGGCTTGACCCCCTGACCTGGTATAGGTAGGTGAGTAGAGTGGCGCCGTACAAACGGAACTGATGTTGTTCGCTGAAGTTGACAGTAAAAAGATTCACTAATCATGGAGATGTCACTCTGGAGTAGCAGTTGAGCTTGAACTGAGACAGAACCGTGCAGGTGAACATCAACAAACAAGTCAGTATCATCCTGGTGAAGTACAGCCAGTAGACGAGGATGAGAGATCAAAGAACTGGAAACAAATGAGGTCGGGTCTTGGACAGTCTCTTGAGGTGGATCTGGCACGGGGAACGTAGACTTCAGAACAATCTCCAAATGGTCAGCCTGGAGAACAATGTCAGATATTTGTTCCTTGGGAACGCTGACAATCTCGCGGTCTGTGGGACCCCCTTCTGGAACATTGGCATACCGTAGCTCCAAAATGTGTGGATCCGCTGAACGCAGGAAATTTATTCGAATTGAAGTATCGTTTCGTTCCACAGTACTGGTAACCTGGGAAAGGCGTGTAGTCGGTACCTTTCCAAAAGGAAGGGGACGAGTCACCTGAGCCCAGACCACTTCTTGGACGTAATCCAAAATAGGCCGCAATCTCTTCAAAAGATCGTTTCCAATCAAAAACTCCTCTCCTGGACTAGTGGTAATAATCACTGGGTGTTTAACATTCATTTTGCCTAACTGCAAGGTCAGCCAAGTTTGACCAACTGTCTCAATGTTCTGATGTCCATATGCAACCAAAGACAAATCACTGGGAACAATCAACAGTGTCTTCTGGGTACCCAGGGTAGTCTGCAAACGTTGGAATAGTCCCAGAGTGATCAAAGTCACTTCGGAAGCCGTATCAAGTAAACCGGGACAAGACAAAACCTGTTGGAGAAACAAAGGTAAAGTGTACCGTTGACCCATAGGCTTTAACCTACCCAAGAAATACTTGTGTGACTTAATGGAATCCCACGAAGGAAGCCACTCGGTGTTCTCAGATAATTCACTGGATTGTACCGGATCTATGTCTTGTGTAGCATCAGGAAATGTTGTTTGGACAGAAGATACAATAGTGGGTGGAGAAATTGGTTCTCGGACTAGTCATGCGGTATCATTCTCTAACAATTCGGGTGTGTCATCCAGGTTGTCTACTGAGGAAGCATGGGTATCAGTTACTACAGACTTGACCACTCGAGTTCCGGAAGGCCTGTAACTGATATTGTTATCCTTTCTCCTTGAGGTCTGTTCCTTTCTCGCGGGGACAGATGCTGCCAATTGTTTAGAAGTCAATTCCAGGGCAGAAATACGATCCACCACTTGAGCCAATTGTTCCATTATCACACTGAGGTCACTCTGCTTCTGTTGCTTATCGGGCCGTCTCTTCTTCTGTGTCTTGGGTCCATCCCTATTGGGTGGTGCATCAGAAGAGGAAGTCTGGTCCGCTGGACGAGATGAAATAGGTCCTGGAGTGGAAACTACAGAGCTACTAGGTTCCAAAGCAAGTGAAGTCTGAACTGCGCATACACTCAGCTTAGATTCCTTAGATCGTGCTTTGGGCACCGGTTTCTCAGATTGGCCTGCAGGAACCCTGACTTTATGATCATAGAAATCCTCGGCTACGGCTAGAATCGATGAGTAAGAGGCCTTTTTCATACCAGCCACAACCACACTCATATATTCAGGCAAGGCTTTTGCAAAGAGAGATCGGAATTCTCCATACTCCAGTTCGTCTTCAGAAGGAGTCCTGTCTGGAAAGAAATGTCGTTTCAGACGGAAAGCAAATTCACGGGGATTTTCTTGGAGTCCACAACGCAAATGGAATGCAGCTTTGCGAGATTCAATGGAATCAGCGTATGTACCATAACGTCTTTTGAGTTGTTGTTCCACCTCTAACACATCCGAAGTACCAGTGATGATGGATCGCAACGTCTCAGAACACTCAGAAGCAAAGGACCAACGGAGTAAACGAAGCTTATCACTGTCCTCTGTCACTGCATAAGTCTCAAAGAACTCATGTATTGAGGCCAAATGTGCTTCAATAGTTAGCTTAGTTCCCTCTCTAAAAGGTTCTATCATTTGTTTAAACATCTTCATTATCTGTACGTGATAGGGTGGTATAGTATAACTACCTCCTTTCTTTTGAGTTTCTTTCCCTGTTTCATTATTGTGCTGTGACCTTTGTGGAGTATGTTGTGAAATGTCTGGTGCTTTGGTGCCATCTGGTGGTTGTTTAGGCTCACTGTAAACTGACCTTACCGGGCGTGGTTTAGAGTCAGAAGGTTCAGTGACGTCATAGGAATTTGAGATAGATCTTACAGGGCGTGGTTGCTGCACTGGGCGGTCAGCTAGTGTCACTAATTTCTCAGGGCAGGGTTTGTTACTAAGCAACAAGTCATCTGCAGTAGAATCAGAACACTCCTGCGCATTCCTGTTCCCCCCTTCCCCACTAGAGCTGTAAAAAGAACGAAAGACGGTTCTAGGAGCCGGTGTAGGAAAATGAAGAGGCGACATAGGAAGAAAGGGAGCTGGAATATCCCTCTCACTACAAAAAGTAGCAACCTTGTCTTGTAAAACTTTCACATCAGAAGCTAACGAAGTTCTTTGAAAAGATATATCTTGAACATTCTGGCGCAGAGCCAAATTATCGGCATCTGCCTGACATAACGAGTTAGTTAACTTTGTGACCTGTAACTCGCTTTCAGAAAGTCGTTTCTGAGACTCAACAAAGTCCGCTTGTAAGGCACATAATTGCCTGTCAGCACGGGCTGCCTTATCATTAGACAGACGTTCGGTAGCGTCTAACTTTTCACCCAGACAAACATAAGCAGAAGTTACGTCTGCAAGTTCATTCTGCAACCTAGATAAAACCTCAGCATGATTTTTCTGACAAGTAGATAAAGAAAGCTGTAAATCTGCCTTCTGAGCTCGGACAGTATTAAGTTGCGTCACTAAAGATGGACACTTAACACAAGAAATATCCACTGTACTTTTTTTCTGACTTTCAAGTTCAGCATTCAACTCAGAACATTGATGTCGTAACTCAGACATCCTCTGATCAAAGTCGGAATGTTGATCTTCACAATTAGAAACTAACAGTTCAAGGGAATCATTATGAGTCCGTTCTGCTTGCAAAGAATTTTTACAATCCTCTAATTGCTCATATAAATCACTCTGAAGCTGACGTTGTTGAGATAAACCAGAAGAGATAGAAGTTTTAAAAGCCAACAACGCACAGATAAGCTCTGAATAATTTTCTCCTGTAGGTTTAGTACGAGCATGTAGGAGACGCTGCAATACTGAACAGTACGCCTGATTAGAGTCCTCTATATCTGCAGGTAACAAACGAACCAGGTCAGAAAAATACACATCAGAATCTGTCTGTTTTAAAACTTGCACAGCTAATTTCTGAAAAACATCTTTTTCAAGAGCATGCCACGAAATCTGAGTCTCAGTGTCCACAGACATAGCTACAGTCGTAAATTAGAAACCTAGATATCCCGGCAAACGAGCCCCCAAAATCTGTAGAAGGATTTATGGTTCACTTAGCAGTATTATAAACACGTTACGTTTCTGTTAAGTGGTCTAGAGAAAACCATAACCTTTTAATCAAGTTCAAATATCATGGTCTAATTATACGACACAAACCCAGGCTAATGAGAAATATCTTTATTATGAAAATAGAAAAATATAATTCACAAGCCAGCTGCAGAATCTAAGTATTGTTCAAAATATCTAATTACACAAATGAAACTCAGTACATGATTATCACAATCTACTGGTTAGACAACTAAGTAAAACTTCTTGTTACACACACACTATTCCTTATAATAATAATCCCTGATTAGCAAATGATTATATTATCACCCAGGTAACTTTTCAACCCTTTACCTTTATCAATGATTCCTATCTAATTCCCAAGCTAATAAAAGTAATTTCCGTATGCTCACCCTTAATTAGCCTCTCCGGCACGATTAGGTGGAAGAGAAAATTGTCTTGTCAGCTGGAAGACGTCAGGAATACCGTTGTAAAAGTTACACGTGTTGAAGATCCTTGATGAGGCTATAAATCATCAGCAATAAGTTCCGTTTATCTGTGCTAAGTTCAGAACAGTTTTTAAATGTCCGAATTTCTATCTCTTAGGCAGAGAATCACACGAGGTAACTTACAGGTCTAATTATTGAAAGAAAAAGTTTACAATTAGAACATCTGTGAGCAGATCTGAGCTTCCCCGGACCTTATCACAGACTAACTAATTATTAATTAATTAGCACCTTTCTTTTCTTGAATCTCATCAGATGACTTCCTCGGACCAATCCAGAAACAGAACTTGATGAATAGCCTTTCTGTATAAAGTATCATATATGCTGGAAGACCCAGGGCTGTTAGACAGATAAGAACAGAATAATTTCTTCAAGATTCACACTGTCCCATTATTAAAGCACAGATGAATGCCCTTGAATAGCAACATTCGGGTACATCCCCATAATGCATCAGGCAGAAACTGTAAAGCAATGTACTTCTTACTTCTTGCAAAATTCATGCTTGAAAGTTGCTTGCAGAGAGAGATTCTTGAAACAATGGTTCAGGCTTGATGACATCATAGAGGCCTAACCTCAGGTGTGAATACGGAAATATCCCTACAGTTCCCTGCTTGAATCACACCGGAAGAGCGGGATGCAGGCAAATTCTATGGGGATAGACACCAACTTGAGCCCCAACACCAGGCCGCCGCCCCCAAGACCACAGAGTACCAGCTCCCTGCAGATGGAGGGGCACCCGGAAGTGGAAGCCCAAGCCAGTCTGAAGGCCATCGAGATCAGAAAATCGGACTCCCTAATACCACAGGAGAGTCCTGGCATAGAACCTGAGGCAAGAACATTGGATGGGGTTGTGAGGACCCAGGATACCGAATTGCAAGAAGAAATGGCAGTTGGTGAGGATAATAAAGCTTTATCACATTTCTTTCAAATGGAGAAACCTGAGAGTTAACTTTGGAATCTATTTGGGACCTTGTGACAAATCTTCCGAAATTAATAAATCCTCAATTATACCAATTGGAAGAGAAAATTAAGGTTCAAGCTACAGATATAAGGAATATACAATTAGAACAAGCTGAATCCAAAACTTCTATTGATAATATAAAGCAAGAAATGAATGTATCTAAAAAACACTCCAAGAAGCACTGATTAAAGATAACACAACTCTTAGGAGAAAGATTGAAATGTTGGAGAACCATTCCAGAAGTAAAAACTTGAGATTGGTGAATTTCCCTAGGGTTAGTACTGTAACACCTAGAGAAATGCTAAAGAGATAACTTACAGAGATTTTGGAGATTCCTGAGGAGGCTTTACCTCCTTTTACACAGGTCTATGATCTTCCAAATAAACTACAGGAATAGAAACAAGAAAATGTTCAAGATTTGAATATATCTGTATTGCTTGAATTGTCTGATAAGGAAATGGTTGTACCTGCTACATTGCTGCTAATGGTCCCTTACAATATGTACCCCATAAATACAAAAACTAACATAACAAATCAGAACAAATATTCAAACTCAACAATTAAAAATTAAAGTAAATAAAATAAATCCTACTTTATATTTCAGTTCCATATTCACTATCTTTCATTTCAGCTGCACTCCATATTTCAGTTCCTGCTGTTAGCTCTGACATGCAGCACAGCTAGTGATGGATCCTCTTTTCTCAGGACTTTGTCCAACATGCAGGCCTTGGATGGGATTCCTCCAGGAACCTCCCAGCTGAGGGGTCCGTCCAATGCTGGGATGTGCTGAGGGCTTGAAAATACATGATTTAATTACAGAATTTATATGGTTATGGAAGGTTAGTTTTTAATCAAATACAACATGGTCCAGGGGGGAGGTATCGAGAAGAATTGGAAAGTTTAGCGCTATTCCCTCTTTCCAGGGGAAGAACATTACTTTGTTTTTGAAGCGTTTAAGGCTAGCATATTTTCTTTCAGCCATAATCTAATCTGATTGAGTTTATTGTTAATTTCAGTAATTTCATTGGTATTTTCCAGGTTTAGCGGGTGTAATAATTGTATATCATCTGCGTAAGCAAAAGCTGAAAAACCAATTGATTGACATAAGGTAAGTAGAGGAGAGAGGAAAATATTAAACAAGCAAACTGAGTAAGCAAGGCCTTGGCCTGCTTCTGCAACCCATCATTCAATAATCTTAGTCTGGTTACTTGCTCCCTCAATCGCGTGATCTCCTTTTCCTTGTTGCCCAGACTACATTTTAATTCACAAATATCCTTTTCTTTTCCTCTGGTCAGGGATAGGACTTCCTCTGTTTTAGCTTTAAGTTCAGTGAGCAACCAGATATTCTGATTCTACAATCAGTTGCTCATGTTGCATATTCATCATTACATTTTTCCTCTCCTTCTCCTGGAGGTACGTCTTTTGAAGATCACCTTAAAGCTTGCCATTCAGCTCATCCAGTACCTGGGTCTTGGCTTCCATGGCATCCCAGTTCTGTACTATTTTCTTGAGCTGCTCCTCTGGCATGGTTGTTGCTAGCTCATGTTGTTCCATATTGGCACCTGCAGCCTCAACTTTGGCCTGGAAGTTCTCCCTCTGGACGATTAACAGGCTGACTTGGGCTTGCAATTCTTACATCCCGCAGGTTATTTCTTCCTTCTCTTTTCCCCAGCTGACTTTGTCTTCCACCAGTGGGTGATATTCTGCCTTAAACTGAGCTTCCTTACAGCACAGTTCATGTGCTTAGCTGACTTAAAGCAAGGCATCCTCCTGTTGCTTTTCTGCAACCTGGGTGAGCTCTTTTGCCTTCTCTCCTTCCACAATTAGCTTTGCTACCTGCATCTTCAGTGTTGCATATGAGGACCTCTCATAAGTTACTTTCTTTTGCAGCTGGGTAACCTCCTCTGCTTTCTGCTTCAGGCAGTTTCTAACAATCACAACTTCTTGTGTCCTGGCTTTCAACTAAGCTGTTAGCCAAACATTCTGGCTCTGGCTCCATTCTCTCTCTTTGTCCAGCTGCTCCTCTCAGTAGATGATGACAAGCTCTAAGGAGTGGATGGCTGGTGTGTCTGTTAGTAGTAGTATAATGAGTACACCTCATGTCAAAATGATTGACAGCTGTCAGAGATAAGGATCGACCAATCAGCGTTCACTTCTGGGTTAAGCCACGCCCACACCACGCCCACACCCGTCCATTGCCCCGCCCCACTCTCCACCCATGCCCCGCCCCTCCCATAGGAATGAATGGTGGTAGCCCTGCCCATGCCCCACCCCACTCTCCTCCCATGCCCCACCCCTCCCATAGGAATGAATGGTGGTAGCCCCGCCCATGTCCCACCCCTGTCCATGGCCCCACCCCTCATGCCCCTCCCCTCACATTGCCCCACCCACTCATGTCCTGCCTTGAAAATGCACTGTTTGATGACATCACCGGAAATGGGGGCGTGTTTGACCCTGGAAATACGCTTTCTGATGGCATCACCGGAAATGGGAGTGCCTGCCCCTACCGGAAATGCGCTTTTCTGACCACGTAGGTGGAAATAGGGTAAATGAAGCAACGGAAATGCGCTTTTCTGACCACGTAGGCGGAAATAGGGTAAATGAAGCGACGGAAATGCGCTTTTCTGACCACATAGGCAGAAATAGGGGAAACAGACTTAGTCAAAACCCAAACCAGTATTGAAAAAAGCATCTATGTGGAAATACCACCATTATCAGCTTTATCGGAAACAGCACCTTTGGACTTCTACATAGCGGGGCACGGTGAAGACTACATTGATTTAAACAACACTCTCCTGCATCTGACCTGTAAAATTGTGAAAGAAGACGGTTCAAACATTGACGCAGCCGCCAAAGTAGCCCTGGTAAACTACCCGATTGCAACTATTTTTAGCCAATTGGATGTTACCCTTGGAGACCAGCTGATTAGTCAGAGTAATAACTGTTACCCCTACAGAGCCCTCATAGAGCTGCTCCTCAATTATGGTGAAGGAGCCCTCAAATCACAGTTCACAAGCGGCCTGTTTTATAAGGATACAGCCGAACATCATGACGTTAGAGATATAGTGCACGTAATGTGGGTTTTACCGAAAGGGCTCACTTTACAGCATCTAGCCATAAGGTGGAACTGTTGGGACATTTACACAGCAATCTATTTTTTCAAGAAAAGCTACTCATCAACGGCGTAGATCTTAAAATAAAACTGTCACGTAACAAAAACTCTTTCTGTTTAATGAGCGGTGATGCTGACCAAAATTATAAACTCCTTATCCTAAATGCTGCCCTCTTTGTAAAGAGAGTTAAAGTGGCCCCTGGAGTGCCCTTGGGGCATGCTGAAGCTCTACTGAAAGCTAACGCCAAATATTCGATAGACCGTGTGGGGTTATTGTTTATTTATTGTTTATTGTTTATTTAGTTTTTGATTAAACGCTTTTTCAATTCTACAAAGCGTTGTACAGAGTATAAAATAACATTTCAACAAAACGAAAAAAAAATTTAGCAATTAAAACATACTTTCTATAAACTACGAGACTGACAACAATACGTACTAGGTTATTATGGACTGACAAGCAATGGACACAAGTAGGAAAGGGGGGAGAAATACAATTGATATAGTAAATGGGAGCAACATTTAAGGTAAACACAAAAGGGACTGGGAAAATAAATGTAGTTAAAAAAAAAAGAGCAAATATAGATTAATCTCTAAAACGCTATACTTCAGTTAAAAGCATCTTTAAAAAGAAAGCATTTTAAGTTGCTTTTAAAATTTTTAAAGTTTTTTTCCATTTTTAAGTTAAGCGGAAGAACATTCCAGATTGTAGGGGCTGTCACAGAAAAAGTGGAGGTGCGGCGTGTGCCAATAATTTTTAGAGAAGGAATATTAAGATTGAATTGAGATATAGATCTTAAAGATCTCGGAGGGTCATATGGAATCAAAACTCTATCTATAAAAGCTGGGGTATTTGTCTGCATAGTTTTGAATGTCAAAAGGGCGATTTTGTATGTTACCCTATGAAGGTGTTTAGCATACCGGCCGGCGCCCGTGTGACTAATCAGGAAAATCTCTTTTTGGGGCAGTTACCAAAGCTCATCGTGTTGGGCTTTTTGGATAACGACGCTTTCAGTGGTAATTACCCTAAAAACCCTTTCAATTTTAAACATTACGATATTAATTTTGCAGCTCTGTATGTAGATGGTGAACAAGTACCCAGAAAACCTCTACAACCCGACTTTGAAAATGGAAATTGTGTGAGAGAATATATGCAGCTTATTCAAGCGATCGATAAACACCTGAAAGACAACGCCCTCACGATTGATCGTCAGGAGTTTTACAAAGGTTATATGCTGCTAGCCTTTGACCTATCGCCGGACCAGGAATGCGCTGATCACTACTCGCTGATCAAAACCAGTAACCTGCAGGCTGAAATACGTTTTGCCAGAGCTTTACCTCACACTGTGAACATGATTGTGTATGGGGTTTTCGACAACGTGATAGAAGTTAATCATAGATGGAATGTTCTTTTTGACCATTCTTGAACATGAACACCGTACAGATCTTCCGTGTTTTAAAGAAGGACTCCTGTGTTGCAGAATATTTTTTAGATGTACTGCCCAGTGACTGGTTAACAGGATTAGAAATACCAAGGAAACCTGTGGGAATTGTCGTGAACACACACCCACACAACCTACCAGCTGAACACCGGTTGGCCCTCTATGTGACCGGGGACGGGACAGAAGAATTTTTTGGTTCTTACAGACAACCACCAGATAGTTTATTCTTTCCTAAAAGCATTATGAACTTTTTCAATAAATACTGAAAGGCCGTATTATATCATAACAGACAGTTACAGCACCCGCTGTCTGAGGCCTGTGGCTATCACTGTGTGTTTTTTTTTTACATCATCGCTGTAAAGGGCAACCTTTTGAAAATATTTTAGAAATGTATTCTGAAGATTTAATGCAAAATGATGAAATGGTACTGAAATTTGTAAAAAATAAAAAACAAGTCTTGTATAGACCTTTTCAAAACCCGTTTCATACACCCCAGGGCTGTGTTTCCTACCATGAATGTCATGCTGTTTCTAAATAAAAAAAGTAAACCTTAAAATCAAAATGTCTGCAGTCTTTTATTTTCATTTTTAAAAAACATTATTTTATTGAAGATTTGTTTTTATACACTCAGCCACCGGTAACTGGGTAATAATTGACGTCTTTTATGAGGAAGGAGTTATTTGGTCTTGGCAGGTTTTGTATATAGTTCAGGAACCTTCATAGCTGGGCTCTCCTTGAGGCGTAACAGTACCTCTCTGTTGGCTGCGTTACCCACAACCGAGGAAGGCATATTTAATTGAGCTAAGGTTTGCATGAACTCCCCCCAGCCTAGGGGCCTTCTTTGCTCTGAAAGAGCAAGGGTCTGCGTAACACTGCGAACGAGGTCAAGCAGGTTAGAACCACTGATAGGTGTTCCTTGGTATACAAATGTACCATCTCCCTCCCAGGATGCAACACTTTTGTTTTTCGACAGTTTGTTAAGCAGGACTTCGGCATTTTTTCTATAGCGCGTATTGATGCTGCTTAACACTTCTTGAACCACAGAGTCGGGAGGTATACTATTTTATGGAGCAAGGGTTGTTGAAGCATCAACCGGTCCCTGTAGATACACATTTAGCTTCTCTTTTTCCATATCCCTTTGTCTGTTCAACACAAGATAACGTTGTAACACTTCTGAGTAACGTTTAACTTTTTCATGGTCAGACATACCAGGGCTCTGCAGTATGTTTTTCATTTCCTCGTCTAACCTAAGTATGGTTGAGGTTCTAATATTTTCTTCCCGGTCTATGGGGTTTCTCAAGCGCTCGAGTTGTTGACTAGGGACCAGGTACATTTTTTCAGTGTGATGCATCAGTGGTTTGTCAGAAGACCCGTTATCAACAGTATAGCAAAACTTAACAAGGGCCCTATAAATCTGCCCGATTGTTTCACCAACTGCTTCTTTTTTTTCTTAAGGGTTAATCTTTTATCACAGTGTCTTTTTATAGCGTGATGCTTCCCTTTTAAAACCTTTATCTGGTTTTGTGAAAGCGGGATGTTACCTTTTAGGGTGTTGAGAGCGATTTCAGCTATAGCAGCCACCAAATCATCAGAAGCTGTATTCAGGATGGCTTTTCTGTGCTGCGGCGAGGCTTGGACTAAAAGTTTTAAAAGGGGCAGGTTTCTCTTTACACGGCTAGACATGTTACCTGAGACACCCCCCAGCATATATGAAGGGATCTGGTTATGTATTCACAGCCTTTTACGGGTTGATTGTGGTTTTACACAATATACCATTGTCCAGTCTGGTGGGAAAATATCCGTTCTCAATCTGTAAGCCTCAGGCGTTGTGGTATTTAAGTCCACACAGAGATAGCCGTATGGCTTTCTGGTAGCATCCTCGAAGGCCTCTAAAAAGAATTGTGATTTTCCAGGGTACATCTGCCTAGCCAGAATGGCTACCTGTAACTTATCTCTAGGATTCTTAAAGAGAACCATGTATTTGGTGTTTAAAGTTATAGTCCGGCTTGTTTTACCCTGGCAGAAAACATTCTGAACTATATATATGATGCTCAGGTTTCTGTGATGTACGTACTTAGTAAAGGCATTCTCTATTTCGCCGCTTTTACAGGCAGAATCCATTAGATCATCTATAATAACCAAGTTTACTTTATGGGTTGGAAACATTCGGTCATCTTTAAAAATATCAAGCAAAATGTCTGTAAAAGTAATAAAAGGGTATTTATTTAACATTTCTTTATACAAAGGTTGCCAACAACTATAACACCAAACAATATTGTCAGGTATGACAGACAATACACGGCCAGCGTGTTCTAACAGTTTTTTAACAAAGAAGCTCTTGCCTGAATTGGACGGTCCTGCTAATATACAAGAGAAAGGGTGCGACCAGCGGGCATCCACCGTGCTAGTATCTGTAGGGTAGTGTGCTGAACCCATCCTCCTCCTTCACTCTTTTGTCATACACAACTTGCTGTGTTTTTTTAAATCACACCGGTCTCTATAGCCCACCTCTTTTTGTTTCTTATAATACCGGTTTGTTGCACCCCTATCTTTTTCTGGGGTAAACCCTCTGCACCCGGTTTGTAGTCAAAAACTAGATCTTTTAAACTAGTAAAATTGATTTTCTGGCTGTTTTCTACATTTAACGTTATCCCTTTCACTTTCATACAGGTCTTTCCACTTGTCAGTTTGTAACCGTATGTTTTAGGGCCCGCTGAAACATACTCAGATATATGTTCATCGGCAGGTATCTCACTGGTGAGCTCCTCTAAATAATCGCCCAGAGGGGAGTTCCAGTCACCCTCGCGGCTCACAAATATCACAGAATCTGTATTGTGGTACAGACAACGTTCTTGTAGATTGTCTAGAAGTTTGTACAACTCTAAACGCGCATAGGCTGTTGTAAAACAGGCTATGAAAACATTAGTGTTACTGGGCAAAGTAGTGCGGTCTTTTGAGTGCTTCCAAGACACGCAGGCTGTTTCATCATCGATAAAGTCACACGATGAAACCTCAAATTCAGGGGAAAACAGATATTTAAAGAGATCATCAGGCTCTCTGACAATACTAACGGTAGGCAGGTTTGTCCTTTGACCAAATTTCCCCCACAGAGAATTTAAGAAAAGTTTTGCTATTTGGCGTTTAGCAGGGTTTAGCTGAATATGGTCTGCCCGCAAAAGTACACCTTCTTTTCTATAGAAATCAGAGATGTACATGTTTTGTTTTTCTGTATCATTGCACCACCGGGGGTAGTCAGAAGCCTCTTGTTTTTGACGGAGGTGTATTTTGATGTATTCAGAAAAGAGACTGTCAGATTTTTGCTCGAAATGCCAGATTTCATAGATTTCAACAACCACATAACCTTTTGCAATGGCAACATCCATCTCCACCGTGCACCAAGTCCCCACGAAAGCTCTCTCCTCATCCATATGGGCACATGTTTCCTGTTGCCGTGCGTCGGCACACGTACGACACAAAGGAAACATAAGCTTACCGCCCACCCTGACGGGTAACACCGGGAAAAAGAGCTTTCTTGGAGGACATACTTTTGCTTTTATAAAACCAAAGTAATTTGTGGGTGGACCAAAGTTGTCATAAATGATTTGCAGATGGCCTGTTGGATATTCCTTTGTTTTATTGACAAATGGGTATAGGCTGGTAAAATCGTAGTAGTGTATTTTTTCCCTAGGTTTTGTTTTGTAGTATAGAGAAACAGCATTTGTTCTACCCCCAAAAAGGGCATCTCGTGGGACCAAGGGTTGCGGTAATGCAGCGCTAGCCAGGAAGTCTGCACAGCCCCTATCATTTTCTTTGACCATCCGCTTCCTCTCATGCTCCCACAGACTTACGACCTTGAAGCCCAGGCTTTCCAGGTAGGCTGTCTTTAGCTGCTTTTTGTAATAAAGAGAGCCATAGGTCGTGGCTGCTACAGGATTCTGGTCTTTATCATTATAACAGACTGGACAGCCGTGATAAAAGCAACTATTAAATTCAAAAGCTGTTTCTACCCCATCAATGACAGCGTAACCATCAAGAAAATAAGACCCCACCTTTCTTTCACCCTGTTCAAAGCATGCATGATCTGTATATTTTGTTCAGCCTCTTGATACAGCAACCATTGAATAGAGGGGGATGAATATCTCTTTTTGTGTCTGTGATAGTTATCCGGGGAGATGAGCGCCACGGTCTTGGGTTCTAAAAACATAAATCTGAACATGGCCATACATACAGAGGCTAGGGTTATATATTGGAAAGGGTCTAAACAATTCATTAGAATTTCTGAAGTACCCTCACGTTCTACAACCACATCTTTCTGTGTCATTTTCATGATTTCTGCTCTGTAGAGAACACATGCCTGTCGCAAAATAGCAACATCCTGTTGACAGTAATAAGCCAGCTCTTTTTGCAAATCAATCGTCTTGTGCTGGTTGTCCTTGTACCATTTTAAAAATTCCTTTTTCTTCAGGCATCATGTTTCCCACACCATAATGCTTCATATCCGGCATATGCCCCACATAGTTTTGATTTTCCTGAGTATTAAAAAAATGCGGGAAATAACCCTTACATCCTGGAAAACCTAAGGCCTTTGGAAGTTTGCTAAGTTTCATAGGTAGAAAATTTAGAGAGTTTATGAAATGAATAGCTAAAGGTTCTACTGTGATTTGTAAAAGCTTACCACCTTGAACCAACAGATCTGTGTCCATCTTTTCCTTTAACAGTTGGCTAAGAACAAAATACCTGTCATATCCTTTGGCATTATGGGTTATGAAGGTATAGTCTTTAAATTTTTTGTCACAAAAACCTGTATAAAAGCAAAAATACACTCAAGACCCTTGAATTCCCATTTTCTTGTTTCATACAAGTCCTCGGCATATATGTAATTAGGAATGTGTCAGCCCTTTTCCTGCATACATTCGCAATTGTAAATAATATACTTTTCAGATGTTTTGAGTTTATCGATGGGTGTCATAAAATATAAGTGTATGTCATCACCGCTTAAGGGTTCACGGCATAGCTTACACATCCTACCCTTACATTTATGTTTTTCGTTCACATAGGACTCACATTTCAGACACAGTGTTTTAGATAAACACTCCACTTCTTTTTTCTGCGCCAGCTGCATATGTCTATCTAAACAGTCTTTAGAGTGACAACACATCTTGCAATTAGGACACCTCTGCTGTATACCGTCATTGTTCAAACACGTCTGTGTCGAACAAAGACAACACCATAACGTACAGGAGTGGTCGTGACTATATGGCTTCTAGCAAAAAGTACAGAAATTACGCTCCCCGTAGAATTTTTTGACATCGGTTATGCCGTAGAAATGATCGTCATGTAGCAATAAGAAAACCGTTTTTGGATAAACGGGTTGATCTGATGTTTTAAAGCAACACCACGAGTTTGTATAAAACACAACTCTTATATTTATCTTTAAATGTTGTTCTATGGTTGCTACATCATCAAGCATGACTTTTTTATGTACCGACCACCCCAAATCATTATGTAGCTTTTCAGCACCTATTAACAGTTCAGCATCTGTGAGTGTTACGGGGGACATAAGTGCTGTAAGGCTACCGGCAAAACACAGGTCATTGCCTGTGTTATTCAAATCTATTAAATACATCCTTTTTATCTGCAAAATCTGGCTAAACAGTATAGATTTTAACACCCTACGACCCCCACCACCCTTGTTTCTTATTACAAGTACAACAACACGGAATAAATCACAGACCTGTATTTCTCTGTGACTTGGTCTAAGAAATCATCAGCATCTAGCGATTCGGGATTTAATTTACTAGAAAACAAGGAGTTGTGAAAAAGTGACGAATGTAGATGCACTTGTACGTAGTCACAGGGCGATACTCTGTTGCTAACATCGTCCAGGATATGTTGAATGCCTTGGCGTATAGCATTTTGAGCATCATGTAATTATGTTATCCTGTCTAAATTAATGAAACGAAATTCTTCTGAATAAAGTACACCATGAAACTTGTCCAGTTTACGATCCCATCTTTTCACAAACTGGACATAGCTGATTGGTTCTGAATCTTCAGAAGGACCTGATGCACCCTTATTTGAACCATCCTCTGACACTTTGCTGCTATCAGAATAATTATCAACTTCATAACATTCTCCTTCTGTGCTGTCCGGCTGTGCTTCTGTGCTGTTAAACTTTTCTGTCGGCTTCACGGTATCTGCTTGTGACTTTCTAACATTTTCTTGATCTACAATTTATAACATAGCATGACCGTTAATACTTTTTCCCCTTTGAGGATCTGTCTGTGCTTAACATTTTCTTCATCAACCATTATAAAAGTAATGACATTTTCTTTTACACTAGTCTCCTTACAAAATCAGAATACTTACTATTTCGTTTATGTTTTGGTTTCTTGTAAGCACCTTTGGGCTCTGGTTCCCCGTCTAAGAAGCTTTTACTATGCGATCTTTTCCTGTTATACTTTTCCGTCAGGTTCATGGTATCTGCTTACGACTTTCTAACATTTTCCCAATCTACAATTTATAACATAGCATAACCGTTAATACTTTTTCCCCACCCTTGAGGATCTGACTGCCTAATATTTCCTTGATCAACCATTATAAAAGTAATGACATTTTCTTTTAACCCTAGTCTCCTTACAAAACCAGGATACCTACTATTTCGTTTATCTTTTGGCTTCCGGTAAGGAGCAGGTTGTTGGTTAGAACTTGTCGATGTAGAAGGTGTCGGCTCTCCAGCCGTTTCTTGGTCTAATCATAACGTAAAAAAGAATGTTTTGTAGATGCTGTTTTTAAAAACCAACATATGTGCCAGATAATACATTTGTCACTTACTGTTTAATATCTGTTGTCTTTTTCTGGTAAGAGATAGTTTATTTCTACCATCAGATCCCCGTTCCTGTTTTTAAATGCAATGATAGATTCAGAGAAAGAAAAAATGATATCCCTAAAACCAAAAATAAAAGCCCCTTTTCTACTCACCATGTTAGCGGTTGATGTATCCGGGGTCCGGTGTAACACCCATAAAAACCAGAACGCTTGCTGGTCTTCTCACAGCTTATTTTATACACTTACACCCCCTCTATGGAGCTTATTGTATGTCTAAGGCCTCTGATAGAGCATGTTTGTCTTGGTTAGTAATTTTAGATATCAAAATGACCTCTACGTGTCTAGAGCCTAGTTCCTTATAACCTGCCACACCTTCTATTGTTTTAGTTTGGGCTGATAATACACCACACATTTTGTAATTTTTAAAAAATCTTTATTTTACAACAATAAAATGTTTAAACTTTTATACAAACAAACATGCGTTACACACTGTATTTCCCACAATGCCGAGAATAAAAAACATGTTTTAAAAAGCATTTCTTTTGAAGAATGATTTATAATCGGTGTCACGGATTAAATCATTTACAATTTCTACATATTCACCATCTCTCATGAAATTGACCAATTTATTGAGTAATCGTGGCCTGTTTATAGAGGTCTTAATATCTCTGATTAAATCAATGATTATATTAATGCTTTCATTACAAAGCATCAATATTTTCATTTTATAGCCTACAAAAGTGACTACATTTACCACACGTCCTAGGCATAGCATGTCACAAGTTTTTTTGAGTTTCTGCCGTATTTCCTTATGTCCCCATATCAAGCAATCGTGGTGATTTTGCCCACCAGCACGTATTAAGCAGGCTCCACAATCTTCATCCTTCACGCCTTGCAGACATTTATTTAGAATGCAGTATACAGCTACCTTTATAACTGATTTAAGTTCTGTTGGTGTTTTGGAAAGGCCTATGCCGGCCCACAGACCATAATCACAAGAATCTTCAGGTTTATGCTCATTCACCGCTGGTTCTCTTTGAAACGAGCAGAAAAAACACAAACATGATAGATTTATCATCGGTATGTACACCTTGTCCACAGGTTTCTGTGATCATGAAGATCCGCCACTTCCCTACAAAAAAACAAACATACAGAAATAAATTTTCCTTTTTAAAACATACGAACACATTCAGTTTCATAAACCCTTCAATGACTCCTGGTAATAAAAAGTGTGTGTGTGTCTCTCTCTCTTACCGTGGAAGACCCTGGCTTTTCCAACATGTCTGTTGCTTCGGCGTCAGCGGCGGCTTCATCAATATCTGAAGTATTATCCTCTGGTAGTTCATAGCCTACATCTTCATTTTCTGTGTCCAAATCATATAACTTTTGAGCATCTGGAAACTCTTGTATTTCAGAATCTGTTAATTCGTGCGTATGCCGTCGCGTCAATCGGTTTTTCAGCCGGTGGGTAACCCTCTTTCTCCGCATTACAGTCTTTAAGAAAGTTATGAGGCCTCTTGGTAGGCCTTTTTTCAGTTACCTGCATGTTAAAGGGGTCCATGTTTTCTATGTCTGATTCGTACAGTTTTTTCTGTCTTTGGGTAACCCTCTTTTTCTACATCACGATCTTTAAGAAAGTAACTCAATCTACGAGCCTTCATGACAGTCATTTTGTTTGACAGCTTGAGAACCTTTATTTCTGTTGCTAACAGCTGTGAGAATTTTTTATTTCTGATGTTAACAGCTGTTAAAGATCTAAGACATACATCATTATGACAACACCAGGGGGGGGGCCGGGACAGGTTTAAACACACCTCCTCCCTCTCCCCCTTGACTTTATCAGGGGAGCCGTAAGAAGGATGAACCAATGAGCTGTAAAGTCCTGTTAAATCTTTCCACTACAGCTGCTTTAACATCATTATGGGTCACAAAATGGCTAACACCTTTTTGTTTTAATAAATTCTTCAGAGACTTATTTAAAAATTCTTTACCCTTGTCTGTTTGAAGTTTTTTAGGTGTACGCCCTAAATTAAATATTGTTTCAAAGGCTTTGGTAACTTCGTGACCGGTTTTTGTTTTTAAACTCACGACCCATGCATATTTTGACAGGATATCTATTAATGTTAAGATGTATGTGTAACTGTTGTTATAACTGGCAAAGGCTGACATGTCGACTAAGTCACTTTGCCACTGTCTGTCAACTTCCGACACAATTGTTTTATTTCTTCTAAAATGGATTCTAGCCGGTCTGTGTAAATTGTATGTGTTTTGACCGGTGACCCAATCCACTACATCTTTTCTCCGGACTGTGATATCACTCTTTTTAGCCACTTGAAGTAGAGGGTTAATGCCTCCATAGCTTCCTGCCGCGTAAGGATAATAATAAATTTGCTTCAATAAAGATTCTTTCATAGCTCTGCCTTTCTAAAAGAGCCCTGTTAGGTGACAGCTGCTTTTGGTTTTATTTCAGATTGTTAAGACAACAGTAGTATATAATAGTAATAAGGGATAAGTTCAGACATGTTTAAACACACCTCCACCTCTCCCCCCTTGGCTTTATCAGGGGAGGGGGGCTGCAAGGGGCTTATCAGCTGTTACCATGACAATAGGGGAGCTGGCCCATTAACCATTAGCTCAGAATTCCTACTGAAAGTGTGTTAAAACCAGAAAATAAAATAAATAAATAAATGCAACCTTTTCTCAATTGTTTCTGCCCCAGATCTGTTTTAAAAACAGGAAAGATTTTGTGAATGTCTTTTGTTTTGTGATCTGCTCTATCCATGAGCTCTTAAACCCTGTCTTTTAACTAAAAACTGTTAAAATAAAGACGCTTCTTTTTCTGGCCACATCATTTCCGGGAGGGTTTTGACTAAGTCTGTTTCCCCTATTTCCGCCTATGTGGTCAGAAAAGCGCATTTCCGTCGCTTCATTTACCCTATTTCCGCCTACGTCATCAGAAAAGCGCATTTCCGGTAGGGGCAGGCACTCCCATTTCCAGTGATGTCATCAAAAAGTGCATTTCCGGGGTGGGACATGAGGGGGTGGGACAATGGGAGGGACAGGACATGAGGGGCGGGGCCATGGGTGAGGGGGGCATGGGTGGGGCTACCACCATTCATTCCTATAGGAGAGGCGTGGCATGGGAGGAGAGTGGGGCGGGGCCATGGGCGGGCGACCACCATTCATTCCTATGGGAGGGGCGGGGCATGGGTGGAGAATGGGGGTGGGACAATGGGCGGGCGGGGGTGTGGTGTGGGTGGGGCTTAACCCGGAAGTGAACGCTGATTGGTCGATCCTTATCTCTGACAGCTGTCAATCATTTTGACATGAGGTGTACCCATTATACTACTTCTGTTATTGCTCTGTATCTCTCCTGGGACTGTGTACTCTGCTCCTTTACCACCATAGACATTTGGTCTAAGGCAGTCCGGAGTTCGGCATTCTCTGCCTGTAAGCTCTACAATGTGCTTTCATTTTCTTTTCCTTACTCCTTTTCATTCTGCAACAGATCTTCCATCATTAGCAGTTGCCCCTGGAGGGCGCTCTTTTCCTTTACAGTAAGCCTCAAAATCTTTCTTTTTAAAGAGGTATTAATCTGGATACTGATTTCAGTTTATTTGATTCCCTTTTACTATGATTTGGCCCTAAAATAGATTCCTTGTCTTCTTCAGTGAATCTGATGACTGGCAGATCACTAAATATTGAATGTTCTTCAGATATTGGAGGGTTTTTCCAGATTCTACACTTTCTTATTACTGTCATATGAATAATTTATCTAAGAAGTGTTTTTTCAGTGTGTATATGTTAAGGAAGATACGTCAGCTGTTCCATCAGCAGCATTTTGCCATATTGGTACAGGCTATAATATTAGCACAGATTACTGTAACTCTTTCTATGTCTGTGTAAGTAAGGGAAATTTGAATAGGTTACAGTTAATTCAGAATACAGCTGCCAAGTTGATCTTTGGAAAGAAGAAATATGTTATCTTTACACAGACGCTTTTGAAAGATAACAAATACTTTAAGTAGCCCAGTCACTCTTTTATCACAGTATAGTTCAGGCATATTTAAACAGCAATTACTTCTAGGTAATTGCTGACACCTTCCTGTTGTTTTTTCCTTTTTTGTGCTTTCCTATCTAAATTGTAGTTCTCCCCTCTATCATCCCCAAAGTACATTAGAGTAATGTATTTTGTTTTATGTCTCAAAGATTATTTCAATTCTGCTGTAAATCGCTTTGAAATTATTTTGTAAGCGTTTTTATCAAATTTTAATAAAACCTGAAACCTGATCATGCGTCTCCTCTTTTAAAGGCATTTCATTGGCTCCTAGTCTATTACAACAGAGTTCAATTTAAATGTGCAACTATAATATTTAAAATCTTACATAGAATTTTTATATCGCTGGTAGGCATTACTTGAATTCCTTGCAGTCCTTAAAATCTAGGACTTCTCAGATTAATAAACTGTCTTTCCCGTCTTTTAGAAGATCAAAAGCTACAGGTTACATTTCTCGATCTTTTGTATACTTATTTGCATCCATTTGGAACAAACTTCCTGTTGAAATTAGAACATTTTCGTCTCTTCAAATCTTAAGAAAATTATTAAAAATACAACTTTTTCTACATTCAGAAACTCATTAAATTCAACTTTCTACATTCTTGAATAACTATTCTTATTGTGGATTTAGTTGTACCCATGTATGGAAGACGTGTTAGGTTTTAGTTAATTTGGATTTTGTCTTCTATTCCTTCAATCATTTTGTATAAACTGAGTCGAGCTTCTAAATTAGAAGGTGACATGGTATACAAATCTAAGGATTAAATTAGATTTCATTTTTAAATTTTATTTAATAAAATTATCTAACCTATGATGTTTTCCTTTCATATCCTATGTTGTCCCCGTTATCTTAATTTATGCATGTTAGTTCCTGTTGAGAGATTCTGGAATTTTGAGGTGTGACAGGTATGGCAGGTGATATGAAAGCTGAGTTGTTGGATTAAACTAATACTAGGGTTTGTGAATAAATGAAAAATAAGTGAATATATTAACGTTTGGGATTTAAAATGAGAGAGTTAGTGAAAATGCATGAGATATTGTAATTAAAGATTGATATGTTTAATTTGCTTTAAATCTGCACTCAAGCTTGTGTTAAGAGAATTCAGAGGTTGTTTTTGTGTCTGATATAGGAAGGGTGAGATCATAAAAAAATATACAAGAGGATATATGGAATGAGATATAATAAGTTTCCCAGAAAAAAAAAACAGGAAACCTGTTCCTGCACAGGAAACCAAAGGGATGTCTGCTTTCTATAGATCAGGATGCAGGCCTGTAAATAAATGATTTATGTTTCAAAAGGTCAAAAGATATAAGGTTGTGCAGAAGTCATAAGGAGGTAAAAGTTAAACACTGTCACCTACTGGGCTTAATGCTCAAGTGAATTTGCCTATCTTTAAATTCTATTTTACTTTTGTTCCAGGATACAAGAGGTTAATTGAACAATTAAATTAAAAAATGTTTTTGTAAATGTACTAGGCACAGGATATACGTGCAAAGAAGATGTTTTTGGAAAACCTGGTTACGTCAGGCCATTGTATGCTAATGCTATAGAGTGATGTCAGGGAAAAGTATAAATGTATAATATTTCAGATCTTGTCTTTGGGAGAATTTTATCAGGAGAATTTTAACAGGTCTTCTTTCTCCCCTTGAATATAAAAGAATGCTGTTATATTATTTTTACTTTACATCTCTTAAATAAACTCAAATATTCTGCTCATTGAATCACTCAGCATTTTGGCCCCGATTTTGTAAACTGTGCCTAACTTTTGGCGTGGTTTAGGCATCTGATTTAAGTGGTTAACGAGTGATCTAAGGGTCTTAACAAGCTTTAATTGGGACTTAGATGGAGGTAAGTGTCACATAGGTGTCGTCAGAATATAAACGCTAAGTAGACACGAGTTTTTGGAAAACTCGCGTCCAAATAAGTAAACGTGGGCATAACAAGGGCTTAACCTGGGCGTGGTTAAGGATAGGTACCACATAGATGCTAGTTGGGCGGCAGACCGCGTCTAAATATCGTGGAAACTGTAGACGAATGAAAAGCTGGTCTAAGTGTGGTTTCTGCTTGGGCTGAACTTGAATGGGTGTGCTTTGGGCTTCCGAAATGATATATTCTACATAGACTTCAGGAATTGTTTTTTCCCCCTCCTAATAGATTTAATAAGCCACCATATCAATAGGGCACATTAATATAAACATATTGCATGGAAAACATAGTACTTTTCTGCCCAAACAGTAATATGATTTACTCATTACACCACCTTTGGCTTTCCTTTTTTCTCACTAAACAGTGCTGCAATCAGCTCTTTGTTGAGAGCAAAGAAAGAACATGAAAAAGATATCAATATTGCACACATTACTTCATTTCTCAGAGCTTAAAAATAGAAAAACCAGATACAGACCTTAACATGCATTTTCCCTTGTTGCAAAATGGAACTGTTCAGCTATACAAAGCTGACCTCGTGAGATCATCAAGGTGCACCTGCAAGGTAGAATGCCACAATTAAAAGATACACTGGGTGTTGAATTCACAACCTCTATATGAATGACATAGGATTTTAACCCATAGAGCTACATCAGCTTCTAATCAGGTGGATCTCACTGCCCTGTCATATCATAGTTGACTGACCTGCCTATGTATCATATGCTTAGGAATATCACAGTCACCACAAAGAAAGCATTTGTGGCTCATCAAGTTAATGTTCCTTGTTGCATCTTGTCCATCGTCTCTCACTGGTTCAAATTCCACCTTCATTAATTTTAACAACTGCCTAACAGCTTCCTATTAGCTGTCATAAGAGGGTCTAGATCAGGGGTGTCAAAGTCCCTCCTCGAGGGCTGCAATCCAGTTGGGTTTTCAGGATTTACCCAATTAATACGCATGAGATCTATTTGCATGTACTGCTTTCATGGTATGCTAATAGATCTCATGCATATTCATTGGGGAAATCCTGAAAACCTGACTGGATTGCGGCCCTCGAGGAGGGACTTTGTCACCCCTGGTCTAGATGGTAAACTTTGTCCTTTTTATCAGCACATTTCCATTTCCAGGCAAACTTATTTTTACCTTCCCGTGGCTAGGACATCCTAAGCTGTCATGGAAGGAAACTTCTCCTCTGACAGAGCAAAGCCATTTGTGGCTCACCAAGTTAATGCACCTTGTTCATTTTCTCAAGCTCACCGGTTCAAATCCCACCCTCACCTTCACTCATTTTAACAGCATCCTAACAGCTCTCAATAAGTGGTGGATTTTACTGTTTTTCATCAGCATTCTGCAGTTTGCAGGCACAGGTGCATCAGATACATTCATCTGCTCTCAGCTACAAGCCATTGTGGTAGGAATACATTTCTTTTTATGCAACATCCACACAGGGCAACAGGTATAAGAGTTTATTAAAACTTCAGAGGGTTTGGACTGGTGTTGAAGGAAGGTACATGTTTTGAGATGTATCCTAGAGACATTACATTACATTACATTAGGGATTTCTATTCCGCCATTACTTTGCAGTTCAAGGCGGATTACAAAAGAATTATCCAAGATGTATTACAACAAGAACTTACCAAAAAAAAAAAAAAAATTGGTCATTTTCAAAAAGAGTAAGAAATGGGTAAGGTTATTTGTTTGGGGTAGTTGGCTTTAGTGAGAGGTGGAGTTTGAGACTTGCGGTATTATTTCTTTTTTTCAGAGTTTTCTTGAAGAGTATGGTCTTTATTTCTTTTCTAAAAGTCTTGTAGTCGAGGGATGCTGTCAGTAGATTGGTGATTTGGTTGTCTAGTTTGGCTGCTTGAGTGGCCAGGAGTATTGGTATTAGTATTGGTAAATTCAGCCTGGCTTGAGAATTGGGGTGTATGTGTTGGGGTGGGGGAGGGGGTTTAAGATGAGAGAGAACAAGATGCTTTAGACATCTGAGAATTGCTGCAGATCATTTTAAAGATCAACTCAAATATGTTTAAGCAAAGGAATGGCTAAAGAGTTTGAAGATTTTCTGGTAGAAAAATGAATATCAAATATTTGCTAACCGTACTCAAGACTTGAACCCCTGACATATGGAAGATAAAAAGCAGTGCCTTAAGGGAGCACGACTCAAACAAATGGTATTGGAACCCACTAGGGCCCAGGCGATCCTGGACCTTATACTCACCAACGGGGATAGCGTCTCGAAGGTCTCGGTAGGAGATACGCTAGCCTCTAGCGACCACAACATGGTGTGGTTCTACCTCAGGAAAGGTTTCCCTTGATCAAACACGAAAACAAAAGTACTCAACTTCCAAGGCACTGACTTCGAATGCATGGGAGATTTCGTCCACCGGACACTGCAGAACCAAGCTACGACCAATGATGTGGAAGCTATGTGGTCATCCCTGAAATCTACCATACATGAAGCGACAAGCCTCTACATTAAATCAGTACACAAACGGCGGAGAAACAACAAACCCCAATGGTACTCCGCAGAAATCTCGCACCTCATCAAGGAGAAGATAAAAGCATTTATTTCCTACAAACGAACGGAGACTAGGGAAGCTAAACTAGAACATAGGGCGAGGTCTACAGCGGTTAAAACGGCAGTCAGGGAGGCCAAACTTCGAGTGGAAGAGACTCTGGCAAAGAACATGAAGAAAGGGGACAAATCCTTCTTCAGGTATATTAGTGATAGGAAAAAGAACACAGACGGGATAGTACGCCTTAGAAAACCAGATGGGAACTGTGCAGAATCAGATTCCGATAAAGCAGAACTACTGAATGAATACTTCTGCTCGGTCTTCACCTGCGAGGCACCAGGGCACGGTCTGCAGTTCCAGGCAAGGCCCAGTGGAAGACCCGTATCAGAATTTCTAGTTCACACCTGGCGACGTCTACTATGAACTGGCAAGACTCAAGGTGAACAAAGCCATGGGACCGGACAATCTACACCCCAGGGTGCTCAGTGAGCTGCGTGATGTCCTGGCAGAACCGCTATCAGGACTCTTCAATCTCTCCTAAGTTCTGGGAGAGTCCCCATAGACTGTAAAACAGCTAACGTCGTTCCACTGCACAAAGAGGGTTGCAGGGCAGAGGCTGCAAACTACAGACCGGTGAATCTCACATCAATAGTATGTAAACTCATGGAAACACTAATCAAACGTTAATTAGACGCAATCTTGGATGAGGAGAATCTACGGGATCCCAGTCAACACGGATTCACCAAGGGTAGGTCCTGCCAATCCAATCTCATCAGCTTCTTTGACAGGGTAACAAAACAGTTAGACTTGGGAGAATCTGTGGATGTCGTATACCTAGACTTCAGCAAAGCTTTCGATAGTGTCCCGCATCGCAGGCTGTTGAGCAAGATGAAATCAATGGGGCTGGGAGAAACACTAACTACATGGGTCAATGACTAGCTGAGTGACAGACTTCAGAGGGTGGTAGTTAACGGTACCCTCTCTAAAACATAGGAGGTGACCAGTGGAGTACCGCAGGGCTCAGTCTTGGGCCCGCTCCTTTTCAACATATTCGTAGGTGACCTAACTCAGGGGCTTCAAGGTAAGATAACGTTATTCGCTGACGACGCCAAACTATGCAATATAGTGAGAGATGGCAATTCACCCGATAGTATGACACAGGACCTATATTTGTTGGAGCTTTGGTCCTCGACCTGGCAGCTGGGCTTCAACGCTAAGAAATGTAAGATCATGCACCTCGGCAGCAGAAATCCGTGCAGAACTTACACCTTGAATGTGAGACCTTAGCTAGAACGAGATTTGGGAATGATCATCAGCGCAGACATGAAAACTGCTGATCATGTGGAGAAGGCTTCATCTAAGGCAAGACAGTTGTTAGGTTGCATCCGCAGGAGTTTCGTCAGCCGGAAGCCTGAAGTCATAATGCCATTATACAGAACCATGGTGAGGCCTCATTTGGAATACTGTGTGCAATTCTGGAGGCCACACTACCGAAAAGATGTGCTGAGAGTAGAGTCGGTGCAACGGATGGCCACCAGTATGGTCTCGGGTCTCAAGGATTTATCGTACGAGGAAAGGCTGAAAAATTTGCGGCTGTACTCACTCGAGGAACGTAGGGAGAGAGGAGACATGATCGAGACATTTAAGTATATTACCGGCCGTATCGAGATGGAAGAAGAGATTCTCTTTCTCAAAGGACCCTCAGCCACAAGAGGGCATACGCTCAAACTCAGGGGCGGGAAATTTCATGGCGACACCAGGAAATATTTCTTCACCGAGAGAGTGGTTGATCCTTGGAACGAGCTCCCAATGCAGGTGATCGAGGCAAACAGCATGCAAGAATTTAAGAGCAAATTCGTGATGATAAAAATTAGTTCCAGGAGTGTTGGCTGAAAACCCCCCATGCTATTTGAAACTTTGGTGTCAGCAAAATATATATGTAAGTTACATGAATATGTGGAACCTATAGCAGTGCTTTTCCTCATAGAGCTAAATCTTTTTAGAGTCATAATTGTTAGGCATCCTTATTATAAAAAGGGAACAGTGTTTGTTTTTCTGTTCATTCTAGCTGTTATTCTGAGACTGTGTTGTGACACATTCTCCCAAGACTTATGCTTTTTATTTTTGCCACAGATGTCTTAACATTTTCCTTCTTTTCTCATGATTTCAGGTTCCCAGAGTGACTAATGACTCCTTTTGTGTTTTCCAGAGGCCAGAGCAGGTCTGTTCAAACTGGGTTCAGCACACCAGCTTCCACCTGGCCAAAGCTCAAATAACAAAACAGAAAGAATAGGTGAGAATGATGTACTGCAACCTTTGTTTGCACTTGTGATTAATTACATACATTTTCACAATACTAACATGTTTTACACTTTTTTTTCAGACACGTGTAGCTATTGATGATTTTCTGAGAGAACAGTAAATTGGTGAGTTTTAGGCTCTCTTTTATAAAGGTGCGCTAAATCAACGCATGCGCTAACTGTTAACGTGTGCATAGGATAACATGCATGTGTTAACATTTATCACACGCTTAAAGTGGTGCCATTTGTAAGGGTATATTCTTTATAAGCTTATTTTGCTATACAAGAAATCACAAAAAAACATTGTCTCTTTTTGTTATCTGTAATTATGACTATGTGTACTGGTTGTGGAATTTCCCTCCCCCCTCCCTGGTTTTTTATGAGAAACGAAACTTACTTTTCCTTGAGAAATGAAACTTACTTTTCCTCATAAGCTACACCCATTATTAGCTTGTGACTGGGCATGTACAAAGGGGAGGGGACCATAAATATGTGATGTTGGTCTGAATAAACACTTCATCTTTCTTTGGCTATCTCTGTGTGTGTGTGTGTGTATGTGCGTTTTCTGTCCCCGGATGCATCTGTAGTCAGGACAGCAGAACGAGGATAATGAAAATTGGGACCTTTTCGTTTCAGCTGGGGGCTCGCCTGGGAGTGGCGATGGTGCTGGGACTCTAAGTGAGTATCTGTTTTCTAGTGCTCACTGGTCTCTGCCCTCTTTCACACCCTTATTTGATTATTGAGGCTTTTGGCAAGTCTCTTGAGGTTTTTGACCCTTTGTGAGTTTATAGTGATGGTTTTGGGAACCCCACAGATTACCTGTCCTTTTGGGAAGGACTGCTTTAACTAATTACCTGTCCTTTTGGGAAGGACTGCTCTAATTAATTCAAATCTATACAGCCTTGCCTGTTCTGCTGTTCTGGCATGTTCTTTTTCTTTCTATTGCATTGTATATTACGGTGTCTTGTGTAAGTGAGATTTGTACTTTGTTCTGGGTCAGACAGGCACTAAGGATCCTCCCCTTCCTAAGAACGACGAGTCTTGAAAAAAAAAAAAAAAACAACAACAAAAAAAACCACCACCAAGAATTGCAGCTTTGGTATCTGCTCTTTGTTGAACAGAGAAGCATTACGTTACTAATTTCTGTCTGTGAACAAAAAACTAACAAAATGCAATCTGGCTTTTCTTTTGTTCACTTCAGAAAAACAAACAAAAAAACAGTTCCCCACGCTGTGCCTCTGGGCAGTAGTGAGAGCTTTCACCCACTCCTCCTTTTTCATGCCTTCCACTGAGACAGAAGGCGGCCTTTTGGCCGCCTCCCTTTTTTTCTCCACAGAGATTTTTCTCTAGGAGGAAGGGGGGGTTGGAGCAAGTTTAGTGCGGAGGAAAAAAAATTGGCTATGTCCAAAACAAAGGGGATTGCACAGAGGTAAAAAATATGCCCATGAGACCCCTTAAACTATTTATCTCCTCCCTGTAAAACCCTCGGGGGAGAGGGGATGTTCGGAGAAAATAATTTGAGATGGTGCCTTACACAGAGATGGGAGGAGCTGAACGGGAGGGAGCAGTAAGCTCAAATGGATAAGACTCAGGAAGAAATACAGCTTTAGTAGTTGAGCTAATACGAACAGACTTTCTTAAAGCACGCGATGCTTTGGAATTCAATACTTTTTACCAGTGTTTAGGAACCATTTTGCATATTTGCAAGGGGTTTGTTTGTGTTGTGCCTAGTAAAAAGGAACTTTATTCTAACTGTGGTATGCATACCGTATTTGTAGGGGATTTGCTGTTTTCCCTCCACCCCTATGGCCAGCAGGTTTTGCCTGTCTCTCTGTCTTTTTACAAGAGAAAGGGGAGAGAAAACATTTCCTCGTGACTAGAGTTGAAACTTATTAAACTTTCTCACATTTATAATAGGAAGGGAGAAGACAATAAGAACTAGTTTTCTGATCTACATGAACAATTTATGAATTAATAGTTTTAGGATATCTTTTGGCATTAGGAGGCATTAGAATTATTTTATAAAGCTGTGGGTGTATGACTTTTGCTGGCACCAATTTAAGGTGACAGAAGAACACTATCGCCTGCATATAAAAACACAAAAATCTAAGCATAGGATTATTGCCAAAGTTACAGCACTGTGCACATTTTGAAGTTTTGAGGAAAAAAAAGTCAAAAGCTTAGTATTTGGAATTTAATCGAGTTTTAACTTGGGAACTTGGTCGACGAAACACTGGGGAGATGGAAGAAACAATTTGGGGTTAGAAACATGGGAAAGGTTGTAGACTCAGGTTTGCTCTATGGCTGATGTGGATTTGGTGACAGGATAGTGTACGTTGCTAAAAAGGATGTGTTACGTGTTTAAAGGTATATGCTTGTATTATGATCCTTATTTGGATTGCTGGGGGAAGTTGAGGAGAGCCACGAGTTGGCTAACTGGCAACAGAGAGAGGCAGGAGCGGAAAGCCGGGAGCAGGACCGAGAGGGCAGCGGAGAACAAGACAGGCAGAAGATAGAGAGGGGCAGAGGTGAGAGTTAGCTCCGCCCACCCTCCGACGTCACGAACTCCCGAAGCCGAGCTCCCCCCTTAAAAGGGAAGGAGCCACTGGCTCGGAGATCGCTGGGGGAAGTTGAGGAGAGCCACGAGGCGGCTGACCGGCAGCTTGCAGCAGGAGGTTGGGAGGGCTGAGCTGAGCATTTGGCAATGGAGGAGCAGTGAGAGCAGATCGGAGATGAAAGCAGAGAGGAGGAAGCAGTAAAAGCAGAGCGGGGTGCAGAGAGATCGCGGAGAGGATAGGAGCAGAGGCAGAACAGGCAGAACTGAGTCAGGGAAGAGGCGAGAGATAGCTCCGCCTATCCCCAACACCAGCAGAGAAAGAGAGACAGAGAGGATACCAGCAGCAGAGAGAGAGAGAGAGGACACCAGCAGAGAGAGAGAGACAGAGAGGACACCAGCAGCAGGCAGAGAGAGAGAGAGAGAGAGAGAGAGAGAGAGGACACCACAGAGAGAGAGAGACAGAGAGGACACCAGCAGCAGAGAGAGAGACAGAGAGGACTCCAGCGCAGAGAGAGAGACAGAGAGGACTCCAGCGCAGAGAGAGAGACAGAGAGGACACCAGCAGCAGGCAGAGAGTGAGGACACCAGCAGAGAGAGAGAGAGACAGAGACAGAGAGGACACCAGCAGCAGAGAGAGAGAGAGAGAGAGGACACCAGCAAAGAGAGTGTGAGGACACCAGCAGAGAGAGAGGACACCAGCAACAGAGAGAGAGAGAGGACACCAGCAGTGAGAGACAGAGAGGACACCAGCAGCAGGCAGAGAAAGAGAGACAGAGAGGACACCAGCAGCAGGCAGAGAGAGAGAGGACACCAGCAGCAGCTAGCTACACTCCGGGCACACTCCAACACACCAAGGAACTTTAGGTACGAGAAAAGAGAAATGGAGGCAGCAGAAGCCCAGCGAAGCTTCCCAGTATACTGCATCGAGTGTCATATGTATGACTACCTACCCTCCGGGAGACAGGTGTACATATGCAGTCGATGTCAGGAACTGGATAGCTTAAAGGAGGAGGTCGGGAGGCTGCAGGTCAAGGTCCAGGAGCTGGAGGGACTCCGCACCGTAGAGGAACCATGGGCAACTGAGGCAGCTGAGGATACCACCAGAGAGAGCCACATCAATGAGCAGGTTAGAGAGCTCGAGAGATTCATTGAGGAGGCCTGCAAGATGGTAGAGGCACAGGATCACCAGCAATTCAGAAGGGAACCAACAGATGGAGGACAGAACCCACCAGACGCCAGGGGGGAAGGACCTTGCGGGGGAACTGAGCAGGCAGAGGAGGCAGAGACCCATCAGAACCAGGAGGATCGAGTCACTGATACAGACCTGAGACCCAAGAGGAAGCTGAGAAAAGGGAAATCTGCAATCGTGGTGGGAGACTCAATCCTGAGAGAGGTGGACAATCACATAGCAGGAGGCAGAGAAGACCGACTAATGACATGTCTCCCAGGGGTGAGGACAAAATCGACAGAATTGAGAGAATCCTGAAAGGAGCTGAGATGGATGAGACAGCAGTGATAATCCACATTGGAACCAACAACGTCAGCAGAAGGAACTATAACAGGACTACATTGACCGAGCAGTTTAAGATCCTGGGGAGGAGACTGAAGCTGAGGACAAGGAAGATAGCCTTCTCAGAGATCCTGCCAGTGCCGAGGGCAGATGCAAGGAGGCAGACAGCTGCAAGCAATAAATGGTTGGCTGAGGAGATGGTGCGAAGAGGAGGGTTTTCACTTTGTATGGAACTGGACAACCTTCCTGGGGAAAAACAAGCTTTATAGGAGGGACGGACTGCACCTGAGCACGGCTAGGACAAGGATGCTGGCACGTAACATCCAGACCAGCATAGACATGGCTTTAAACTGAGGACAAGGGGAAAGCCGATAGTCGATCTGACATCGACACATCGGACTACAGTATCAAACAAGGATGCTGAACTGGGAAAAGGCAGTAGAGGGCTCGAGACTGAGTGTACATTTTTTGAAAAAAAAACCATAGATGCAATGCAGGGGCCCAGGGAACTAATGAAGCTAAAGATCGGGAAAAGGAGGAAACAGCCGGAGCCAGAGGGACATCCAGAAATGGGGATGCAGGTAGAGGATGAGATAGGTACACTGCAGGAGGGGGATGAGGATGAAACAGACACACCACAGGAGGAGGATGAACGGAATGAGGCTCGGGGACTGGCAGCCCATGAAGGGGTCGGCAGGAGCACCAAACCACGAGGGAAACCAACAGAGAAGGTTAACAGCTGGGACTTAATTTGCCTATACACATGCTAGGAGCCTAAGAACCAAAATGGGAGAGCTAGAATTTATAGCCAGTAAGGAGGACCTAGACATAATTGGAGTCACAGAAACATGGTGATCCGAAGACAACAAATGGGATGTGGTCCTACCAGGGTACAAACTCTATAGGAGGGACAAGACACACAAGAAGGGTGGAGGAATAACGCTATATATAAAGTACTCCATCCCTTCAACCAGGATGGAAACAACAGGGTGGATGGCTTGGAATCACTATGGGTTAAGCTGACAGGAGGAAATGGAGCAGACATAAAATTGGGACTGTACTATCGCCCACCAAGACAACCGGAAGCAAACGACCAGGACCTGGAGGCTGAACTGAGGCAGGTATGCAAAAGTGGAAGTGTGGTGGTAATGAGGGATTTCAACTACCTTGGAATAGACTGGAGCATTGGACACTCAAATTGCATGAGAGAAACAAAATTTCTGGAGGCGGTAAGGGACTGTTTCATGGAACAGCTGGTCACGGAATCAACATGAGGAGATGCCACTCTTGACCTAATCCTCAATGGGCTAGGGGGACCCGCAAAGGAGGTGGTAG
Organism: Geotrypetes seraphini; assembly: GCF_902459505.1. NCBI lineage: Eukaryota > Metazoa > Chordata > Amphibia > Gymnophiona > Dermophiidae > Geotrypetes > Geotrypetes seraphini. The sequence continues at coordinate 109,558,989 of NC_047089.1, read as the reverse complement.
TACTAGCGCCATTAGGAAACAGCAATCACAACATGATCCAGTACAAGCTAAAAATAAGAACATCAAAGGTGAAAAGAACCACAACGACAGCACTCGATTTCAGAAAAGGAAATTACGAGGCCATGGTTCGTCCCCATCTCCTCTCTCGTCCAAGTGGCCAAGGGTCTATTGGGATGATGATTTTACATATGAAGAGCAGTTTTGGATTAAAAAAGTTTGACCATGTGCAACTTCATTGGCTCCCTTTCGAAACTAGAGTTATTTTTAAATTCGGCTGCATTTGTTATAAAGCACTCTTCGGACTCCTACCATCATACTTGTCCACCCAACTAGAATTATTCTCATCAAATAAGAACACAAGAAACTCGGTTATGTTTATGTACCCCGCTCTGAAAGAAGTGTGCTGTCTGAAGAAAATGTACACCCTGGAGCAGCGGTCTAGTCTCGCTGAGTCGGCGCTGCTCAGAAGGAGTCCCCTGACTCAGTGCACAGGTACTTAGCTCCATCATCCAAAATGGACATCAGGTAGGATTTTCTTCTCAGACCCCAGATCCATGCAGGCTCTTCCAGCACTCAAGGACCCAGAGGAAGTGAGGAAAATGGTGGGAAAGAAGATCAGCAACAGCTCAGGGAAGATGGAGACCGTAAAGGAAGCCTGGGCCCTACTCAAGAGCACAGTACACGAAGCACAAAACCTGTACGTCCCCAGGTTTAGGAAAGGGTGCAAAAAGAATCGAACAAAAAACCCGGCATGGTTAACAAATGCAGTGAAAAAGGCGATAAGGGACAAGAAAACATATTTCAGAAAATGGAAAAAGGACCCAACAAAGGACAACCAGAAGGAGCACAAAAGGCAACAAAAAGACTGTCACCGAGTGGTTAGAAAAGCAAAAAGAGAATATGAGGAGAGACTGGTGGGGGAAGCAAGAAACTTTAAACCATTCTTCATGTATGTGAAGGGGAAACAACCAGCCAAGGAGGAAGTGGGACCATTGGACGATGGAGACAGGAAGGGAGTGGTAAAGGAGGAAAAAGAGATAGCTGATAGGTTAAACAAGTTCTTCTCGTCAGTCTTCACGAGAGAGGACACATCCAATATCCCAGAACCCGAGGAGATCATAAACAGAGACCATGATGAAAAGCTGGTCCAACTAGAGGTAAGCCGAGAGGATGTCCTCTGACAGGTAGACAGACTGAAGAGCGACAAATCACCAGGTCCAGACGGCATCCACCCAAGGGTACTAAAAGAACTGAGAAACGAAATAGCGGACACACTTCGCCAAATATGTAACCTATCCTTAAAAACTGAGGAGATCCCAGAGGACTGGAAAATAGCAAACGTCACGCCCATCTTTAAGAAGGGATCAAGGGGTGACCTGGGAAACCACAACCCGGTGAACTTGACCTCGGTCCCGGGAAAGATGATGGAAGCACTGGTTAAGGACACAATCTGAGAACACATAGAAAACAATGGTCAACTGAAAGCGAACCAGCATGGCTTCTGCAAGGGAAGGTCGTGCCTCACGAACCTACTGTACTTCTTTGAGGGAATAAACAGCCAGATGGATAAAGGGGAATCCTAGACATCATTTACCTTGACTTCCAAAAAGTCTTTGACAAGGTACCTCACGAACGACTACTCAAGAAGCTGTGGAACCACGGGGTGCAAGGGGATGTCCATTGATGGATCAAATACTGGCTGGCAGGCAGGAAACAGAGGGTTGGAGTAAAGGGCCATTACTCAGACTGGCAGTGGGTCACGAGTGGAGTTCCACAGGGATCGGTGCTGGGACCGCTCCTGTTCAATATATTTATTAACGACCTGGAGACGGGGACGAAATGTGAGGTTATTAAATTTGCTGATGACACCAAACTCTGCGGAAGGGTTAGAACCACAGAAGACTGTGAAGACCTACAAAGGGGTCTAACGAGACTGGAAGAGTTGGCAAAAAAGTGGCAAATGAGTTTTAACATAGAGAAATGCAAGGTCATGCATGTAGGGAAAAAGAACCCAATGTTCAGCTACAAAATGGGGGGATCATTGCTAGGGTTGAGCAACCTTGAAAGAGACCTGGGGGTGATGGTGGACACAACATTGAAAGCATCGGCACAGTGTGCGATAGCCTCAAAGAAAGCGAACAGAATGTTGGGTATCATTAAAAAGAGTATCACAACGAGGACGAAGGAAGTCATCATGCCGCTGTATCTTGCAATGGTGCGCCCGCACTTGGAGTACTGTGTCCAGTACTGGTCGCCATACCTCAAGAAGGACATGGCAGTACTTGAGGGGGTCCAGAGAAGAGCGACTAAACTGATAAAAGGTATGAAAACTTTTCATACGCTGACAGGTTGAAAATGCTGGGGCTGTTCTCCCTAGAGAAGAGGAGACTTAGAGGAGACATGACCTGATGGGTCATAGATGATCATAGACCTGATGGGCTGCTGCGGGAGCGGACTGCTGGGCGCGATGGACCTCTGGTCTGACCCAGTGGAGGCAACTTCTTATGTTCTTCTTATTATAAGGGATATTCTAGTTAGAATAGAGAGATGTGAGTAAAGTTCCAAGTTATTTTTGTTTGGGTAAGCTCTTTGGGGTAGGAACTGTATAAAACAACTATGAATTGACACTAACTCATATGTTCTAGTGGAAAGTGCAATTTACTGCTTTAATCTGTAAAGCCCAGAGTTTCATTTTTTTGTTAGTCTCTTTTACAGGTCTGGGAGATGCAGCTTGTTGGCAACTGATTTACCACCAGTATTTGGAAAGTGGCGTTTCCCCTATCACTTAAGAACAAGTTGTGCTTCAAGTAACTTGAATTAACACTGCAATACTTCATACTACCTCTGTATTTACCCCTGGACACTGTATTGTGCTTTACCTCATAAGATCTGCCTATTTCTGTAGATTGAAGCCAGTTGTGTCTCTGATTGCATTCTCTCTTATGACTGTGTGACTTAAGAACATAAGAACATAAGAAGTTGCCTCCGCTGAGGCAGACCATAGGTCCATCCTGCTCAGCGGTCCGCTCCCGCGGCGGCCCATCAGGCCCATTGCCTGAGCAATGGTCTATACCTATCTATACCCCCCAATCCCTTTTTCTTCTAGGAATCTATCCAAACCTTCTTTGAAACCATTTAATGTTTTCTTGTCTACAACAGCCTCTGGAAGCGCGTTCCATGTGTCCACTACCCTCTGAGTGAAAAAGAATTTCCTAGCGTTTGTTCTAAACCTGTCCCCTTTCAATTTCTCCAAGTGCCCCCTTGTACTTGTGGTGCCCCTTAATTTAAAAAATCTGTCCCTGTCTACTTTTTCTATGCCCTTCAGGATCTTGAAGGTTTCTATCATGTCTCCTCTAAGTCTTCGCTTTTCCAGGGAGAAAAGTCCCAACTGCTTCAATCTGTCAGAATATGGGAGATTTTCCATTCCCTTTATCAGTTTGGTTGCTCTTCTTTGTACTCCCTCAAGTACCGCCATGTCTTTCTTGAGGTACGGCGACCAGTACTGGACACAGTACTCCAGATGCGGCCGTACTATTGCACGATACAGCGGCATGATGACTTCCTTCGTCCTGGTCGTAATACCCTTCTTAATGATACCCAGCATTCTGTTTGCTTTCCTAGAGGCTGTGGCACATTGCGCCGATGCCTTCAGTGTTGCGTCTACCATCACTCCCAGGTCTCTCTCCAGGTTACTAACCCCTAGTGATGTTCCCCCCATTTTGTATGTGAACATCGGGTTCTTTTTCCCCACGTGCATGACCTTGCATTTCCCCACGTTGAAGCTCATCTGCCACTTTTCGGCCCACTTTTCCAGCTGCGTTAGATCCTTTTGGAGATCCTCGCAGTCTTCCTTGGTTTGAGCCCTGCTGTATAGTTTGGTGTCATCTGCAAATTTAATGACTTCACACTTAGTTCCCGCCTCTAGGTCATTTATGTAGATATTGAACAAGAGTGGTCCCAGCACCGACCCCTGCGGAACTCCGCTCGTGACCCCTTTCCAGTCTGAGTAGTGGCCCTTTACGCCAACCCTCTGCTTCCTGTTTGCCAGCCAGTTTTTGATCCATCGGTGGATCTCCCCTTGTACCCCGTGGTTCCATATCTTTTTAAGCAGTCTCTCGTGTGGCACCTTGTCGAAGGCTTTTTGGAAGTCAAGGTAAATGATGTCTATAGATTCCCCTTTATCCACCTGGCTGTTCACTCCCTCAAAGAAGTACAATAAGTTTGTGAGGCATGACCTACCCTTACAGAAGCCATGTTGACTCGGTTTTAGCTGCCCATTTTTTTCGATGTGCTCATAGATGCTGTCTTTAATCAGTGCCTCCATCATCTTTCCCGGGACTGAGGTCAGGCTCACCGGCCTGTAGTTTCCCGGGTCCCCCCTTGCGCCCTTCTTGAAGATGGGCGTGACATTTGCTATTTTCCAATCCTCCGGGATCTCTCCGGTTTTTAAGGATAGGTTGCATATCTGTCGAAGTGGCTCCGCTATTACGTCTTTTAGTTCCTTGAGTACCCTTGGGTGAATGCCATCCGGACCCGGCGATTTGTCGCTCTTTAGTCTGTCGATCTGCTTGAGTACATCCTCTTGGCTTACCTCTAAATCGACCAGCTTATCGTCTTGGTCTCCTATTACGATCTCCTCGGGTTCCGGAATGGTGGTTATATTCTCCATCGTGAAGACTGACGTGAAGAACTCATTTAACCTGTCAGCTATCTCTTTCTCTTCTTTTACAACTCCCTTTCTGTCTCCATCGTCCAATGGTCCCACTTCTTCTCTCGCCGGTTGCTTCCCCTTGATGTATCTGAAGAACGACTTGAAGTTTGTTGCTTCCTTTGCCAGTCTCTCTTCGTATTCTCTTTTTGCTTTTCTAACCACTCGGTGACACTCTTTCTGGTATTCTTTGTGCCCTTTTTGGTTCTCCTCTGACTTGACTGAAGACATGCCCTATGAATAAAATAGGCAGAGCAATGAAGCCCATTGACTAAATTGTTTGTTTTCTCTTTCAGAAGTTCAAGCATACGTTTAGACTCCAGACCCTTTTCTGATTATTGTGCCATGTGTTACATGAAAATTTACGTTGCTAGTGCTATGTTATATGATGTTGTTTTCTTCTTCCTTTTGTATAATTGTGTTTATTACAGATGTAAGTTCAGCCCTGACTCCATGATGGATGAAAGCAAGTTTAAGGCCTATTGGAGCTCTATGTTTGTTTGTGCCATGTCATCTCTGTATTGTCTGTCTGTTTGGTTTGTGGGGATACCCCGGGAAAACATACCATTGGCCATTTTTGGAGTTTTTTATCCCCATTTTTTGTTGTTTCCTATCTAAATTACACAATATCTTTTTTAGTTCTTTTTTTCATGGCCTGAGCGCTGCTTAGTTAGGGGTTATATTATTAAGACAAAGGTTCTATACAGTGTTTATTCCATGGTGTCCACTGGATCTGCTCAATTCACACATTTCTGGCATAATGGGGGTTTTTTGTGCCCTACACTGAGTATATCCTTATGGTCTCTCTTGAATGCCTCACTAGTTGTGCGCAACGGGATCCGGAAGGTTCGCCCCCCACATTTCGCCCCCAGCAATTCGCCCCTCACATTTCGCCCCCCACATTTCGCCCCCAGACACATTTCGCCCCCACACATTTCGCCCCCACACATTTCGCCCCCCGGATGTTTCGCCCCCACACATTTCGCCCCCACACATTTCGCCCCCAGCAATTCGCCCCTCACATTTCACCCCCCACATTTCGCCCCCACACAATTCGCCCCTCACATTTCGCCCCCCACATTTCGCCCCCAGGTATTTTTCGCCCCCACACATTTCGGATCGCAAATCCTTACCTCACGGGCCCTCAGTCCAGCTGCTGGTGTGCGCGAGCGAAGCCAAGGGGGGGAGGGAGTCGAAGTCTGGCCCCGCCCCCGGGCTTTCCCCTTTTTCGTCCGCGATCCGCTAGGACATGAAGGGGGATCGGGGCTTGGTAACTGCACCAACTTAAAATAAAAGAGACCCAAAATTAGGCTGCATTTTGTAAAAATTCTCTGCATCTGTTTTGCAGATGCCCACTCCCTCCCTCTATTCTGGCAAGCAGCTCCAGCGTCAGGGTAGTTCCAGCCCCTGCGGTGTCTCCTCCCGACTCTGCTCCATGGCATCACTGTCATCTGAGACATGAAGGGGGATCGGGGCTTGGTAACTGCACCAACTTAAAATAAAAGAGACCCAAAATTAGGCTGCATTTTGTAAAAATTCTCTGCATCTGTTTTGCAGATGCCCACTCCCTCCCTCTATTCTGGCAAGCAGCTCCAGCGTCAGGGTAGTTCCAGCCCCTGCGGTGTCTCCTCCCGACTCTGCTCCATGGCATCACTGTCATCTGACGCCAGGTCCGAGGCGGTGTCTGAATCGCTGGCTTCCAGGCATGCCCGAGCTGGATTCACAATAACAGCCCGCCGTTTTTCATCCTCCAGCTGCAGTTGGTTCTCTTGCGTGCCTTCAATGTGCTGAATTACTAGACCAGTGTTTCCTGAACCCTCTCCATTAGGCACATGATCTTGAAAATGTGATGGCTATATTTCCGCCGCGGCCAGACACTGCCCCCCTCCTCCTCCCTGCCCTATCTTCCTACCTCTGCCGATCGTTGGCAAGCTTTCCGAACTCCTGCCCCGCTACTAACCGGTTGCGCGGATCCACTTAGTCCATCTCAGTGCTGAATTACTAGACCAGCGTTTCCTGAACCCTCTCCATTAGGCACATGATCTTGAAAATGTGATGGCTATATTTCCGCCGCGGCCAGACACTGCCCCCCTCCTCCTCCCTGCCCTATCTTCCTACCTCTGCCGATCGTTGGCAAGCTTTCCGAACTCCTGCCCCGCTACTAACCGGTTGCGCGGATCCACTTAGTCCATCTCAGTGGCACGAGCAGCAGCGCGATTTGGCACTGCTTCTCAGCGCTGAGCAGCTTCCTTACTGGCTCCCAAGAATTCTCCCGAGAATTTGGGAGCCAGTAAGGAAGCCGCTCAGCACCAAATTGCGCTGCTGCTCATGGCATTGATTTGGACTAAGTGGATCCGTGCAGCTGGTTAGCAGTGGGGCAGGAGTTTAGAAAGCTTGCGCCTGCCTGCTGCTCTGCCTGCCTCCCTCTGGCCCAAGCCCCGATCCCCCTTCATGTCCTAGCGGATCGCGGGGGCGGGGCCAGACTTCGACTCCCTCCCCAGCAGCTGGACTGAGGGCCCGTGAGGTAAGGATTTGCGCTCCGAAATGTGTGGGGGCGAAAAATACCTGGGGGCGAAATGTGGGGGGCGAAATGTGAGGGGCGAATTGCTGGGGGCGAAATGTGTGGGGGCGAAATGTGGGGGGCGAAATGTGAGGGGCGAATTGCTGGGGGCGAAATGTGCGGGGGCGAAATGTGTGGGGGCGAAACATCCGGGGGGCGAAATGTGCGGGGGCGAAATGTGTGGGGGCGAAACATCCGGGGGGCGAAATGTGCGGGGGCGAAATGTGGGGGGCGAAACTTCCGTGAACCGTGCGCAACCTACACCAACTTATCACCCTTTCGTCTTATTAACATTGTGTATCTGCCTATTGTGTCTCATTTCCGTACTTATACCAAGTCATTGTCCTCCTTTGACTCACCTCCTTGGATGATACCTGAACTCCTTTCAAGCTGGTGTGTATCTCTCCCTGTCTGTGCAGACACCTTTCTCTCCGAGTATGAACCTTACCAGTTTAAAGAGACTGATACCTCTGCTACACCACATCCTAACCTTTTCATTTCTAGGACTGGAACTGTTTACAAGTGTTTGACTGTAAGTGGCAGCTTGTGGTTTATCGCAACCCCCACCTGGTGCCTTTAGCAGGTGCTGAGGGCCCCCTCATTACCCTCCCTGCCCAGTGCCTTTGTATTTTGATGCATGCATGTTATTTGATGTTGCTTATGGTCATGATACTGCCCCTCATACTGTTCCTCATTTGGCAGCATTATTATCTCCAATGTGTTCTCTAGCTTAATGCCTTTCCAGTAATGTCCCTATGAGGACACCTTCACTCATGGAGGAGCCTGTCCTTTCTGGAAATGTGTCTCATGTGCTATTTTCTGTTATGTTTCCCCTGTTTTTCTGCAAATATGAAAGTAGATTTTGTTTTTCCTGTCACAACTAGGCTGGGTTCGAGTCTCTTATTCCCCTTTATACTATCAATAAGAAAAAACACATTTTGCTAAGAATGAAACATTTGCTCATACCTTAGGCAAAAGGACAGTTTGCTGAATCTATAGACCAGACTCTTAATGTCAACAATTGTTTTGTCTGTGGTGGGACCGATATGGGAGAACAGTGGCTATGAACACGGCTGGATATGCTAGACCTGCCTTCACAGAACCTCTCTTTCACATCAGCCCCACAACTTCTACTGTGGGCCTTGCGGACTTCCATTATTGCATCTTCAAGTTACCAGGACCTCCTCTTCAGCACCTGCTCCATGGAACTTCCTACACCTGATGGCCAACTCCTGAAGGTTGATATTGACTCTGTGGCCTGTTTGCTTACCCTTGCATGCCTGCTCACCGGACTGTTACATGTGTACTTGGATCCATCCCAGCTCCTTTCTGCTACTGCTGGCCGACAGCGAATGCCTGGGAGCCCCTGTGTTCGACACTAGGGGTTGCCAAAAGCAGTTAGCATTCTCCACCCCATACAGATTGGAAAATGGGGTGACAGCTGGCTTGCTGAACAGATCATTGCTGCTTATGGACCTGCTACATGGGCCAAAGATGGCTCCTGGGGTTGTCGGACCCCAATCTACCTGCTCAACTGCATACTTCATTTGCAGGCTGTTCTTGAACTTTTGCACTGCCATGTACCAGAATCACCTGTCTCTAGATTACTTGCTGGCTTGACCTTGATGATGATGGTACCATGCTCGAGGAAGATGTGGACCGCATCACCACACTGGCTCATGTTCCTCTCCGAACCTGGCGTGACCTCCCTATTGACTGGCTCTTTCGCTCTTGGCTGCCTGCCTTGCCTGATTCCTGTGATTCCATGATATTGTCAACGCTGCTGTTCCTCGCTCTACTGTAGCCCTGGCTAGTACCTACCTACCTACCGGTCCCTACCACAGACCCCCTGATCTTCCCGGCGGCTTTGACCCCCCATGTTTAAATTTGCTACTCTTGGTGATTTGCACATGTGAATGAATTATTTATTATTTATACTTCTTTTCTAAGGTTTTTTCTCTATATATGTGATCTCAGACACCTTAGTGGAGTAGCTTTCTCTCCACGCTGCTGCTGTACGCTTATGATGTCATCTTCATGACTTAAGGGGGGATTGTAAGGGTATATTCTTTATAAGCTTATTTTGCTATACAAGAAATCACAAAAAAACATTGTCTCTTTTTGTTATCTATAATTATGACTATGTGTACTGGTTGTGAAATTTCCCTCCCCCCTCCCTGTTTTTTATGAGAAATGAAACTTACTTTTCCTCGAGAAATGAAACTTACTTTTCCTCATAAGCTACACCCATTATTAGCTTGTGACTGGGCATGTACAAAGATGGGGACTATAAATATGTGATGTTGGTCTGAATAAACACTTCATCTTTCTTTAGCTATCTGTGTGTGTGTGTTTTCTGTCCCCAGATGCATCTGTAGTCAGGACAGCAGAACGAGGCTAATGCAAATTGGGACCTATTCGTTTCACCGTTTAGGGGGTACCGTTAGTGTGTGCTAAATGTTAACGCTTGCATGTTATCCTATGGACACGTTAGCAGTTAGTGCATGCATTGATTTAGCGCACCTTTGTAAAAGAGAGCCTAAAATTCACCAATAAACGTAATTTGTCTCAATCCATCTTCCTTTTTCTACAGCCTGCCTTCTACTACCAGGAGCAGATTATGGGACCTTAAGAATTCTACCACAGTAACAACTTGGACCTAGGAGTGGCTTACTCTGCATACCTGTCATCCATCTCATCGAACTGCAATAAAAATCTTAAACCATTTTTCACCTTGTGCTTATTTACATTGAGTAGCAGCTGGACATTAATGTTTCCTTAATAAGCACCACTTCCGCTACTTCGTCACATTGTCACTTTGTCTTATCTAGGGTTCCATGAGGCCCAGGCTGCAATGGGTAGAAGTGGGGAGGCCCATAGGGGGCTGGAAAACACGGTAGGTGGCATGTCTCCTGCCTCACAGCCTGAAACCAGCATAATATTTGAGAAAATTAGATTATAGGAGAACTGGAGATGATGAAAAGGTGCAACAAGGTGCCTTAACTTGGTGAGCCAGAAATGGCTTCTTTCAGTCAGAGGAGTGGTTTCCTATCCTGACAGCTTGAGATATGATTAACTGCAGCCATTACAGCATGCTTCCGGCGCTCCGCTATGAAGCCGCAAGCACGCCGTAGCTACTGCCGTAATGACACCTAAATGGAACAGTATAATCAAACCAGAATTGCTATGATTTTATGGCTTATTGTGTAGCACAGTAGATAGAATGAAGGTTGGGGTGTGAGCCTGGTCTGGGTTCAACTTCCTAAACTAAACTAAACCTTAAGTTTGTATACCGCATCATTTCCACACTCGTAGAGCTCGGCACAGTTTACAGGGAATGGTATAGAGATGGAACTCCAATGAGGGATACAGGACAGTATAGAGAAAGTTTAGAGAGACTTAGTATAATAAAGGGGAGTAAATATTATATTTTTGAGAATAGCCAAGTTTTCAGATGTTTTCGGAAAAGTTGGAGGGCGCCCAGATTCCGAAGTGGGGTAGAAAGGTTATTCCAGAGCTCTGTAATTCTTAAGGAGAGGGATGTCCCTAGTTTTCCTGGATGGGATATGCCTTTTAATGAGGGGAAGGATAGTTTGAATTTTTGGGTGGATCTGGTGTTGTTAGGATTCAAGGAATTCCAAGATAGTGGATATCTTTTGTACAACGCTTTGTAATTTGGAAAAGCGTTTAATCAAATAATTTGAATAAACTTGAAACTTGAATAAACTTGAAACTTGATGAGGGGAGGAAGGATGCCGTGTATGATCTTGAAAGTTAGGCAAGCGCATTTAAAGTGGACCCTAGACTCTACTGGAAGCCACTAAAGTTTGGACAGGAGTGGGGAGACATGGTCAAATTTACTTTTTGAGAAGATTAATTTAGCCGCGGTATTCTGAATCCACTGAAGTCTTTTCTTTGTTAGGCATAAGTAAATGGAATTACAATAGTCTAGTCTGGAAAGGATGATGGATTGTACGAGGACAGCAAAGTGTTGTTGATGGAAGAAGGATCTCACTTTCCTCAGCATGTGAAGGCTTAAAAAGCATTTTTTTACCAAGGAGTTGAGGTGATCGTGGAAGGATAGCGTAGTCAATGATGATGCCCAGAACTCTGCTAGAGAATTCAAGCTGCAATGTAGTGCCAGAGGACAGTGGGATGAGGGTGGGTAGCTGATTTAATTTTGGGCCGAGCCAAAGTAGTTTTGTTTTGGACTCATTCAGTTTCATTTGTACGGTGAGGCCCAGGATTGGAGGTTTGTTATACATGAGGATATGTTCTCAGAGAGATTGGTGAGGTTCGAGTCAGTCTCGAGGAGAACAAGGATGTCATCAGCATAGGTGTAAAATGTTTCCAGGGGGGAAGATGGAGGAGTTTAGGGAGAACATATAGATGTTGAAGAGAATAGGGGATAGAGGTGAACCCTGCGGGACTCCACAAGTCAGTTTCCAAGGAGAGGATGAGGTGCCATTCATATTAACAGTGTAAGAGCGGGAGTGTAAGAATTTCGAGAACCAGTCTAGGACTGGTTAATGCCAATCTCAGAAAGTTGGAAAATAAGAATATCATGATGGACAACATCAAATGCTGCAGAAAGGTTGAATTGTAGAAGAACGGCAAACTTATTATGAGAATGAAGTTGTTGAACCTTTGAGATTAATGAGGCCAATAGGGTTTCGGTGCTGAAGTTGGGTCTAAAGCCATATTGGTAAGGAAGGAGAATGGAGAATCTCTCTAAGTAGAATGAGAGCTGACACAATACTCATTTTAATAAAAATTACAAGCTACAGACTAATCAAATTTAATTTTCATCTCAAACAGCACATTAGCAATACTAGAAACAATCTATTCCAAAAGTGGAGTTTGCATTTGATAAAAACAGCAGTATTTGACTCCATGTCACATTTATTGAACCATACTTGAGATTCTGGCTTTTAGGACAATGAAAGCAGTGTTTTAAGCCATTGAGCTACCGATCTTTTGTCTCGGCTAATTGTGATATGATAGCTAAGTGGATGATAAGACAGGGGAATCAGAGAAACTGGTGTGGAAGATGGTGTAGCTCAATGAGTAAAAGCTCTGTGCTGATCTTGCAGAAGTTGATAGTTCAACTTCTGACCTGTCTTTTGCTTGTGGCATTGTACCTTGCAGGTGCACCTTGATGATCTTACAATGAAGTCAGCATTGTGCAGCTGCACATCTCCCTTTGCAATGAACTAGAAGCCACATTCAGATTTGTTCTGTGTGTTATTCTGTTTTTAAGCTTGGCCAAATGAGTTATAGTCTTTCTCTTTGCTTTGAAGAATGAGCTGATTGTAGCAATGTTTAATGAGAAAGAGAGTGCTGTTTAGAGCAAGGAACCTAAAGCTGTGGTTTTCATGTGCTGCAATTAGCTAATAACATTGCTTCTTTAGGCAATTTTAAATTCAATATGCTTGTATGGATGTGTCCTGCTTATGTGGTGCCTGAATAACAAAATAAAAATACCTGAACTGTATTTAAAAGATCACTTTGGAAACGTCTAAAAACATCTCTCAAATAACATCTATGGCATGCCCAGAGAAAGCTCATTGGATGACCTACGCTGCCTAAATAGGTATCCTACTAAAGCCTTTCTGGAGCTTAAATCATGTCTATCTAAAGCCTATACGATGCTCATACTTCTATGCTTTACACTTCTTATAGGAGCTAATCTTACCATTACTATACAAGTATCTGTGTAGCATAGAAGTGAAGCTTACACACTTCTACGCTGTTTCCAGTTCAACTCCCAATCAGTATCTCTCAGTCAAAAAGTAATCTTATACTTATCCTTTTAAACATGGCATACTTTGTTACTTTTTTGGTTTTTATACTGAAGTATACAATTCTGAAATAATGAAGAAAAAGGATATAACAGGGCAGTGAGATCTATCTTGTTCTGTCTCCTAGCAGAATTAACTGCCATTCACTACCTATAGGGAGCAGTATAATCAAATCAGAATTACTATTATTGTATGGCTCATTGTCTAGCACAGCGGATTAGAATGAAGGTTAGCGTATAAGCATGCCACATTTATTCAAAATTCACACTGATGTTCCCAGTTCAACTCCTACTGAAACTAATATATTATAAATATCCTTTTACACATGGTATACTGTGTTTTTATTATCCTTTTAATGATGGTATACTTTGGGTTTATTATGTTAAAGCTTACAATCCTGAAATAATGATAACAAATCAGTAAAAAACACATTTATATATATATATAACTAACATCGTAGGGATGTCTATCTGGCGTTTATATCAGAAAAAGTGTGATTTTTGGGAACAGATATCAGATGCCTACTCGACGCTTAAGTAATGCTCATTGCACTTTGCCCCATGCGGACGTATAAACCACACCTAAAACTCGGCGCAGTTTACAGAATCGTGGCCTTTGTGTCCAATTCATTTTAACAACCACCAGGACAGAAAGTCTTCTCTTCTGCATAAGAGGGGAATTTCCATCCTGTAGAACAGGCATGTCCAACTTCGAACAGGTTGTGATCTACTTTTTCCCGGCCAAAAGTGCCAGTGATCTATCACCATGAAAATTAAGTTTCAAATTAAGTTTTAACCCAATAAAGCTGGAGGATTCCCCCTCCCCTATTTTTAATGAACCTTCTGTCATTTACTTGGATGTGATCAGCTGTTAAGCAAAAACAAAACAGAGAGATGAAAATCCAGTAAGAACTGCGAGGGGAAATGGAAAGTACATTTTTTCGTAAAGTTTTATTGAGTAATAACTTTCTTTAACTTTTGAGTAATTTGTGTTAAATTTAGGTCGAGTATTGATCCAGGCTGATCTTGCACAATCTTTAATAGTTTGTTCTTGCTAATTAGTGAGACTTCTGAGCCTGCATTTCATCCACCAGCTTTTTGAATATTGCGCAAGGGCCAGTCTCAGGGAATCCTGGAGATGTTCATCTGTCATGTTAGAACATTGTGTACTCTGTCATTTTGAAATGGGAAAACGCAGATTCACACAAATAAGTTGAACTGCATCTTCTCAAGTTGGGAAATTTGTCTCAAGGCACTAGCTTCCAAAATGATTCTTGCTTAGCACGGGTCTTCAGAAAAATGTCATTTGTAAAGGTTAATATTTCATTTTCAAGAGATGGCTTTGTTCAGTAATTTTTACTGATAGCAGCTGCAGTTCCTTTAATGTCCACATCTACTTTGAATGGGGATGACAAGTACTCCACAACTATTCCAATTTTTTGGAAATCACAGAATCTATTTTCGAATTCCTGGATAACAGAACAGATTTCTGTCACATACTTCTCATTCTGAAATACAAAATTTGGATATTGTTCCAGATGGTCCTGCGTATTAGGAAAATGATCAAAAGGTCAGTCATCATTAGCTCAAATTTGCTCTTGTAGGAGGAAACTGTACTTATCTCGCCAATACATTTGTTTTTATCTTGTAGTTCAAGGTTCATATCACTTAGGCCTCCTTTTATAAAACTGCGATAGCAGTTTCTAGTGCAGGGAGCCACGCTGAATGACCTGCGCTGCTCTCAATGCTCATTGAGTTCCTATGAGCATCGGGAGCAGCGCGTACCATTCAGCGCAGCTCCCAGCGCTAGAAACTGCTATCACAGTTTCGTAAAAGAGGGGGGTTAGTTTGCCTGTAAAGTCAGCGATGCCAGATCACATAACCACTCCTCATCTTCTAACTCTGCTTGGTCATCTCTCCTCTCCTTCAAAAAACTTCTTATTTAATTCAGCAAATCACGAAATATTTGTAGAAATTTGTGCTTACTTAGCCACCTTACATCTGTGTACAAAATGATTTCCGTTGCCTCTTCATCAAGAGTAAGATTGAAATGCTGTCTCTGAAGTGATCTTCCACGAACTGAATTTACAATTTTGAAAATGATGTCCATGACAGTCTTTATATTGAGTCTCTTGCTTGCTAAAACTTGCTGGTGAATGATACAGTGGTAAGAAAGGAAATCTGGGAAGTCATCATGCTGTCTACAGAGGGCTATGAGACCCTTAACCTCACCTGTCATTGCTCTTGCTCGATCAGTAGTGATGGAAACAAGTGTATGCAATGGAAGATTACACTTTGCTATCAATTGTTGCTGAGTAGCCAATTTTGATTTAAGTTCTTTGAGCTTCAGTTTACAAATTTCACTTTTGCTTGGAAAATCAGCATCAAACTTATTGCTATGCAGAGCCTTATAATGACGTTCCAGATTACCCTTTTTTGGCAGGGATACTGGGGCATTACAAATTAGACAATACTTGTCTTTCACCATGATGAAGAAGTAGTCCATTTCCCATTCATCATGAAAGTGGTAGGTTTTGCTCTTCTTTGGAACACTCATCTTCGTTATACTGGGGTGGCTGGATGTAAGAAGGCCAAATCTGCTAAGTTAGTATAAACACTGGCTGAATCTGGTCCAAAATTGTCACTGTCCCAAAGTATTAAAGATCACTAGGAACTGAAGACCTCTGGATGATGTGCAATACAAGAACTGGAGATGCCAAAACCACACATGAATTCTTATTTTTACTTTTAGAACTGCATCATACTGGCACCAATAATCAAATACCACCAAACAATCATAAAAAAAATCTCAAACACCTGTACAGCAAACCAGATAAAATCAAATACCTCCAAACAAGTTTAAATACCACCACACGCGATTTAATAAATTCTGCACACAGTGTAGAATAAACGCAAAGGCAAGGTGAAATAAAATTGCAGTGCAGAATCAACACAAAGGCTAGGCAAAATAAAATTGTAGAGGCAAGCAAAAGTCACAGTGGTTTGAACCAATTCAAAGGCAAGGCATAGGCAAGTTAGAACAAAACTGGAAAAGCCCGCTAAAATCACCAAATTCTTGACACTTTGTTGTGTCTGCCCGAAAACGTTTAATGAAAGCGACCAACGACCAGCACACATCACAACTAATATGGTATGTATATTCAGGTAAAGCCCGGGCGAATGTATATCGCCTGGTATATATCACACTTCTAAGGGGTGTTGGGGCGGGGGAAGGAATGGGTGATTCTGAGAGGCAGGAGACCAGGTATGACGCTGGGCATACTGTCGCGGGGCAAAGGCGGTAGCCCCCTGGGGTACCTACAAACTATTGGCACGAAAACAACAAGCACCTCCAATACACCCGCAAGATTCCTGCAGGCAGAGAAAAAAGACAGGCAAAGGATCAGCAGCAGCGGCAAGCCCTTGGCAGACAACCTGCTGGCACAAGCTCTCTCCTAGTGACGGGGCAAGCTGCTGGAGAGATGGAGCCAAGTCGGGCTGGCGATATACCTCTGACCCCTCCGTGATCTACCTGTTGTATATGCCTGCTGTAGAACATCTCCTGAACTTGTGTGCAGGTAAACAGCAGCCACCCTGGATATTCCCCATGTTTTAGACTTTGGGGCTTATAATTAAAAAAAAACAAACATCTAAAACCCACCTAAATCGGTACTTGGACGATCAAAAAGACAGGTTGTCCAAGTACCGATAATCAAACAGGGTTTTAGATGTATAAGAACATAAGAATAGCCTTACTGGGTCAGACCAATGGTCCATCAAGCCCAGTAGCCTGTTCTCATGGTGGCCAATCCAGGTCACTAGTACCTGGACAAAACCCAAGGAGTAGCAATATTCCATGCTACCGATCCAGGGCAAGCAGAGGCTTCCCCCATGTCTTTCTCAATAACAGACTATGGACCTTTCCTCCAGAAACTTGTCCAAACCTTTCTTAAAACCAGCTACATTATCCGCTCTTACCATACCCTCTGGCAATGCATTCCAGAGCTTAACTATTATTTGTAATTTTTGACGCTGAAAAGTTGATCCACTTGTACCCATTCTACTTCACTCAGGATTTTGTAGACTTCAATCATATCTCCCCTCAGCTGTCTCTTTTCCAAACTGAGGAGCCCTAACCATTTTAGTCTTTCCTCATATGAGAGGAGTTCCATCCCCTTTATCATCTTGGTCACTCTTTGAACCGTTTCTAGCGCCACTATATCCTTCTTGAGATAAGGAGACCAGAACTGAACGCAATACTCCAGATGAGGTTGCACCATGGAGCGAAACAGGAACATTATAACATTCTTAGTTTGTTAACCATCCCTTTTTTAATAATTCCTAGCATCCTGTTTGCTTTTTTTGGCTGCCACAGCACATTGGGTGGAAGGTTTCATCGTATTGACTACGATGATACCCAGATCCTTTTATTGGATGCTAACTCTCAAGGTGGACCCTAGTATCTGGTAACTGTGATTCAGGTTTTTCTTCCCAATGTGCATCACTTTGCATTTGACCACATTAAATTTAATCTGCCATTTGGAATCCCAGTCTTCAAATTTCCTAAGGTCCGCCTGCAATTTTTCACAATCCACATGCGTTTTAACAACTTTGAACAGTTTAGTGTCCTCTGCATATTTAATCACCTCACTCGTCGTTCCAATTTCAAGATCATTTATAAATATGTTAAATAGAACCAGTCCCATTACAGACCCTGCGACACTCCACAGTTTATTCTCCTTTATTGAGAAAAATGACCATTTAACCCTACCCTCTGTTTTCTATCCGATAACCAATTCCTAATCCACAACTGAACTTTGCCATCTATCCCATGACACTTTAATTTTCTTAGGAGTCTCTCTTCAGGAACTTTATCAAAAGCTTTCTGAAAATCTAGATACACTATATTAACTTTATTCACATGTTTATTCACACCTTCAAAGAAGTCAAGCAAATTGGTGAGGCAAGATCTCCCTCAGCTGAACCCATGCTGACTCTGTCTCTTTAATCATGTTTGTTTACGTTTTCCACAATTTTATTTTTTATAATTGTTTCTACTATTTTGCCTGGTACTGAAGTGAGGCTTACCGGTCTGTAATTTTCTGGATCTCACCTGGAGCCCTTTTTAAAAATTGGTGTAACATTGGCCACTCTCCAATCTTCAGGTACTACAGACGATTTTAGCAACAGGTTACAGATCAACAGCAGGTCAGCAATTTCATGCTTGAGTTCTTTTAGTACCTTGGGATGTATCTAATCCGGTACTGGTGATTTATCACTTTTTAGGTTCAAACAATTTTTATTGATGCAAACATCAAATACAACATAAGGGCACCCAAAGGTGCATAGTACAACAATAATGCATCAAATAAAATAAAATAAGAAGCATGTATAAATAAAATGTAATAGCAAACTAACTCAGGCACCCCCATTCAACCCTTCCTCCCCACCAAATCCTACTTATTCTATACATGACTATGTGTTCGAACCTTTCTATACCCCCCACCTCCCCTCCCCAAGCCCTCCCCTCCCAATGGTACTCTCTACCCTACCTCACCAGAACACACTATTACAATCTCATTCCGTCTAAATGAGAGCCCAAATTAGGACACCCATCGTAAGACCACACTATGACCTTTGGGATGAAAGGCTTGCAGATATGGCTCCCAGATATGCAAAAACAACATCTTTCGCTCCTTAGCCCCTCCAGCATCTCTCGCCTCCCAGATGGCCAACTGATGTAACTGGTTCTGCCAATGCCAAAACTTCAGAGGGTCAGAGACCGTCCAATATTGAAGAATATATTTCTTGGCCAATAAACTCATCTTCCTACACAGTGCCCGATGCCCCCTAGGGAAATGACCAAAAGCAGGGGTGCCCAATACGTCAATTGCGATCGACCGGTCGATCACTCAGGCAACCCCAGTCGATCACAGAACCGGGTACCCTTCCCTTCTGTTTTTTTTCCCCTCCTGACTGGCCCGCCTCTTGAAGAACGCCGGCCAATAAGAGTGCTGGCAGGGCGGGGTAAAAGTCAGTGGGGGATGAAGATTAGCGCACTACAGAAGAAAGAAGCCTGTTGAGGTAAGAGCTAAGGTCTTCTTAGTGCTGCCCAATTCGAATCAATTCACATCGGGTGAAACGATTAAAAAAAAAAAAATCGGCCTCCCAATTCTGTGATTGACCCTCCCCCCTAAAGCAGGATTGGCAATGCTGCCTCTTGCTGGCTGCCCGCCGCTGCTCCTGCTTAAGAGGGCAAGGGTCAGTCACGAAGTCAGCTCGTTCTGTCCCCGTAGCGCCCCGCTGCCCTCCGGGCCCCCCAGGCTGTCGCTGCTGGTGGAGTAGGAAGAGGAGTCCTCGGCGCAGAGCAGGCTGCCGGAGAGGGTGGCAGAGGGGTGTAACATGCTCTCGTCCTTCTAGCAGTGGACGTGCTTGAAGGAGCGGGGAAGGGAGAAGTAGGAGTAAGAACATAAGAAGTTGCTTCCGCTGAGGCAGACCAGAGGTCCATCTCACCCAGCGGTCCGCTCCCGCGGCGGCCCATCAGGCCCATTGCCTGAGCAATGGTCCCAGACTATCCCTATAACCTACCGCTACTCTTATCTGTACCCCTCAATTCCTTTATCCTCTAGGAACCTATCTAAACCTTCTTTGAAGCCTTGTAACGTGCTCCGGCCTATCACAGCCTCCGGAAGCGCGTTCCATGTGTCCACCACCCTCTGGGTGAAAAAGAACTTTCACCCAGATGGGCTTGTGCGGGTCGTCGGTCAGGTTTAGGTAGCAATCGGGAGGGGTGCTGGTCGTTGAGCCACTGGCCGGGGACATGTTGATGTGGGAGGGCAGGGAGGAACATGCAGGCCTTTCTAGGGTACAATGCAGGCCTTCGGCGAGGGGGGTGCAGACCTTCAGGGGGGACAGGCAGGCCTTCAAGGGGTAGTGCTGGCCTTCAGGGGTGGGGTGCAAGCCTTCGAGGGGGGCTTGGACACAAGGGATGGTGTGGAGGGGGGATAGAGATATTGGATAGAAAGGTAGTTGGGAAAAAAAAAGGGAGAGATGGTGGACCCTGGGGTGGTGGGAAAGGAGGGAGAGATACTGGATGTAAGGGTAGTTGAGAAAAAGTGGATTTGTGGATGGAGACGAAAAAAAAAGGGAAGATGCCAGACTTCCAGGGGAGGGAAGGGAAACGGAAGGGGAGGACAGAGATAAAAGAAGGAAGAAGAAGACCCTGGCAAGCAAGTTATCAGAAGACAATCAGAGCCTGGGACCAACAAGATTTGAATAATGACCAGACAACAAAGGTAAGAAAAATAATTTTATTTTCAATTTAGTGATCAAAATGTGGCCGTTTTGAGAATTTATATCTGCTCTCTATATTTTGCATTATGGCCCCCTTTTACTAAACCGCAATAGCGGTTTTTAGTGCAGGGAGCCTATGAGCATCAAGAGCAGCGCAGGGCATTCAGCGCAGCTCCCTGCGCTAAAAACCGCTATCGCGGTTTAATAAAAATGGAGGGGGTATATTTTGTCTATTTTTGTATAGTTGTTATTGAAGTGACATTGCATAAAGTCATCTGCCTTGATCTCTTTGAAAAAAAAAACCCCAGAATATAAATAATTAACATTTTCTCTGCGTACAATGTGCTTTTTAAAATTTTATTGCTGGTAGATCATTTTAAAAATAGCTCGCAAGCCAAAAAAGTGTGGGCACCCCTGACCAAAAGCCTCTGGCAAATCCAAAACAAACTGGGTCGGTAAACTGCGCAAGGATTTCCCAATTATCTCCGACATATAAGATATTATTCGCTTCCAAAAGTTTTGAAGAATGGGACAAGACTAAAATGCATGTCCCAAAGTGTGACCCCCCATCCCACATTTGTGACACAGCGGTGTAGGGAGACCTCCACTATAATATAACTGTGTACGAGTGTAATAAGCACATAAGGTCACCCTATAATACGTTTCTCTTAACCATGCACATGGGGTAACCCCAGGTGTCGCCCTCAAGGTACGAGCTATATCCCAATGTCCCAAATTAAGCTGTAATTCTCTTTCACATTTACTCTGAATGTTCCTGAAGTCCTTGCCAGGTTGCAACTTTTGCAAGCTAGCATGTATACAAGACACCGAAAGAGACACCCCCTCCTCCCGAGTAAACAACTCTCGTAGTCTAGCCCCCAAATGCAAGTGCAATTGTGCTCTGTCGAGGGATCCCACTTAGTGCTCCACTTGAAAACATGCAAACTGCACTCCCCAGGTCTCCCCCACCTTAGCTAACAATTCTGCATGGGTCAACAGCTCCCCTTCATCCCCCAATATATGTTCTAAACTTAAAACTCCTCTTGCTTCCCATAACCGGTACTCTCTAGAGTCCCGGAGGAAAGGCTGGATTACCTCGCAAAGACAAGAGATCAGTGACCGTCGGATCACCTCCCAAGGCATGCACAAGCCAATGCCATGCCACTTATAATGTGTTAAATAATACACTTGGATGAATAGAAGAGGGCAATGCCCTCCGGGAACTGTGAAGTAACGCAAACACATTGTAAGGAGCAAAACACTCCCATTCCATCTGAAGAGGGGTGTAAATTAGAGAGTTGCGCGGGGACAGAAATCCCACCCGTCCCCGCCAAAGTCCCACCCGTCCCCACCCGTCCCCATGAGGAATCCCACCCGTCCCCACCCGTCCCCGTGAGGAATCCCTCCGTCCCCACCCGTCCCCGCGAGGAATCCCCTCCGTCCCCACCCGTCCCCGCGAGGAATCCCCTCCGTCCCCGCCCGTCCATATAAACTTCAGAAATAGTTATTTCATTTAATTATGCTACTGAATTAAAGGCTCTGGTAGAAACCCATTTACAAATAAGCAAAAAGACTTTATTAATTTGAAAATATTAATTGGGAAGAATACATACTTTGCAAATGGGTTTCTACCAGAGCCTCTAATGTTTATAAATTTTTATCAACACAACTAATATACTACTTTATCCTGAAGCAAAATAAAAAAAAAAGAAATATAATTCTTTTCCTACCTTTGTTGCCTGGTTTCTGCTTTCCTCATCTTCTCATTCAATTCCTTCCATCCACTGTCTCTCTTCCTTCTGCATCTTCCATTTGCTCTGTTACTGTGCCTCTCCCTTTCTTCCCTCTTCCAAATTGGTCTGGCACCCATCTTCTTCTCTCCGCTCCCCCCATAGTCTGGCATCTGTCTTCTTCCCTGCCAGCGTCTTCTCCCTACTCTCTCTTCCCCATTTCCTTTCAGTGTCCTTCTCCCCCCATCTTCCCCATGTCCTGTCAGCGTCCTTCTCCCCCCCTCTGTCTTCCACATGTGCTTTCAGTGTCCTTCTCCCCCCTCTGCTTCCCCATGTCCTTTCAGCATCCTTCTCCCTCTCTGTCTTCCCCATGGCCTTTCAGCGTCCTTCTCCACCCCCCCCCCCCGTCTTCCCCATGTCCTTTCAGCGTCCTTCTCCACCCCTTTGTCTTCCCCATGTGCTTTCAGCATCCTTCTCCCCCTCTGTCTTCCACAAGTGCTTTCAGAGTCCTTCCCCCCCGCCCTTCCCATGGCCTTTCAGCGTCCTTCTCCACCCCTTTGTCTTCCCCATGTCCTTTCAGTGTCCTTCTCCACCCCTTTGTCTTCCCCATGTGCTTTCAGTATCCTTCTCCCCCCTCTGTCTTCCACAAGTGCTTTCAGAGTCCTTCCCCCCCCCGCCCTTCCCATGGCCTTTCAGCGTCCTTCTCCACCCCTTTGTCTTCCCCATGTCCTTTCAGTGTCCTTCTCCACCCCTTTGTCTTCCCCATGTGCTTTCAGTATCCTTCTCCCCCCTCTGTCTTCCACAAGTGCTTTCAGAGTTCTTCCCCCCCTCCCCACCCTTCCCATGGCCTTTCAGCGTCCTTCTCCACCCCTTTGTATTCCCCATGTGCTTTCAGCGTCCTTCTCCCTCCTCTGTCTTCAAGTGCTTTCAGAGTCCTTCCCCCCCTCCTCCCGTCTTCCCCATGGCCTTTCAGCGTCCTTCTCCCCACTCCTTCTCTACCGCCCCGGGTGCAGCACAGCCGGCCAGGTCCCCTTACTTTTGTGGCACTTCCCCGACCGACTGACAACAGCCCCGGTCCGACAAACCTCCCTGCTCTTAACTGCGAATCTAAATTACCTTATTACAGCTGCTGTAAGAAGATAATTTAGATTCGCGGCTACAGGGCAGGGAGGATTGTCGAACCGGGGCTGTTGTCGGTCGGTCGGGGAAGTGCCACAAAAGTAAGGGGACCTGGCCGGCTGTGCTGCAACCGGGGCGGGGTGTGGGGGGGCGGACCGCCCCTCCCTTGGTAGCCACTCGAACCGCGAGGCTACTCTCCTTCTCCTTACCTGCCCTGCCTGCAGCACAGAGCCGAACGGAAGTCTTCCTGACGTCAGCGCTGACGTCGGAGGGAGGGAGGGCTTTGTTTAAGCTTTGTTTAAGCCCTCCCTCCCCTCCGACGTCAGCGCTGACGTCGGGAAGACTTCCGTTCGGCTCTGTGCTGCAAGCAGAGAAGGTAGGGAGAAGAGCCGCGCGACTGAGTACATCCAGCCCCGCAGGAACCCCGTGACCCTCGGAGGCGTCCCCACGGGATCCCCGCGACCCTAGGGGGCGTCCCCACGGGATTCCCGTCGTCCCCGTTCCCGTGCAGCTCTCTAGTGTAAATGCTGGTCATATTCACCCAATCTCCAAAATGGCGAAGCAGACACACATAATTATAGATCCGGTAATCCTAACCCCCCCATTCCAATTCCCCAGCAATTGTGTCAGCCGTAGTTTAGGTTTCTTGGCCATCCAACAGAAATGAGTAACTTTTTTATAAAAGATGTGTAAGTCCTTCTTTAGCAAGCATAACGGCAAAGTCTGCAACACATAAAACCATTTGGGAAAGATAAACAGCTTAACCAAGCAGATGCGTCCCATCAAAGAAAGGGATAACATCCTCCAGGTATCCAGCAAGAGTTCCATATTTTGTTGAAGTTTATCCACATTAAGGCGATATAATTGGGAAGTCAACATAGTTAGCACTATCCCCAAATACACAAACTGCCCTTTGTCACCAGCAAGCTCAAGACAATGGGTCCCGAGCCGCTGGGACAAGGAAAATACTCTTGTGGGCCGCTGCGGGCGACACAAGGAAAAGAAAGGCAGTTTCAGTGGAAGAAAACACAAGTGAATCAGGTAGGTAAACAATCAAAACCCGGACTGGATTTATTCTTTAGAACAAAAATCAAACTGTTGTTTCACTCTTATGTTCTTAAACCAGCCCTCAAAACAAAACCCAAACATAAACTCTGTCAGGAATTAGCCACAAATAGTTCAGTCCCCAAACATCAGGTTTGGGGGAAACTTAATAGTCCTATTGCGGTATAAACACTTTCAAACAAGGGTTTTAAACCCAAAACCAGAAACCTTATGCTTCAAGGAAAAATGGATTCTTTATGTAAGCAAGAGTTCCAGTCAATAAGGTTTCACTTCAAATCAAAATAGTCCCAACATAAGTCCTCACTTTCCTCAGGAAGACTTGTGCACGAATCAATGCCCCAGCACTGATTCCTCCAGCCGCAGTAGTGCTGGGCAAGGTGGCGTGCTCCACATGTTGGAAATTTGCCAAGACTTGGCCCTCGATCCCTCCGCATGAACGTGGGGCAAACCCCACCACCTTAGCTACCAAACAGTTAAACTGCAAAAATAGTCCATCCAGCAAAAACCCGGATATTTGTAATCCACATTCAGAGTTTTAAACACTTGCCTTGGACTAGCAGATTTCCATGGGCTGAACACCGGTAGGTACCTCAGTGAGTGGCTCCGGCTTCGGCTCCAGTTCCATGGCTTGGGATTCTTCCAAAGGGTCTGAAGGTAGCTCTGCTCCAGCCTCAACCAGTTCCATGCATTCAGGCACAGAACAGCCCTGCAGAACTCCCAGCCCTGAGCTTTGCAACTGCCTCTGTTCCCTCCAACTCTCCTTCTGTCTCTCCAGCAGGTCACACCTCTGGTTTAGAAGCTGGCAACCACGCCCCAAACCCTCAGGTGTAGAGGATATCCGGTTCCTTCCTCTCCGATAACGTGGGGGAAAGGAAACCTGCAGTCTAGCCCCAGGACTCCCTCTACTGGATACAAGTGAAATACTAAACTGAGGTTTAACTTGGGCCAGTTGGGAACTGTCTGCTTTAGAGATAGGTCTAACCCTAGAGCCAGACCTAGCAGACACAGTCTGCATATCACACCTTGCGCCCAAGTCAATGGATACTCCGTCCCCCATAAGGCCTGAACCGCCACAGAAGATACCAACGCCTCCGATTTATCTAAATTTAATCGGAAACCTGCATAGTCACCATATTCTTTAATCAATTCAAATAATGCCTTTAAGGAAGGCAAAGGATCCATAAGGTGTACTAAAATGTCATCTGTAAAGGCCGATAACTTAAAAGTAGTATTTCCAATGTCAATCCCTCGTATAGACGTCATTGCATATATATCCCTAATAAGGGGGTCCAGAGTCTTATCTCCCTGTCCGTTTCAAAATCCTTCAACACCAATTTTGCCTGTGGAAGAGAATACAATGCTCGCACCACCGATACAAAAAAACATCAAAACCGTATGCTGTTAAAGTATCATAAAGAAAGTCCCACCTTACTTTATCAAACGCCTTTTCAGCATTAAAGCTAACCAGCACAGAAGGGAAATTGTGCTTTGCTCACTGTTCCAAAGACAGCAACAATTTTCTTACATTTTTAGCTATTGTCCATCCCTTCACAAATCCCACCTAAACATCATGAATAAGGGAGGTTAGCACAGTGGCCATCCTATTTGCCATAATCTTCGCTAACATTTTAACCTCCGTATTCAATAAATAAATAGACGATATGATCCCGCCTTTTCATGGTCTTTATTCGGCTTAGGCAACACCAGAATTCGAGCCAAATTCATACCTTCCAATAAAGCCTCCGCACCAACCATGATATTAAACAACCTAGTGAACGGTTGGATAATCTCTTCACATAAGAGTTTATAAAATTCAATACGCATGCCATCTTCACCTGGCGCCCTCAGTAAAGGACTATTTCCAATTGCCCAATACACTTCCTCCGGTGTTATAGATGCATTCAAATACTCCCTATCTGTCTCAGAGATACGGGTAACGCCATCCCATCCAAATAGGGACCTGCCCTCTCTGATGGGGGGGGGCCATAAAGAGTCTTAAAATAGTGAAAAAAATATCTCCGATCTCTGGGTCTGTTATAACCCGCTTCCCTTGCTCATTTATCAGGGCCTGAACCCTATGGGGGGCCCGTTCTAGATGAAACCAATCTTGCCAATAGTTTCCCCCTCTTATTTCCATATCTATAAAGCTGATACTTATAATATGCAAGGGATTTACGTGCCCGCTGATGTAGAAGAGAATTGAGAGCTACTTGAAATTCCTTCAACTCCTATCTATGCATGGATTCACCAGATTGACCAAATTTCCTCCTGGCCCTTATGATGTCTCTCTCCAAATGCAGAATTTCTCTATCCCGCACTTTTTTAACATGACTACTATAACTTAGAGTGTCCCCCCTCAATACCTCTTTCGCCACTTCGCAAAATAAAATAGGATCCCCTTCCATGTGAGCATTATGTTGTTTGTAATCTTTCCACGTGCCCAATAGCTGTTCCCTATAGTTCTGGTCCCTATACAAAAGCTAGCGGAAACATCCATCGCCACTTCCCCTGAGACCCCCTCCCTTCCTGCCACATTACTTGTACCCAGACATGATCAGAAATTGTATAGGGGCCTATATCCGCCCACACCAGTTTCCGAAACACCGGTTCTGTCACCCAAATATAGTCTATACGAGATTGTGTACCATGTGCTCGGGACATATGGGTATAATCCCTCTCAGTACCATGTAGTACCCTCTATGAGTCTATTAAATTTATCACTAAATTTTTGGAGCTTCCTCTCCTCTACCTGCCGCAAAGCATCCCTCGACCCCGTACAATCCAAACTAGAATCGCTAACAGCATTAAAATCTCCCCCAACAATCAGGGAGACCTGAGCATAAGGTAACAACAAGCGGGTCAATTTAGCATAAAATGCCGGGTCATTTTCATTAGGAGCATAGACATAGTAAAATACAAAGTCCTGCTGCGCTATCACCCCTCGACAGAGCACATATCTTCCCTCCCCATCCTTAGTCAAAACTTGTAAATTGTCCAGAAGACCCTTGCGAAACAGAATCACTACTCCCCTGTGTTTTCCTTATGCGGAAGCTGCTACACACTCCCCTACCCATCATTGCTTCAATTTCGTATGTTCAAGATCAGTCAAATGAGTTTCTTGGAGAAAGGCCATATCCATCTTATGACGCTGTAAATGTTGCAAAATTTTGGAATGTTTAATGGGGGAATTGATCCCTCCCACATTCCAAGTTATAAAATTAACCAGGATCCACTTCCATTAACCATTCCACATACCCCACCATCAGAACCCATGTAACCCGGCTACCCCAGCCCCTGACCAGGCCCCACCAAAACCTCAGCTGACCATCCAGTACCAAAGCTAGATAGAGAATACCATCTCCCCTCCTCCACACCCCTATTCCCAACCCTTCCCCCACTACTCATCTTCTCCCCCTATCCCTCTCTATCTTCCTCCCAAACCCCAACCCAAAACTGTATCTCAAGACCTTCCATACAGATCTCAAGAACACTAAGGAAGAAGTAACTCCACCACCCCAACACACTCCCTCAACATCCCAAGATATATACCTAATATATACTATACACTCCACCCGAGACCCTTTCACAAACAATCCTCACCATCAGTACCCCTTTCACTCCCTTCAACACACATTCTATATTCAAACACCACACATTCCTTCACAACTCTACATCACACCTGACCCCCCTCTCAAATCCCCACCACTTATTGATTCCCGGATAAATCCTCCAACCCACCCAAGAAAACACTCACACTCAAAACCTCCCCCGCCCACTTCCCAAGTAACAACCCTATTGCTATCAAGAAGCAGAAGGCATCCAAGCCAAAAAAATGTCCAGCAATGCCAGCAACTCTCTCACACCGGTTGTCCCGATGGCTCATTGCTTCCAACACTTTTTGCCGTAGCTCCTCTTGTCTGACGCCACCATCCAGAAGGACCAGTTATCTCCTTTCCTCGTTTACCAACATGTCCTCTCTCCAGAAGATCTGGAGCACCTAGTGCTTGTAACTCCGACCAGGCCTCTGCTACTGTTCAAACCTGTCTAGTCGTGCTCCCCACAGTCAGTGCCAAGGCAAATGGAAAAAGCCACCTATATTCGAAGATAGGTAGTCACCTCTTGCATATCCTTCCTTTTTCGCAAGATAGCAACCACTACATCCTGATAAATGTCCACCCGCAAATTATTCCATTTGTAATCCTTTTGCTTCCGTGTTGCATGGGAGATTTCCTCCTTCACCCAAAAGCTGCCCAGACACAGAACAATGTCATGAGGCAATTGGATTTAGGGCGCCCCAGAGCCTGATGCACTCGTTCTATTTTAATCTCCAGTACCTGCCCCTCACCTGCCCGAGTACTAGTGAGGATGTCTGTACAGATGTCCAAGACCGTTCGGCGGGCATCCAAATAGGCAAGTTCTTCCTGAACCCCCCGGATCCTTAGATTACACCTCCGGGATCTGTTTTCCAGATCTTCCAACTTATCCTACACTTCTGACTCCTCCACGTGTACTTTTGCCACTTCCTGCTGTACAGCAATAATGTCCTCAGTCATTGTATTAAAATACATTTCCAACACATCTTGCTGCTTCACCAGCTCCCCCAGGTCTTGTTTTAAGTCTGTTACAGCTTTTGTGACATCATGACACAGGGATTGCATTTCTTTGCGAATGTCCAATAGCAGATCTCTCAAAAAATCCAGCGCCTCCTGGGAGCTCCCTGGCTCACCACCCCCTCCACAGCTTCCAATTCCACCATTTTAGTTTCCTGCAACGAGTTAACTTCTGCCGTCTTCGGGGCTCCTAGTTTCTTTCCCACAAACCCGTAGCTGTTCAACTTTCTTCTTGTAGACATCCTTTTCCTGTCAGACAGACGTAGAGTGGTGAAGGGTAGCGAGTGAGCAAAGGTTGGAACAGCTGTGTGAATAGACTCCAACACTACAGTAATGCGAAGGGATCAACAGGGCTCAGAGCTCCTCAATACAAAAAGTTGCGATCGCGCTACCGTAATCACCGCACACTCACCCACCAAGCGCAGAGAGCACACCCCGTACACCAGGGGTGCCCAACACGTCGATCGCGATCGACCAGTAGCTCAGGAAGGCAACGCGAGTCGATTGCGGAGCCCATCCCGGGCTCCGTGATAGACTCGTTTTGCCGTCCTGATCTACCGGGGCCGATCAGCCTTCCTCTCCAGTGTTCTCTCTAGGGCCTTTTAGCTGGGCGGTCCACCCAGCTGTCATCTGCTGCTGCCGCCGCTGCTGAACATTAAAAAACAAAACAAAAAAAACTGGCTTGGAGATTTCAGCCAGTAGTGAACTTGTGGTAGATCATTGGAACGAGCTGCCTCAGCGTGTTAGATTTCAAGAGAAAATGGGATATTCATGTGGGATCTCTAGGAGAGTAAGAATCAGGGAGTGGGTCATTGGTATGGGCAGACTCGATGGGCTATGGCCCTTTTCTGCCGTCAATTTCTATGTTTCTATGTTTCTATATGCTCCGTGGCTCTAACGTGTGCGTGCCGGCTTCCCTTCTCTTCCCTCCGAAACCGGAAGTTATGTCCGGGGGGGGGGCAGAAGGGAATCCAGCACGCACATGTTGAGAGCCCTGAAGCTATGGGCTAAGGCGGGAGACAGGTTAGTGAAGCATTTGCTCTTCTTGCTGCCGGGTCCTGCCAACATTCTGTTTCCGCGAAGGCATGACCCGGCAGCATTTCCCCCAATAGGTCGATCGCGATCTTGGGCCAATCAGCCTTCCTCTCCCCGATGGCAGAATTGACGTCGGGGAGAGGAATGCTGGTCTGCCGAAGCAGGGAGAGCTTGGGGCGGCGTTGGCTTTCGGGCCTGTTATTGGTGGCGGTTTGGGGCCTGTTATTTGTGGCGGTTTGGGTCCTGGTCCCCGATGGCAGTGGCTTGGGGGAGGGCAGGGAGAAAGAAAGAAAAAGGGCAGGCAGGGAGACAGAAGAAAAGAAGAGAAATAGATAAAAAAGAAAGGGAGGCAGAGAGAAAGAAAGGGCAGGGAGAGAGGAAGGAAAAGTTGGGGGAGGGAACGAGGTCTGGAGGAGAGGAAGCATACAGGCTAAAAGAAGGGAAGAAAGATTGGATGCACAGTCAGAAGAAGAAAGTGCAACTAGAGACTCATGAAATCAACAGACAAGGTAGGAAAAATGATTTTATTTTAAATTTAGTGATCAAAATGTGTCTGAATTTATATCTGCTGTCTATATTTTACACTAAGGTCCCCTTTTACTAAACCGCAATAAAGTTTTTTAGCGTAGGGAGCCTATGAGCGTCGAGAGCAGCGCTGGGCATTCAGCGCAGCTCCCTGCACTCTAAAAACTGCTATCGTGGTTTAGTAAAAAGGGAGGGGGGTATATTTGTCTATTTTTGTATGGTTGTTACTGAGGTGATAGTGCATAGAGTCATCTGCTTTGACCTCTTTGAAAAACTCTGGAATAGGAATGATAATTAACATTTTCTATGCATACAGTGTGCGTTATGTTTTTTTTTTAAATTTTATTGTTGGTAGATCATTTTGACTTGGTCATTTTAAAAGTAGCTCGCAAGCCCAAAAAGTGTGGGCACCCCTGCCGTAGACGCTCCTAATCTGCAAGTTGAAAATCATGCACTCAGTCCACAAATAGCCTTTTCATGCAGCAGTCTGGGCCACAGTACCCGAAGAATTAATCTCTCTCCATCTCCAACGGTACCTCCAGTGTGCATCAACTTGCCACAGTAACCCGAGGGCGATGATCTTTCCTTCACCAACGGCAAAAACCGCCACACAGCTGCCAGCCGCCAGTGCATCAAAAATCCAATTTGATGTATTAGAGTTGCGGACCAACCTCGGGGAGTGCACACGCTCAAAAGCAGGACCTCTTGTTCTACAATCCTGGTCTACACCACCACCCGAAACCTCACCGCTCTCTGCCCACAACAAAAGATACGCCCGCACCATGCGGGGAGCAGGCCGAAGGTCCGACATTCGTAGGGCAGCTAACAGAGTCCCTGGCGCGCTCCTTCTCAAATGTACCGGTGCCGGGTGAAGCCGGGGGAGGCTCGATGCCGCTGTGACCGTTCTCCGCCCACAACAAGAGCACTGCTCAGAAGGAGGCAGGCCCCGCCGATACGCCCGCACCAAGCGGAGAGCGGGCTGAAGGTCCGACGCTCATAGGGCAGTCAACAGAGTCCCTGGCGCGCTCCTCCTCAAATGTCCCAGTGCCGGGTGAAGCCTGCTCCTGGCTGCACCATCGGGGGAGGCTCGATGCCGCCATGACCATCCACCTTCACAGGGTAGCCGTTGGCTGAAGATGGAGCCTCAGCACTTGGCTGCCATCTTCAGCGGTGACATCACTCCTCCTCTATCACTTTTTAAACTTATTGATTTGGCTTAGTACTTCTTCCAGACTCACTGAGATTTTTCACATTATCACCCTTGAAACCCATTTCTGGTTCAGATAGATCTCTATCTTCTTCCATAAAGACTGAAGCAAAGAATTCACTCAGTCTTCCGCTATGGCCTTATCCTCCCTGAGCACCCCTTTTGCTCCTTGATCATCCAACGGTCCCACAGATTCCCTCACAGGTTTTCTACTTCTGATGTACCTAAAAAAAAATTATGGAGTTGTCTCTTTTGCAAGTTTCTCTTCATATTCTTTCTTAGCTGTCTTTATCAATTCTTTGCATCTAACTTGCCAATGCTTGTGTTTCTTATTATTTTCTTCATTCAGATACTTTTTCCATTCTTTAAAGGAGGGAGGGAAGTTTCATGGCGACTCCAGGAAGTACTTCTTCACCGAAAGAGTAGTGGATCATTGGAACAGACTCCCACTCCAGGTGATAAAGGCCAGCAGCGTGACGGATTTTAAGAGAAAATGGGATACTCACGTGGGATCTTTAAGGGAGTAAATTCAGGGGAGGGGATACTTGGAATGAGCAGACTTGGTGGGCTATAGCCCTTTTCTGCTGCTTTTTTCTATGTTTCTATTCTTTTTTGATTCTCATAGCCTCTTTCACTTCACCTTTAACCATGCCGGCTCTCATTTCCTCTTCTTTCCACCTTTGCTGATACATGGAATACATCTGGTCTGGGCTTCCACGGTGGTATTTTTAAATAACACCCATGCCTGGTTTACAGTCCTAACCTTTGCAACTGGTCCTTTTAGCTTCTTTTTAATCATTTTCCTCATTTTATCATAGTCGCCCTTTTGAAAATTAAACGCCTCTACAGTAGATTTCTTTTACAACGTTACTCCTGGTATCAGTTCAAATTTGATCACCGTTTCCCAGTGGACCAATACAGTTAACTCCTGTACTATGTCTTGCATTCCACTAAGGACCAAATCAAAAATAGCACTCCTCTTGTTGGTTCCTGGACCAGTTGCTCTAAGAAGCAGTCATTTATGACATCTAGGAATTTTACCTCCCTAGCACTCCCCAATGTAACATTTAACCAGTCAATGTTGGGGTAATTTAAATCATATATAAAGCAAACATTAAATGCTAGACACACCCTTCAGGCAAACAGGATTATAAGAACACTCTATCTAACATTCCAAAATAAGAGGAGCACCCAAATAAAAAATTATTGGAGAAAAAAGGACCTCAGTTAGCAGGGCTTCATGGGTCCTCAAGAAAACTCCAATCAGGTGCTACAACTCCAATAAGGATCGATAATATTTATTTCAAAGTCCAAGCAACAATGTTGTAAAGTCCAATCCTAGCTGACTGAAGAAAGACAAAAAAAATCAGTGCTATCAGTCTGAAAAACTTCCAGGCACCAGCATTGATATATCAAGAAAATAAAGAGAGGTACTTAGCTGCGCACTCAGACATAAACTGTATTAATGCTGTGCTGTAATTCTTCTCCAACTCCGTGCAGCTAGTCCTCTCCAGAAACCCAACAGAGAGTCCCCGTTTCACTATTAATAGTTGTGTCAAGGGTAAAGATGAAACCACAAACCAGTGTTGTTGCGGGCATATAGACCTGCACAAATTTCACAAAAGAAAATGGCACCCTAACTTCCAGATGCTGAGATAGGAATTTAAATGATAGTAAACACCTCCCACTTACTGATGTCAAATAGTGGGAGGAGCTACTAAAACAGATACTTGCAGAATTAGCAGTAAAAGGTTGACCGTTCTGCCAAGAAACCTCTCACATACTTAATGTCAAATTGTGTGAGGAGCTACATAAACAGCTGATTGCAGGATTTTTAATAGAATGCCAACATAGAAACATAGAAAATGGTGGCAGAAAAGGGCCATAGCCCATCGAATCTGCCCATTCCAAGTATCCGCCCCCCTGAATTTACTCCCTTAAAGATCCCACGTGAGCATCCCATTTTCTCTTAAAATCCGTCACGTTGCTTGCCTCAATCACCTGCAGTGGGAGTCTGTTCCAATGATCTACCACTCTTTCGGTGAAGAAGTACTTTCTGGAGTCGCTATGAAACTTCCCTCCCCTGATTTTCAGTGGGTGCCCTCTGGTGGTCGAGGGTCCCACGAGACAGAAGATATTATCTTCCGACTCGATGCGACCCATGATGTACTTAAACGTTTCAATCATGTCTCCCCTCTCTCTTCGTTCCTCAAGTGAGTACATCCGCAATTCTTTTAGTCTTTCTTTGTATGTTAGATCCTTGAGTCCCAAGACCATCCTGGTGGCCATTCGCTGAACCGACTCGATCCTCAGCATGTCCTTACGGTAGTGTGGTCTCCAGAATTGGACACAGTACTCCAAGTGAGGCCTCACCATGGATCTGTATAACGGCATGATGACTTCAGGTCTCCTGCTGACCTGAGGTATGGAGGCATGATTTATGCTCCTACAATCTTAACTTAAAAGACCTTGAAGTTTCCCCAACATACAAAAGGAAGCAGGGGCATTGTATACAATAAATTACCCCACTTGATCTGCATGTGGTTGATGAATGTAATTCATATTTCAAATGAGTAACAGGATGCTCAAACACAGAACCCTCCAACATCAACTGGCACATAGAGCAACTGGGTGCTCCTCTTATTTTGGAATGTTAGAGTGCCCTTATAATCCTGCTTGCCTGAAGGGTGTGTCTAGCATATATTTTTTGCTTTATATATGATTGATGGTATATGCTACTCATATCTGAATAAAGTAATTGAAATCACCCTTTATTATACAGTTGCCCATTTCTTCAGCTTTCCTAATCTCTGAAAAGCACAGTTACTTACCGCAACAGTTGTTATCTAGGGACAGCAGGCAGATATGCTCAACAGTGGATGACGTCACCGATGGAGCCCCGCAGTAGACAGCCTCGAAAGCAGACTTGCTTGAAGATCTTTATAAGAGCTTCCGAGTGCTGCACTGCACATGCGCGAGTGCCTTTCCGCCTGAGTTAGGGCGCGCGTCTCCTGAGAGGAACCTCAGTTCAGATACCTAGCTAAGAAGCCAACCAGGGAGGAGGGTGGGTTGTGAGAATATCTGCCTGCTGTCCCTGGATAACAACTGTTACGGTAAGTAACTGTGCTTTATCCCAGGATAAGTAGGCAGCATATTCTCAACAGTGGGTGACCTCCAAGCTAAGCATAATGGGATGGAGGGAGAGTTGGCAAGTTAAGAAAAGAGATTTTGCGAAATAGATTGGCCAAAATGGCCATCCCTTCTGGAGAAAGTATCCAGACAATAATGAGAGGTGAAAGTATGAACTAACCCCAAGTGGCAGCCTTGCAGATTTCCTCAATAGGAGTTGATCTGAGGAAAGCTACAGACGCCGCCATTGCTCGAACTCTGTGGCCCGTGACTCGATCCTGCAGAGGGAGACCAGCCTGAGCATAGCAGAGAGAGATGCAAGCAGCCATCCAGTTGGAGATGGTTTGCTTTGAGACAGGATGCCCCAACTTACTTGGATCGAAGGAGATGAAAAGTTGAGGGGCTGTTCTGTGAGGCTGATTGTGTAGCAAGTAGAAAGCCAAGGCACGCTTGCAGTCCAAAGTATGGAGAGCTACTTCTCCAGGATGAGAATGAGGCTTTGGAAAAAATACTGGAAGAACAATAGCTTGATTGATGTGAAATTCTGACACAACTTTAGGCAAGAATTTGGGATAAGTATAGAGTACCACTTTGTCATGGTGGAAAACTGTGAAAGGTGGATCTGCAACCAAAGTTTGTAACTCACCGACTCTTCGAGCAGACGCGAGGGCAATCACGAAAACTACTTTCCAAGTAAGGTACTTGAGATGAGCCTTATCAATTGGTTCAAATGGAGGCTTCATCAATTGAACCAGGACAACATTGAGATCCCAGACCACTGGAGGTGGTTTGAGTGGTGGATGAACATTAAAACGTCCTTTCATGATGGGGGGGCGTGGCTTGGACACGCATGAGGAAGGTCGGCTAACAGAAGAGCTCCGTGAAAAAAGTCCTTGAAAGAAAAAAAAAAGTTACTAAAAGTGGAGATTTAAGAATTATTTAATGATAAATAAAGAAAAAAACGCGATGGCTTCAGGAAAACAAAATAAAAATGATTTTGCGGTCTCGGGAAGCAGCAAGAGAGCAAAGCCTGAACAAGAAATAGGATCAAAAACAGGAGATCCAGAAGTAATGAAAGAATTGAAAGAAATCAAAGAAATGCTTTTACTTCTTACTAAAAAAGTTAACAATTTAACTGAAGATGTATCCACGTTAAATAAAAAAATGGATTTAATGGAGTTAAAGTGCAATGACATGGAAGAAAGATTAATAACAGCTGAAAAAGAAATTTCTAACAACATAAATGAAAAAAAGAAAATTGATTTACTTACTAAAGAGTTGGAGGATCAATCGAATCGTGAAAGAAGGAGTAATATTCGTCTGATTGGTCTCCCGGAAGGAGCAGAGAAAGGAAATCCAGTGGCATTTATAGAAAATTTACTACCTAAACTACTTCCTCTAAAAACCAAGTACCCCATAGAGATTGAAAGAGCACATAGAGTGCCTACAAAAAGATCAGGAAGGTATCAAGGACCGAGGCTACTGATCTTTAAACTGTTGCGCCACCAGCAGGTTATAGAAATTTTTCAACTTGCAAAACAAAATAAAGGATTACAATTTCAAGATGCCCGCATTCATTTTGTTCCAGACTTTGCAAAAAGTACGGCGATCAAAAGAAAAAAGCTCCTGGACTTGAGACCACAACTAAGAGAAATGGGAGCAAAGTTTGGTATAGTATACCCGGCTAATATGAAAGTAACTATTGCAGATAAAACTTTAACTTTTGACAATGCAGAAGAGCTACTAAAATTTATACAAAGCCAAGAATTACCAATGTCACCTTAATTTCTCTTTATTATAGTTATATTATTTTAACTGGAAAAACTTTTATTTTATTTTATGATATACACTTATTAAAAT
The DNA here is from genome assembly GCF_902459505.1 of Geotrypetes seraphini. Classification (NCBI taxonomy): domain Eukaryota; kingdom Metazoa; phylum Chordata; class Amphibia; order Gymnophiona; family Dermophiidae; genus Geotrypetes; species Geotrypetes seraphini. Next base: position 109,522,348 of record NC_047089.1, on the reverse strand, counting down.
AATATTGTTTACCCATAGTAACGATTTAGAATGTTTTTAACCTTATTCAAAATTACACTTCAACGTTCTTTATGCTAATGATATGGCCTGGCTAAGTATTCCATAATGGAATGAAACAGTTAAGGTATCAGCTGAATTCTATTGATCTCAATTATAATTTTTAATATTAGGAAAAACTGTATGCGAATTGATTGTAGGATGGAGCTTCCTTCCTTTAAAATAGCAGTAAGACTATTTGAACTATATGCATGTGATTAATTTAACCCCTCAAGCAAATTGAAAAGATAATCAGTATTTCAACATCTTTACTATTCTTTAATACTACAAATACTACAAATCCCAGACATCAATGCGAAAGAATCTGCGAATAAGAAGACTTCACGAAACCGGAAAGAGGAATTATAAATAGGAGGTGTTATTTCTCGAATGGATATTAAAGAATTACTTCGGTGTATAATAAACTATTAAAATAAAATATGAATGGAACAGAAACAAAGACCAACTTATATCTTAAAATTGAACGACGATGAAAAACAGAAATCACCTGGAATACAACAAAATGTGATAAGAATATTGAACTGGATATAAAAATACAAAGAGGCGGTGAAAGAAGAAGGAATGATTTTCTACGAAGAAGGAAGTACTGAACATTAAATATTAGTAAATAAAGAGCACGATATAAGAATAAAAGAGACTTCTGCGCTTGAAGGGGGGGAGCTCTGGAATATAATTTTTTTTTTTGTCGCATACTTAACCTATACCTTTATATCTTTTAATCTTTTCATGTTTTTAAAGATTAATATTATAGAAAACAGTATATGAATGGGTTTGACATAATGAAAGATTATTTCATTTTAATATATATAAGTATAATATGATTATACAATGTGATATTTTTAAATTTATAAAATTAAATATATTTACATAAGACTTAAATTAAGGTCAAAAATAGTAATGGAACATATAATTTGATATACAGGAACCATAGAAGGGAACTTAAAATATAATCTATACTATATGATTTATTAGATTTAGATTAAAATAAGGGTGTATTGAATAATAGGATAATAAATTAATTTAAAGTCTATATTAACATAAAATCTCAACCGGATTTATAGAAATATGAAATGTCAAGGAAGATATTAATTATCTTTAAAACTACTATAATATATATGACTTATTTGTGAATCTTAACAGATTTGGACTTTCAGGGAGTGTTTTTTGATACCGATCTAATATGTGTGTTACCAAGTGTGCACTGCTATTAATTAGGGGGGAGGGAGGGTGGGATGGGAGGAGAGGGGAAATGGGAATGGGAAATTATATTGTTATAATGTATGGATATCTGATCGTAAAACTTATATTACATTCAAATCAAAATAGTTCTAAAATTTTAAATGGATATTAAAATATATACAATTAATGTCAATGGTTTAAATCATCCTATCAAAAGAAACAAATTATTAGGATTTCTCCATAAGCAAAACGCCGATATATACTTTATACAAGAGACTCATCTCTCAGATAATGAATCTAGGAAGTTAACAGTCAAAATGTTTCTATTCACCTGCTTTAGGAAAAAAGGCTGGGGTAGCGATCCTGATAAATAAGAAATGCACTGCAAACTTTAAATTAATAAATTTTGATCCTTCAGGAAGATGGGTACATATTAAAATGGATTTGGGAAGTACAACCCTTGATTTATTTAATCTTTATGCTCCTAATTCAAATCAAAAGGAGTTTTTCAATCAAATTCAACAATTATTATTACCACTGGCTGCTTCTAATTTAGTAGTAGCTGGAGATTTCAATGCTGTAATGGATCCAATTATAGACAAAAAACCAAGTAAAATCATAAAATCTTTAGGACTAGATAATTTAATACAATCTTGTAATTTAATAGATATATGGCGTATCCTTCATTTTAATGATCGGGAATATTCTTTTTGTTCTCAAGTCCATAAATCTTTTTCAAGAATTGATTATATATTTGTAAATAATAACATAGCGCAGCATGTATCAAAAGCAGTAATTGATCCCATTATAATTTCAGACCATGCTGGTGTGTGGATTAACCTTCAGAATTACAATAATGATCAATTTAATTCAATATGGAGATTTAATAATGATTTATTAGCAGATTCGAAATTCTTAGAAGATCTTAAAGCAAAAATGCAAGAATTCTTTCAACTTAATACTTCTGATGACATTAATATAGAAATTTTATGGGATGCTTTTAAAGCAACAATGAGAGGAAATATAATTTCATATTCAGCTTTTATTAAAAAACAACTTAAAAAACAATATGAAGATATGGAAAAACAAATAAAAATTTTAGAAAATAAATTAATTACAAAATGGGAAAACAATACATTACAAGAGTTGTTAAAAGTAAAAGTTAAATATAATGAGATTTCTTCTCAAATTGTGAGGAAAGATATTTTCAATAAACAAGTACGATATTATGGCAATTCAAATAAAGCAGGAAAATTATTAGCAAATTTTCTTAAAGCAAAGAAAAGAAAATCTAAGATTATTGCAATTAAAGATATACAAGGTAACACACATACCAACACAAAAGATATTATAACACAATTTCTTGATTTTTACAAGGAATTATACACTTCTAATTCTTATAAAAATAAAGAACAAGACGGATTAACTTTCTTAAATTCTTTTATTGGACCGAATATTCCGGATCATATAAAAGGAAGTTTAGAAGAACCTATATCTTTAAAAGAAATAGAAACAGCATTGAAGTCTCTTAGAGTTGGATCCGCTCCAGGTGGAGATGGTTATACTGTTGAATTTTATAAATCATTCCAAAATATCATATTACCATATCTGTTAAATTTGTTTCAATATCAAATAAAGAATGAAAATATATCTGGTACTATGGCAGAATCGATAATTATAGTCTTACCAAAACCAAACAAAGATCCTACTCTGGTTTCAAATTACAGGCCTATTTCATTATTAAATGTGGATAATAAATTAATGGCTAAAGTATTAGCATTAAGATTGGCAAAAGCTCTTCCTTTCATTATTGATGTACATCAAACAGGATTTATTGCTAAAAGACATTCATCAGACAATACTAGACTTGCATTCCACTCATTAAATTTAGCAAAAAATATAAATGATCCAGCTTTTTTTAATTTCTTTAGATGCAGAAAAAGCTTTTGATAGAGTGGAATGGAATTTTATATATCAAGCTTTACATTGGTTTGGTATAGGATCCGGTTTTATTAAAATGATTCAGACATTGTATAGCTCTCCTGGAGCAAGATTATATATTAACAATAATTTATCAACTAGATTCAACTTGCATAGGGGAGTTAGACAAGGATGCCCTTTGTCTCCATTACTTTTTGATGTTGTCCTAGAACCTTTATTAATTGCAATAAACAAAACTAGGGAAATAAAGGGAATCTCATTTACCAGTTTTGAATTTAAAATATATGCATATGCAGATGATATATTATTATATTTAAGAGAACCGGAAATTACTATTCCATGTATGCTTAATTTAATAGAAAAATACGGTACATTTTCTGGATATAAAATTAATTGGAATAAATCTGAATCCTCCCAATTAATGTTCATTGTACCAAAGGATTATTTGATCCATATCATTTATTTGGAAAGAAGATGGAATAAAATACTTAGGAATTATGATCAAAAATACAATTGAAGGACACAGTCAAAGAGAATGAAAAACTTTTATTGAAAAAAAATAACAGAAATTGTGTGAGCAATGGAATCCATTACATCTTTCTTGGTGGGGAAGAATTCAAACAATTAAAATGATGATATTGCCTGTGGTTTGTTACCAAATGAGTATGATTCCAATATTTTTTCAGGGGTCATTTATATAAAAACTTAACAATATTCTTACAAAATTTGTTTTTGGTGTGGGAAAAAGACCAAGAATCGCTTTAGTATCATTACAAAGACCAATTATGGAAGGGGGGGGGTAAATTTTCCAAATTTTTTATAGGTATCATCAAGCCTATATTTTAAGGACAGGGTATGTATTGGATCCTCCCAGATCTCTTAGAAAATGTACCAGATTGGCTGTATTTAGAATGGCGGCTCCTGTTCCCTTTAAATCCAGAACATTTAATTTCTATATCAATGCCTATAAGATACAAAGAACACAGAATCTTATTAGATACTTGGAAAACATTAAGATACATAAATAATCTGACACCAGAACCAATTGCTAAATCCCTAAATCAATCAATATGGGTAAACTCCAGGATCAGAATTGGCGGATTTAAAATCGTCTGGAAACAATGGATAACTGCAGGAATAAGAACATTAAATGACGTCATATCAGAAGGTTCCTTGCTTAGTTTTTCACAATTGCAAAATAAATTTAGACTAAATAAAACACAATTTTTTAAATGGATGCAATTGAAGCAAGCCATTCAGGTAGGGTTCCCTGAATGGAAAGTTCTCAATACTCAATATAGTTTGCAAGTTTTATGTTTCCAGACGGATTTCTTGGATCACCAAGCCGCAAAATGGTATAAATTAATAAATGGATTTCTAAATAAAAAAAAGAAAACTGGACTTAGGGATATTTGGAGCATTGAGATTGGACAGACAATTTCTGCATCTCAATGGCCAAAATTCTGGTCCTGGAGATTAAGATTAACAAAGTCAGCATCTATGAGTCAAACATGGTTATTTTTATTACATAGAGTGTTATGGACCCCGACGCGCTTGCAAAAGATAGATAATACTAGATCTAATAGATGTTGGCATTGTAAAATAGAAGTAGGGACATTGGATCATTTAATTTTTTTTTTGTCCCTGTATAAAAGCTTTTTTGGAATTTAATTTGGCCCCAAATAAATATATTACTAGAAAATCACGTAGGACTCTCATATGATACCATATTATTCGGTACTGCAATGAGAACACAGAGTCCATTATCAGCAAATAATAATAAATTACTTTAATATTGACAGGAGTTGCCATGCAGCAAATCACACAAAATTGGAAAGATTTTACCAAACTAAATTATACATTCTGGTGGAACTCGGTATGTCACATTTACAAAATGGAGAAAATTTTGGCTTTACAACAAGGAAATATTAAAAATTTTAAGAAAATATGGGATCCATTGACTAATTATTCTAGAGATCAGATATCTTAACACATTGATAATAGTAATATAGGGTTAGGGTGGGAAATATAGATATTAATATGAAAGAAAAATGGAAAAACAATTAATAGGGGAAAGGGATGAATATTTATGATATGAATTTGTACATACATATATATTTTATTATACATTTTATAATATGTGATTCATGTATTGAAAGAATGAAAATTCTATAAATAAAAATTAAAAAAAAAAACAAAAAACGTCCTTTCATAAAGTGGGAAACCACAGGGTGTGCAGACAGAGGTTTCCCATCAAGAGGCTGATGAAAAGTAGCAATCGCACTAAGATGGACTCGGACAGATGTAGACTGGAGTCCAGACTGTGATAAGTGAAGTAAATAATCCAAAACAGCAGCCAAGGAAGTAGACATTGGCTCCATATGGTGAGTGGAATACCAAGCAGAAAATCTAGTCCATTTCTGGCCGTAACACTGCCTAGTGGACGGCTTTCTGGAAGCTACCAAAATATCCTGGACAGACTGAGAGAACTGTAAAGTCAGTCAGGTTGAAAGGTACCAGGGACTGCTCGTTTTCTTCCTGGAATGCTGGAGGTGATCTTCACTCGCTGCCCTGTGTCTCCCATAGCAGCGACAGGGCTCGGCTCTGGAACTGGGCAGGCATTGCAGGAGACGGACCCTTGACGTCATTGGGTCCGTCTCCCTTTTGATCTAATTTTCTTCAAATTCAACACCGCTGCTGCGGTTTAACTGGGAGCTGCTCGTTTTCTTCCTGGAACGCTGGAGGTGATCTTCACTCGCTGCCCTGTGTCTCCCGTAGCAGCAGCAGGGCTCGGCTCTGGAACCGGGCAGGCATTGCAGGAGACAGACCCTTGACGTCTTTGGGTCCGTCTCCCTTTTGATCTAATTTTCTTCAAATTCAATACCACTGCCGCGGTTTAACTGGGAGCTGCTCGTTTTCTTCCTGAAACGCTGGAGGTGATCTTCACTCGCTGCCCTGTGTCTCCCGTAGCAGCGGCAGGACTCGGCTCTGGAACCGGGGAGGCATTGCAGGAGACGGACCCTTGACGTCATTGGGTCTGTCTCTCTTTTGAACTAATTTTCTTCAAATTCAACACTGCGGCCGCAGGGCGTGGCTGAAAGGGCATGCCCTAAGGGGCAGGCCCTGCCCCTTGGGAGCCCCTTGGAGCAATAAGAAGCCGGGGAACGTGAAGTCAGGTTGTATAACTTTAATCTGTCATATCATGGGGAAAAGGAAAATTAAGCTTAAGAACTCAACACCTGCTGTTTCTGTGCCCATGGACAGGCATTTTGACTTTTTCTATAGATAATCCACCACAACCTTTACTTGATACGAACTCTCCCATGTCGGGGGCATCGATGAGTCCCCTCGAAAGGAAGCCCCCTTCACCCAGTATCTAGTGATAGCGGGAAGATCAATCCTGCTATTTCTACTGAATATGTGGTACCCTCTACGCAAATAAGTACTTTTCAATCTCGCTCTGGAACCGCTATTAGCGGCTATCAGACATGACCATAGAATTAGTGGCTTCCAATCTGACCAATTTTCAGTTAAACTTTCGGCCTTTGCGGATGATATCCTTCTTTACATCACCCTGGACTCTCTATCGCCTGTTCTCGAACAAATTCGACAATATTCAATCATCTCTGGTTATAAACTGAACATCACTAAATCGGAAATACTTCCACTGAACTGCATTGATGTTCAAACTGATTCAATTAACTTTGGTTTCATATGGTCCCCTACTAAAATTAAATATCTTGGATTATTCTTTGGACCTTCTATTGAATCCACATTAAAGTTTAATTCTGATTTCATTTTCTCTATCATTAACTCTTGCACTTCTAGGTGGTCCCCTCTTAACTTATCCTGGTGGGGCAGACTTTCCAAAATAAGAAGAATGATGATAACCCCCCAAATAAATTACATTCTTAGTATGATTCCCTTCCTATTTCCTTCCTCAGTTTACTCTCGTATCGATCGCCTCCTATCTTCCTTCTTATGGCAAAGCAAACAACCCCGGATAGCATTACGTAAATTAAAATGTCCACGAGACCAGGGAGGTGTCAACTTCCCATGTTTCCGTAATTACCATTATGCTTTCCTGTTATCTCAAGGCTCCCTATGGTCGAATCTCTTCCTCCTAAGCACACCACCCACGTGGTTATCTTTAGAACGCATGTTACTAGATACATACATTCTGCAACATGCACCTGCCATTCCTCTGCCTTCAGTGGCCAAATGTAATCCGATATTACTTAGTACTTGGCAGGTGCTCAACCATATTGATTCCATTTCGGTGAACAAGCTAGCTGATTCCATCTCAGCACCCATTTGGCATAACCCCAAACTCAAAATTGACAATTCAGTTATAATTTGGAAATCCTGGCAACAGCAAGGTCTCTGGACTATTGCTCATCTTATCAATGCGGATAAATGGATTACCTTTTTGGACATTATGGCTAAATTCCACATCCCTCCTACCCAATATTTCAACTGGATACAGCTGTATCATTGTCTTACTGTGAGGTTCTCATCTCCTGCATCTTTGCATACTACTCCAGACCTACACTCCAAGATACACATATTCTCTGCCTCCAAAAGCCAATCTTCCAATTGGTACAAATATATGCAGGATAGTAATCCTTTCCTTGTCGAATCCATATCTAAATGGGATCCGCTGTTACAATCCCCACTCACTGAACACTCTTGGCTGGCTTTATGACCCAGATTATTTAAATCCCTTCATTCAGCCTCACATAGACAAACGGCTCTTTTCTTATATCATAGAGCCTTGTGGACTCCTGTTAAAACTGCCAAAATAACTAAGTCCTCATATAACACCTGCTGGACTTGCAAATCCTCTGAGGGTTCCTTGCGGCATATGATATATGAATGCCCCCAATTGCAGACTTTTTGGAATTTGGTCTGGCGTACGATTACCAAGTTGTTCTCTCTCACTGATCCCTTCTCGTTTGATATTTTGATTCTGGGATCCACAGCGCTCACTGCCCTTCTATCAGTGTATCATGACCGCCTTTTGACCCTCTTGCTATTTCTCACCATTCAACTTATTTTACATAATTGGAAAGATTTTACAAAATTAGATTTTAATCAATGGTGGAATTCAGTGTGTCTCCACAGTAAATTCGAACGGCATATGGCCGACCGCCATAACTCATTAACGACTTTTGACAAAACTTGGTCAATCATAGCAAATCTCAATACTTAGACCCATGACCATCATCATCCAGATCAGATACTTATAGCTTTTTGGTTTAATCTTTGAGTCTACTTTATCTTCTTGATCATTTCAAACTGTTATATCAATGTCTGCTGACGTTATAACGTACATACCTGTAATATTTTAGTATTGAATATATTATATTATACCTTATCTCTCTCGACACTCTTCTATACTGTTTGTATTTCGTGATCTCTTACTTTTACATGATTTGCATACATAGATGATTGTTGTAATGTTACTGCTCATCTCTTCTTGATACTGCCACTTCTCATTCTGTAATTAGATATACTTGTTGAGTGTCATCACCCGGTTTACACCTATGCTTCCTTGGAAGCTCTTGTATTTGTCTTGGTGTTTTTCTGTTTTCTAAAACCAATAAAATTTTCTTGAACTGAAAAAAAAAAAAAGTAAATTATCTTTTACTGATATACCTAAATCACTTGAATTTTCAAGTGTGATAGAGGATCAACCACTAGCAGTGGAAAAACAAGATATTACCCTTAAAGATTTGTGGTTAGGTATTTCTAGAGTTGAAGGGTTTCTCAGAGAATCAATGAAACAAACATTGGATTATTCACAGTCTGTGTCTCAAAAGTTTGAGAATGTGGATTCTAATTTAAGTTGTTTGGATAAAAGATTAAGTGTGGTAGAAACTCAAAGTAATACATTGCAAACTGTCTCAGTATCTGCTGTTAAGGATTCTACAGTGTTACATTCTAAAATGGAAATGATGGAAAATATGAATAGAGCGAGGAATCTCCGCTTGGTTAATTTCCCAGTGACCCACTTATTATCTCCTGAAATTTTGTTAAAGAAATTTTTTAAAGAAATACTGGGATTACCCAATGCGGAAAATTTCCCAATTAATAATTATTATTATATACCACAAAAGAAATTACAATCTGACCAGGAGGTGGACCATCTGGTCACAAATTAAATAAATTTGACAGAGTTTTTGGAAGATAGTCAAGATGTGATCCAGAGTAGGTCCACTCTGGTAATAACATGCATGAGTGAGAGATAAAATGCTTATAATGAAACTTTATTTTAAAAATAGGCTGACAAAATTCTGTGGAGATTTGGTTAGAATTTTTCCTGATGTTTCAAGAGCTACACAACTAAGAAGGAAAGAATTTTTGAAGTTAAGAACAAGAGTTTTAGCTCTAAAGGCATCATTTTATCTAAAATTTCCATGCAAATGTCTTGTTAAATTACAGAACAAAAATGAAACCCTAAAGTAAGGGAGTAAAAAAATCACAAAACAAGCAAAAACCTCCCAAACCCCAAGAATAGAAAATGGATAGGGGGAAGAGACAAAGACAAACGAAGAACTCAGCTAGCTTTAATATAAATTATTAGAGCGGGAGAGCCCTCAGTCACACAGCCACCACTGGGAAATCCCAGGGGAAAGGCTGTCACGGGCTTACACCCAGAAGAGTGTTAACTGTGAAACATCCCCGGGCTCTCTCCGCGTGAATAAGTAAATAAAGTGCAACAATAACGTGCAATGTGTGAAAAAATATATATGATGAATCAAAAAAACACACTCAGGTAACTAAGTTTGAGTTTGTCTCTGTCCCCTAACCAGGGGGCCAAAAGGAAAAACAAGTGTCCAAATCTAGCCAAGCAAAACACAATCTGGAAGTACTTAGCTTCTCTGTGTGAAAACAGCCAGCAAATGATGACTTCATCCTACGGGACTCCGTTTCGGGGGTGCACACCCCCTTCTTCAGGAACAACTTGACTGCACTGAGTCTCTCAATTCCTCCGACACAGCTAGAGAGCAAGGTAGAAAATGGCACTCAACTGAAGAGGACGCCTCCGATTTAAACTGCAGACACAAATGTGATTGGTTGAATAGGTCAGCTGACTAAAACAGCTGACTTGCCAGATCCACATCTGTTCAGAAAAATGAATGAGTAAAGTAAAATACACTGGAAAAACACTAGTAAAGAAAAAACTGGAAAAAGAAAACTAGAAAAAGGAGGGTAAGTATCTGCCATAACAGGAACAGCACAAGCTGAACTAAACCCCTTAGTAACCTATACTAGTAGGTATATTACCATTCGATGTAATCATTAAGTCCACTGGGGTCAAAGCTTGGAGTTCAAAAATCCAATACTGTTCCCTCCGTTGCAACCAAGATAATTTGTCCCCCTGATAATCATCAAACAGTTGTTCCATAATGAACCAGCGGAGATCTTGAAAGGCATGCTTGAGCTGGATACAATGTGGAACCATGGGGGCACTCATAGATTGAGTGTTTATCCATGACCGATGCTCGATTAAGCGGGTCCTAACGGTTCTCTGAGTCTGACCCACGTATATCATGCTGCAGGGGCATTTGATGACATATACAGCCCACTTAGATTTGCAGGTGGTGACTGATTTAAAAATGTAAGATTTATTGGTTCTAGGATGTTGCCATCTCTTGCCTTCGATGGTGGTTTTGCAAATATCGCAAGTGTCATTGCATTTAGAGTGTTGACCATCGCGGTAAGAAATCCCCCTACAAGTGGTGTTATTAGGATGAACCAAATAATCTGACAGGTTTTTTGCACGTGAATATGCAATACGGGGAAAGTCTTGAAAAACCGGGTGCAACTGGAGGATATGCCAGTGCTTCCGCACACTCTGAGCGACACTGGTGGCGTGATCAGAAAACGCTAAAACACAAGTGATACCAGTGTCTTCTTGGGCTGGAATAGTAGAAAGCAACAAATCCCTGTTGGCATATAAAGCTCGGTTATAGGCATTTTGGAGAACTCGATGAGGGTAACCCCTCTCTTTGAACCTAGTATACAGCTTGCGGGCTTGAATAAGGAACTCATTAATGTCCGTACATAACCTACAGATACGGAGAAACTGGCTTATGGGTAATGATTGTTTGAGTTTAGTCGGATGGCAACTCGTGTAGTTTAGATAGTTGTTAACCTCAACTGTCTTTCTGTATACTGTGGTGGTTAAAGTATGTTCAGACCTATCCATTTTCTATTCTTGGGGTTTGGGAGGTTTTTGCTTGTTTTGTTAAATTACAGGACATCGAATATGTATTTTGGGATCCTATTCAATTACAATTCTTAATAGCTCAAGAACAGAAATGAGGTTTGTTGTCTTAATGTTTCATTACTGAGAAAGTTGAAGGAAGTAAGAGTTCCAATAATAGTGAATGGTCTAGATTCATTTGAATCAAGAACCAATTCTTAGTTTTCTTTGTACTTTTTGTTAGTTGATATGTAGCATGTCTCCCCAGATTTGTGGACTTGAAAAGGAATTTTGTTTTATATGTATAATTATTCTAAAATTTTGTGTAAGAATCCTTTTTTTCTTGGTATCATCTGATATTAAAATTGTTAAATCTGTATATACATTAAAAAAAAAAAAAAAAAGAAAGGTACCAAGCTGTTAAGTGTAGAGACTGCAGGTTGGGATGTAGCAAGGACCCTTGACTGAGTAAGCAGAAAGGGAAAAACTGGAAGAAGCAGAGGCTCCCTGGTGCTGAGTTGAAGTAGAAGGGAGTACCAAGGTTGTCTGAGTCACTGAGGAGCTATCAGAATCATGGTGGCATGTTCGGTCTTGAGTTTGACAAGAATCTTGAGAATCAGAGGGAATGGAGGGACGGCATAGAGAAACTGACCCGTCCAATCCAGAAGGAAAGCATCTGCCTCGAGACGCTGAGGAAAGTATATTCGGGAGCAGAATTGAGGCAGCTTGTTGTTAAGGGGAGAGGCAAAGAGGTCTATTTGAGGAGTCCCCCAATGAACAAACACCTGACGTAGAGGCGAGGAATTGAGTGTCCATTTGTGTGGTTGCAGAAGACGACTCAATTTGTCCGCCAGACAAGTGCTGACCTTGAATATATGCTGCTCTGAGAAAGATGTTCTGATGGATTGCCCAATTCCAGAGCTTCAAAGCTTCTTGACAAAGGGAGTGATTTCCCGTCCCTCCCTGTTTGTTGACATAGTACATGGCGACTCCGTCTGGACATAGACTACGTTGTCGTGAAGAAGGTGTTGAAAAGCTTTGAGAGCATTGAAAATCGCTCCGAATTCCAACAGATTGATGTGACAAAGACGGTCCGCAGGAGTCCAATGACCTTGGGTACGGAGTCCGTCAAGATGGGCTCCCCATGCGTAGGTTGACGAGTCTGTTGTGAGAACCTTCTGATGAGGGAGATTGTGGAAGAGTAAATCTCTGGAAATATTGGAAGAGAGCATCCAACAGTGGAGAGACTGCTTCAATGAAGGAGTTACTGTAATTTGTTGAGAAAGCGGGTCGGTAGCTTGTTGCCACTGAGATGCCAGGGTCCACTGAGGTATGCGAAGGTGAAGTCTGGTAAAAGGAGTCACGTGAACTGTAGAAGCCATGTGACCGAGCAGAACCATCATTTGTCTTGCTGAAACTGATGTGAGATGAGACACTTGATGGCAAAGGCGAATGAGGGTATCCCGATGTGGTGGAGGTAAAAATGCTCCAAGCTGGATAGTGTCTAGAGTGGCCGCAATGGATTGGAGAGACTGAGATGGAGTCAGCTGGGATTTTGGAAAATTGACTTCGAACCCCAGACTTTGGACGAATATAATAGTCTGTTGGGTCGCTGCAATAACCCCTTGTTGAGAGGGTGCCTTGATAAGCCAGTCATCCAAGTATGGAAAAACTTGAAGACCCTGGGCATGGAGGGCTGCAGCCACCACCGCCAGACATTTCGTGAAGACTCTGGGGGATGAGGCGAGTCCGAAAGGAAGAACTCTGTATTGTACATGAAGATTTCCCATCCTAAATCGAAGATATTTGCGAGAGGCTGGATGAATTGGGATATGAGTGTAAGCCTCTTTGAGGTCCAGAGAGCATAGCCAATCTCCTTGATCCATCAGGGAGTATAAGGTTGGTAAAGATAGCATCCAAAATTTCTCTGACTAGAAATTTGGTGAGGGCTCTGAGGTCCAGAATGGGTCGCAAATCCCACGTCTTCTTTGGGACTAGAAAATAACGGGAATAAAAGCCCATGTCCCGCTGGTTCAAGGGAACCTCCTCGACAGCTCGAAGGCAAAGAAGAGCCTGAGCTTCCTGAAGAAGAAGGGGAAGTTGCGACGAATTGGAAGGACACTCTCTTGGAGGGCGATCTGGAGGCACCTGAAGAAAGTGAAGTGAGTATCCCTCCCGTAGGATGGTGAGAACCCAAAGATCTGAGGTGATCATCTCCCACTGGTGATAAAAATGGTGAAGACGACCTCCTATAGGCAGAAGAGAATTTTGATGTAGGGAGGTTGACATGCTCAGAGTGGGAATGTCAAAAAGACGGCTGGTTTAGTTGCAGCAGGAGTCTGTGCTTTCTGCTGTCGTTGTTGTTGTGGAGGCCTTCTAGGCGGAGGCCTGGAGAAAGCTGGCATTGTTTTTTGAGGATAACGACGTGATGGTTGCTTGTATGGCCGAGCAGGAGGAGTCTTAGGCTTCGGCCGAATCAAGGAAGCAAAAGAGTGCTCATATTCAGAGAGGCGTTTTGTAGCAGCCTCAATAGAATCATCAAAGAATTCATTTCCCTGGCAAGACAAGTTGGCTAGACGGTCCTGCAGATTCGGATCCATATCAACAATGCAGAGCCAGGCTAGACGGCGCATAGCTACAGCAAAGGCAGAGACTCTAGAAGTAAGCTCAAAGGCATCGTATGTAGCTTGGAGCATGAAGAGTCAAAGTTGAGAAAGAGTTCTGATGATCTGTTTAAATTCAGGAAGACTCTGCTCCTCAAGAGCCGCGTAGAACTTAGGCATCAACTTGAGGAAATAGTTGAAATAAGCAGTAAAAGTGTAGTTGTAATTGAGAATTCTGTTAGCCATCATGGAATTCTGATATAACCTGTGGCTAAACTTGTCCATGGTACGGCCCTCCCTGCCTGGAGGAACTGCAGCGTAGAGCTTAGATGGATGGAATCTTTAGAGAAGATTCTACAACCAAGGACTGGTGGGATAATTGAAACTTCTCAAAGCCTTTGCAAGGTACTGTGCGATATCTGGATTCCAACTTGGATGGAATAGCTGTAATGGAATAAGGAGTTTCCATATTCCTGAAGAAAGTTTGCTTCAAGACCGTGGTCATAGGGAGCCTCAAGGTCTTCTTGGGTGGATGAGGCAACTCCATGTTGGCCAAGTATTCAGGTATATACTTGGAATCAGAATGGAGATCCAGCTGAAGAGCTTGTCCCATGTTGAAGATGAATCTGGCAAAAGAAGTAGACTTAGAGGTCGAGGCAACATCCGGAGAAGGAGTGCGAGACCGAGGAACAATGGAGTAGGACAGAGAAGCTTCTCTAGAATATTGAGACAAAGGTTCAGAGTCCAGGCGCACAGTAATGGAGGAAGCTGCATTACCTGCGTGAGGTGGAGTAAGTGAGTGTTTGCACTTCAAACTCCTCGATGGTGAGGTCCACAGGGTTCGAGGCACAGAGTGGGTCAAGGCAGGAGAAGACTCCCTCGGAGGCGGTCTTGATGGAGGAGCCCTCGACGGACTTCGAGGAGAAGCAGCTGGTGTACCAACTTTGCGAGACTTATGCTTAGATTTGGAAGAAGTCTAGGTAGCTTTGGATAAACGAGGCATAGAAGTCTCAGTATCCAGAGAAGGCAAAGGTTTCTGTGGCAGAGATATCTCCTTAAGAAGCTTGGAAGCGAGATGCCTGGAATGCCTCGAGTGATGCTTCAGTCGAGATTGAGGAGACATTGTCCAAGGAGTAGGTGAAGAGTCACTGGATGAGAACCGGCGAGGCTTCCGAGGCTTGCCTCGAGGTGCTTCGACAGTAATCCCAGACTGCTTCTCAGGCTGGCTCGAAGGAAGCAGGGTCAAGGACGGAAGGAGTTGAGCCACGACCGAGGAAATCTGAGTGGTCAGAAAGGCTTTCAACATGTCCTCGAAAATAGGCACCGAGACAAAGGGATCAGGTCTCGAAGGTGCAGCAGTGCGCTCCAAGGAGGGCGACCTCGAGGATGAGTATTCCCGATGCTTAGAGGCACGCTTAGCTGGAGGTCTTGAGGAGGCTGGAAGAACCATAGATAAGGTCTGGGATGCCCGAGACTCTGGGGGCTTCTTAGAAATGGTACCTGAAGGAGAGACAGGAGACTTACCCGAAGATGACTTCAGAGGAGGTGCTGGCGAGGCCTTCGAGACCGAGGGTGTCGAGGTCGAGGCCTTAGTGGAGGCAGAAGGCGTCGAGGTCAAGGCCTTAGATGTCGAGGCCGTCCCCGAAGCCGAGGTCGAGGCCTTCTCAGGTGGTTGGTCCATAGTGCCAAAAAGTTGGAGAAAGTTGGCACAGCGTCGAAAGGCCCAAGGTTGAAGGGTAGCACAGCACACACAAGCATCGGGGCAATGTTCAGAACCCAAACAAACCATACACCGACTATGGGGATCGGTGATGGAAATGCTCTTATTGCACTGTCTACACTTTTTGAACTCAGTAAGAGGCCGGGACATAGAAAAAATAAAGCCCGATGTACTGAACGAGGTGAGTGGCCGGGCCTAGGCCCAAAGGCCGCTGACCTGAATGAAAAAAGAAAAAAAAATACAAAAAAAAAAAACACCGAATGAACTTTTTTTTTTTAATAAGTAGACGAATGGAAAACGCGAGCACAGCGACTTAAAAATAAAATAATAAAAAAGCCGCGGTGAGAGAAGGCAAAGAAGGCTGCAGAGCTGAAAAGAAGAGGACTTCTCGGCTCCGCAGAAAACGTTGAACTGAAGTTCCTCTCAGGAGACGTGCGCCCTAACTCGGGTGGGAAGGCACTCGCGTATGCGCAGTGCAGCACTCGGAAGCTCTTATAAAGATCTTCAAGCAAGTCTGCTTTCGAGGCTGTCCACTGCGGGGCTCCGTTGGTGACATCACCCACTGTTGAGAATATGCTGCCTGCTTGTCCTGGGATAAACATTTCTTCATCTGTCTGCTTATTTTGTCCCGGGGGATGGTAGTATAACCCTACCTTTATATTCCTTCCCTTCACACATGGAATTTCTATCCATAAGGGTTCCACACTGTTATCTATGTCATGCAGAATGTTTATTTTATTTGATTCCATTCCCTCTTTAACATATAATGCAATCCCCCTCAAATTTGATCTACTCTATCTTTGCGATATAATTTGTACCCAGGTAACAGTGTCCCATTGATTGTCCTCCTTCCACCAGATCTCCGAGATGCCTATTATATCTATCTCATCATTCAGTGCTATATACTCTAACTCTCCTATTTTATTTTTTAATAATAATAATAGTTTATTTTTATATACCGCCATACCCATGTGAGTTCAAGGCGGTTTACATTGAGTTACATTAGGATCTGCATAGACAGGCAGATTTACAATTATTTGTCAGAATTACAGAGTTGTTATTAGAATTACAGATTTGTTATTAGAATTACAGATTTGTTATTAGAATTACAGAGTAACATAGTTTCAATTATTTATCAGCTTAATTTGAACTAGACAGAGGATGCGGAAAGAGGGGAAGAAAAAGGGGCAGGCCTCATGAGGGGGCCAGATTGGGGAGGGGGGGAGGTATAAAAAAGCTTCTAGCATTGTATACAGAAACTCAAAGGCAACATAGGGAGGATGGAATCCGTAGAAAAAGCCTGGACCTTACTCAAGGGAACTGTGCACGAAGCGCAAAACCTGTGCATCCCCAAGTTCAGGAAAGGGTGCAAAAAAAATAGAACAAAAAACCCAGTGTGGATAACAAATGCAGTGAAGAAGGCGATAAGCGACAAGAAAGCATCATTCAGAAAATGGAAAAAAGACCAAACAGAGGAGAACCAAAAAGTGCACAAAGAACACCAGAAGGAGTGTCACCGAGTGATTAGAAAAGCAAAAAGAGAATACGAAGAGAGACTGGCAGAGGAAGCAACAAACTTCAAGTCGTTCTTCAGATACGTCAAGGGGAAGCAACCGGCAAGAGAAGAAGTGGGACCATTGGATGATGGAGACAGAAAGGGAGTAGTAAAAGAAGAGAAAGAGATAGCTGACAGGTTAAATGAGTTCTTCACGTCAGTCTTCACGATGGAGAATACAACCAACATTCCGGAACCCGAGGAGATCGCAATAGGAGACCAAGATGATAAGCTGGTCAATTTAGAGGTAAGCCAAGAAGATGTACTCAGGCAGATAGACAGACTAAAGAGCGACAAATCACCAGGTCCGGACGGCATTCACCCAAGGGTACTCAAGGAACTAAAAAATGAAATAGCGGAGCCACTTCAACAGATATACAACCTATCCTTAAAAACCGGAGAAATCCCGGAGGATTGGAAAATAGCAAATGTTACGCCCATCTTCAAGAAGGGCTCAAGGGGTGACCCAGGATACTACAGGCCGGTGAGCCTGACCTCAGTCCCGGGAAAGATGATTGAGGCACTGATTAAAGACAGCATCTGTGAACACACCGAAAAAAATGGGCAGCTAAAACCGAGTCAACATGGCTTCTGCAAGGGCAGGTCATGCCTCACAAACTTATTGTACTTCTTTGAGGGGGTGAACAGCCAGGTGGATAAAGGGGAATCTATAGACATCATTTACCTTGACTTCCAAAAAGCCTTCGACAAGGTACCACACGAGAGACTGCTTAAGAAGATATGGATCCACGGGGTGCAAGGGGAGGTCCACCGATGGATCAAAAACTGGCTGGCAAACAGGAAGCAGAGGGTTGGCGTAAAGGGCCATTACTCAGACTGGAAAGGGGTCACGAGCGGAGTTCCGCAGGGGTCGGTGCTAGGACCGCTCCTGTTCAATATCTACATAAACGACCTAGAGGCGGGAACCAAGTGTGAGGGAGTACAGAGAAGAGCAACTAAACTGATAAAGGGAATGGAAAATCTCCCATATACCGACAGATTGAAGCAGTTGGGACTTTTCTCACTGGAAAAGCGGAGACTTAGAGGAGACATGATAGAAACCTTCAAGATCCTGAAGGGCATAGAAAAAGTAGACAGGGACAGATTTTTCAAATTATGGGGCACCACAAGTACAAGGGGGCACTCGGAGAAATTGAAAGGGGACAGGTTTAGAACAAACGCTAGGAAGTTCTTTTTCACTCAGAGGGTGGTGGATACATGGAACGCGCTTCCAGAGGCTATTGTAGACAAGAAAACATTAAATGGTTTCAAAGAAGGTTTGGATAGATTCCTAGAAGAAAAAGGGATTGAAGGGTATAGATAGGTATAGACCACTACTCAGGCAATGGGCCTGATGGGCCGCCGCGGGAGCGGACCGCTGGGCAGGATGGACCTATGGTCTGCCTCAGCGGAGGCAACTTCTTATGTTCTTATGTTTTTTCCTTGCAACTACAGGCTGCTGAGAAGACAGAGAAAATTTGAGTCTTTTACTCTGCCTTCCTCTTAAACCCTCCTGGCTTCCTTTCACCATTATTGGAACCTCTCAACCCGGACTCCCTAAATATCCTGTTTCACTAGTATCCTCCAAGGATACCTCACACCGAACCATCTACTCCTGAGCAATTGTCGGCTTTCCCCCACATCTCAGTTTAAAAGCTGCTCTATCTCCTTTTTAAATGTTAGCGCCAGCAGCCCAATTCCATCCCGGTTAAGGTGGAGTCTGTCCTTTTGGAACAAGCTCCCCCTTTCCCAGAAGGTTGCCCAGTTCCTAACAAATCTAAATCCTCATCCCTGCATCTTCGTCTCAACCATGCATTGAGACTTCAGAGCTCTAACTGCCTCTTGGGTCCTGTGTGTGGAACTGGGAGCATTTCTTAAAATGCAACCCTGGAGGATCTGGATTTCAGCTTTCTAACTAAAGAACCTCCCTACCACATTTTCATAAGAACATAAGCATCGCCTCTGCCGAGTCAGCCCATAGGTCCATCATGCCCAGCAGTCTGCTCCCGCAGTGGCCCCCCAGGTCAATGACCTGTAAGTGATCCTTTACCAAGACATCTTATCCTGTATATTACCCCTCTAACTATACACTTCAATCCCCTTTTCCTTCAGGAACTCGTCCAATCCCTTTTTGAAACCTAAAATCGTGCTCTGCTCTACCACCTCTGGAAGCGCATTCTAGGCATCCACCACCCTCTGAGTGAAGAACTTCCTAGCATTTGTTCTGAATCTGTCTCCCTTCAATTTTTTTGAGTGTCCTCTTGTTTTTGTTGCCCCGGCCAGTCTGAAGAATCTGTCCCTCTCTACCTTCTCTATACCCTGCATGATCTTATAAGTTTCTATCATGTCCCCTCTAAGTCTCCGCTTTTCCAGGGAAAAGAGCCCCAGCCTCTCAGCATATGAAAGGTTTTCCATGCCCTTTATCATGTACCAGGACAGCTGGCTTCTCCCCAGCACTATCTAAAATCCTATCTACCATCTTCAAACCAGGCAGGCAAGTTACCAGGCAATCCTTTCGCCCGCCAGCTATCTACATGCCTAATAATCAAATCGCCAACTACAACTGCTGGCCTAACTTTTCCCTCCTGGGCAGAAGCCCCTGGAGACATATCCTCGGTGCGAGAGGATATTGCATCCCCTGGTGGGTAGGTCCTAGCTACAGGATTATTTCCTACACCAGGGTGATGCTCTCCTTCTAGGAGACCTCTCTCCTCTAAGGCAGCACAGGGGCCTTAAACGCCTGGGTCAATCAGGCCCTTTGGCCCCACCCCAGTGCATCCCAAAATGCATCGCGAAGGGGCAGACCTACCATTCCTTTGAAGATGCACCCGGAGGAGGTCAATCAGGCCCTTAGATGCACTGGGAAGGGGTCATTTAGGCCCTTAGGCCCCTCCTCAGTGCATCCCAAGATGTACCGGGAAGGGGCAGGCCCGACCTTCCTTCGAAGGTGGGCCTGCCGGCCGGATGCAGACAAGAGCTGTCTGTCCAGCCAATGAAAGCAGGTTAAAGGAGAGAGGGGTCCTGGTGGGGTTAGGGGGGTCCAGGAGGTGGTGCACTTTTTGGGGGGAATCTGATAGGTGGTGCACTTTCGGGAGGTGGGGAAATCCTGAAAACCCAACTAGATTCCGGCCCTCGAGGACTGGAGTTACCCACTCCTGGCCTAGGGCCTTAGGAGACTTAGACATTGTTTTTTATTATGCCTCTCCACGTTTTTTAATGTAAACTGAAAAGGATTGTTTTAAGTAGTATATCAAACCGAAATAAACTTGAAACTTCCTTAACTGAATTGCACATTGTGCAGCTAGTCTCTGGTCTTCCATTATATCTTCAATAAAGCAGTTAGCTGCCTCTAGCTCCATAACTAACTCCCGACATGGGCATTGAACCTCTACCTGGTGATATTTCACAGTTTATCTTTTTTCACCTGGCATAGATAACATGGCAGACAACTGATTCAATACTTCAGTCTCCCCCAAACTATCAGGATTGTGGTTCTTCCCCCTCTTGGAATGTGCTTGAGACCAGCACTTAACCTCTACCTGGGGGTCATCCTGGCTTCCCTTTTCCTTCTTAGATTTTTTTTCCTTTCTGACTTTGCAGCATTCCTGGGCTCACAAAATGCTTCCCTCTGTGGTCGAACCTCTTGGCTCTTTCTTGCTGGGCTATTGTTTCCAGGGCACTTGTGCTCCTCTGGTTTTGCCAGGACCCTGTTGCAAGAGCAGCCATGTGTGCTGCCACTCTTCCTCCTATATACCCATGAGTCTTCAGTAAACTGGAGCACTGGCTAAATCTACACAGGAATTTTCAGCAAACCCTGCATTTTATTTTCTCTTCGTAGAGCCCTAATAGCTCTCCACTTGAAATCAGTGAGGTAATTAAAGCACCTCTCACTTCCTCAGTGCTGCAATGCATCTGGCTGCTGGTTTGAGCAGGTGTGATCAGTGGCTTAATTAAACCTGTCAGCCCACAGGAGCTGTATACACAAGACACTTCTATCTTTTCCCTTTCTTGCTTCAAAACAAAAAATAAAAGGAAAATAACTCCTGCTTACCCAGTGCTACCTTAACTGTTAGCAGGTCCCTCTCTTCCATGGGGCTAGTCTCCTTTGAGGTTCAGAAACAAAAACAGAATTGGGAAAAGGAGTCAAGAGGCGGCGGTATGAGAAGTTGCAACTAAAAAGAATCGGGAGCTGCTGCCTTGCCAGGCTCCTCTTGAGCCTGGGAGATGTTCTGGGCTCGTCTTTCTATTCAGAGTGTGGCGGCGTCTTTAAAAACTATGCCGCATCTGAAGAGGAAAGGGGTGGTTAGAGCTGCACTCCTGCCAGCACTTACTTCCACTCCGGTACAGCAGACTGTTGATCGCTTCTTCGCAACTTTACCGGCAGCAGCGTGTTATTCTGGAGAGGTGGACCCTGTCACCAGTCAGGCCCGCAAGGAGACTGCGAGGGTCCGCCGACAGGTGGCAGCATGACCCTGGCGTGGCTCCCAAAGGGGGAGACCCTACACAGTAATTCAGTTCTCTGGTGTACTAATAATAAATCAAAAAGCTCTCAGACCATTGAAGTAAGTTTAATCCACAAAAGAAAAGGAAACACAACTATTATCCTGGCTTTCACTCCACAAGCAAATAGTTCATAGAAGCCAGTTTGTAGTCCAACAAACTCAAGCTATGCCCCAGGTAAGTAACCTCAAGTTCTGAATAATATCCTGGACAGCTTCATACAACTCCAAACAAGGAAAAAGAGAAAAACACTTTACTCCTCTTCCTAGAGACCTGGACTTCAACTAACTCAGTCCTGCTCTTCACCAGGCTCTTGCAGTTTCAAAAGAAAAAAAACATTATAGAAACACAGTTCACTGCTGTTGCCTTTCTAGGCCATAACAGCTCTCCAGTTCCAAGGAATTGGAACAGAATTGCTGGGTTCACTCTAATAATAGCTTTCAACAAGCAACCCACAAAATTCCCAACCCGAGGTCTTCTGTGAACCTGTCCCAGCAACATATCTCAGAACAAAAAAAAAACAAAAACAAAACAGGCAAAAATAAATTACTGGCAAAAAACTGCCAAACTCACATCCATCTGTTCAGGTTCATCTCCAGGCATTTCAAATGCTATGTCCATGCTCTCTTCTGGGGCTTCCAGCTCTGTAGTCTCCTGGGGTGCAGGGCCTTCCCATTCCATGGGCTCCTGCTTGGTGCTTTGCCCTTGCCTGGCCAGAAGAGCCCTATCTGCTAGGTTTTCCTGAGCTGCCTGCTTCACAGTCTTTGAGAGCTGTTTTAAGCTGTTAAAGCCACTCCCTAGCTTATGTGGCTGGGGCACAGGTCTGTATGCTCTCTGGCTCCCTCTCAGTGCATTGGGTATATTAGTTTGAGAACTGAATGGCCTTTCTAAGGGAGCTTGTTCTCCTGACAGGCTCTGGTTCTAGAATGGGTTCTGGGTCAGAGTCAAGCTCATTCTCTTCAGGATAGGCAGCCCTGACTTCTGCAGCCTCTGAGGCTTTACATTCAACTGGTTTCCTGGCTCTGGGAACTGGTTTAGCACTTGACTTAACCCTGACAGGTTCATCCCTAGGGACGGAAATGTCACATATCCCCTTCCTTAAAGGCTGACTATCATGAAGACTCTGTCTTTTCTCCGTTTTCTCATACATTCTAGACAGGATATCTACATTTATGTCAGTGCCTACATCGACTTCTGGTTTTCTTTTCTACAGGGACTGGTCCTGGGACTGGATCCATGAAGTCATCGGGCTATTGAAGAACTGGGGCATCATAAACTGTTTTATCCCCCAACTGTTCATTACTTTCCATATCCTCCAAAATGTTCATTCTCTGCGCTAGGACTGACATGGCTTGCCTCATTTCTCCTATATCTTCCTCCTGTATCTTATTAATTTGTTGGTGTAAGCTACTCAGATCCTTACCTGCTTCCTCTAAAGAATCTGCCATATTTCCTAGTTGATTAAGGTGGCATTCCCACCGATAGTTACTTGTTTAGTTTTGTTTAGCTAAAAGTTGTGTCTCTGCCTCCTTCTGCGCTAACTTTTCATTGAGCACCTCAGTTTTCTTTAGGCGTGCTAACATATCTTGGGATCGGGCCCGCTCTTCAGTCATCTGCCCTCCCAACTGTTGTAATTGAGTGCTCACTTGGGCAAGCTTTTCTTGAAGGGCCTCCGTTTCCTGCTTGTATGGGCCCAACATTTCCGTCATTGTCTGATTACTGTCTTTCTCAGAGCTAGGCATGAGATTCCCCCACTTCTGCTGAGCTGACTCCAGCTCTTTTCTCCATAGGGCCATTTGGTTTCTACCCATCTCTTCCAAGTTCCCCTGCAAGGATTTTATTTCCTCAAAGAGGACTTTTTCTTCTATGGGACGATCCCTCTCTTTCCGGATCCCAGACTCGGAACCCGGGATATCCCATGCTTCTACTATTTCTGGATTTTTAACCTCCTCTATCTTTTGGGTTTCCTTAGGGTGAGCCTCATTTGTGGATCCAAATCCCTTCTCACTCCGTCTAGTACCTGGTAGTTGCACCCACTTTTCTAACCTAGGCTGCCAAACCCGCTCACAAATCATTTGTGCAATACGATCCCCCAGGCAGACCTTGTAATCAGTATTACCTTGGTTAACCAGCAATACCGCTAGGTTACCCCTAAAGTCCAGGTCAATTACACCTGAGGCAACATCCACAGAGTGGCGTAAAGCCAAGCCTGATCGGGACGCAATCCTTAGATAAGAGCCAGGGGGTGAGGATACCTGTATATCAGTATTAATCAAGGCCCTGCCTTGGGCCGGGACAATCTGTTCCTGGGCTGCATACAAATCATACCCAGCAGCCTGGGCATAAGCCCATGTAGGAGTGTGGGCCCTATCTGACATAGGGACCCACCTGACAGGATACCATCTTTTCCGGGTTGCTCTGGTGGTCCTACTACTCCCCCAAGGGTAAAATTGAGTGGGCCTTTTTCTTCTAACTTGGGCACCTAACACCCATCTATTAGCATGTTGGGGATTATCTGTTATGAAACTAGTCTGTGATACTTCTTGGGTTAACCCTGACCAGTCTTTCCCTAGAATGACTGGGTAGGGTGAGAAGTCCACAACCGCTACCTTAATATCCCATCTCTTTCCCTTCATCTCTATGGGAACCTGATGGAGGGGGTACTCCCTAGAGTCACCATGTATACAAGCAATAGGGACCCTCTCAAAACCTTCCTGGTTAGAGCTTGCCTTCCGAATCTGCTTCCACAGCTGGCGGGAAATGACAGATTGCAACTTAGTACAGAGCTACAACCCTCTGCGTCAGTAAGTAATCTACAGTCTGCTGTTATTAACATCTCTGGTTGCAGTCTATCCAATGCCCAGATTCAAGTGTTGGACAAAGGCTTTTCCTTTGTTCCCACTGTTTCGTTGGATCATTTTACCATGCATAAATTCATTGCCCGTCTTACCAGGAGTCTCCAGATTAAATTGTTTTTTTCTACTAAAGAACCTCCTAATGATGACTCTTTGTTTCATGCTAAATCTCACTGGGTTCCTCCTGGCCCTATTGACTCAAACATCAAAGTATTTCGGGACCTGGTATTAAGGGACATAGACCGTTTAACCCAGTTTCCTCATCGCAAGCATTCTAACATGTCTCATACTCAACACTTGGCTTTACAGTCCTTGCATAGCGATACTAACCTTGTCATGAAGCCTTCTGACTTGGGGGGAGCTGTGGTGGTTCAGACCAAGGCCCAATATGCTGCCCAAATTCAATCTCACATTATGAATGCGTCATGGTACAACAAATTGGACACTGATCCAGCCCCCTCATTGAACTCTAACATTTTGAAAATTGTTCAATCTGCTCTGCTGACAATATTATTACTAAAGGGGAAGCAAAGTATCTCACTCAAAATCCTAGTCAGACTCCTAGGCTTTATACTTTGTCTAAGATACATAAGACCCTTAACAGTCCCTTGGGGCATCCCATTGTGTCGCTCCGTGGGACTATTTTGGAACCCCTTTCTAAAATGGTTAACCATTTTTTGAAACCTCAAGTGGTGAAGGCTAAGTCATTTTCTTAATAAAATCAAGTTGGTTAATGTTAATGTTCAGCCGTCTGATTTTCTTATCACTCTTGACTTGGAAGCCTTGTACAGCAATATTCCACAAGATGAAGCCTTGAGGATTGTGGATACCACCTTGTCTGCCTTGCCCAGTGACTCTAGAATCACAAAACCATTTTTGATGGAACTTGCTACTCTAGTTTTGCAAAAAAAATTTTTGAAGTCGAAGGGGACTTTTTTCTTCAAACCCATAGGGTGGCCATGGGTACTGCCATGGCCCCGAGTGTAGCAAACCTCTATGTAATTGCTTTTGAGGAAAAACATCTATATTTGTCGACTTGAATGGCTTCCATTACATTATGGTTGCGCTATATTGACGATGTCTCTGTGATTTGGTCTGATACTGTGGTAAAATTCCAACAATTTCTAATTTGGCTTAATGCCTTGGATGTGCATTTGAAATTTTCTGCTGCGATTGATAGTCAAACTGTCACTTATTTGGACACTGTGGTCAGTAAGACAGCTCAAAAACTTACCACTTCTGTTTATAGAAAATCAACTGACCGTAATACCTATCTTCACTATTCCAATTGCCATCCCACTAGACTAAAACAGTCTCTTCCCATCAGTAAATTTTTAAGAATTCAGCGTATTTGCTCTTCTACTGCCGAATTCAAAATTCAGGCCAAATTGCTCACCCAACGCTTCAAGGATAGGGGTTACTTATTATGCTTATTATAGAGCCCGTTATGCTAATCCCTTATTATTGTTGAAACCCCTGAATACTGTCATGTCTGATCGTCAAGTGTAAGTTATCTCTTACTCGGATCAAGCTCAGACTGTGGCCAGCATTATTAGGAAACACTGGCACATTCTAACTATTCATGACAGCTTTAAAGAACTACCGTATTTGCCGGCATATAAGACGACTGGGCGTATAAGACGACCCCCCAACTTTTACAGTTAAAATATAGAGTTTGTTATATACTCGCCGTATAAGACTACCCCTTCTTCCGCACACCTTCTGCACAACCTTCTGCCTGCCTGTCCCCCCCTTGAAGGTCTGCACCCCCCGAAGGCCTGCACCCCCCCGAAGGCCTGTCCCCCCCTTGTAGGCCTGTCCCCCCCCTTGTAGGCCTGTCCCCCCTTTAAGTCCTGCCTGCCTGCCTTTCCCCCCCTTGAAGGCCTGTCCCCCCTTGAAGGCCTGCCTGCCTGCCTGTCACCCCCTCCCCCTTGAAAGCCTGCCTGCCTGCCCGCCCGCCCCACCCTGAAGGCCTGATGCCCCGACCCACCCCGAAGGACCGCTCGCCCCCCTGGCCTCCCTGCACTACCTATGAAGCAGCCGCAGCAGGATCGCGAAGTCAGCGTCAGCGATCCCTGCGCTGCTTCCTGCGCCACGGTCCCGCCCCTCCTCTGACGTCAGAGGAGGGGCGGGATCGCTGACGCTGACTTCGCGATCCTGCTGCGGACTGCTTCACAGGTGGTGCAGGAAGGTCAGTGGGGCGAGCGGTCCTTCGGGGTGGGGGGGGATTGAACGGCAAGGCCGGGAGCACCCCCTTAGGGCTGGCACCCGGGGCGCACCGCCCCCTCCGCCCCCCCTTGGTACGCCACTGCATGTAAACAGTACCCGGCGTATAAGACGACCCCCGACTTTGGGGAGGATTTTAAGGTACTGAAAAGTCGTCTTATACGCCGGCAAATACGGTACCTAGAATTGCCTTTTCTCAGCCTAAGAACCTAAGCAACTTATTGAGCCAACCGCATGGGCATAATGTCCAAGCACAAGGAAGTTACAAACCCTGTAGCTCCTGTAATGTCTGTTCAAACTCTCTCTCCATCACAACTTGGTGTCATCCTACTACTCAACGTCAGTACAAGCTAAGACAACACACTACTTGCCTTTCCCAATGGGTAGTCTATGTCATCATATACCCATGTAACTCTCTGTGAAGAAGTACTTCCTGGCGTCACCACGAAACTTCCCTCCCCTGAGTTTGAGCGGAAGACCTCTTGTGGTCTGAAGGGACCCTCGACCACAAGAGGTCATCCGCTCAAACTCAGGGGAAGGAAGTTTTGTGGTGACGCCAGGAAGTACTTTTTCACAGAGAGAGTGATTGAGCATTGGAACAAGCTTCCAGTGCAGGTGATCGAGGCACGCAGCATCTCAGACTTCAAGAATAAATGGGATACCTATGTGGGATCCCTACGAGGGTCACGCCAAGGGATAGGGTCTCCAGGGTACAGACTTGAAAGAACGGGTCAGTAGAGTGGCAGTAGTTACAATTATACTTAAGGGGGTCATTAGACTTAATAGGGAGGGTCAATAGTGTGGGCAGACTTGATGGGCTGTAGCCCTTATCTGCCGTCATCTTTCTATGTTTCTATGTTTCTCTAACATGTCCTCTCCCATGGTCCCCAATTGTTTGGAAAGAGGCCATACGTTTTTTTATCTTAATTGGTTTATCATTGATCAACTGCCTGTGGATTTCAAAGGGGACAAACTTGCTCGTATTCAGCTTCGTGAGCAATTCTGGATTTTTGAGCTCAATGCTGTTTATCCCCATGGCCTCAATGAAGGTATGGAGTGGAACACCTTTGCCTTTGCGAAGGGCCTTGAGAAGGGCCTAATCTAGATTCTTCATCTACCACTCCTTCAATCACACTCTTCCTCTTTTCTTCCTACACCCACACACTTTCTTACACTCTCAGCCAGATAATAAATCCTTCCTTGAACTTCTCAGACCCTATAATAAAAAAAAAAAAAAAATAAAAATATATATATATATATATATATATATATCTTTACTAACTCTATCTCAATCTTTCTCCTTACATACTTTCTAACATCTCGACCTTTCTCTTTACAGAAATAAATCCCTCTAACTTGGAAATGGCGGGAAGGACACGGAGTATCAAGACTACTATCAAGATCGACACTCCAGCATCCAGAGGGACTCAGGGAATGGTCGAGGTCTGTACACAGACGGCAGAGGGCGCCATGGATCAGAGGGCAGAGGTCTCAGTGCAGACCGAGACCTTCCCCCACCTCCCAAAGTGCACTACAGTCTCTACGCAGACAGAGGAGCTGGGAAACCTAGACGACGATATCTTGCAGGAACTACTGAGCCTCAGGGAGGAGGTTAAGCGCCTGAGGAGCATAAGAGATGACGAGGCCTTCATCGACGACGCCATCCTGGAACTGTCACACACCACAGAGAAAACCCACGACAGGTCCATCCTTGACTCGCCCAAACCGACAGCACTAAACACAACAATTGGAGTACAGGAGATGATTGGAGATGCTGGCCCCTGGCAGCTAGTAACCTCCTCTACGGGCAAGCGAAATAAACCCACCCCATTCTCACGCTCTTCTTCTTTTTCTTTTTCTCTTCAACAGGATAGCCGTTCATCAATACCACAGCTAACTCTCAGAAATAGATTTCAAATCCTACAAGATGAAACCACCGAGGAAACAGCAGAAGAGGCTCACGAGGATACCCAGCACACAACGTCAAATCCAGAGCACGCAGACCGACCCCCTCGAAAGGAACGAAGAGTGGTAGTCATTGGTGACTCCTTGCTAAGGGGCACCGAGGGACCAATTTGCAGGCCTAATTTACAATCAAGAGAGGTCTGCTGTCTCCCTGGAGCCAGGATCCAGGATATTACCACTAGCCTGGACAAAATTCTAAAACCTAATGATCATTTTCCCATGTTTCTCATCCATGTAGGCACAAATGACACTACTAGGAGCGACACAGAGAACATCCCCAGAGATTTTGGAGCACTAGGAAAGAAGCTGAAGCAGACAGGAGCACAGGTGGTCTTTTCGTCAATTCTTCCAGTGAGAAACAGAGGCAGAGCGAGAGAAGAGCGTATTCAACGGACTAACGAATGGCTCCGAAAATGGTGCATAGAAATGAACTTCGGATTCCTGAACCACGGCGATACACTCCAGGGACTGCAGGGGCCAGACGGACTCCACCTGACCAGAAGAGGTAGAAACGTATTTGGACATCGATTGGCCCGCCTACTCAACAGGGCTTTAAACTAGGTAAGTTGGGGGAGGGTACATACTTATATCCCAGAGCAGTAAGAAACCATCCTGAGGAGGCGAGTCGCACTGACACTACCAAATCTAAGGTAAGTACCAATGATATCCACAATTATTCAGAGAGAAAAATCACTGATAATTTAGAAGCCACACTAACTCATAAAGGAATCTCTTCACAGATATGGAGGGCTATGTATGTTAATGCACACAGCTTGGGCAATAAAATTCTAGAATTAGAGACTGAGATAACAAACGCTGATCTTGACGTGATAGCGATATCTGAAACCTGGTTCACAGAATCGCATGGGTGGGATATGGTTATACCAGGGTACAACCTACTTCGTTGCGACCGAGTGGGAAAATTGGGGGGAGGAGTAGCACTATACACTAAGGAAAGCATCAAAACCACCAGAATCACAGATGTTAGATACACTGGGGAATCCATCTGGGTGAACCTGGCCAGAGGAAAGGAAAAATGCCTATACCTTGGTGTGATATATAGACCTCCCAGGCAACAGGAGGACAAAGACATAGAATTAATCGAGGACATAGAGAACATCACACTGCGCGGGGACTCAGTAATGCTAGGAGACTTCAACATGCCAGATGCAGATTGGAACACACTCTCCGCGACTACGGGTAGCAGCAAAAGAATATTAAACTCCATAAAGGTAGCAAATCTCAAGCAATTGGTATTGGAGCCCACCAGGGACCAGGTATTACTAGACCTAGTTCTCACCAATGGAGATAGCGTCACGGAAGTCTCAGTAGGAGACACACTAGCCTCCAGCGACCATAATATGGTATGGCTCAACCTCAAGAAAGGTTTTCATAAGACAAACACAGCAACAAGGGTTCTCAACTTTAGAGGCACAGACTTCAACCGCATGGGAGATTTTGTCCATCAGGAGCTGCATAAACAAGCAAGATCTGACAATGTGGAGGACATGTGGACGTATCTGAAGTCCATACTACACGAAGCAACAGACCGATACATAAAAACAGTAAATAAACGCAGGAGAAACAAAAGACCCCAATGGTTCAGTAAAGAAATTTCAGACCTAGTTAAACAGAAAAAAGACGCATTTATCACCTACAAACACTTAGGCAGAGAGAGGGCAAAAGAGGACTATCTAGAGAGATCTAAAGCTGTCAAAACAGCAGTCAGAGAGGCCAAACTCCGAATGGAGGAAGAGCTAGCACGGAAAATTAAGAAAGGGGATAAATCTTTCTTCAGCTATATTAGCGACAGGAAAAGAAATAAAGATGGGATAGTACGCCTGAAGAAATCGGACGGTAACTTTGCGGAGTCAGATTCTGAGAAGGCAGAACTACTAAACCAATACTTCTGTTCAGTGTTCACCCGCGAAATGCCGGGAGCTGGTCCACAGCTGCAGAAAGGAGATAATCAGAAAGACCCATTTCAAGATTTCGAATTTACGCCCAGTAGCGTCTACGAAGAAATATCAAGACTCAAAGTAAACAAAGCCATGGGACCGGATAACCTACATCCCAGAATGCTCAGGGAGTTAAGGGAAGTCCTGGCTGAACCATTATCTGTTCTTTTCAATCTTTCCCTAAGCACAGGAAGGGTCCCCTTGGACTGGAAAACCGCTAATGTAATCCCACTCCACAAGAAGGGCTGCAGGACAGAGACAGCAAACTACAGACCAGTGAGTCTCACGTCTATAGTCTGTAAACTCATGGAAACACTGATCAAACAGAATATTGACACAATCCTAGACGAAAAAAAAACTGCGTGATCCACACCAACACGGGTTCACCCAGGGAAGATCCTGCCAAACTAATCTGATTAGCTTTTTTGACTGGGTTACTAGACAACTGGATGCTGGAGAGTCACTGGACGTGGTATACTTGGACTTCAGTAAAGCATTTGATAGCGTCCCTCATCGAAGATTACTGAACAAGCTGAAATCGATAGGATTAGGAGACACTCTAACTACATGGGTTGGGGATTGGCTAAGCGGTAGACTTCAGAAAGTGGTAGTGAACGGTACCCCATCCGAAGCATCAGAAGTGATCAGTGGAGTGCCGCAGGGCTCGGTCCTGGGCCCGATTCTATTCAACTTATTCATAAGAGATATGACGCGGGGACTTAGAGGAAGGGTATCACTGTTCGCCGACGACACCAAACTTTGCAACATAGTAGGCAGAAGATTGTTACCTGATGATGATATGACACACGACCTACTGCTTCTGGAACAATGGTCGACTACTTGGCAGCTAGGATTCAATACTAAAAAATGCAAGATAATGCACCTGGGAAAGAGAAACCCGTGCAGAACTTATGTTCTAAATGGTGAGACCTTGGTTAGGACCACGGCGGAACGCGATCTAGGAGTAATCATTAGTGAGGACATGAAGGTTGCCAATCAAGTGGAGAAGGCTACCTCCAGGGCAAGACAAATGATGGGATGTATCCGCAGAGGTTTTGTCAGCAGGAGACCTGAAGTTATGATGCCGTTGTACAGAGCCATGGTGAGGCCTCACTTGGAGTACTGTGTCCAGTTTTGGAGACCACATTACCGAAAGGATGTGCTGAGGATCGAGTCGGTGCAGCGAGCGGTAACCAGGATGGTCTTGGGGCTCAGGGATCTCACGTATGAAGAAAGACTAAAGAAATTGCGGCTGTACTCACTTGAGGAAAGAAGAGAACGGGGAGATATGATTGAAACGTATAAGTACATCACGGGACGCATCGAGACAGAAGAGGATATCTTATGGCTCATGGGACCCTCGACCACCAGAGGGCATCCACTGAAAGTCAGGGGAGGGAAGTTTCATGGAGACTCCAGGAAGTACTTCTTCACCGAAAGAGTGGTGGATCATTGGAACAGACTCCCACTCCAGGTGATAGAGGCTAGCAGCGTGACGGAGTTTAAGAGAAAATGGGATACTCATGTGGGATCGTTAAGGGAGTAAACTCAGGGGGGAGGGATACTTGGAATGGGCAGACTTGGTGGGCTATAGACCTTTTCTGCCGCTTTTTCTATGTTTCTATTGTTTAGTTGTTGCCGATTGAGTTCCTGATTGACTGTTTATTGATGACGTATTCCCTTACTCAGTTTTTAAGCACGCTTTGCGCGCTGCTCTTTTAGCTTCTCCTGCTCTCCTTAGCTGACTCGCTTGTGCTTCGTATGGCCTATCATCGCCATCCGTCCTGTTTAATAGATTCCTGATGAAGGGACCTAGAGTCACCGAAACCGGGCTTGGTAGAAGTTACTTCGGCGTTAGTTCTTCTTCCCTTCCAACTTTTTGGACCATGCCTGCAAGCTAAGTTGCTTTTTTTCTTTCTATCTAGGAGTCGGCTGGGGAACTCCCAGAGCGCCCTGCTCTGTCTGTTTGAGCACCATTTTGCCGTGATTTTGGCACTTAATTAGTTGTTCATTGTTTGTGTTTATTTTGGGCACACCGGAGGGGTCCAGTGATGGTGTGCAGGTGGAGGCTATTGTATCTTCACCAGTATGTGTAAAGCGCTGGAGAAATTCTCCTTTTGCTTATCCTTCACACTGAGGACCCTCTCCTTCACTGGGGTCACAGTAGGCTCAGGAAGACTGCGACATGTAACACAGAAACATCCACCTTCACTAATATTACCTCTACAGAATTCCTTCGCTCCACTAGTGCACTGCGATACTCAGAAAACAGAAGGGAGGTGGGACTGGAACCAATGAAGGTAACTCAAGAGAACAAGCGCACCCTAAGTACAAATAAAAATGCCAAAAACAGAAAACTATTACTGTTGGGGGATTCCATCATCAGAGGCATTAACCTTGGAACACAGGGCGAGGAGACCAAAATAGTGAAATGTCTTCCAGGATCCTCAGCTACCAGAAGTTCAAGGCAAATACTGACTATAATTAAGGAAGAAACTAAGGATTTTAACACTGATGTTGTTATCCATCTGGGAACAAATGACCTGGCCAACAACTCCACACTTGCAGCACAGAAAGCTTTTCGGGAGCTTGGTGAGGGCGTGAAACCTTTTGTAAAGACTTTAGCTTTTTCTGAAATACTGCCTGCATATGGAAAGGGAGAGCAAAGAGTGAAAAACACAGAGGACTTCAATAGATGGCTCAGAGCCTGGTTTCATCAAGAAGGCTTCAGGTACATAGGAGGATGGGGAAATACATGGAAGGACAAGAAGCTATATTGCACTGATGGGCTACATATTACTACAGCAGGAAAAAGAAACCTTGCAGATAAATTTAGACAATATTTTTCTAGGCATTTAAACTAGAAGGTGGGGGTGGTGTTTGTACGAAGGACAATTATAGAGACCACCCCCGGCAAAAGAAAAGATGTGATAGTAGTAAAGGCTGCAACATAAGCAATATCAGCAACTCATTTCTTAGTATTGCAACGGAAAGTGAAACGACACAAAAATCCATACGAAAAAGGAGATTATCGCTGAAAAATAGCTGGAAAGCGATGATCACAAATGCTCGCAGTCTAAGCAACAAAGTTCATGATCTGCAAGCCCTGATATTAGAGGCAGATCTAGATATTGTTGCTATCACAGAGACATGGTTCAGTGAATCACATGGATGGGATGCAAACATACCGGGATATAATCTTTTTAGGAAGGACAGAGATGGTCATAAAGGTGGAGGAGTAGCTCTCTATGTAAAGATCAATATCCAAGCGACCGAAATGCAAGGGACCTGGGGAGAGGAAGAAGCGATATGGATTGCTCTGAAAAGAGAAGATGGAACTTCTATCTACGTGGGTGTAGTCTACAGACCTCCGACTCAATCGCAGTAAATTGATAAGGATCTGATTGTGGATATCCAAAAGTTTGGAAGGAAAGAGGAGGTTCTGCTGTTGGGAGATTTCAACCTGCCGGATGCAGACTGGAATGTTCCGTCTGCGGAATCGGAAAGAAGTAGGGAGTTTGTGGATGCCTTTCAAGAGGCTCTGCTCAGACAAATGGTGACGGAACCCACAAGGGAAAAAGCGATATTGGATCTGGTCCTCACAAATGGAGAGAGTATCTCTAATGTTCGAGTGGGTGCTCACCTGGGTAGTAGCGATCATCAAACGGTTTGGTTTGATATAACGGCTAAAGTGGAGAGCGGCCGCACGATACTTAAAGTCCTAGATTTCAAACGTACGGACTTTAATGTAATGGGAAAGTACCTGAAGAAAGAGCTGTTAGGATGGGAGGACATAAGAGAAGTGGAAAGACAGTGGTCTAAGCTGAAAGGAGCGATAAAAATGGCTACGGACCTTTATGTGAAGAAAATCAATAAAAACAAGAGAAAAAAGAAGCCGATATGGTTCTCCAACCTAGTGGCTGAGAAAATAAAGGTGAAAGAGTTGGCGTTCATGAAATATAAAAAAACCCAAGAAGAGGAGAGCAGAAAGGACTACAGGGTGAAACTGAAAGAAGCCAAGAGAGAGATACGTTTGGCAAAGGCACAGGCGGAAGAACAAATGGCTAAAAATGTAAAAAAGGGAGATAAAAATTTGTTCAGATATATTAGTGAATGGAATTGCTAGGCTAAAAGATGCTGGGAACAAATATGTGGAGAGTGATGAGGAGAAAGCAAATGTGCTAAACAAATACTTCTGTTCTGTGTTCACAGAAGAAAATCCTGGAGAAGGACCGAGATTGTCTGGCAAAGTTACACGAGAAAATGGAGTAGATTCTGCGCCGTTCACGGAGGAGGGTGTTCATGAGCAACTTGAAAAACTGAAGGTGGACAAAGCGATGGGACCAGACGGGATCCATCCCAGGTTACTAAGGGAGCTCAGAGAGGTTCTGGCGAGTCCTATTAAAGACTTGTTCAACAAATCTCTGGAGACGGGAGTGATTCCTGGGGATTGGAGGAGAGCGGATGTGGTCCCTATTCATAAAAGTGGTCACAGGGATGAAGCAGGAAACTACAGGCCGGTGAGCCTCACTTCAGTTGTTGGAAAAATAATGGAAGTGTTGCTAAAAGAAAGGATAGTGTACTTCCTTGAATCTAATGGGTTACAGGATCCGAGGCAACATGGCTTTACAAAAGGTAAATCGTGCCAAACGAACCTGATTGAATTTTTTGATTGGGTGACCAGAGAGCTAGATCGAGGACATATGCTAGATGTAATTTACTTGGATTTCAGCAAAGCCTTTGATACAGTTCCTCATAGGAGGCTGTTGAACAAACTTGAAGGGCTGAAGTTAGGACTCAAAGTGGTGAACTGGGTCAGAAACTGGCTATCGGACAGACACCAGAGGGTGGTGGTTAATGGAAGTCACTCGAAGGAAGGAAAGGTGACTAGTGGAGTCCCTCAGGGTTCGGTGCTGGGGCCAATCCTGTTCAATATGTATGTGAGTGACATTGCTGAAGGGTTAGAAGGAAAAGTGTGCCTTTTTGCAGATGATACCAAGATTTGTAACAGAGTAGACACCGAAGAGGGAGTGGAAAACATGAAAAAGGATCTGCAAAAGTTAGAGGAATGGTCTAATGCCTGGCAACTAAAATTCAATGCAAAGAAATGCAGAGTAATGCATTTGGGGATTAATAATAGGAAGGAACCGTATATGCTGGGAGGAGAGAAGCTGATATGCACGGACGGGGAGAGGGACCTTGGGGTGATAGTGTCCGAAGATCTAAAGGCGAAAAAACAGTGTGACAAGGCAGTGGCTGCTGCCAGAAGGATGCTGGGCTGTATAAAGAGAGGCGTAGTCAGAAGAAGGAAGAAGGTGTTGATGCCCCTGTACAGGTCATTGGTGAGGCCCCACTTGGAGTATTGTGTTCAGTTTTGGAGACCGTATCTGGCGAAAGACATAAGAAGACTTGAGGCGGTCCAGAGGAGGGCGACGAAAATGATAGGAGGCTTGCGCCAGAAGACGTATGAGGAGAGACTGGAAGCCCTGAATATGTATACCCTAGAGGAAAGGAGAGACAGGGAGATATGATTCAGACGTTCAAATACTTGAAGGGTATTAACGTAGAACAAAATCTTTTCCAGAGAAAGGAAAATGGTAAAACCAGAGGACATAATTTGAGGTTGAGGGGTGATAGATTCAGGGGCAATGTTAGGAAATTCTACTTTACGGAGAGGGTAGTGGATGCCTGGAATGCGCTCCCGAGAGAGGTGGTGGAGAGTAAAACTGTGACTGAGTTCAAAGAAGCGTGGGATGAACACAGAAGATTTAGAATCAGAAAATAATATTAAATATTGAACTAGGCCAGTTACTTGGCAGACTTGCACGGTCTGTGTCTGTGTATGGCCGTTTGGTGGAGGATGGGCAGGGGAGGGCTTCAATGGCTGGGAGGGTGTAGATGGGCTGGAGTAAGTCTTAACAGAGATTTTGGCAGTTGGAACCCAAGCACAGTACCAGGTAAAGCTTTGGATTCTTGCCCAGAAATAGCTAAGAAGAAAAAAAAAATAAAAAATTTAAATTGAATCAGGTTGGGCAGACTGGATGGACCATTCGGGTCTTTATCTGCCGTCATCTACTATGTTACTATGTTATGTTACTATGTAGCCACGCATGTGCACTCTCGCCGCGTGTTCCCTGATCTGTCACGCTAGGCAAGAGTGCGCATGCGCGGAGTACGTCACCAGCCGACGATCGCCTCCACAAGCCCACTCCCAGCCAGCCGACGATCGCCTCCACAAGCTGGGACTGGGGCACAAAGAGCACCTTCTGCCCCCCCCATGATGAACCAAAAAACGGAGCCGAGAGGAGTCCAGCAACTTTTCGAACCGGCTCTTGCGATGACCCCACCACCCCGGACCCGAGTCCTTTGCCACCCCACCCTTCCCTTCCCTTCCCTTCCCGCAGACTATGAACCTGACGATTCCAGCATATGCAGCAGTCTTCACACGCTGCTTCGGGCCCTTCTACTGCCCTGATTTGCTCTGCCGCATCTCTGATGATGTCATCAGGGACGTGCCAGAGTAAATCAGGGCAGTAGAAGGACCCGAAGCAGCATGTGAAGACTGCTGCACATGCTGCTAGAATCGCCAGGTTCGTAGTCGGGACCGCGGGAAGGGAAAGGGGGGTAGAGGAAACGCTAATGCTGCTGCACAGGGAAGTGATGGGGGGGGAGGGAAATGGAGGGGGAGGGAATGCTGCTTTGGACAGACAGACAGACAGAGGGAGGAAGGGAGACAGAAAGAAAAGAAGAAAGACACAGGGGCAGGGAGATACACAGACAAAGGGGGCCAGGGACAGACAGAAAGAAAGACAGCGGCAGGAAGAGACAGACAGACAGACATATATTCTAGCACCCGTTAATGTAACGGGCTAAAATACTAGTACTATATATTTTATATTGACTTTATTAGATTTGGTGCTTTAGACAGTGCAGGTCGTTCTGTGAGTTCATTAGACCTTTCACTGCGTTTTGTAGTTTCTATCCAGTATCCACCAGGGCATTTACCCTTCTACCTGCCACAGAGACAAATACAGTGGTACCTCGGTTTACGAGTGCACCGGTTTGTGAGTGTTTTGCAAGACGAGCAAAACATTAGCAAAATCGGCACCTCGGAAACCGAGCATGGCTCGATTTACGAGTGCCCCCCCGCGATCCGGCACCCTCCCCCTGCTATCCGGCACCCTCCCCCCCGTGATCCGGCACCCCCCCCCCGCCGCGAACTGGCACTCCCCCTGCCACTGCTTACTGTCATCTGGGCATGTCCTGTGCGTTGGTGCCGGTGCCCGAAGATCGGCCTCCTCTTCTTGCTGAGCCTTGAGCATCTGCGCATGCTCAAGGCCTGCGAGTTCACGGAGAGAACATGAATGCAGTTAGTGTTTCTCCTGCCAGGCAAGGCAACAAACGCACGGCCCACTGTTCAGGTGGCCATCCAGCTACAGCTGCTATAAGCTCAAAGGTATTCAAAAAGACATCAGAAGCGTCTCCTGGAGCAATCTTGCAGAGGTTTAAAGAAGTTAATGAATTTAGTCCTACCATGGGCTGTCGGCTGGTTTAATATCACCGGCGGGCTAGGACTAGCAGCGGATGATTGTAGCAACTGTGTCCATATTTGGTTTGATCTCCCATGGCCATTAGAATCTCGTTATACTGGCGTCTTGCGGCCTGCTGACCACCGTGCCATATCTCCTGGTTCGCCTTTATCAGCTCCTGCAGATCATCGCTCTGCCTCTATCGTTCACTGGCCAGTACCGCCAAGAATTGTTGCAGATCCATCTTGCTGACCTGTGCAAACAAACGACAAACAAAAAGCACAACCCAAGTACCGTCTCACAAGAGAGTGTTCTGCTACCCCCTTCCTTAGACCTTGGGCAGTACCCTAAAAGATACTACTTGTATCCTCGCCAGTCCCCTTTCTAGGTACTCTTTACCTGAGGAACTGACGAGTCTAAGCCTTGGGAAATAGGCCTCCTTTGCCTCCAGTCATTCTAGCTGCTCCAACATGTTCGGCACCACACTGGAACAGTCACCGAATGAGTTTCTTCTGGTCTGCTCAGTTATACTTCCGGGTCTAGTACTTCCGGTGTCTTTGCACAAGCAATGTCCAGTGCGAATCAAACAAGGGAATTCAAACTCACAAGTTAAATCCAAAAATATAAAGCAGCAAAAAAAAAATAATTTTTTTTTTTTTTTTTGCAATATCTGAGTGTCACCAGTAAGGTGTGCTTTTATCCCACTCCTCCATGGGAGACTGCGAGGGTCCACCGACAGGTGACAACACGACCCCTGGCTTCCAAAGGGGGAGACCCTACACAGTAATTCAGTTCTCTGGTGTACTAATAATAAACCAGTAAGTTTAATCCACAAAAGAAAAGGAAACACAACTATTATCCTGGCTTTCACTCCACAAGCAAATAGTTCATAGAAGCCAGTTTGTAGTCCAACAAGCAAACTCAAGCTCTGCCCCAGATAAGTAACCTCAAGTTCCGAATAATGTCCTGGGCAGCTTCATACAGCTCCAAACAAGGAAAAAGAGAAAAACACTTTACTCCTCTTCCTAGAGACCTTCAATTAACTCAGTCCTGCTCTTCACCAGGCTCTTACAGTTTCAAAAGAAAAAAAACATTATAGAAACACAGTTCACTGCCGTTGCCCTTCTAGGCCATAGCAACTCTCCAGTTCCTAGGAACTGGGACAGAATTGCTGGGTTCACTCTAATAATAGCTTTCAACAAGCAACCCACAAAATTCCCAACCCGAGGTCTTATGTGAACCCTCCTCAATTCTGCAAGTCACTGGCTTGCAATGCAGCAAACAAAAGAAAACCACACTAGCTTCCTATAAGCTCAGTCACAGCTAGTGTATAGCAGTTCAGTTAGTGCTATGCACAACTCCAGCACCTCTTTCAGCCCGGCCCCCACTGCTGTGCAACATAAAAAAAAGCCTTTCTCAAACCCAGTTCTTTGGTAACCAGTTCATTCAGCACATTGTCCCAGCAGCATATCTCAGAACATAAAAAACCAGGCAAAAATAAATTACTGTAGTATGTTCAGGTTTATTGAATATGAATTCAAGGTCAGAAAAAGATTAACAATATCTAGCGATGCAACTGAACTGGATTGGTTACAAGACCTGTGGAGAGTGATCAAACTTAGGTTTATAAAAATACTCAGAGATATGAAACTCTATAAGGAAGCCTGAAAAACCTCCCTTGGGTGAAGAGTTCACCTTCCAGTCGTTGTTATTTTATAAAAACTTTGATCACTGACTCCAAAGATAGTGTATTTGTTCAATTTCAGAAAAATTTTTACTTAATTATTTGCTGGTATACTTAATAATCACTGTATGGTATGTATAATGCAATTCACACTTAACTTCAGCAGGATTCAAGGGGTCCCAACGTGGCCCCGTTTCGTTCCCTGCCTCAGGGGACCCGAGTGTGGATGTTCAAAGCAGGTGCCTGGTTAAATAAGTGTGCATTCGTGACTGATAGATAAGCAGTTCTCTGCTGGAAAGTCGATGGATTAATCTCTAAAGATTCAAAATCACCAAGGGAGGTTTTTCAGCCTTCCTTATAGAGTTTCATCTCTGAGTATTTTTATAAACCTAAGTTTGATCACTCTCCATAGGTCTTGTAACCAATCCAGGTCAGTTGCATCGCTAAAAATAAATTACTAGCAAGAAACTGCCAAACTCACATCCATCTGTTCAGGTTCATCTCCAGGCATTTCAAATGCTATGTCCATGCTTTCTTCTGGGGCTTCCAGCTCTGTAGTCTCCTGAGATGCAGGGCCTTCCCATTCCATGGGCTCCTGCTTGGTGCTTTGCCTTTGCCTGACCAGAAAAGCCCTATCTGCTAGGTCTTCCTAAGCTGCCTGCTTCACAGTCTTTGAGTTGTTTTAAGCTGTTAAAGCCACTCCCTAGCTTATGTGGCTGGGGCACAGGTCTGTATGCTCTCTGGCTCTCTCTTAGTGCATTGAGTATATTACAGTTTGAGAACTGACTAGACTTTCTAAGGGAGCTTGCTCTCCTGACAGGCTCTGGATCTAGAATGGGTTCTGGGTCAGAGTCAAACTCATTCTCTTCAGGATAGGCAGCCCTGACTTCTGTAGCCTCTGAGGCTCTACATTCAACTGGTTTCCTGCCTCTGGGAACTGGTTTAGCACCTGACTTAACCCTGATAGGTTCATACCTAGGGATGGAAATGTCACAACCCGGCTTTGGAGAGTTGTATTAGAGAGCCTTTCTCCCCTATGGGAATGGAAACATCTATGTCTCCTTCGGTGCCCTTTGAGCCCCCATGTCCAGCTACTACAG
Source organism: Geotrypetes seraphini (assembly GCF_902459505.1). Taxonomy (NCBI): domain Eukaryota; kingdom Metazoa; phylum Chordata; class Amphibia; order Gymnophiona; family Dermophiidae; genus Geotrypetes; species Geotrypetes seraphini. Next base: position 109,481,264 of record NC_047089.1, on the reverse strand, counting down.
GCATGCTGGAGCAGGAGACCTGTGAACCTGGAAGGACTTCTACGGGGTCTACAGGGCACAGCAGCTGAAGCAATAGTGCTGGAAAGTTCAACTGAAGGAGCAGGACTACCTGCACACACGGAGGCTTCGTTGAAAGACATCTGGCTGCTCCTTTAACGCATGAAAATTTCTTCAACAAAATCTACTTTGGAGGTATCAAAAATTTCATCTCAATGAGATACTTTGACTAAATCAGCAGACTTGATGAAAAAAGATTTCTCTGACCAAGCCAAACTCAGAAGGACATACAAAGTTTGCAACAGTTTAAATTGGCAACCATTAAGGACAGTATTTCCATTCATAGAAAATTGGAATATGAGAATTTTAATCGTAGGTTGAACCTTCGTCTCTTGAATTTTCCTGTTGTTTCAGGTACTATGTCCATTGGTCTTTTTAAGAGATACCTTATGGAAAATTTAAATATTTCTTCAAATAATATTTCACCGATTAATAGGATATATTACTTGTCAAATAAAAAGACTTCCTCTGAAAAGATGGGAAATGCTAAATGGTAATATAACTGCACTATTAGAACAAACCATTACAGCTGAAACACAAAGAACCACTCTTGTGGTATCCTTTGTTTTTGAGCAGGATATTAATATGATTCTGAAGTTATACTGTAAATATGCTCAAAAACTATGTGGAGATCAAAAAGTTTGGATATATCCCGATATCTCAAAAACAACTTATGACAAGATACAATTAAATTGGGAGTCACATTCCTTTTAGTGTATCCCTGTAAATGCTTGATAAGGTACTCGGGAATCAAATATACTTTTTTTTCCTCTGGAAAAACTTAAGGAATTTCTGGATATCAAGAAAATTATCAAGGACTGATTAGCAAGGGTTTTTGATTATTATTAGCAGCTGTATTCATATTAAGCCTTTTCTTTAAAATTATTGCCTTTACTTTCTTCAATTTAAAAGTTGACTCTTTCTCTTTGTGGTGGTCTAAGAAAGGTTATAGAATTTTCTTTATTAGGGAGGTTGAGGGCTCCTTTTACCAAGGTGTGCCAGCGTTTTTAGCGCACGCACAAAATTACCACGCACTAAACCATTCAGTACGCTTCTAGAATAACGCCAGCTCAATGCTGGCATTAAAGTCTAGCGCACGGCAATTTAGCGCGCGCTATTCTGCGCGTTAAGGCCCTAATACACCTTAGTAAAAGGAGCCCTGAGCGATGACATTGGGAAGACTTCCGGTCGGCTGTGTGCTGTGGCAGGGCAGGTAGGGAAAAGAAGACCAAGTGGCTGCAAACTTAGAAACATAGAAATAGACGGCAGATAAGGGCCACGGCCCATCTAGTCTGCCCACCCCAATGACCCTCCCCTACCTTTCTCTGTGAATAGATCCCATGTGTCTATCCCATTTGGCCTTAAAATCAGGTATGCTGCTGGCCTCAATCACCTGAAGTGGAAGACTATTCCAGTGATCAACTACCCTTTCAGTGAAAAAGAATTTCCTGGTGTCCCCGTGCAGTTTCCCGGCCCTGATTTTCCACAGATGCCTCCTTGTTGCCTCGGGACCCTTGAAAAAGAAGATATCTTCTTCCACCTCGATAGGGCCCGTGAGATACTTGAATGCCTCGATCATGTCACCCCTCTCTCTGCGTTCCTCGAGTGAGTACAGCTGCAACTTATCCAGCCATTCCTCGTACGGGAGATCCTTGAGTCCCGAGATCATCCGGGTGGCCATTCTCTGGACCGACTCCAGTCTCAGCACACCCTTACGGTAATGCGGCCTCCAGAATTGCACACAGTATTCCAGATGGGGCCTCACTATGGATCTATACAATGGCATAATGACTTCAGGCTTACGGCTGACGAAACTCCTGCGTATGCAACCTATGATTTGCCTTGCCTTGGATGAAGCTTGCTCCACTTGATTGGCAGTCTTCATGTTCTCACTGACGATCACCCCTAAGTCTCGTTCTGCTTCAGTTCTTGTTAGGATCTCACCATTAAGGGTGTAAGTCTTGCATGGATTTTGGCTGCCCAGGTGCATGACTTTGCATTTTTTGGCATTGAAGCTGAGTTGCCAGGACCTAGACCAGTGCTCCAGTAGGAGTAGGTCGTGCATCATGTTGTCGGACATTGAATTTATGTCTGTTGTGCTTTTGCCCACTACATTGCTTAGTTTGGCGTCATCGGCGAATAATGTTATTTTACCTTGCAGCCCTTCTGCCAAGTCTCTTATAAAGATGTTGAATAGGATCGGGCACAGGACCGAGCCCTGCGGCACTCCACTGATTACCTCCGTCATTTTGGAGGGGATGCCGTTCACCACTACCCTCTGAAGCCTACCTCCAAGCCAGTTCCCAACCCATTTCGTCAATGTGTCGCCCAATCCTATAGAACTCATCTTGCTCAGCAACCTGCGGTGTGGTACGCTATCGAATGCTTTACTGAAGTCCAGGTATACGATGTCCAGGGACTCCCCAACATCCAGCTTCCTCGTCACCCAGTCAAAGAAGCTGATCAGACTGGATTGGCAGGATCTCCCCTTAGTAAATCCATGTTGACGGGGATCCCATAGATTCTCCTCATTCAGGATTGTATCCAATTGGCGTTTGATTAGAGTTTCCATTAGTTTGCACACTATTGATGTGAGACTCACCGATCTGTAGTTTGCTGTCTCCATCTTGGAGCCTTTCTTGTGGAGTGGAATGACGTTAGCCATCTTCCAGTACAACGGGACGTTACCCGTACTAAGGGAGAGATTGAAGAGCGCGGATAGCGATTCCGCCAAGACATCACACAACACCCTGAGCACCCTGGGATGTAGGTTGTCAGGCCCCATTGCCTTGTTAACCTTAAGCTTTGACAGCTTGCAGTAGACACCGCTGGGTGTAAACTCGAAATTACTAAACGGGTCATCTGCGTCAAACCTTGTCTGTAGCTGAGGGCCGAGTCCTGGCGCCTCGCGGGAAGACTGAGCAGAAGTATTCATTTAACAGTTGGGCTTTTTCCGAGTCCGCTTCTTCATAGTCTCTGTCTGGTTTCCTAAGACGTACTATCCCGCCTGAGTTCTTATTTCTGTCACTGATATACCTGAAGAAGGATTTATCTCCTTTCTGGATGTTCTTCGCTAGAGACTCCTCCATGCGGAATTTGGCCTCCCTAACTGTTGTTTTGACGCTTTTGACTTGGCCAGATAGACTTCCCTAGAGTCCTGTTTCCCTGATTGTTTGTAAGAGATGAATGCTTTTTTCTTCTCCTTGATGAGGTCTGAAATCTCCGCAGAGAAGCACTGTGGCTTATTGTTCCTTCGCCATTTACTTACTGATTTAACATAGCGGTTTGTTGCTTCTTGTATGGTGGCTTTCAAAGTCGACCACATTTCTTCCACGTTATCGGTTTCTGCTTGGCTTTGTAGCACCTGGTGAACGAAGTCTCCCATTTCTTTGAAGTTTGTGTCCTTGAATTTGAGGACCTTGGTCAGTGTGGTAGATTTAGTGAAACCTTTCCTGAGATTGAACCATACCATGTTGTGGTCACTGGAGGCCAATGTGTCGCCCACCAAGACCTCTGTGACACTTTCTCCATTGGTAAGTATCAGGTCCAGTATTGCCTGATCCCTTGTTGGTTCCAACACCAGTTGCCTGAGTCTTGCTCCCTTCATAGAGTTTAATAGCCTCCTGCTGCTGCCGGAAGCAGAGGAAAGCGTGTCCCAATCCACATCAGGCATATTGAAGTCACCTAACAATACTGTGTCCCCATGCAAGGTGATATTCTCTATATCTCCGATTAATTCCATATCTAGGTCATCCTGTTGTCTTGGGGGTCTGTATATTCCGCCAAGATACAGGCATTTGTCCTTCCCTCTGGCCAAATTTACCCAAAGGGATTCCACAGTGTAGTGGACATCTGTGATTCTGGTGACCTTAATGTCATCTTTAGTATATAATGCTACACCTCCTCCCATTTTGCCCTCCCTGTGCCAGCGAAGCAAGTTGTAACCCGATATGACCATGTCCCACCCATGGGAGTCCGTGAGCCAGGTCTCAGATATCGCCACCACATCCAGGTTGGCATTCCTCATTTCTGTTTCTAATTCCAGGATCTTGTTTCCCAGACTGTGGGTGTTTACGTACATAGCCCTCCATGTTGTATGTTTGTTACGTCTCAGTGGGGATGTTCCCGCTTGAGCTACTTGGACACCTTTAGCATTATTCGCATGTTTTGTACTTTCCCTAGACCCAGAGTTGCAACGTGCACCTATCCCGGACTCCCCAGACCCAGAACTACAGTGTGTTCCTATCCCAGACTCAGAAATGTGTGTACCCTGTGGGGGTATTCCCGCTTGGGCTACTTGAACTCCTTTAGTACAATTTGTAATGTGTGTTCTCTTGCTGGACCCAGAATTACAATGTATACTCCCTCTAGACCCAGAATTACAATGTGTACTCCCCCTAGACCCAGACTTATAATGTGTACTCCCCCTAGACCCAGACTTACAATGTGTACTCCCCTTAGACCCAGAATTACAATGTGACCCAGAATTATAATGTGAGCCAACACCAGACTCGAAAGTGTGTATACTCTCCCCTGACCCAGATCGGTGTTTACTTACCTTAGTCTCAAAAAAGTATTGGCAGCTTAGCTCGCCAGGTAGGTTGTTTGTGCCCGTACCCTCCCCCAACTTACCTAGTTTAAAGCCCTGTGTAGTAGGTGGGCTAGACGGTGTCCAAGGACGTTCTTCCCTCTTCTGGTCAGGTGTAACCCGTCTGGTCCCTTTAGTCCTTGCAATGCCTCTCCATGGTGCAAGATCCCAAAGTTCATCTCCTTGCACCATCCCTGCAGCCAGTCGTTTGCCCTCTGGATGCAATTCTCCCTGGCACTGCCCTTGCCCCTTACTGGGAGGATCGAGGAGAAGACCACCTGCGCATCCATCCTCCTCAGCTTCTCACCCATGGCTCTGAAGTCTTCAGGTATGCTCTCCGGGGTGCTACTGGCGGTGTCGTTGGTTCCGACGTGGATGAGAATCATGGGGAAGTGATCATGGGGCTTGATGAGTCTGTCCAGGCAAGCAGTTACATCCCGGATCCTTGCCCCTGGCAAACAGCAGACCTCTCTTGATTGCAGGTCTGATCTACAAATTGGACCCTCGGTGCCCTCAGCAGCAAATCCCCGATGACCACCACTCTGCGCTTCTTAGGGGTGGGCCGATCTGTTGACTCCGGAACTGGAACCGTCTGCTGAACAACTTCCTGTTCCTCGTTGTCAGGACCTTCCTGTAGCAGCTGGTATCTGTTCCTCAGGGTGATTTGTGGTGTCGATGTAGAGCCGCCCTGTATGTGAGAGAAAGAGACAGAATAAGGTCTTCTGCGTTTTCCTGTGGAGGAAGTCACCAGCTGCCAGGAATCAGCGTCCCCAGCCACTTCCTGTATTCCGACAGTTGGTCTCAAGTTTGCAGGTTTGGATGCTTTGGGTGTCTCTAGGATGGTCTTGTCAGGTTCCTGTTCGGCGATCTGAGACAGCTCCTGGATGACTCTGTCGATGAAGATCTCGTCGTCTCGGATACATCTTAAGCGCTGAACCTCCTCTCTCAGGCTCCTCAGCTCTAGCAAAAGGCTTTCATCTGGCTGATCCATTCCTTCCGTCTGTGTGGAGACTGTAGACATCTTTGAGGGGATGGCCTCGGTCTGTACAGAGACCTCTGCCCTCCGTCCTGGCTTCCCTTCCATCTGTACGAAGACCATAGCCATCCCCTGTGTACTTTCGGTGACTGGACTGCCTGTCTTGATAGAAGTCTTGCTGCTTCTAGTTCTACCTGCCATTTACAAAAGTTGGTTGTTATTTTTTAAATATTTGTTAGGATGGGGGCTGTTAGGTGTTGTCAGAAAGTGTTGAGGTTGGAGGGATAGAGGTAGCTAGTTAGTTCTTGGTCTGGGAGATAGAGTAGTTAGTTAATTGTCAGTTAAGGTTGCCTGCTTGTTAGTGTGCTAGTGAGGTCAGTCTGATTAAATGTTAGAGGATAGAGTGGTCTGCCTGTTAAAATGGTTTGGGGATAGAGTGATTGGTGTGGTCCGCCTGTTAAGTGTGAAAGGTTTAGTTGCTTGTTGGTTAGGTAGAAAGTTGAAAGTTGAAAGACTTGGAAGAAAGTTGAAGAAAGACTGAAATCAATTGGTTAATTAGCTAGTTGTAGAAGTTAAGAGACCGGCTAAAGTTGATAGCCCTTCCTTGATGCCCTTCTTGAGGTCCTTCGCAAAGGTGCTCTCGCTAAGGCGAGCGCCTTTGCCGCGCGCCGTTGGTTCACCCCTTTTATGGGGGAAGTTTGGCTGGTGACGTTGGGGGTGGGCAGAGTTAGCTCTCGCCTCTTCCCCTGCTAGCACCGCCTTCTCTGCTCCTCTCTCTGCTTCTTCCTGCTAGCACACTCTCTGCTCCGCTCACTGTTCTGCCATGAGCTCAGGACTGTTCTACCATGTGCTCAGGACTAGGCACAGCTCCTACAGTCTCCCTTCGGCTGGCCTTGCACTGTGGACTCTCTGCCGTTGGCTCATCCCCTTTTATGGGAGGAGTTTGGCTGGTGACGTCGGGGGTGGGCGGAGTTAGCTCTCGCCTCTTATGTCACTGTTCTGCACGATCTTCACAACCGAGGCTTCCAATTCGCACTGGTGTTCCTGGCGAAGCTGCGTGTGTGGCAGGATGGCAGGGCGATTACCCTTGCCAAGGTGAAGGAAGACAGGTCGGTTATGGAGCGGCTTCCTGCCCAATTACTGCTTTTGCAAGACCCTGTGCGGCCTGATGGACGACTTCTGTCTTTCCTATGGGGAATGGCATGGACCTTTCCGGGCACGCCTCGCTGGGCACAGGATTTTGGCCCTAGGGTTTGATCTTTGGCATCCCTGTTCCTGCCTGGGCCCCATGTTTGCTGTGGCCTGCTGGGGCTCCTACCGTCCTGACCCCTGTGCACCTGCATTTGCCTGGACTGTATGCTGTTGGCTGGAGGACTCTACAGGGGGCCGGGGGGCCTTCACTCTGTAAGAACTCCAATCTGCTTTGGCTATCAGTTCTCTGCCTGTGGCCCAATTTTACTGGGGTCTTGCTGGGCTCTCCAGTTTGGTTTTGCAGTTGTGTTCTTGGATGGGATGCAGAAATGTGTTGTTTTTTTTGGCTGGGGAGGAGGTCCTCTCTGGTTGGGCTGGGGAAGTGCATATGGGATTGTATGCTGGAGGAGGCATACTCTGGGGGAGGGGGGAGGGGGTGGGTGGGGGTATGGCTATGGTATGTCTGGTGTGGGGGGGTATGCCTGTGTATGTTTGTGGGGTGTGTGGGGAGGGTGGGTGTGGGAGTGGGATGAGGTACCGGGGGCATTGTGGTTGGTAGCACATACTCAATCTGCGGCGGAGTTTAGCTGGGCATCCAGATAGTCTGTGGTTATGGCTGATTTGAAAGTATCTACGCTTAATGTGGATGGAGTCAAGTCTCCCATTAAGCGTTCATGGATATTGACTCATCTCAAGAAGCTGGGTACTGATATAGCATATTTGTAAGAGACCCACCTTTCTCAGATCGAGCATGCCAAGCTGCTGAGGGGTTGGGTGGGGGAAGTCTACTCTTCTACCTTCAGTGGGAGGCAAAGGGCTGTTGCCATCTTAATGCATAAGAGATTGCCGTTTACTCTACATCAGTGGTCGGCAAACCACGGCTCGCGAACCGCATGCGGCTCTTTATCCACTTGAGTGCGGCTTGCGGCTCAGCTTCAACCGCTGGTCCGCAGATATTTTCTGCCGGTCCACAGGGCCGGCACCTCCATCGGGCCCAAGAGATTGTTCAGGGTCTTCGGTGCGATCAATGCGGCATCTTTGGGCTGGCTCCCTGAGTACTGCAGTGCTCAAAGCCATGGGAAAAGGCTTCTATCCACAGCCTGCGCCTGACCCGGAAGCCTTCTCTCTGACGTCGCAAAGTCAGAAGGAAGGCTTCCAGATGAGGTGTGGGACGCGCGTGAGACTCAAGTGTTCCCTCTAAGCTGAGCAGGTGTCCTCCAGCTGCATTGCTACCACTAGGGGGTGGAATATTTTCAGTCGCTAAGGACAGGTATGTTCCCTGGAGTCCTGCAGAACTTGCCTGTCCCTCACAATTGAAAAATGTGACAGTAAAACAGCACCCTCTATTGGTGAGACTGTGGGTGGAGGACTCCTGCTCAGCTTAGAGGGAACAGTGGTGAGGAGCCACTTCCCACATCTTTGTGCAATGCAGCACTTAGGGAGCCAGCCCGAAGACCCTGCGTTGATCGCACCATGGACCAGCCTGAAGCTAACACCGGGGGGAAGGCCAGAAAGCAAGACACATGGAGGGAGAGAAACAACAACTGTAGAGGAAATACTTTTATTTAGTGATTTTGCATCTGCTGTCTGTTCAGGAAGAAATGCACTTGTTTGGTTTTCTCTGGGGGTTGTACTGCTTGAAGAGTCTTGCATCTTAGGGTTTGTTTGAATATTAGTACTTTTAGTTTTTGGTCTTGCATTTGCATGGGGTTATCTGTTTTCTGGTAGAAGTGAATGTTGAAAAGCATACAATGTGCTTTCTGTATTTTAATTTTGTGGTTAACCATTATGTGTTGTTAATACGATTATATTGTATGTGTGTATATATGAAAAATGGATGGAAAAAATGGTGTTACAATTAGTACTATTATGGGGGTGGGGTCTGGGGTGGAGATTGGGTGGAGATGGGAAGGTTGGTCGGCCCGGCGCTTCAGCATCCTCTTTACGGGGAAGGGAAGCAGGGAGAGCTCAGAACTTGGCAGTGGCCTGTTCCCCGATTGCGGCAGCAGTGGCAGCCTGTTCCCTGGCGGTGGCGGCCTGTTCCCCAATGGCGGTGGCTTGGGGGAGGGCAGGGAGAAAGAAAGAAATGGGGGCAGGGAGAGAGAAAGAAAGGGGCAGGGTGAAAGAAAGAAAAAGTTGGGGGAGGGAATGAAGTTTGGATCAACTTTATGGAAAAATAAGTCTCCAGACCAGTGGCGTACCTAGCATATGTGACACCCAGGGCCCATCATTTTTTGACACCCCCCCATCTATATGAAAAATATATTTTTTAGTAACAATCCACATATCGCACAACAAGAGTGTACCTAGGAAAAGGCAGCATCTTAAACACCAACACTAGAACACCAATACATACATTATAAAACTAAACAAGCCAGATCCCGCACAGTCAATTAAGAACATAAGAACATAAGTAGTCGCCTCCGCTGGGGCAGACCAGAGGTCCATCCCGCCCAGCGGTCCGCTCACGCGGCGGCCCATCAGGCATATTGCCTGAGCAGCGGTCCCTGACTAATTTTATAACTACCTCAACACTTATCTCTAAACCTTCCACTGCTCTTATCTGTACCCCTCAATCCCTTTGTCCTCCAGGAACCTATCCAGGTCTTCCTTGAAACCCTGTACTGTGCTATTTCCTATCACGGCCTCCGGAAGGATGTTCCATGTGTCCACCACCCTCTGTGTGAAAAAGAATTTCCTTGCGTTTGTTCTAAACCTGTCGCCCTTCAATTTCATTGAGTGACCCCTTGTTCTTGTGGTTTCTTTCAAATTGAAAAATCTGTCCTTGTCAACCTTTTCGATGCCCCTCAGGATCTTGAAGGTCTCTATCATATCTCCTCTGAGTCTCCACTTTTCCAGGGAGAACAGCCCCAGCTTCTTCAGTCTGTCAGTGTATGTAAGGTTTTCCATACCCTTAATCAGTTTAGTTGCTCTTCTCTGGACTCCCTCAAGCATTGCCATGTCCTTTTTGAGGTACGGTGACCAGTACTGTACACAGTATTCCAGATGCGGGCGCACCATAGCCCGGTACAGTGGCAGGATGACTTCCTTCGTTCTGGTCGAGATACCCTTCTTAATGATACCTAACATTTGGTTTGCTTTCCTCGAGGCTGTGGCGCACTGTGCCGACGCCTTCAATGTCGTGTCTACCATCACTCCCAGGTCTCTTTCCAGCTTACTGACCCCTAGCATTGATCCCCCCATTTTGTAAGTGAACATCGGGTTCCTTCTCCCTATATGCATGACCTTGCATTTCCCCACGTTGAAGCTCATTTGCCACTTTTTCGCCCATTCTTCCAGTGTCGTAAGATCCCTTTGGAGATCCTCGCAATCTACCGTGGTTTCAACCTTGCTGAATAGTTTGGTGTCATCTGCGAATTTGATGACCTCACATTTTGTTCCCGCCTCCAGGTCGTCAATGAATATGTTAAACAGGAGCGGTCCCAGCACTGACCCTTGAGGAACCCCGCTCGTGACCCCTTGCCAGTCCGAGTAGTGGCCCTTTACACCAACCCTCTGCTTCCTGTCTGCCAGCCAGTTTTTGATCCATCGGTGGATCTCCCCTCGTACCCCGTGATTCCATAGTTTCCTGAGCAACCGCTCATGTGGTACCTTATCGAAGGCTTTCTGGAAGTCTAGGTAAATTATGTCTATGGCTTCACCTTTGTCCACCTGGCTATTTACCCCCTCAAAGAAGTACAACAAGTTTGTGAGGCACGACCTACCCTTGCAGAACCCATGCTGGCTCGACCTTAGCTGTCCATTTTTTTCGATATGATCACAGATGCCGTCCTTAATCAGCGCCTCCATCATCTTTCCCGGGACCGATGTGAGGCTCACCGGCCTATAGTTTCCCGGGTCGCCCCTTGAACCCTTCTTGAAGATGGGCGTGACATTAGCTATTTTCCAGTCCTCCGGGATCTCTCCAGTTTTTAGGGATAGGTTGCATATTTGCTGAAGTGTCTCTGCTATTTCATTCCTTAATTCCTTGAGCACCCTTGGGTGAATGCTGTCTGGACCTGGCGACTTTTCGCTCTTTAGCTTGTCTATCTGCCTGAGGACATCCTCCTGGCTCACCTCTAGTTGGACCAGCTTGCTATCTTGATCTCCATTTTCTATTTCCTCTGGTTCCGGAATGTTGGATGTGTCCTCCCTCGTGAAGACCGACGTAAAGAAGTCGTTTAACTTGTCAGCTATTTCTTTTTCCTCCCTCACTACTCCCTTTCTATCCCCATCATCCAAGGGCCCCACTTCCTCCCTCGCTGGTTGCTTTCCCTTTACGTACCTGAAGAATGATTTGAAATTTTTTGCCTCTCCCGCTAGTCTCTCTTCATATTCCCTCTTTGCTCTCCTAACCACTCGGTGGCACTCCTTCTGTCTTTCCTTGTGATCCTTTTGGTTGGCATGCGTTTGATCCTGTTTCCATTTTTTGAACGATGCTTTCTTGTCACTGATCGCCTTTTTTACAGCAGCCGTTATCCATGCTGGGTTCTTTATTCGATTTTTCTTGCACTCTTTTCTGAACTGGGGACGTACAGGTTCTGTGCTTCGTGAACCGTACGCTTGAGCAGGGTCCAGGCGCTTTCTACGGACTCTATCTTCCTTGTGCTGCCGTTGAGTTTCTTCCCCACCATTTTCCTCATTGCATCATAATTCCCTTTTCTGAAGTTGAGCGCTGTTGTTGTGGTTCTTTTCACCCTGGATGATCCCAGTTCTAGTCTGCACTGGATCATGTTATGATCGCTGTTCCCCAGTGGCAATTGATCCTGCAGTCAATGCCAACTGAAAACTATGTCCTTTTCATACACACAGAACAGAGATACACCCTTGCCCAATATGGAATAATCACAAACTAAAAATAGAAATATGTAGACAAAAGTTAAACTGAACCGCCAAGAAACCAGACTCTGCATACAACACCACAACACCACAAAAACAGTGACACATGTCCCCTAATACTTTTTTTTTTTGTAATAATTTTTATTAGCAAAATGAAACACAGATGATACAGAAAACCAGCAGTACAAGGACACAAGGTCCGAAAAAAGAAAATACAAAACTCGAACAGGAGAACGTACTGGCAAGCACAGAAATGAAAAGTGGAGCGAACAAGCTCCATTCCATCCAGTCGCAATCCGCAACTTTTATAGTTTCATAGAAAAACATGAGCAACCCCTCCAGTCATGCCACAAGCGCACAAGCTCCAGACACTCCATACAAATCACAACAGACACTCCTCATGCACACTCCCCCACACACACGAACCCACACCTCTCACAGTGGACTGCCCCACAGCCCCTAAGCAAAAAGAAAAAAGAGAAGAAAGAGAAAAAGAAAGAGAGGAGAAAGAGAAAGAGCTATAGAATCAGGAACAAGTATCCAGCTGTGCTTCCGAATCCCCGGAACACAACGACAAAACCGCTTTCCAGAGCCCCACATAACAGCGCTGGTCAAGCCTTCCCCCCCGGGGAGAGCGGTGAATTTCAAAGTGGGCTACCTGGCCAATCCGATGTAGTCAATGAGTAAAGGAAGCCACCTGATCAGACACCCAATATTGCAAGAGAAGTTTTTTCACCAAAAGGAAGGCTAAATAAAGAAATTTCTGCTGAGGAGTTGAAAAACCAGCCTCCTCCAATACTCTCAGGTCGCCCAATAAGAGCATGCCATAGTCTCGTGGAATGGGACGGTGCACAATGCGCTTCAGAAAAGGGAGAGCCCGCAGCCACAAATCAGTGGATGGGCATTCCAAAAAATGATGAGTCAAAGTCCCAGCAGTATGGCGGCATCTAGTCCAGACATCTCCCTCCCAGAGGCCCATACGAGCCCCATGCTTCCTAGAAATATACGCCCTGTGTAATATCTTATACTGCATCTCTTGAAGATCGGAGGAGCCCCCCATGATTCTAAGATGACCAAACAGTGCATGGAACGCGCTCCGATCCCCCAGAAAGCCCAGCTCCCCCGGCCACACAGAGGCCACTCCATCAAGGGCACCTACAGACAATTGTGCCCGCAACAGCCGACCCCACGTATAGAGTTTGTTCTGGGCCGATGGAACCAGAAAGAATAATGCATCCAGAGGACCACAGAGCCAAGCATCTCCCCACTTCTGAATTAACGTAGTATAATAGTGGCGGATCTGATTCGGGGGCAGATCCCATCTCTGCTGAATATGGGCAAATGGAGGAAATACACCCCCGCCACCTCCATCCCAAACATCTCTCAAGGTCCGACACCCCTGCTGTTCCCACACCTGGAGTCGAGAAGGGCCCATCCCCGGGACAAAAGCAAGATTACCACACAGAGGCAGGAGCACCGACGCAGCTGGCGTTTTCTGTCCACCACCTCCACGCCAACCGAAGCAGCTGGAGAAGAGTCAGTGTCGAGGAGGCCCCGGGAATTGCCGAAGGCGGCAAATGTAAAAGGGCCAAGAAGGAGTGCGGCGCACACCAGGAAGATAGCCAACCCCCAGGGGCATATCTATAATGTCCGGTCCAACCCTCGTGAATAAAACGAAACAGAGCCGCTACATTGTAATGTCTAACATCCGGAAGATTCAAGCCCCCCTGCAATCTGTCAAGCATCAATTTAGCATAGCTAATACGAGCCCTCTTGCGTCTCCAAATGAAAGTAGAAATAGTGGAGCGAAAAGCCCGCACGTCTCGGGCAGAAAGCCACACAGGGAGAGTCTGTAAGGGATGCAAGATCTTTGGCAGGAGAACCATTTTGGTAAGAGCAACTCTGCCCCATAAGCCCATCGGTAACTCCCGCCAGCAGTCACACTGAGCCGCGATTTGCTCAAGGGGGCGACGAACATTATACTGGTACAAGAGGGATAAGTCCGGAGTCAAATACACTCCGAGATACCGCAACGGCCCATCGACAGGTGGTATAGACAGAGCGGAATGCCATGCCTCCTTATGAGTAGAATTCAGAGGCAACAGCTCGGACTTGGCACAATTAACCCGTAGACCCGAGAAATTACCAAAGGTACGAACCACCCCGAGCGCTCGCTCCAAATCGACCAGGGGATTATCAAGATAGAGTAGGATGTCATCTGCAAAGAGATTTATCCGACTCGCCCTGTCTCCAATTCGTATTCCCCGAATGGAAGGATCAGTGCGCAACCGTACCGCTAAAGGTTCGAGAGCTAGCACAAAAAGTAGAGGGGAAAGAGGACATCCCTGCCGGGTACCTCTACCCAAAGGAAAAGAAGCAGTGAGGCCCCCATTCACCAGCAAGCACGCCTGCGGGTTAAGATATAAACTACGAATCCATTCAGGAAAGCGGCCGACCAATCCATATTGCCGCAGAACCCAGAATAAATAGTGCCAGGAAATGCTGTCGAAGGCCTTTTCCATATCTAATCCAACTATAGCCGATTTACTTCCCGTCCCCCGTCTCGAGTGTAGTGCCATCAAGGCCCGAAAAAGATTCATGGAAGCATACCTGCCCGGAATAAAGCCTACCTGGTCTTCATGAATTAAGAGAGGGAGGACGGCATTCAGACGCCGGGCCAATATCGCAGCCAGCAATTTAACATCCTGATTAAGGAGAGAGATTGGGTGATAAGATCCCACCTGGGCCAGATCCTTCCCCGGTTTAGGGAGCAAGACCACATGGGCCATGTTTCTCTGGCCCAAGCCCTGTCCGGAATGCAGCACATTATAAGCAGCCCCCAACGCCGAAGGAATCAAGTCTGCCACTATCTTATAGTATTCGGGCCCAAATCCATCAGATCCCGCGCTTTCGTAAGTTTCAAAGCTTTGATACCCGTTTGAATTTCCTCCACCGTAACCGGCGCATTTAGAAGAGCAAGTTGGGCAGCGGTCATTTGAGGCAAAGCTAAATCCCGGAAAAACTCCGTTCGATCATGGTCGGAAGACTCGCGATGGGAATAAAGAGTCTCATAGAATTTCACAAATTGGGACTGAATGTCCTCTGCCCCAGTATAAAGACGACCTCCCCATCTTTAATAGACAGAATGATTTGATGTTTTCGAGGAGGACGCACGAGGTTGGCCATAAGCCGCCCGGCCTTCCCCCCCTAGCGATGCAAGCGATAGCGTTGGAAATAAATATCCCTATCGGCCCGCAGCGTCAAAAGAACCTCCAAATGGGAACAGACCTCCCCCAGCCGACGCCGATCGTCCTCTGAAAGTGTAGCGACATGTCGCCGTCTCAGGGTTTGCAACTCCCCAGAGAGCCGTAGAAACTCGGCATCCTGCCACCGCCGTGCCCGAGACACATAAGCAATAATGTATCCCCGAAGTACAGCCTTAGATGCTTCCCAAAACATCACCGGGTCAACTTCAGGGGTAGCATTATGATGACAATATTCCTGCCAGTGTTCCCTGAGGTACCTGTGAAACTCTAGATCCTTATACAAATGACTCGGGAATAGCCGCAAAGTGTCATTCGTAAGCCGAACTGACAGTATCATCGGGGAATGATCAGATAAGGGAACCTCCTCGATAGAAATATGCTCGACCCGCGGGAACAGCTAGGGCGGCGCCATGAAATAATCCAGACGGGCATAAACATCAGGAGGGTGGGAGTAGAAAGTGTAAGTATGCTCAGTAGGATGCAAAGTCCGCCACAAATTCAACAAAGGCAACTGATCCATCAAAAAATTGACCCCCCTTGGCTCCATGGTCCTCCGGGCACACCCTCGCCGGCTTACAGTCCATGGAGGAGTCAGCCGAGATGTTAAAATCACCCCCCATTAGGAGTTGATAGTCAGGGTACTGAGCTACCTTGGCCAAGAGCCCAGAGAAGAATCAGTGACTATAGACATTAGGGGCGTAGAGGCTAAAAAACAGCCATTTCTGACCCCAAAGTTCCCCCAACACTAGCACATATCTGCCCTCTTTATCAGAGAAAGTTTTATGGATGTGAATGGGCAGCTGTTTATGGAACAAGATCACTACCCCCCTCTGTCTGGAGTTAAAGGAGGAGGAACACACCTCTCCCACCCATTCCCTACGCAACTTGGCATGCTCAGCACCAGAGAGGTGAGTTTCCTGCAAATATGCAATATCAATGTGATTTCCCTTGAACCAATTTAATAATTTCTTTCTCTTCACGGGTGAGTGAATACCATCTACATTATAAGTAGAAAAACCAGTTAAGGAGGTTAACCAGTATCAAACGAAGTACGAGAGGATGAAACAGGAAACATGGAAAAAGGTGAGAAGCGGGGGCCCTCCCAGCTAAGACCCCCCCTTCGCCCCAAACAGGGCCCATGCAAGATAACAGCAGCCCCCAGGGTCCTCCAGCCCCACCCGTAAAAAGCGGGCCGCAAGAAAAAAGAGAAAGCAGCAGATCCACCACACAGCTTCCCCACCCACCCCCGAAGCACAACCAGACACCCCACCAATCATCCCACTCATGCCCTCCATACACACCCCCAAACACACAACCCCATCCCCCCACCCAAGCCCAGAGAATACTCCCCCAGGACACCTCCCAAACTCCCACCAAACCCCAAAAAACCAGCATAAGAAAACATAATCCCATAAGGGAAATCAGAACTAGGAGGTCACGGATCTGGGCTATCCGCGATCCGATACTTGCTGTACAAAGCAGACTCCCGTACACTATACCACGCTACCACAGGGTGAATGAAAAAGAAAGGTGCATATAAAACAATAGAAAACCCCCCTCTACAACATGCAGTCTCCAGGCTAGAACATGGCCAGGCGAGGGCTGAAAGAATCCATTTCCACAGCAGGGCTACCTCGCACAGCCACCCCCCTTCCATGGTACAAGCGAGGACCAACACCAGTGGGGTCACCAGAAACCCATCCACATGTACCAGGAAAATCCATGACACTGGAGCTATGAGAGGAATCAGATCCAGTCAGCATCATGCTGCAGAAACAGCCCTCCAAAAGGAAGCGCAGAAGTTCAACTAGGGCAACAAGACACACTCCGCCAGCTCCAATTAGCAAGCCACCATTGATCTCAGGAGGCTGAGGCACCCATACCCTCCCCAGATGGACGGGCAGCATTGATGGTGTCCAAGTAGCGCTATGCCTCCCCCTTGTTCAGAAGAGTGTGCATCTTGCCGTCTCTCCAGATCCGCAGACTTGCAGGGTACACCAGAACAAAGTGGACCCCCTTACGATGCAAGGAGGTGCAGATGGGCGCCATTTCCCTCCGCTGAGAAGAAACACGTGCAGAGTAATCATTGAAGAGGAGCAGCCGCTGCCCCTCATACAGCACATTGCTGGCCGAGCGATAAGCTTTTAAGATTTTTTCCTTCTCCCTCCAATTCACATACCGTGCAATAGCCGCTCTGGACCGAGTAGAAGGCCCCGAGGCGGGTCCCAGCCGATGTGCCCTTTCACATACAAAGGTGGCCGCCGAGGTCTCCAAGCCAAGGTGTTCCGGCAGCCATGACTGAAAGAAGTGGTAAAGATCATCTGCAGTCTTCATCTCAGGGAGCCCCACAACCCTCAGATTATTATGCCGTTGGCGGTTCTCTGCGTCATCCAGCTTTTCCTGGAGGGCAGCCACCTGAGCATGTAGGCCATCTACTCTCCGCTGTTCCTGAAGGGCCTCATCCTCCCTGGCGGAGACACGTTGTTCCACCTCCGCCAGCCGCTGTGCCTGAGCCTCAAATTTCTCATGGATACCGTCCACCGCTGACTGCAGTATATTGAGGCGGTCCTTGAGGGCTGTTGTGACCAGACGGGAGATCTCCTGGGCCCACTCACCCATCTCCGGCGATGCAGGGAGAGGAGCCGACGCCATTTTGGACTCCGGCGTGCAGGATTTTCCGTTCAGAGATTTCACCACTTTAACAGGCATACCGGGTGCTCAGCCGGCTCCTCAACCCCCGCCGAGTCTCCCAGCGGATGTCGGACTGCACAGCCGGCACAAAAGGATCCCACAGAAAGGCAAAGTATGGCTTAATGACCGATATTAAGGGGATCAGATCGCGGAGCCCAGCAGCGCATGTCTGTTCACCTCGCACGCATCACGTGACCCCCCCATGTCCCCTAATACTGTGCAAAATATAAAGACAGTAGATGTAAATTTGAAAAAACTGATACATAACAATCACCACTTTACAAATTAACAAAAATAAAACAAATAATGAGAAATAAGAAAATACCATTTTATTGGACAAATCCATTTTTCAATTATCTTTCAGAGCCAAATCTTTCTTCAGAACAGTACAGTATACTGCTGTTATGCTATTCTGTCCTGAGGAAAGGGGTGTAGTCCAATAAATTGCCTTATTTCCATTTCCTATTTATAAACTTTTATCAATACAGTTACAATACTACTTGATTCTAAGTAAAGCAACATAAAAATCTTTCTACCTTTTGTCGTTTCTGCTTTAATCATCTTCTCTCTCTTCTTTCTATACAGCGCTTGTTCTCTCTCCCTTCCATGCAACATCTGCCCCTTCCACCCAGCTTCTGCCCTCTCTCATCTACTGCCCACACTCCCTCTGCCCCTTCCATCTACCGCCCACCCTCTCTATCTTCCATATGCCATCTTCCCTCTTTCTATCTCCCTTCAATAAACTGTATATCTGGGGTCCCTTCTCTCCTTTGCACATGATTCATTTCAGCTTCACCCCCTCTCCATTTTTCGGTCTCCACCCCCTCCCCTATGCTTTGGCATCTCTCTCTTTCTCTTCTCCTTTCCTTCCTTCCTTCCCACTCCACACCATGGTGTGGTATCTCTATCTCCTTCCCTTCCCTCCCCCCATGCCATGGCATCTCTTCCTCCCCCTCCATGGTCTGGTATTTCTTTTCCTTTCCATCCCTCCCATGGACTTGGCATCTCTGGTTCCTCTCCCTTGTCTTCCGTCTCCCTTCTTCCCTCTCTCTCCCCAGTTGGGTGCAGCAGCAGCAGCATTTTCCTCACCCCCCCTTCTCTGTGCAGCAGTAGCATTTCTCCCCCCCTTCCCTGTGCAGCATTTCTTTCCCCCCCTTCCCTGTGCAGCAGGAACATCTCTTCCCTGCCCAGCATGTCTGGCCAGTTCCCCTGCTCAAAGCAGCAGGCGTCTACACCTCACACGATCCGCGGCTGTGTTGGAAGCCTTCTCTCTGACATCGTGACGCCAGAGGGAACACTTCTGACGCAGCCGCGGATTGCGTGAGGAGTCGATACCCACAGCTTTGAGCAGGGGAGCTGGAAAGAAGTGAAACAACCACCGGAGGGAGCACAAGCTGGGATGGACACCACTGTTTACAGAAGGGATGCCCACACTTTTTGGGCTTGCGAGTTACTTTTAAAATGACCAAGTCAAAATGATCTACCAATAATAAAATTTAAAAAAAACACAAAGCACACTGTACGTAGAGAAAATTTTAATTATCATTTATATTCGGGGGGGTTTCAAAGAGGTCAAGGCAGATGACTCTATGCAATGTCACTTCAGTAACAACTATGCAAAAATATACAAATACCCCCATCCTTTTTACTAAACCGCGATAGTGGTTTTTAGTGCAGGGAGCTGTGCTGAATGCCCCGCGCTGCTCTCGATGCTCATAGGCTCCCTATGCTAAAAAACACTATTGCAGTTTAGTAAAAGGGGGCCATAGTGCAAAATATAGACAGCAGATATAAATTCTCAAAATGGACACATTTTGATCACTAAATTGAAAATAAAATCATTTTTCCTACCTTTTTGTCTGGTGATTTCATAAGTCTCTGGTCCTTCTTCTGGTCCTCCTTCTTTCTCCTCCTGCCCCCCCCTCTTTCTTTCTCTCTCCCCCGGCCCCCTCTTTATTTCTGCCTTTCTTTCTCTCTCCCCCTGGTCCCCCCTCTTTATTTTTGCATTTCTTTCTCTCTCCCCCTGGCCCCCCTCTTTATTTCTGCCTTTCTTTCTCTCTCCCCCTAGCCCCCACAAAGCCATCGTGCCGATTTCTCCACTTCCATGATTCTTTCCTTACCCCCACCCCTAAGCCGGCAGCCAATTTCTCCCTGCTCCTTCCCTGAGCTAGGCCCGACACATATAAGCATCGGGACCACAAGATTTCACTTCCGGCGTCAGTTCTAACGGGGAGGAAGTTGCCGGCCAGCCAGACAGCGATTGGCTGGCCCAGAACTTACCCTCCGATGTTAGAATTGACGCCGGAGGTGAAGCCTTGTGGGCTCAACGCTTTTTCCCCGCCCACCAGCCCGCCTCATCTTTTGTCTGCACTTACCGGTTGCCGGCCAGCCGGGCGGATTAAGGAATGACGCTGCAGGGGAGCCGGTGCCGGAATACGGTGGTGAGCGGCAAAATAGGGAAGGTGGCTGGCTGTGCACCCCCTTGGGGCGTGCACCTGGGGCGGACCGCCCCCCTCGCCCCTCCCTTAGTATGCTACTGCTCCAGACAACAAAGGTAAAAAACGAAATTTAATGACTAAAATATGTTAGCTTTGGGAAATGTATATAGCAGATGTCTTTGTATTGTGTTCAAAAGAAAAGGAAATGCATTTCTGGTTTTATTTCTAGAGTGTTGAAGTACTTGCTGACCCTTGCTGTGACTGGTGGGGATCCCCAACCACCGCCAGCAGAGGACCTCCTCTATAGACCGCCAGAACTCCCCTCCACCAAGCACAGCAGTCACTGGCAGCATTCATGAGCCACTGAGGTGCCAGCATCTGTGACTCAGGGATGCTACTGCTGCCTGCCAAGCTTGGCAAAAGGGACCCCCAGCCAACTGCAAAGGAAGTCCTCAGTTGACAGCTTGGGGGTTCTCATCAGCTGAGTATTTATATTTTAGAGACTCTGGTAGAAACCCGTTTACAAAGTATGCATTCCAAATCTTGCCAAATTAATAAAGTCTTTTTGCTTATTTGTAAATGGGTTTCTACAAGAGCCTTTAATTCAGTAGCATAATTAAATGAAATAACTATTTCTGAAGTTTATAGGGACGGGCGGGGATGGAGGGATTCCTCGCGGGGACGGGTGGGATTACTCACAGGGAGGGGTGGCATTTTGGCGGGGATGGGTGGGATTTCTGTCCCCGCGCAACTCTCTAGTCCAGACCTTCCTGGAGCACTGCACATATGTATTCAAAGCAACACAAACAACCACTTTAGAAGGTGCAAAAAAATGGTTTATGAGGCTTCTACCTGAGCCTAGTCCCTCATGGGCTCAGGAATGGTAAAGATATACCGTATTTTTCGCTGAATAAGATGCACTTTTTCCACCCCCAAAAAGGGGATGGAAATAAGGTGCATCTTATGCAGCGAATACAATGTGCCCCCACCCCCGGTACCTTGAAGTAATTCTTGCGGTCCAGTGCTGCATCGGCAGGCCCCCCTGCTGGACGGACACCCGAGTCTCCATCTGCCAGGCAGGCGCGAGCCCCTGCCTGGTCCCGTGCCGCCGCCCAAATGGTGTCAGCTCGGCCCAGCGCTGCATCGGCAGGCTCTTCCATCTGCCGCGGAAGTGAAAGGCAGGCGTGAGCCCCGAGCGCGCCTGCCTGGTCCTGTGCCGCCGCCCAAATGGTGCTGTTGGTTCTTGCAAGACTCGCAGGAGCTGATTACAGCATTCAAATGGTGGCGTGGGACCAGGCAGGCGCACTTGTGGCTTTCGTCTGCCTTTCACTTCCAGTACAGATGGGGGAGCCTGCCGATTCAGTGCTGGACTGAGCTGACACCATTTGGGTGGCGGCACAAGACCAGGAAGGCACGCTAGGGTCTCGCGCCTGCCTCTCACTGCCGCGACAGATAGGGACTTGGGTGGCTGTCCAGCAGGTGAGGCTGCCGATGCAGCGCTGGACCTCCAGGATTGCATCAAGGTACCGGGGGAGAGGGTCCTGCAGAAAGGTACGGGGAGTCCTGCAGGAAGGTACAGGGAGGGAGGGAGGGGTCCTGCAGAAAGGTACTGGGGAAGGGGCCCTCCTGAAAGAATTAAATTAATCAGGAGGCTTCCCAGCCCTGTAGAAAGGTACCCTGAAGAAAGATACCGGGGAAGGGGGCCCTCTTGCTGGAATTGCAGTAAATTAATCACTAATTTAAATTTACAACAAATGTACAGCTGAGGCAAGAGGCCTTGTGCTGGACATGTGAATTGCTTTAAAAAAATTTAAAAAGAGGAAATAAAAATGTAAAGGTATTAGAGAGGCATTTTTCAAACCTGAGCAGGAAACAGAAAGACTTCCCTGCCTGCCCTGCCACTAGGCAATGCCCTGTGTCCTGTCCCGGCCTACCACTAGACCATAAGAGGGGGGACAGGGTACAGAGCCTGGCAGAGAGGAGGGACAGGGTGCAGAGCCTGGCAAGGAGTGTGGGGTTGGGTACAGAGCCTGGAAGGGAGAATTTGGTTCAGAATGGTTTTTTTTCTTGTTTTCTTCCTCTAAATCTAGGGTGCGTCTTATGGACAGGTGCTTCTTAAGGAGCGAAAAATACGGTACTTTTAACTTTTATATCTCATGGCCACTGCAACAGCCTGTACATTTTAGGCAGTTAAACATATCACATTCAGTCCAGCAATCTCAGCTTTTGGGTCAATTTTCCCAGGTCTCTCAGGTTTAAAGCACCATAAGTCTGGTTCCTACTTCACTTGTTAAATAGTTCAAACAGAAGAATATTTTTGGAGAAATAAACCCTTTTACTTCAACAAGTCTCAACTTATTTCAGCTCAGCTGCCATGCCCCAAACCCAGATAATCACCTTTAAACCAGCAGGTTCAGTGTACAGAGCTCTTGAATTAGAAGCTCACCTCCTTAGTGTTTTCCTGGGTGGGTCCTTGGCTAGCTTCTTCACTCCAGTCCTCCCCATGGCTAGGGAAAGTTTCTCTCCTTCGAGATCCCTGCACTTGGGGATCTCTCTGAATGGGTCTCCTCTGTGGCAGATAAACACCTTCCTGCTGAGTTCTACCCCCTGACTCAGCAAGGTTAGCTTGTTACGATGGTTCAGCACTGAGCTGTAAAGCCCAATGCAGTCTGCGACATGTAGTTCACTCAGTCTTGGATTAGCAGTCCCTGCTTTATGGAAGTGGAATGGTAGCATTAGTGGAAGATAACCCCTTACTCTTCCACAATAGGATTAGGGATTAAACTAAAATTCAGAAAGCCTCTATTTCAGAGTATTTTCGATGGAGCTTAGCTTTCTCATCACAAGGAAAGATTGTTTTATTATTGATTGAGCATGGCTTTTCATGGATAGGTTGTTATCAATTAGAAAATGACACGGGGACCGTTTACCGTGGTAAACCATGGGTCACCGTAGTAAATCCGCAGGAATGGAGACATCTGCAACTGGTTTACCACAGGAATGGGGACAAGACCTTTCACCGCCCCACGGGAATGGGGACAAGACCTTTTATCGCCCCGTGGGAGTGGTGAAAAGTCTTACTCCTGTGGTAAAAAAATATTACGCCTGTGTCAGACTCGGCATCTTCTCCCCAGCTCCTCTTGCGCCTATTTGACCTTCAGGAGCCAGCCATGCCACGATGAAGACAGAAGGAACCTAAAACCAAAGCCTGAGACCAATGTGATTTGAAGAATAAAATTACCAGACAACAAAAAGAAAAAAATAAATTTATTTTACATTTTGTGATTAGACTATTTCAGATTTGAAATATGTATCCTGCTAGAGCTGGTATTAGACATAACTGGGGACCGCAAAGTCCAGGCTATGCTTCTTTAGCTTTCAGCTGGCTTAGGGCTCTCTCTCTGACCAGGGGGCAGTTGCCCTAGTTGCACTCCCCTAACATTATTCTTGCCATGTGTGATTAAAGTATTCTGTTAGCTTGATTTTTCTATGTAGCATTCTGTAGTAATTTGGTTTGTTCAGTTTTCACAATAGTGAAGGAGATATTTGTGAAAGGGAGGGGAGGTGGGTTTTGTTGAACCTTGCTCTGTTTTATTTGTGTTTATAAAATGACAATTATCAGAGGAGAAGCTTCCGCCCACACACGCTACTGCAGGGTGGCACAGGCAGGCTTCGCCAGCATCAGTTTCTTTTCTAAAGTGCCGCTAAGGTAAGGGGAGGGAGATAGATTTGGCTGGAGGTAGGGAGGGAAGAGGCCACGCGCACGATCGGTGACCACGCGCCTTCCCTCCCTTAAGTTTCTTTATGCCGTGAAGGTAAGGGAGATGGAGGGAGGGAGATTCTTGGGCCACTGAAGGGCGGTGAGGTGGCGAGAGGGAAAGGTAGATGCTACGGGGACGGGGCGGTGAAGGGGACAGCAGGGGTGGTGAAGGGGACGGTGGTCCGGTGACAGGGCAGTGACAGGGACAGATTTTTCCCCGTGTTATTCTCTATTATCAATTTCTACTCCTAAGATTTGGAATTGTAGTACTAATGGAAAGTTTGAGTCATCTACTGTTATCCTAGGAGTGTAGCATGGGTCATTTGAGGGTCCTAGCCAAAGGTATTTGGTTTTGTTATTATTTAGTTTGAGGCAGTGGGTTGAAGTCCAGTTTTCTATGAAGTGGGCACATTTTTTGACAATGGTGAGGGTACTGACTAATGCAGCTGTTAAAAATAGTATGATTGTTATGTTGTCTACATAGGTGAAATGTTTTATTCATGCGAGATCAAGGTTGGCTCCCAAAGATTGCATTAGGAGGTTGAACACTGATGGTGAAAGTGGGATCCTTGGAGGATCCCACTGGGAGGGTGCCAGCAATCAGAAAGTTCACCATCCTTTTGTACAGCATAGTGTCGAGTGGTTAGGAAGCATTAGACCCAGGAGAGGACTGGGCTGCTAAATCCAAAATCACTGAAGATCTCTAACATATGATCGCTGTCTACTAAGTAAAATAGGATTCTGATTGCTCTGTAATCCTTGCTTAGTAGTTCTTTGCCGTATGTTTCTAGTGCTGCAACTACTGTGTTGCAACTTTTCCAGACACCAAAAAATGCCCCGGCACTGAATATACAGGAATAACAGCCTATGGTTGTGAACAGCTTATAAATTGCTTATCACCACAGGCTGAATATTGACTCCCTAACTATGAGGATTATGCTCCTAAATTGTCCTCTTTGAAAATTTACTAGAGCGGAGTGGCTAACCTTATATTAGGAATTTTGTGAAGCATCTACATTAAAGAACACCAGTGTGGCAATAGGCACAAACGTATGGCAGAGAAATTAGGAGCTTAGTACTGATTTTTAGTACAAGGCTCATAAATTAGACCAGGGGTCCCCAAAGTCCCTCCTTGAGGGCCGAATCCAGTCGGGTTTTCAGGATTTCCCCAATGAATATGCACTGAAAGCAGTGCATGCACATAGATCTCATGCATATTCATTGGGGAAATCCTGAAAACTAATCTGGATTCGGCCCTCAAGGAGGGACTTTGGGGGACCCCTGAATTAGACTCATGAATGTAAGCATATGAATGGCAGAGTTAAATTTATAAACACAAATATCACGCATCTAAACAAAAATGAATTTCTAACTGAAAATCTATGAATTTATCCCTCCCCCCCTTTTACAAAACTGCTCCCGATGCTCATATGCTCATAGACTTCAAATTTATATCCAAAATTTCACCAAAGTCCTAAATTTAGCATAAAAAGTGGGTAGCAATAGGGACAGATTTTGGGCAGGGAAAAAAGGTTAGGAGATTAGCAATGATTTTCAGCACCAGGTATACAAATGAATGCAGACCTAAATTTATAAGTGTGAAAATTTAGAGGGGACATTATAAAGCTCCATTAAGACTTTAAGTCACTGGATTTACCCCCTTAATATGACTTAAAGGGCCCTAATATAACTTGACTTAATTTACCACGGTGATATTTAAGTTGTCATAGGTAATAAAATGCAAAACATGCAAAAGTTGTCTTATGACCCAGAATCATGGTAAAATAACTCCAATGTTTAACTGAAATTATTTTACCATCTGAGAGTATCAGGCCACAAAGCTGCAGTCTGATATGAAAGGGGCCATTTGAAACTTTCCCAATTCCATCCACCCCTCCTAATGCAAAACAACCCCCATCCAAGTCACCTAAGCTAAGGCAATGGTGTGGTAAAGGGGGGCGAGTGGGAGAGACTGTCCTAGGCATCATCTTCATGGGGGGGCACCGGTGCCTTTCATCCTCTCTGCCCCCTGTGTACCTCTTTAAATGTTCAGTGGCACGAGCAGCATCTTCCACTTGCTGCTCGCACCAGCCTTTACTCCCTTCTCAAGTTACTTCCTAGTTGTGTGTGAAATCTGAGTAAACAGAGGCAGAAGAAAAAAGGGAAGAAAGAGCTAAAAGGAAAAAAAAAATCTATGTTAGAGACAGGCATAGGGTCAGATTCTCAAAACTTTAACGCCGTTGCTAAACTGTTTACTGAAGGTTTAGCTTGTATGCATTTTAGTAGCGGATTATCAAAACGGATTATCTCTGTCAATAGCGAGCTTTCTAGCAGTCTCCGACAATGACATGCAAATGGGCTCTTCAACATTGAAACGAGCCATTCAGTGGATTTAAAAAAAAATGCCAAACCATTTTCTAAAAGCGGCGTTGGCTTTTGGCGACAAAAATAAGCGACTGGTCCAGGGATGCTGGTCAGTGTGAGAGACTGCTAGAAAGCCTGTGTTGTGATGCAGCGGGAGAGATGTCCATTCTCTCTGGCTGCATCACTGCACCCCTCCCCTGCAGCAGTGGCAACACTCCTCCCCGTAACGGTGGCAACACCTCCCCCTGCAGCGGGAGAGATGCCCACATTCTTCCACTGCCAAGAAATCCTAGCTGTGCCCCCCTGTAGTGGGAGATATGCCCACTCTCCTCTGCTGGAAAGTGACCCCCTCCGCCATAGAACACCTCCCCCAACCTCCAACGACCCTCCCCCTTACCTCCAAATTGATGCATGGAGGGCCGCAATTCCTTCCTCCTATTGAAAGTGGGCCTCCCCTTCCCTGGTGCAATTTGGGATGCACTGAGGAGAGGCCTTAAACAACTTCAACCGATCAGAGTCTCAGGCCCCTCCCTGGTACATCCCAAGATGCATCGGAGAGGAGAAGGCCCATTTTTGATGATGCAGGACAGCTGAGAGGAGGGAGTCCACATCCCTCTGTGCATCAATTTGGAGGTAATGGGAGGGGGCGTCGGAGGCAGAGAGAGGTGATCTATGGCAGGGGGGTCACTTGTCAGCGGGGGGAGGGGGGGTGCACGGCCAGGATTTCTTAGCAGCGGAGGTGTGCACAAACAGGATTTCTTGGCAGTGAGAAAGTGTGAGCAGCTCTCTTGCTGGGGGGGAGGTGCGTGGCTGAGATTTCTTGGCAGCAGGTGAGTGTGGATATCTCTCCCACTGTGTGTGTAGGGGGGTGTTCGCTGGCAGCCTGGGTTTCTTGGCAGCGGGAGAGAATCGGCATCTCTCCCGCTGCTGGAGGGGGTTGTTGGTTGACAGTGGGAGAGACTGAACAGCTCTCTCGCTGTTGTTGTGTGTGTGTGTGTGGGGGGGGGGGAGTTTTTTTGGGGGGTTTCTTTACACGTTTTTTCTGTGCAAGTGCCTATCACTATCACCAGCGATGGGCACATGGAAATTTAGCGAATCTTTGTTGATGTCCGCCGACCTCATTTGCATGCATGATTTTTTGAGAATGTCTCACTATTTTCAATTTGCTATCAAAATGGCTGCGTTAGTAGACCATTGCTTTATAACGCAGGTTTTTGAAAATCCTGGCCATAGTGAGGGAACAGAAGAGGAGAAAAAATGGACAGTATACACTGGAAAGAGAATTAGTAGAAAACAGACAAAAAGCAGAAAAAGAAATTGGGACCAAGATGATAGAAAAACAAAACAGCCAAACAACAAGGTAGAAAAAAGTGTTTTATTTTGAATATGTTAGCTTTTAGGATATATGTATCACAAATGTTTTCGATATTGTATTCAGTGGTATTGCCAGAAAATTGATTTTTTTGGGGGGTAGGAACTGGAATCTAAAATGGGTAGCCTTGTCAACTGAACACCTCCTCCTCCGGTCCAGCAATTAGAAATCTCCAATTGGCAGTATCCTTAAGCTGCCACTGCAGCACCCACTCCCCCCAACCATGTATGTTTGGTTTTCATGCATGTATGAAAACAGTTCTGAAATATTGCTGCCAGCTGCAGAACTTGGAGAGTTCTGGTCATTGTGCCTGTGGAGGGGGAGGAGGTTATCACCTGGTGAGGCTTGGAGATCCCCACCAGCTACAACAAGAAAAAAACCATTCTGAACCAAATTCTCTCTGCCAGGCTCTGCACTCAACCCCACACTCCTTACCAGGCTCTGTACCCTGTGCCCCCTCCCTGTCAGGCTTTGTACCCTAGCCCCCCTCTGGTGGTCTAGTGGTAGGCTGGGACAGGGCACAGGGCAGGCGGAAACAAAGCACAGAGCAGGCAGGCCTAGTGGCTGGCAGGCAGGTAGGGACAAGGCACAGAGCAGGCAGGGAAGTCTTTCTGTTTCCTGCTCAGCTTTGGAAAATGCACATCTCTGATATCTTTACATTTTTATTTCCCCCCTTTTTTTTTTTTTTTTAAGCAATTCACATGTCCAGCACAAAGCCTCTTACCTCAGCTCTACATTTGTTATAAATTTAAACAAGTGATGATCTCATCAGCCATGTGACACCTCCAAAGGATATACAGTCAAACCTCGGTTTACGAGTGCACCGGTTTGCAAGTGTTTTGCAAGATGAGCAAAACATTCTCACAAATCGTGACTCTCAAATTGATCATTGACTTGATTTGCGAATCCCACCGCCCGCGAACCAGCATCGCTCCCCCTCACGAACGCCTGCCCCCCCCGCGCGAACCGGCATCCCCCCCGCCCAAACTGCAAGCTTACCCCCCAATGTGGCATCGGCATGCAGCACCAAGCCACAAGAGGTGCCAGTGCCGGTGCCCGAAGATCGTGCCTCTCCTCTGACTGGGCTTGAGCATCTACACATGCTCAAGCCTTCTGGCTCTCGTTCTCTCCAATCTTGCAGTTTGGGCGGGTGGGGGATGGTGGTTCGTGCAAGAGCAGCATTTGCGGGTGGGGGAGCCATGCCGGTTCGTGGGGGAAATGTAGAAGCGCACCAGTGGCCTCGGGGGTCATTTGGGGATGTGGTGGGGTGGGGTGGGGTAGAGCAGCGCCGGTGGTTGGGGTGGATGGGAGGTGGAACGAATCAAGCGAGTTTCCCTTACATCCTATGGGGAAACTCGCTTTGATATACGAGCAAATTGGTTTACGAGCATGCTTCTGGAACAAATTATGCTTGTAAACCAAGGTTCCACTGTATTTTGTACCAGGAGTTGAAAAACTAGCCAGCCTCAATTTCTATTTATGATATAAAGCCTCCTGATTAATTTAATTCCAGCAGGAGAGCCCCTTCCCTGGTACCTTTCTGCAGGGCCCCCCTCCCTCCCCTGGTACCTTTCTGCAATCCCAGCAGTCCAGCACTGCATCAGCAGGTTCCCCTGCTGGACGGACACCCGAGTCCCCATCTGCTGCGGCAGCGAGAGGCAGGTGCGAGTCCTGAACGCGCCTGCCTGGTCCTGTGCCGCCACCCAAATGGTGCTTTCAGCTCCTGCGAGTCTCGTGAGAACCGACGGCACCATTTAGGTGGTGGCACAGGACCAGGCAGGTGAGCTTGGGGCTTGCGCCTGCCTCCCGCTGTCTTGGCAGATGGGTACTCAGGCGGCCATCCAGCGGGGGTACCTGCCGATGCAGTGCTAGACTGCCCAGATTGCAGAAAGGTATCGGGGGGGGGGGGGGGGGCAAGGTATTCGCTCCATAAGATGCACCCTTATTTCCACCCACTTTTTTGGGGGAAAAAAGTGCGTCTTATGGATCAAAAAATACAGTATTTAATTTAGCATGTCATGGGCAGTGTTATCCAGCTAGCAAGTTCACACAGTAGCATGAGTTAATAGGATAACACAGTCTTGGGGCCCTTTTACAAAGCCATGGTAGCGATGCTGCTGCAGTAAATACACCGAAGACCATTCTATTCCTATGGGCTTTGGTGCATTTACTGCGGGTGCATCACTACTGCAGCTTTGTAAAAGGAGCTCTTAATGTGGGAGCACTTAGTCTGCCTAAAATTTGGCACCTACATTAGCATGCCAAGCTGGTGTAGGTGCCTAGCTTAATTAATAGGCTTAATTCATGCCTAACACAAAAGTAGGCATATTTAAGGAATGGAGAAGGACTTAGGCATTGCTTGGCAAAGTTCTTTAAAGGGCTTTAAAGGCCTTTAAATCTTAGCCTACATTACAGGTACCTAAGTTTTAAGTTAGACACCAGTAGACACAATTCTGTACAGGACACCTAAGCATGATAGATGCAATTATTACAGGCACCTTGCTTTTTAGATGCCATTTACAGAATTTTCCCCTCAGCTCTAATAAAATTTCAAATTACAAAATTCTTCTCCTTACTTACAAAATCAAACACTAAAACATCCTAGCTTTCATTGATAAATATCTGATTCCCTATACTTCCTTTTGAACGTTACAGTCCAATAATCAAAATTTATTAGTAATTCTGTCCATCCATGATCTAATCTAATCTAATCTAATCCTTAGGTTTGTATACCGCATCATCTCCATGTTCGTAGAGCTCGACGCGGTTTATAGTAGGAGAAATAGGAAGGAACTACAACAGAGGGTTAGAGGTAGAAGTGTGAAGAAAATTTAGAGGACTTGGGATGCCAAGATATAAGAGTTTCCTTGATTCCTAAGTTGGAGGGAAACTTACATTTTTTGAGAAAAGCCAGGTTTTCAGATGTTTGCGGAAAACTTGGAGAGAGCTCAAGTTCCGAAGAGGGGAGGTAAGGTTGTTCCAGAGCTCAGTGATTTTGAAGTGAAGGGAGGTCCCTAGCTTTCCTGTGTGGGAAATGCCTTTTAGTGAGGGGAAGGATAGTTTTAATTTGTAGGAGGATCTGGTGGTATTAGGATTTGAGGAATTCCAAGAAATAGGGATAAAGGGAGGTAGGATACCATATAGGATTTTGAAAGTTAAACAGGCGCATTTATAGTGGACCCTGGCGATTATCGGAAGCCAGTGGAGCTTGGCCAGGAGCGGGGAGACATGGTCAAATTTATTTTTAGCGAAGATGAGCTTGGCCGCGGCATTCTGAATCCGTTGGAGTCTGTGGAGGTTTTTCTTAGTTAGGCTTAAGTAGATAGAGTTGCAATAGTCCAATCTGGAGAGGATGATGGATTGGACAAGGAGGGTAAAATGTTTTTTATGGAAGCAGGATCTAACTTTCCTCAGCATGTGAAGGCTGAAAAAGCATTTTTTTAACCAAGGATTGGAGGTGGTCATTGAAGGACAATGTGGAATCAATGATGATGCCCAAGACCTTGCTCGAAAACTCAAGCTGCAGAGAGGAGCCAGAGGGTAGTGGGATGGAGGTGGGTAGGTGATCTAGTTTTGGACCGAGCATTGTCTTGTCTTGTTTTGGACTCATTCAATTTCATTTGCACAGTGTGGGCCCAGAATTGTAGGTTCATTATACAAGAGGATATGTTCTTAGACAGGTCGGTGAGGTTCGAATCGGTCTCGAGGAGGACAAGGATGTCGTCTGCATAAGTGTAAATTGTTTCAAGGGGGGATAGGTGGAGGAGTTTTAGGGAGGACATATAGATGTTGAAAAGGATAGGGGATAGTGGAGAGCCTTGCGGGACTCCACAATTCGGTTTCCAGGGGGATATTCTATGACACAACCCGTAAGGCAATTTTTTCAGTTACCACTCCCTCTCATTGGAATATTCCACCCTTAGACATCAGATTAGAACCTTCCTTGGAAAAATTAAAATCCAAGGTCAAAACTTTTCTCTTCAAGGACACCTTCAACACTTGAGATCAGACTCCTCATGCTGGGATTGACATACGCTTCAGTAGAAATTGATAAATGCTTCTCAAGAAGCGATCCCTTTCCCAATGTACTTTCCCTTCCCCCTTTCCCTCCCATTTTCTTTTATCTTTTTTTAATCTCAGTTTATTTTTTTATCTCAGTTTATTTATCTCAGTTTTTTATTCCTTTCCCATTGGTTAATATTAGTTTTTTCAGGTTCATGAATTCCAGCTATATTATTTTATTGTACTTAGCAATGTTTTTATTTCTTTTTAAATTGGATTTTACTATAATATCATTGTAAACCATTTACTTATTGCATGATAGACAGTATATCAAGTTA
This sequence comes from Geotrypetes seraphini, assembly GCF_902459505.1. Lineage (NCBI taxonomy): Eukaryota > Metazoa > Chordata > Amphibia > Gymnophiona > Dermophiidae > Geotrypetes > Geotrypetes seraphini. Next base: position 109,449,382 of record NC_047089.1, on the reverse strand, counting down.
CAAATAAACTTGGAAGCTTGGAAAGTTAGGAGCATAAATCTTTTGAATAGCAGGCTCCTAAGTTACATAAGAACATAAGAAATGCCATCGCCGGATCAGACCCTAAGTCCATCAAGTCCGGCGTCCCGCATACGCGGAGGCTAAGCTAGGTGTTCCCTGATGAAGACCTTGTTAACCCGTGTCCCTCAATGTGATTTGCAAGAAGGTGTGCATCCAACTTGCCTTTGAATCCCAGAATGGTGGTCTCCGTCACCACCTCCACTGGGAGAGCATTCCAAGCTTCCACCACTCGCTGTGTGAAACAGAACTTCCTGAGATTTGTCCTGGGCCTGTCGCCCCTCAGTTTCAGCTCATGACCTCTTGTCCGTGTCACATTGGACAATGTGAATAACGATGTTTCTTGCTCTATTTTGTCGAATCCTTTTAGTATTTTAAAAGTCTCTATCATATCCCCTTGCAGTCTTCTTTTCTCGAGGGTGAACAATCCTAGTTTTCCGAGGCATTCTTTGTAGCTCAAATTCTCCATACCTTTTACTAGCTTTGTGGCTCGCCTCTGCACCCTCTACAGCAGGGTTATATCCTTCCTTAGGTAGGGAGACCAATGTTGGATACAATACTCCAAGTGTGGTCTGACCATTGCTCTGTAAAGCAGCATTATGACATCTGCCGATCTCCTCATGATTCCCTTTGTTATCATGCCCAACATCCTGTTTGCTTTCTTTGCCGCCACCGCACATTGAGCCGACGGCTTCAGGGTCCAGTCTATCAGTACCCCCAGGTCCCTTTCCTGTTCGCTCTTGCCCAATGTTACACCTAACATTTTATATTCATGCTCCTTGTTTTTCCTGCCCAGGTGCATCACTTTGCATTTTTCTATATTAAACTTCATCTGCCACTTTTCTGCCCATTTCTCTAGCTGGTTCAAATCTTTCTGGAGTTCTTCGCTGTCCTTTTGTGACCCCACTGCCCGACATAGTTTTGTGTCATCTGCAAACTTGATTATATTACTTGTGGTTTCCTCTTCCAGGTCGTTTATGAAGATATTGAATAAGATGGGCCCAAGAACTGAGCCCTGGGGCACACCGCTTATCACCTTCTCCCAGTCCAAGAACTTCCCATTTATGCTCACCCTCTGCAATCTGTTCTCCAGCCATTTGCCTATCCATCTTATTATGTCCCCTTCTATTCCATGGCTTTGTAGCTTCCTCAGAAGCTTTGCGGGTGGAACCTTGTTGAATGCTTTCTGGAAGTCCAAGTATATTATATCCACCAGGTCTCCGCTATCGATTTGTTTGTTCACCTTCTCAAAAAATTGAAGTAAATTGATCAAACAGGACTTCCCTTTCCTGAAGCCGTGTTGACTGGCTCTCTTCAGGTCGTGATTTTCCAGATGTTGCACTATGCTATCCTTGATTAGTGCTTCAACCATCTTCCCAGGAACCGACGTAAGACTCACAGGTCTAGTTAACTAGTTCTCCTCTAGTTTTTTGAAGATGGGGGTGACATTCACTATCTTCCAGTCATCCGCTATTTGCCCGGTTCTAATTGACATGTTAGCTAGGGTTTGTAATAGTTCTCCAATTTCAACCTTAAGCTCCTTTAACACTCTTGGGTGAATTCCATCTGGTCCAGGGGATTTGTCACTTTTTAGTTTGTCAATCTGATAGTATATCTTGTCCAAATCCACATTCACTGTGGTGAGGCTTTCCCCTATTTCTCCCTTGAATATTTTCCCTGTTTCGGGCATTGTTGCAGTGTCCTCATTGGTAAAGACAGAGGCAAAGAATGAATTTAGCCTATCTGCAATCTGTTTGTCTTCCTTGATGCACCCTTTCCTTCTTTGGTCGTCGAGAGGGCCTACTGCCTCTCTTGCTGTTTTTTCCCCCTTTTATGTATCTAAAAAAGGGCTTGAAGTTTTTGGCCTCTTGCGCTATCTTTTCCTCATAGACCTTTTTGGCGTCTCTTACTGCCTTGTGACACTTTTTCTAGTTGACCTTGTGACAGTTCCAGGCCTCTGTTGTCTTTTCACGTTTCCATTTTTTAAACGAGTTCCTCTTTTCCCTCACTGCATCCTTCACCTCTTTAGATAGCCAAGCTGGTTCTCCTTTGTTCTTGTTTCTCCTTCCTTTGGAAATCTGCGGAATGTAGAGATTCTGTGCTTCAGTGATGGTACTTTTTAGTAGGGACAATGCTTGATCAATTGTTTGGATTTCGGCTGTCCTTTTCTTGAGCCATTTTTTAACCATGGCTCTCATGCTGTCATAATTCCCTTTTCTGAAGTTAAAGCTTGTGGTTTGGGTCTTGGTTGATTCCCCTTCCCGATGCCAATTTTAAAATTGATCATGCTGTGATCGCTTGTCCCCAGTGGGGCCGTGACTTCTACATCTGTTGTCCTTCCAGTTATGCCATTTAGGACCAAGTCCAAGGTTGCGGTCCCTCTTGTCGGTTCTCCCACCATTTGTTCTAGGAAGCAGTCCCCTATTGTTTCCAGGAACTTTGTTTCCCTGCCGCAGTTTGAGGTTCCCAGATTCCAGTTTATCCCTGGAAAGTTGAAGTCCTCCATGATCGTTATGTTTCCTGTTCTACATCCATGGTTGATTTCCTCTATCATTTCTGTGTCTGTTTCTTCCATCTGTCCTGGGGGTCGATAATAGAGGCCAATTTTTGTGTCTGCTTCGTTTTGTCTAGGAATCTTTATCCAGAGAGACTCCAGGTTATATTTTCCTTCCATCTCCCCTTCTCTGATAGACTCTATTCCTTCTTGGACATACAGGGCAATACCTCCCCCTTTTTAGCCCTGTTCTAATCTCTTCTGTATAGTTTGTAACCCTGCAGTACTGTTTCCCATTTATTTTCTTTGTTCCACCATGTCCCTGTTATTCCAATGATATCCAATTCCTCTCTTCTTGCTAGTACTTCTAGTTCCCCTAATTTGTTTCTCAAGCTTCTGGCATTCGTGTACATATATTTGAGCTCCTTTTGTGCTACTTTCCTGGACTTTTTAGTCCTCACTTCCCTTCTTGCATCTGTTGCGCTCTATCTTTGCCTCTTGCAATTTTAACATGCTCTTCCCTTTTATCTGAGCAGCTTGTAGTTCCTTCTTTGGGGTTTCCTGGTGTCCGGGCCATCAACTGGTTGTCGACTGTCGGCTCTCCCCTGATCCTTAGTTTAAAGCCTTCTCAATGGTCTTCTTCATGTTCTCAGCCAAGACTCTCGCTCCTTGCTTGGTGAGGTGTAGGCCGTCCTTTCTATAGTATCTGCTATCTTCCCCAGAATGCCGTCCAGTTGCACACGAAGTCGAAACCCTCCTCTTCGCACCATCATCCCATCCAGGCGTTGATTGCTCGCAGCTCATCCTGTCTCCTTCCATCTGCTCTTGGTACTGGGAGGATCTCAGAGAAGGCCACTTTCACCTCCCTGACCTTCAGTTTTCTTCCGAGTGAGCGGAGTTGGTCCTTCATTTCCTCCCTGTCGTACTTCCGTCCACTCACATCGTTGGTTCCCACGTGGATAAGCACAGCAGTGTCCTCTCTTCCTGCGCTGTCTATGATCCTGATGATCCTTGTTGGCCACATCCTATCACTCTTGCACCAGGCAAGCAGGTAACCAGTCTATCCTCTCTTCCTCTTGGCGGTGTGGCTATCCACATATCGTATGATGGAATCTCCAAGTGATGATCCCTATCTTCTTATTCGGGGATTCCTTGGGGATCGTAAGTCTGTAATCTATGGCGTAGGGCCTGTCTTCCTTCTTCTGTGGTGCAACCCCAGATAGTCTCTCATCTCTGCTGGGCGTGTGGTCATCGTCGACCTCCGCTTCAGCCTCTCTCCGTTAACTGTATTGGTGCATCCTTCCATTTCGCCTGGGCCTTCTTCCTGGGTTGTCCGGGTACTGATTTCTAGCCCTGGGACCCTCCACAAATTGATTGAAAATAATGCAGAAACATCCCTTTTACAAACCCCGCGATAGCGTTTTTTAGCGCAGGCTGGTGCACTGAATGCTCTGCACTGCTCCCAACGCTTATAGGAACTCAATGAGTGTCGGGAGCAGTGCAGATGCACCGGCCTGCACTAAAAAACGCTATTGCAGTTTTGTAAAAGGGGTGGGGGTGGGAAAATTTAGGAGCAGGAGCTCAGCTTTTTTTGACTATCAGGTTAATTTTACACTTTAACAGATGTTTTCAGTCACAGAATATGATTTCTACATCATTGAATGTGAAAAATTGAATGTTAAAATGCTGTAGGTAAAATATGAAAACAGAATATTTGATACAGTATTAAGAGAATATATATCTTATTATTTAATAGTGATGTAACTCCACAATTACAAAACAATGCATCATGTCATCCTCCCTATTTTTTTGTTTTATCTTTCAGAAAAAAGTATGCTGTTTTTATTCCAGTTTCTCAGTTTATATACAGTGGAACCTTGGTTTACGAGCATAATTCATTCAGAAGCATGCTTGTAAACCAAAATACTCGTATATCAAAGCGAGTTTCCCCATAGGAAGTAAGGAAAATTCACTTGATTGGTTCTACCTCCCCTCCCCCCCGGCCATTGGCGCTGCTCCACCCCACATATCCCCAAAAGAATCCCCCCACCCCCGAGGCCACTGGTGTGCTTCCACATCCCCCTCGTGAACCGGCATCGCCCCCCCTTTGTGAACACTCGCCCCCCCAAACCGGCATCCCCTGCCCGCCCGCCCAAACTGAATGCTTACCCACAATGTGGCACCGCACGCAGCACCAACCCACAGGAGGTGCCGGTGCCTGTGCCCGAAGATCATGCCTCTCCCCCGACTGGGCCTTGAGCATCTGCGCATGCTCAAGGCCTTCTGGCTCTCGTTGCTCGCTGAGAATCTCGGAGAGAGACGGGAGCCAGAAGGCCTTGCGCATGCGCAAATGCTCAAGGCCCAGTCGGGGGAGAGGCACGATCTTCGGGCACTGGCACCGGCACCTCCTGTGGGTTGGTGCTGCATGCCGGTGCCACACTGGGGGAAAGCATTCAGTTTGGACGGGCAGGGGATGCTGGTTCGTGGGCGGGGGGACTCGCAAATCAAGTCAATGCTCGGTTTGCGAGTCACAATTTGCGAGAATGTTTTGCTCATCTTGCAAAACACTCGCAAACCACAGCACTCGTAAACTGAGGTTTGACTGTACTGTATATGAGGGAGTCAATAAGACACTACCACTCTCCCTGATAGATACTTCCTCACAATGCCTGAGCCTCCTTAGGGGGAAATGACACAGGAAGGAGGAGTCAAGAAGGCAGGAACCAGGAAGTATACAGGTCAGAAATAGCTAGGAGGCTCAGAGAAAAAGAAGGAGGAATATGTGATTTCCATATGCATCTTCACTACTACCCTTAGATACTCTGCTTGGCTGAGGTAAGCCAATATTCCTATTGTTGCTGAACACCTGTGAGTTGCTCTGGGTCTGCCCTGTTGCCTTACTGAGTAAAGCCTTTTGAAAAACTGTGTTTGGGGCAAGGCAGTCACAAATCACGAATCCATTTCTTGGGTCCTGTCAGCCACAGGAGTTTGGAACCAAGACTGTTCATTGTATGCCTGACCCTGTAAAGTAACAGGGTGCTGGATTTTTCCTTTTGAGTTAATAAAGAATTGTCTTATACCATCTGTGCTTGTGTCTGGCAGTTTGTGTATTAGGCAATCCCCTGCCGCTCATGCTGTTACATGTTGTGTCAGGATGGGATTCCACTCAACCCACTAGAACAGAGGTGTCAAACTCAATCACATAAGGAGCCGAAATCTGAAAAAAAGGCTAAGCCGTGGGCTGAATTTTTAATTAGGGGTTCTTTAATTAAGGTACGCTAACTTATTTAGCGTGCGCTAAATGCGCACCTTAATAAAAAGGACCCCTAAGTGACTAAGGCTTAGTCTTAGTCTTGCCAGGGTCTCCTGCCCATTTGCCATTTTCTTCTTTCTCTATGCTAACTATCCATCTTCCATATCTGTCTTCCCCTTCCATTTCCCATCCTTCCCCTGCAGGTGTGGCATCTTTCCTTTTTTTGTGTCCACATCCGCAGTTGTAGCAATGGACCCCACCATCCCCAGATCCATCTGTCCTGTTCTCAACTACCCTTTCATCCACCATCTCTCGGTTTCTCTTCCCAACTACCCTCCTATCCAGTATCTCTATCCCCCCTCCACACCTTCCCTTGTGTCCAACTAAACTAAACTAAACCTTAGGTTTGTATACCGCGCCATCTCTGCAAGCGTAGAGTTTGGCACGGTTTACAGGGTTAGGATAAAAAGGAATTCCAATGAAGGGTAATAGGAAAGGAACTAAGAGGATAGAGAGGGGCCAGGGTACCAGAGAGCAGGAGGTGTTAGATTTTTGAAAAGAGCCAAGTTTTCAGGTGTTTGCGGAAGAATTGGAGGGAGCTTGAATTTCTGAGCGGGGATGTGAGGTTGTTCCAGAGTTCTGTGCTTCTAAAGGGGAGGGATGTTCCTAGTTTTCCTGCGCGGGATATACCTTTTGTAGAAGGGAATAATAGTTTCAATTTTTGGGAGGATCATGGTGGAGTTTGGGTTTGAGGAGTTCCAAAAGAGTGAAATAACGGGAGGGAGGATGCCGTGCAGGATCTTGAAGGCTAAAGCAGGCACATTTAAAGAGGACTCTGGAGTGTACTGGAAGCCAGTGAAGCTTGGACAGGAGTGGAGAGACATGGTCGAACTTGCCTTTTGCGAAAATAAGCTTAGCCGCGGCATTCTGAATTAGCTGAAGTCTATGGAGGTTTTTCTTAGTTAGGCTTATATAGATGGAGTTGCAATAATCCAGTCTAGAGAGGATGGTGGATTGAACAAGGATGGCGAAGTGAGAATGATGAAAGTAGGATTTCACTTTCCTCAGCATATGAAGGCTAAAGAAGCATTTTTTTACCAAGGAGTTGAGGTGGTCATTGAAGGAAAGAGAAGAGTCTATGATGATGTCCAGGACTTTGCTTGAAAACTCAAGCTGAAGAGTGGGACCCGGAAGATAATGGGATGGAGGTGGATAAATGATCTAATATTGGGCTGAGCCAAAGTAATTTTGTTTTGGACTCATTCAGTTTCATTTGTACAGATTGGGCCCAGGATTGGAGGTTCATTATACATGCGGATATGTTCTCAGCGAGGTTAGTGAGGTTCGAGTTGGTCTCGAGGAGGATGAGGATGTCGTCGGTATAGGTGTAGAGAGTTTCTAGGGGGGATAGGTGGAGGAGTTTCAGAGAGGACATGTAGATGTTGAAAAGGATAGGAGAGAGGGATGAGCCTGCGGGACTCCACATATCGGCTTCCAGGGGAAGGAAGAGGTACCGTTATGTTAAATGGTTGTAGGAGCGAAAGCGAATGAATTTCGAGAACCAATCTAGGGCTGTGGAGCTTATGCTATTTCGGAGAGTTGGAAGATTAGGATATCATGATGGACGACGTCGAAAGCTGCGGAGAGGTTGGATTGTAGAAGAACAACGAATTTGTTGCGAGAATGGAGTTGTTGCACCTTAGGGATTAGTGAGGCCAATAGGGATTCGGTGCTGAAATTTGGTCTGAAGCCAAATTGGTGGGGTAGGAGAATAGAGAATCTTTCTAGATAGGATGAGAGTTGAGTGGATATGATAGATTCTAACATCTTGGTTAGGAGAGGGATATTTGCTATTGGACGATAATTGGATGGTATGGAGGGGTCAAGGTCGTACTTTATCAGTAGAGGGGTCAGAGTAATATGTCCCATTTCGGAGGAGAAAAGGCCCGATGTTAGGGCAGAGTTTATAAGATTGGTGAGGGAAGCGATGGCCTGTGTAGAGATATTCTCAAATAGGTAGGAGGGGAAAGGATCCAAGGTGCACTTGCAAGTTTTAGTTTGAGGCAGAGTTTGGAGACTTGCGATTCGGAAACAAGCTTAAAGACAGTCCAGGATCTGTTGCTGGAATGGGATTGGAATCAGGTAGGGTAAGGGTTGAGGTCAGTAGAAGCCAGGGAGTTGTAGGAGACTGTAGGCGGGAAGGGAGTATCTTAGGGTGGTAACCTTTTCATTGAAGAATTTTGCTAGGGCATCGGCTGACAGAGACGAGGGGAGCAAGGATGGGTCCTTTTTGTAGTTAAGGAGCGCCAAATGTTAAACAACGCACTAATCTGGTTGTTGGATCTGGAGATCTTGTCTCCGAAGAAGTTCTTCCTTGCTTTTTTTAGTGTAGAATTGTAAAGTTTAATATTGACCCTCCAGGTCTGTCTATCTGAAGGGGATTTAGATTTTTTTCCATTTGCGCTCCAAAGCGCGACATTTCTGTTTTCAGTTCTCTGTGAAGCGGGATGTACCAGGGGGCCTTTCGGGGGTAGGAGATGGTTTTTGTGGATATTGGTAGGTGGATTCGGAGAGGGAGACCCAATTGCGCCAGTAGGATTTGGAATCTGTAGGCTTAGGATTGGAGGAGAGTTGATTGAGTCCAACATCTCTCTCTTTCTGTTCCTTCCCTCTCTCCCTCTACTCTGTTTTATTTCTTCCCACCCCACCCTCCACTCAGTCCGGCACTCAGTCTGGACCCCTTCTTCTCTCCCGCCAGGTACTTCTACACCAGGGCCTGCCCCTGTCCCCGAAGGCCTGTATGTTTTCCCCCTTTCTTCTTCCTGGTCTCACCTTCAGATTTGGCCCGCCATTCCTACCCTCCCTCCATCCTGGCTTCCTGGACTCCTCTGGCCCGCCGGCATGAACCGCTGCTGCTCTTCACTCACGTCTGCCTTCACCTGGTCTCCTCTTCAAAGCAGCCTGCTGAGGATCGCCGGCCATCTGTAGCGAACCTCGCAGGCCGCTGTCCACCTCGGTAGCACGTTCCTTCCGACGGGATCCCACCCCTCCTCTGATGTACGGGATTGTATCAGAGGGAACATGCTACCGAGGTGGACAGTGGCCTGCAAGGTTCGCTACATCTGGCCGGCAATCCTCAGCAGGCTGCTTTGAAGAGGAGACGCGAGTTTGTGCCGGCTGGCCAGATTTACTATAAAAATTAAAAATGTTTGGAAGGCCAATTTTTAACAGACTGGCCCGTGGGCCAAAGTTTGACATGTCTGCACTAGAAGAAACGGGCCCCACGAACTTCTTAGTGTACTACCAGTAAAATATGGAGAAACAAATCTAACTCATGATGGAGGGACAACAGCAGCAGCAGATGCAATTTATGCAGACCCAGCAGCAGCAGCAGCAACAGCATCAGTTTATGCAGGTGCACTTGGAGCAACAATGGCAGATTCTACACAAAACTGGTGGAACAGCGACCATAGTTCTAAGGCCCAATCACCCCCAAGATTCCAGGGGACTCTTGCAACAGCACCTATGCCCATATTATCTGATGATACCAGAGGATTGCCTTCCAAAATGCCAACCTTGATGGCTGAGCTACCTATAAAAATGTTAAGGAAGTAATCTTGCAATGGGCTGGGTGTACCCTGGAATATTATAGGCAAAAGTTTTAGAAAAATACCCTCCAGATGAAGGGGACCCCTCACAGTTTTTTCTATACACTAAAAGAGATTGCATGGAGGTAGTTAAAACTGGAGAGATCCAGAGTGGAAGTAGCAAATATGGTTCTCTGGGAGCAGTTCGTTGATGGATTGCTCCAGCCTATGAGACAGTGGGTGAGACACCACCCCAAGCTAACACTAGAGACTGCTTTGGAAGTAACAAAAGTGTTCCACCAAACTCAGCCAACCTCAGAACCAGGAAAGGAGAAGAAACCAGAAGGAAGTCCTGGAAGGAAGGAGAAATTGACAAGGGTCAAGGAAAGGAAACAGCCATACAAGCCAGTAGCCTTGATGTGAAGGCCTGAGCAATGGAGGTCAGCTTCACCCAGACTCTATGGATATGACACTATGGATATAAATGTGGCAGAACCACATGACTGCAATATTGTAGAGGCCTCCCAACCTGGAGGCAGGAACTGCCTGATTGAAGTAGAACTGAATGGGAACTCTTACCAGGCAAAGATACTCTTACCAGGCAAAACACTCTGTAAGTAAATTATGAGTAGACCATGGTGTTATATGTGCATAGAGATCACAGAGACTATGTCTAAATTCAAGAGGGCCTGGGATAGGCATGTGAGATCTCTCGGAGAGAGAAAGAGATAATGGTTACTGCAAATGGGCAGACTAGATGGGCCATTGGGCTTTTATTTGACGTCATGTTTCTATGTTTCTATCCAGACAGTATCCTACAGCCCAGGTGTCCCGCATTACTCCAGTGAGGCAAGCCCAGGTGGAAGTGGGGAACCTGCCATTGCTTCCCTTACCCAGTAATTGTGGTATGGGACTTCCTAAATTTTGGAGCTATCTGGACTTAATACACTGCTGATCCCCAGGGAAAGGAGGACAATCTTTTCACCATCTTCCCTTTGGAGGATCCTGACCTCTATGTAGAGAATCCAAAGATGCCTAAACCCTACTGATCAGAGGTGTCAGGAAAAGTTGCACTGAACTTGGGGGCAAAACCAAGATGTGTTTGCAGAGAAGACAGACTGGTCTCACCTTGCAACCCATGACATTTTTCACTGAGCCAGGAGTAGTGGTCAGACAAAGGCCCTATCCGATCCTGGCATCTCAGCAGGGGCCATGGAGAAAGAAGTATCAGACATGCCGAAGCTAGGTGTTATTGAGGAGTATCTGGTTCTGCATCAATTTTTGGAAAGTGCTTACTGTCTCCAAGCTGGAAGCATATCCCATGCCAAGGGTCAATAAGCTCATCAAAAGGCTAGGAGGAGCCCAGTTCATCTCCACTTTAGATCTGACCAAGAAATATTGGCAGGTACCTCTTACAAAGGCTGCCAAAGAGAAAACAGCCTTTTTCATACCCAAGGCTTATTCTAGCTTACGGTGCTCCCTTTTGGCCTTCATGGAGCTCCTGCTATGTTTCAATGCTTGGTTGATCACTTCCTCAAGCCACACGGGACCATGCGTGTGCCTACTTAGATGACATTGTCATCTATAGCAAAGACTGAATGACCAAGTGGAAGCAGTTCTGGACAGTTTTGTAGACCTGGATTGATGGCCAATCCAAAGAAATACTTCTTGGAAGGACAGGAGGTTCAATATCTGATGTATTTGGTTGGAAATGGTCTAATGAAACCCCAGATCCGGAAGGTGGAAGCCATTACCTGGGTGTCAGTACCCCAGACCAAGAAGCAGGTGTGAACCTTCTTAAGGCTAATGGGATATTATATGTGATTCATCCCAGGGTTTACAGACAAGGTAGAGTCTCTGACCCACTTGCTAGAAGAATGCCCCAGATAAAGTGCAAAGGATGTCAGAATTGGACAAGGCATTTCAAGCTTTGAAGGAAGACATCTACTCAGAGCCGGTGCTGTTGGCCTGGACTTCAATTGACCTTTGTGATACAGATGGATACCTGATCTAGGAAGTGCATGGGGAAGAACACCCAGTGGCCTATATTAGACACAAGTTGTTCCCTAGAGAGAACTATGTAGTAATTGAGAAGGAAGGCCCTAGCTGTCAAATGGGCCTTGAAACATTCCAGTACTATTTGCTAAGTCACTGCTTCATATTGATCACGGACCACACTCCTCTTCAGTGGATGGCTCACCATAGGGACTCCAATGCTCGCATCATGAGATGATTCTGAGGTGCAGCATCGGGTGTGCTGAGAGAATGTAAATGTCAACTTGAGCAGTGGAACCTGACATGGCAGGTGCTCAACTGTGTATGGTTGAGCTGAGGGGAAGGGTATGTGACAGAATCTATAAGGCTCCCTGCTAGATACTCCTTCACAGTGCCAAATCCATCTTAATATAGGTAATTCTTCTCCTTTGGGGGAAGTGAGTGACACGGGAAAGAGGAGGCAGGGAGGCAGGAGCCAGGAAGTATAAGAGGCTGGGCCAGAAAGGAGGAGGAGGTGATTCCCATATGAATTTTTACTAAAACTCTTATATACTCTGCTTGGCTGAGATAGGCCAATATTGATTATGTTGCTGAGCATCTGTGAGTTGCTCTGAGGTCTGGCTGGGGTCAGACCCTATTGCCTGACTGAGGAAAGCTATTGAAAAACTGTGTTTGGGGCCTGGCAGTCACAAACCACAAACCACAATCCATGTCTTGGGCCTATCAGCCACAGGCCCACCTCAGGATGTTGGAACCAAAAGACTGTTTATTGTATGCCTGGCAATGTGAATTAATAGGGTGTTGGATTTTTCCTTTTCAGTTAGTAAAGAATTTTCCTTTACTTTCTGTGCTTGTGTCTGGCTGTGTGTGCACCAGCAAACCAAAAGAAGCACCAAGGGCCTCACAGAAAGGGATAATAAAGTTATCTTTACTGAATGACCTGACACGTATTTTAGCAATTATGCCTGCATCAGAGGTCATGCATTTCCAGAGTGTGAAAATGGTCAATTTTTGGAAACTCTCTGAGCACTCCAGGGCTCCATACAGCTTCTTTAAACCTGTTAACCTCTTATTGCCTGGGTAGAAAAATGCAGTTGCAATGTGTAGATGAAGAATTACTTCATTTTTTCCACCCAGTTGATAAGAGATCAACAGGTTTAAAGAAACTGCATTAAGCCCTGGAGTGCTCAGATAGTTCTCAAAAATTGACCATTTTCACACTCTGGAAACTCATTGATCCCTGATGCGTCTGGTCATTGAATAAAGAGAACTTTATTATCCCTTTCTGTGAGCCCTTGATGCTTCTTTTGGTTTGCTGTTTCCCCTCTTCTGACTATTGGTTGTTTGTGTACAAGGCCAGACCCAGCCCGCTCACGCTATTACAGTATGTTTTAAGAAGAGTAATTTCTTCAATAGGAATGTTAACATCAGTTCTTCCCTTAATGACATCCTTAATGGCATTATCTCCTACAGCTATCAGGTAAAATATTGGAACCCTTTTACCAAGCTGCATTAATCAGCTATTATGGCGTTATCAGGGCAGTAGACAATAATGTAGACCTGTGCTATGTTTACTGTGCTACAACAGGGGCCTTTGCAGTAAAAATACTGTTAGTTGCCTAACATGGGAGTGGACTAGGTCTGGGTATAAGCAGGAATGGGAGGAGGAATGGCCAGCTCTGACAGCTAAAGCATGGTCTTTAATGTGTTCTAGCTGTCCCAAATGCCAATAGCATAACTAATCTTATACCAACTCACAAGGACCTAGTAAGCACAATGCGCTGATAGTGCTGGTTCAGTGGAATTCAACTGATCCTCTTCCTGACACCAACCCAAACCATAATGCATTACTCAATCCTCCCCCCTGCCATCAATTTAACCCCCCATCACCTGAATCCTCCCCACCAACCCAACACCCCTCTCAACATCACCTAAACCCTCCTCCGACACAATCTTATTCCCCAAGATTCTTTTCTTCCCACACATCATCCCAATCCCTCCCCACGAGTGGGCCAGCTCTCAATCAAAAGGGAGCCAGCACAAACCAGCCTGTTCCTTCCACAAACCCTACTCTTTTGCTGTAAATGTGTTAAGTACAAAAGGACCCTTTTGCTAAGTTGCTTTAGGCACTAATGTGTGCCTAACACAGCAAAAATGGACCAATGTAGGACATTTTAAAGCATTCTGTGTTAGTTTTGACTGTTTGATTTTTATTTTCAATTCTTTTTAGTTTATGATATATTTTTTAATCTCACATTATTGTTTTACCACTTATTTTGTTTTATTTTATCATTCAAATTTCATTTAAATTTCCCCAGAATTCTATTGCTTCAATGGTTCTCCCTCTGCATCTATTCTTATCTCCCCTCTTTTTTCAACCTTTCAAAGTCCTTTAGATCATTGTAGTCTTATTAGAATGTTTATTTTCTTATTTTTCTCATCTATTCTTTATTTTATTTCTTCATTACTCTACTAATTGTCATTTTTCCAGGTACTTTAGTTAGATTGTGAGCCTTCGGGACAGTAAGGGAATTTCTAAGAACCTATTTTACTTATAATTTTAATGCACCCTATTGTCTATTTTTCTGTAAACCGCTTAGAATCCTAACGGAGTTTAGCGGTATATAAGAAATAAATTACATTACATTACATTACTCCTTACACTGTAAAACCCTCATCCCCTGCTGGAGCCCTACTCTCTTCCCACCCCCTGATTATCTCCCAAGACTTATCCAGGGGTCAGAATTGGTGTCAGTGGAGTCTTGAATGGCATTAATCCCCCTTGGAGGTACCATCATCCAAAATGGCACCAATGGCTCCTAGCAGAATCTGGTAGGTGCTGGTGTTGTGCAATGTAAGGAGCAAAGATCAGAGGAGGCAGGCTGGTTGTGCTAGCTCCCTATTTGACTGGGGGTGATCCCTGACATGAGGGAGGGTTATGATGGTCTTGGGGAAAGGGATCTTTTTGGGAAATTGTATTGGTGGCAGGGAGGGTTCAGGTGATACATGGGGGGACGGGACTGTGATATGGTTGCAATCCCAGCCAGCTGTCATTCTGACAGTTAGCACCCAGGGCTGTGTTTGTTACATGCCTAGGTCTATAGTGCTGAGGATCTGCACTATCAGCCTAATCATGTGCCTGTATGCTGTGTGCCTTGAGAAGTAAAGGCAGGGCAGATGTAGGCACAATCCCTGCATTTACTACACAAGTTTTGCACTTACTGCACATTCATTTTTGCTGTAAATGTGTTAAGTACAAAAGGACCCTTTTGCTAAGTTGCTTTAGGCACTAATGTGTGCCTAACACAGCAAAAATGGACCAATGTAGGACATTTTAAAGCATTCTGTGTTAGTTTCTCCATGTGCATACATTAATTGTGTTCTAATTATTTCTTGAGGGGACATGTTGGGTGGGGGACAGAGCATTCCTGTGCTAACCAGTTATTACCACCTACAACATAGGTGATAAGAATTTCTCTTTTTGATAACATGGTAGATCGCTATATCTTTTTCAAACACTTTTATAAAGAGATTCTCCTCAGTCACTTCAGTAGTAGGCAGTGCAGTGTACTTTTATTTAATAGGGTGTACCAACACACATACTAGTTTTTAAAGATTGTCATACACTAATGACAACATTAGTGTAATCTTTAATGAAAAAATAGAATTGGGCTTTTTACAGCTGTGGTAAAAATAGCCTTAGCTGTGCAGCAATGACTTGCATAAGGATGTGCTAGGCCACTTTGTACCATAGTTTGTTAAAAGGATTGTTAATGCACATTAGTATAAGAGCCCCATTATGTAAAACTGAAAAATATTAGACTATCATAAATTGAAAATAGAGTACAGTGATAATACCTGTCATATAAGATTGTAAATTGATACATAAAATGATATACCTCCCCTTTTATGAAGCCACATTAGCGTTTTTTTTTTATCGCCAGTCATGACAGTAAAAGTTCTGATGTTGCTCATAGGAATTCTATGAGCATCACAGCTTTTATCACCCTAATGTAGCTTCATAAGGGTGGGGGGGGGGGGAGTATTCCATGTAAGCAAAAAAAGAAAAAAAAAGGCTAAAATTTGAAAAGGCACATTTTTATATAGTTGCATATCTTAGTGAAGATTATTCATTACAATACAAGATTTTAAAAATAAAAAAATCATATCTTCATGGAAGAATTCAGAAGTATATTGAGTAGAACACTGCATATTTGAGCTAATAGTCATACTTAAATTCAAAAAGTAGGGAAAGTAACGGCAATTTTTGTAATGAAGCTTCTAAGTAGTAGATTTCAAACAAACAGGAAAAAATATTTCTTCACTCAACATGTAATTAAACTCTTGAATTCATTGCTAGAGAATGTCATGAAAGCAGTTAGGTCAGCAGGGTTTAAAAAAGGTTGGGATATTTTCCTAAAACAAAAGTCCATAAGCCGCTGTACCAGGCCATGGTGCACCCTCACCTGGAGTACAGCATCCAACATTGGTCGCCATACATGAAGAAGGACACAGTACTAGAAAGGGTCCAGAGAAGAGCGACTAAAATGGTTAAGGGCTGGAGAGTTGCCGTACAGTGAGAGATTGGAGAAACTGAGTCTCTTCTCCCTTGAAAAGAGGAGACTGAGAGGGGATATGATCGAAACATTCAAAATACTGAAGGGAATAGACTTAGCAGATAAAGACAGATTGTTCACCCTCTCCAAGTTGAAAGGGGATAGATTCCGTACAAACGTAAGGGAAGTTCTTCACCCAGAGAGTGGTAGAAAACTGGAACGCTCTTCCAGAGTCTGTTATAGGAGAAAGCACCCTCCAAGGAGTCAAGACAAAGTTGGACAAGTTCCTGCTAAACTGGAACGTATGCAGGTGAGGCTGGACTCATTTAGAGCACTGGTCTTTGACCTGGAGGCTGCCGTGTTGGCGTACTGCTGGGCACGATGGACCACTGGTCTGATCCAGCAGCGGCAATTCTTATGTTCTTAAGCCATTATTAAGATGGATGTGGGGAAAATCCACTGCTTATTCCTATGATAAAATGCTTTACTCTTTGGGATCTTTCCAGGCACTTGTGACCTGGGTTGGCTACTGCAGTCTATCCTAGTATAGCAGCTCTTATGTTCTATCTCCTGTATGTAGTTTATTTGAATAAAATCCAGCCTGATGACATATCAGAAATCCACTGTGGAAAAAATAACTTTCACCTTAAAACCTACATATATTTTCTTTTGTTCTGGTAAAATCTGTGTGTATAATGAGTGTGTAAAAGTGAGTAGGCTTGCATTAGACATGCTGGAGCCCAGAACAGATATTTAGGGGGAGATCCCAAAACATTTTGGCACTTTCTTATATGTTGGGCAGGTTTGGGCTTCCTGTGACACAGGAAGTCAGGTTAATTGCCCTGTGTGCACCCCTTAACACGATTTTGGAAAGAGAAAAAGCACACTAGTATGCAAATATGCAATGGCACTTATTTTTATACCATGGTGTTATTTGTAATTTTGGGAGGGATGCAAATTCTAAAAGTGAAACAGCACCAACATTTTGAAACAAATAGAAACTGTACCTACAGTTTTAGCTCCCTGAACACATGCAAAATTATGCATTCATTTTAATAAGCAATGTTGATAATCCATTTCTGCTTTGGCTAGATTGGTAAGTTATAAAAGATTTTGGCAAGAGACTTCAAATAGCAGAATGATTACATCATGTCTTTACATTTCAAATAATTGTCAAGTGTTTATTGAGAATTTTTTTTAAATTACATGTGCTGGGATACATATGTGACACAAGTTGTTGTGTTTATGAATCTTTATCATTGCCTACTGCCCAAAGGATAAAGACCTTATGTATAGTTTTGTACAGTCCATTTCTAATCTCAAGGTGCCTTTATACACATGGAGCTGTACAAGTGCAAATGTAGTTCACTAAACAATCAGAATTTGGCTACAACAGTAGTCAAATAATTTATATTTTGGTTGACCAATGGAAAGAAATATTTTCTTGCTAAAACCAACAATTTTCATAAACCCCTCACTAGTTAGTTCCAAGATGCAGAATAATTACTTCATATAGAGGAAAAGCCCATTGTTTATCCTGACCAGATGTTTTACCTTGGGTTGGCATTAAGATTTGGCAATTTTTATTGTTTCTTTTTGGGACTCTTTTATTAAAGCTTTAGCATTTTACATATGGGCTTCTTAGCATTTAGCATGTTCTAAACTTTAGTAAAAGGGCCCCTTAGTGAACAAACACCTCCTGATATCACTTCACCTTTGTTAAGAAAACTCCTATGATAGTGCAACCTCTCTGAGCAAGCCACAGACTAAAATAGGGAAGGAAAGAGAATATAAAAATAGGTGCTACATTAAAATATTTTCTATTTTATCAATAAGTTACCTTTAACTAACCAATTATGATCATATATCTCTGCAAGTAATGATCTGTCCACATCTATAGTGATCGTAAAGATCTTTTTTTTTTAATTCAAAAGTCCAGAAAGCATACAAACATATCCTTTAAAAAACAAACCTTGTATTAAAGTTGGGGTGTGCTAATCTTCATAATAGCAATTTAAACCCACTCATGACAGACGGGTGTGTGCGCTGCACTCTTCAAAAGTGGGACTCTTTACAAAGAAAAAAAAGAGTGAATTCACTGTAAGTACTTGCAACCTGCACAAGCTGACCTTAATAGCATTGTTTTCTCAGGAGCAAGTGTTGTGCCCAAGGTACAATATTGATATTGTTTCCTAATTTTTAAAAAAATCCTTACATCGCACACCTTTTGAATATCATTTCACGAAAATCTTGTGCCAAGGCACTTCATCCAATCGTTGAAAAGGACCCCCCCCCCAAAAAAAAAGAAATAACAAAAAAAGAGAAACCAAAACTACAAGAACGAGAGCAACAACAAAAAATCAACAAAGAGTTATTATTGTTTCTGTTCTGTTTAATACAAATGTTTTAGGATTTTAGAACTGGCTAAATGTTGTCTGTTTTTCCAGAACTTCGAGGTAGTCCGGCTCAAGGTTTAGTTTTGCTTTTAATTCCAGGTACTCGTTTCTATTGGGTTCAACGTAGACAGTACTGGAAGTGCTGTACAGCACCGTCTCTCTTACTCTCTCCGGATGCAAGAACTGACGTTTAATGTCATAATTTGGAGTATAAGTAAAGGGAGCTGAGCTGTTAAATTTATACTCGAGATTACTTCCAGCAGCCAAGGGTTTATCTGGTTCTAAAATCCCCCTGTAGAACCGGTCAGCATCTTGGGCAGGAGACAGCTCTCCCCGGGGCTCTATTGTGCTGACATTGTAGGTTGGGCTCCTTATATGATTTCCCCTATCTTCCTCTAAATGATTACTATACGTGACTTTCAACTCATGAAGGTCTTTGTAATCCTCTACAGAATTGCCTTCTCTGGATCTATAAATAGGGTTTTTGCACATATGGCCTAGTGGATGAGGGATGTATTCATACACATGACCAGCTGGAGTTTTGACTTTAGGTAATGGTCTGTTGCTATACACGCTGTACTGCATATTGAATGAACTAATGTCGGAATTATTGGTGCTTGTGCGATCATTCTGATTCTTTTTCCGTCTTTTCATCACTAGAACAAAGAGGCCAGCAGCCACAAAGACCGATATGATGAACACCAAAAGCAGGCTTAATATTAACACAGACAACGGCACTGAGCTAGAGCCAGCATTAAATTTTATCGAGGATGTTAACGTTGTAGTCCTCTCTGGAAGCTGGGCAGCAGAAGGTGTGGGTGTATAAATAATGATGTCGGAATAATCTGGGCATAACTGCTCAGATTTGAAAGATCTGATATCATTTTCAGCAAATTTCTTTGGAGATTCGCAGATTACATCTTCCACCAGGACACCTGTGGTAAATTGCTCTAACCACAGTTTCATACCTACCATATCACACGTACAATCCCAGGGATTTTCATGCAGGTCTATTTGCACCAGAGATTTCAGCTGGTCTAGAATTCCGTTTACTGGTAAGTATGAAAAATGGTTGCTCCTAAGACTCAGCCTGGAAAGATTTAAGCCTGAAAAAATATTACTAGGTAATGATCTCAGCAAGTTATTGTTTAGAAACAGAAGTTGTAGGTTAGGTACAGAATCAAATGCTCCAGATTCGATTTCCTTAATGGCATTGTATTGTAGAAATAAGTATTGGAGACTCTGAAGCCCGTAAAACAATTCAGATGTCAGTTTTTCAATTAGATTGCCATTTAAGTAAAGCCTGCGTAAATTAGTTAAATCCCCAAAGGCTCGGTCCTGAATGATTGATATCCTGTTGTTTCCAAGGTGTAGTAAATCTAATCCTGTGGAGTCAATGAAGTCAGATCTGCGGACTACGCTGATGTAGTTTTCTGTCAGGTACATTTTCTTGGGGTTGTAGGGTTTAGGCTGCAATTCCGAAATGCTCTCAATTTTTCTCTCTTGACAGTTTACATTAAGTCCCAAGTCAGAGATCTGCAAGTTGCAAGTACAGGCAGTGGGACATTCCAAAGGCACTGGGGATTTGGTTTGATAGGCGATGCTTGGTCCAAAATTACTGTACCCGAGATCTTTGGCTGGCAGTCGGAGAGTTGGGCGCACTCGCGATTTGTTAGGTTGCCGAGTGCCCCTTGGGGGTTTCAAAGGAGGTCTGTAAACAGCAGATGAAGATGTAGCCGCTGAGTTGACCGAGGCTGGAGTGGTATGGAAATATCCTGTAGTACTCAAAGGAATCTGTGGTCGCATTTCATAATCTAATATCAGTTTTCTCGGGCAAAGCTCTTGCTTGGATACTTCATCTAAATCTCGACCATGCAAACGGAAGGGTGTTTCACAAACCACATCCCCCACCAGAGCAGCATAGGAGATGCTGTCCAACCAATCCTTCAGAGCGATTAAGTCGCAAGAACAGTTCCAGGGGTTCTCCACCAGCTGCAGCTCTACCACTTTATCCATATGCTGCAAGAGCCCCTGATAAGGCAGAAGCTTCAGTCTGTTCCCCCTCAGGTCTAGGTGCGTTAAGGGCACAAAGCGAAAAAGGTTACTGGGCAAACTAGACAGCAAATTATCATTCAAGATTAGCACCTGCAACTCATGCAGCTTACTGAAAGCGTTGGCCTCAATGGCGTTAATATAATTATAATCGACTTGGAGGTATTCCAAGATCTCCAAGCCATAGAAAGTGTCGTCTTTCAAAAGTTCCAACTTGTTGTTATTCAGATGTAGTCTCTTTAAGCCTTGTAATCCATTGAAAGCTCCAGTTTCAATGTCTTGGATGTTATTAGTCCCAAGATGCAGAATTGCAGCTCCGGTGTAATTTACAAAGTCGTTGGGGTACAGTCGGTTAAGAAGATTTCCAGACAGTAAGAGATGATAGAGTGAAAAACGTGGCGGGCTGATTTCCGAAAGGCTTATGATCCCCCTGTTGTCACAATTCACCGTCAAAATACTATCTTTCTCTTCGCAAAGACAACCATTTTCACAGATTTCCCCATAATATTCGACAGTGTCTGCTGATGACAGGACTAAGGTTGATAAAACGAATGCAATTGTCCGCAACATCCAGATCTGCATTTTTCTGTTTAGGTCCCGGTCCAAAATTACAGTGCAGCAGCAAACACACATTTTATTTCCTAAAGTAGAGAAAAAAAAAACAAACAACAACAAACCCACAGTGATGTGTTTTATCGTATGCAAGGCACATATCATTAACAAAGAAGATCTATGCTATACTTATTTTTAAAAAATCTGTTTCAACTCCTAGGTATATTTTGAAAAAAGCATATATTAAAACCAGGTTTGTGGTATTTCTTATTCAGGGATCTGCGTCCCAGTTTCCTACGATTTTTCATGATCAAGCTATAATACATAAAATGGCTGGCAGCTCAGTTTTCACGATCTAATTTAAGAGCAAAGAAGCACCATTTTATGAGGTTTTCACACTTCATGTATTATCAAACACTCTTTAATATTATTTCAAGCACATTTTACACACACAGCACACAGCAAAGGTCTCCATCCCCACGTTCACCCATTCAAAGCTGTGCTTCAATCATCCTTATGATAGTTGCTAGAAACAATTCTAAGAAAAATCTCAGGCATCAATTTGCAAAGGTTTAGCAGGATACACAGATCCGTAATTACCTTCTATTATGAACTCTCAGTCCCTGAAGAAAAACATAAAAAGGAACATTTCAGTTTTCTACTCACCCAGACTTTCTTAATATGTGAGATTCGGGGGCTCCTCTGCCAAGACTCAGCCATATTTGACATAACGTTTATTCCCAAAATGTTGCAAAACAAGCCCGATAAAAGAGGGAAGATCTAAAAATGCTTCATGAAAATATCTCATTGCCTACAATCCAAACAATGAATTTGCAGGTTACAAGCAGTGATGGCTGTCAGGACTCTTCATCCTTCAAGAGAGAAGACACCGGAGCTGATTAAAAGCCAGGAAAAAATTCGCCTCCATCAATGACCCGTGTTATTAAATACTCGAATTTCATTCTGCTGCAAATAAATATGATTTTCTTCTCTTTCTGTTTTTTTTGTAAAGTTGAGCATTTGCTTTTGCTCGCAGTTTTCTAAAATTAATAATAATGATAAGAGATCGTGCTGTTAGAAGGGAGAGAGACAGAGAGGAGAGAAGGGGGAGGGGGAGGGGTAGACTAATAAGTCAGTCAGGCTGAAACGCTGTGCTGCCTGGAGCATCGTTGCATTTTGCCTGCCCAACCTTCTCAGTGGCTTGATCCTCATGCCAAAAGTCTAACGTTAAGAAACATACCATACAATAAATTAGATTACTCCTTTCTGGGAAGCTAGAAATCTTCCAGTTACTATATATAATCGGTCGTGAACTCATCATAAAAATGCATACAAACAGCTACATATGTGTTTGTAGAACTGGAACCTACAAAAACCATCATATAAACATAAATTCCGTGTATAAATAAGTTCCTCAGAGAAAGCACAACTTTAAAATTTAATTTCAGAATGAGAACATTTATTCTTTCTTTAGGAGCACAAGTTTTTTCCCCAGAAACAAATCACCTTTTCGGATCGTTTTTAATTTCCATGTTTCAGAAGTTTCATTCAGTTGCCATTACAAGTGAACAAGAGGGAAATCTGTTCCTTTATAACAGGGGAAAACAAGCTGCTAAGGCCAGCCAGTGTGTGGGTTTCAATTCTTTCTCCTGTAGCGATATGCAGCTTTTCACTGCGCTGCTATTCCCGGAAGAGTTGTTAGCCTGGATAACCGCACTGCACCTGGCACGTAACAGCATCCGAGCTTGCCCGATTCTCCCAGCTGGTGCATAATCGGGATCCCTCCCAGTGCATGATCGGAGCTTTTCAGGGACACTCTATGCTTACCCTTCTCTCCAAGCCAGACCCTAGATCACTCAACACCCAAATCCGAAAGAACGTCAGGACTGCTGCTTGAATCATCATCCGGAGACTGCTTCCATCACCGAACACACAGCACCTATCCCTTACAAAGAAAAACGAACGAAACACTGTACTTACTGAAATTTCCAGGGCCCCCACATGGCAACAAGCCATGCGAAGTACATAGTGTCGGTGCTCTGCTTGAGTGAGAAGACGAAGAAAAGATACTCCTACAGCTGGTGAGCTTCAGGAAGAGAAGCTCGAGGACCCGGGCACATATGCACAGACACACATACCCGATCATAGACAAGATAAAGAGCTCTCTGTGCTGTACTTGTGTGTGTGTGTGTGCGCGCGCGCACGTGTGTGTATGTGCATGATGCAGAGAGAGACTGCAGGCGAGAACTCAGCACTGGCAACGTGACGGTCAGCTCAGCTCCTTACAATATACATAACCATACACTACATCAGGTCCATCTTTTCCTATGTACCAAATACTGCCGATATTGTCCTCCATGCATCGCACACATGTCCACATGGCGTCTGCATATGCTACTAAATCGTAGAACAGCCGGTTTAATTTTCTCATGGACAACCTATCACTAACAAAGAAAAGCGCATATTGCCACAGTGCCTGCATTACTGTTTCATGCACCCAGCCTTCCTCTGCACACTACTGAGCACTAATGCTACAGATACAGCAGCAAACTTTGTCACTGGACTGCTCTTTCTTTTCTTTCTTGGCTCTTTTACCCCGCCCCATTCTCATCCCAAATTTAGCGCGCATCTAATTTTAATCGATTCCATCACTCTGTCACGGTGGTAGGTAAATCTAGGATCCTAGTTTTCATAACTGGCTAGTGGACTAGCACACCAATAAAGGAATGGACTGAAAGAGAGAAAGTCAATTTTTCTTTTAATCTTGCTGAGCTCATAGGATTCCCTGTCTTTTGCGCCAAGTGCAAAACGATCAGACTATTTAATGGGTGGAAACTGTTTCTCCTAGATCTAATATTTCGTCTTTGGATACTCATAGTACATCAAAAGAGAGGGTCTGTGTGTCAGAAAGTAGGGAGGGGAGGAGGGAAAAGGCCTTAGTTTTATGTAGAGTTGTGTGTTTATCATTAAAGAATTCATCAGTAATACTGTACTAATAAAACTAGGATTTATCGAATTTTGTTGATATTTTTTTCTACTGATATTTCTTCTAATACAAAATTTCCTCCTCTTGATAACATGATGGATGCATCTTTTTCAAATACTTTTATAAATAGATTCTCCTCAGTCACTCCAGTGCAGTGCAGTGTACTTTATACTGTAGTTTTATTTAATAGGGGGCTACCAAAACACACAAACATGCGCCCCCCCCCCCTCACCTGTGAAGGGCAGTACCTTTTAATAGCCAATAGATGGCATTGCAGGATGACTTTTCACAATCTGGGAACTAAGATGGTTCCAAATGTTTTTTGGGTTTGTTTGTTTTTTGGAGATATGAAACAACCAGGATAACCACCACAGAACTTTGCATCCAGGCAATGAGATTGGAAAAATTAGGCATGCTTTTCTAATGTGAAAGGAATGGGGAGAATCTTTGATACTTATCTCTGCTTATTGTCAAATTGTGAAAATAACATCAGATTTAAGCTAAACAAAATAATATATAGCCATCAGAAAGGGGTGGGTGGGCATATAGGCCACAGCCTTCCAAATTGGCATGATCATCATCTGTAGCAGGGGCAGTCCTACCTTCATTTGCAACCCAAAGAATGCCACTGGTGGCAGCCAATTGTATACACTGCCCTGCTGCCAGCACCAGCATCTTCTCACTACTGTGGTAGTTTCATCAGAGAAGAGATGCCAGTGCCAGCAGCATGGTAGTGGGTGTGATTGGCTGTTGCCGGCAATGTCCTTTGGGCCTCAAATGAAGGTAGATCGAGGGGTGAGGTAGAGAAGAGTTGGGGTAGAGAGAACACAGAGAGGGAGAGATGGGCTGGGGGGAAGAGGGAGAAATGTCACATTTGAGGGAAGAGGCAAGGAGAGAGAAAGAGAAAGTGTGCAGGAGAGAGAGGGAGAAATGGATGGGGAAGGCAGAAAGGAGGGAAGGAGAAATGTCACACTCAGGAAAAGGGGGAGAGGGCAGAGAGTGAAAAGTTAGACTCATGGAGGAACAGGAGAGGCAGATGTTGGTTGGGGGAGGGAATGAGGACCAGAGGAGAGGAAGCATGCAGGAGACAGAGAGAAATGTTGGACTGATGGAGGGAAATGTTGAATTGGGAGGGTGGCCAGAATCTAATCTAATCTGAAATATCCAAATAGCACTGTGCCTAAATAGGTTCAAAGCTTTTTCAACTTCTATTTGTTTTGTTCTGATTTTTTTTTGGAGGAAGAAGTCTGCGAGGTCTTGAACAGTCAGTTGGAACTTGAGTTCATGGGTGCCCTTCTCTGGTGATGCTGTAAGGTTGTGTACAAGATGGAATAATTTCTTGTTGCCAATGGTTTCATTTTCTATTTCTTGGGCATAATAGTTTTTCATGGCCTCTGAGATATTAAATTTGTATTTGTTAATTGCCATCTTCCATTTTGTCTTGTGGTCAGGCATCTTGTTTATCCCAGGACAAGCAGGCATGATATTCTCACATGTGGGTGACGTCATCTATGGAGCCCCAGCGCGGACAGCTTTTCAAGCAAACTTGATTGAAGTTTCAAGTTTGCTACACTGCACCACGCATGTGCATGCCTTCTTGCCCACTAGAGGGCGCATCCCACCTCGTGGTCCTCAGTTCAGTTTTTTCCGCGGAGCCAGAAGCCCTGTGGATATTGAGCTCTGCTATTTTGCCTTCTGTCACCGCGTCCGGTTGATTTTTCGTCGGTCGCTGTGCTTTATTTTATCTTTTCTTTCTTATTTAATTGTTTAAAAAAAAAAAAAAAAAAATCAGACGAAACCCGAGTTTTTCCTTCGGTCAGCTCCGGGGGCTCCCGTGAGCCGCGGCCGCGGCAGGCCTTGTTTCCGGCCTGTTCGGGTTTCATGTCCCGTCCCTTGACAGGTTTCAAAAAGTGCACCCGGTGTGAGCGGTTACTTTCCATTACAGACCCACACCGGTGGTGCTTGCTCTGCTTGGGGCCCGAGTATCCGACTGACTCTTGCGATCGGTGCTCCACCTTTCAGGCAAGAGCGCTCCGCCGACGCCGTGCCAGGATGGCGGAGCTCTTCGCGGTTGACTCCGCGCCGGGGAAGGCCTCGACGTCGGCCTCGGCTTCGGCCCCGGCCTCGACATCGGCCTCGGTTCCCTCGGCCTCGCCTCGACCCTCGTCTTCTTCGAAGCCTACACCCTCGCTTAAGCCTGCCTCGGGTAAGTCCTCTCTTCCTTCCTCGACTCCAGGGTCGACTAAGAAGCCATCCTCGGGCTCCTCGACGGCAGGTGGGTCGTCCTCGGCCCCGCCAAGGAATACGGCCACTAATGCCCCGAGGGAATACTCGAGACCAAGGTCGCCCTCCAGGGAGCATCCCCTGGCCTCGGACCTACCTACCATGGTGGGGATCCCGGCGTTCCAAGATTTGCTCCGAGCATTGATTGCCACGGAGCTGTCTGGGGCCCTCGAGCAGTTGCAGCAGGCTTCGGCCTCGACTGCTTCGGCCTCGAGGACCCCGGCCTCGGCGGCCTTGGTCTTGACTCCCTCGGCCTCGGGTACCGGGGCGGCACCGACCTCGGTCCCGACCTTACCCTCGACCTCGGCCTCGGGGGCCCCGCCGGAGGGTAGCGTCAGGCCCCGTGACAAGGTGCGCAGGGTGAGGCGGATCTCCTCCTCCTCTTCCTCGAGGTCCTCCCAGGGTTCTTCGCCCTCGGGCCGGCCTCGGGCGAGGCGTCGGCCGAGGAAGCCTAAGCGTTCGCGTGGCTCTCCTCGACGACGTGGTCGCTCCTCGCCGCTCGGGGGCGAGGCCTTGCAGGTCTCGGAGCTCCGCTTCGACAACCCGAGGCTGCTCCGTTCCCCCGCGAGAGGGGGTTCGCGTGACTCCTCGCCGAAGAAGAGGGGGCGTGCCTCGGTCCCTCGGACGCCTGGGACCTCTCCCAGGGGTTCTTCGAAAAGGAGACGCTCCCCGACCCCCTCGAGGCCATTGGATTTGGCCTCATGGGACTCAGGGTCCGGTAGGGAACCACGATATTCCCACGAGGCTTCCCCCTTCTGTTCGGCGGGGAGGTCGAGAACCCCCTCGCCGCCCGCCAGACCATCCTCCTTCTCCAGCTTCGTGCAGGACATGGCACGTGCCTTGGGTCTGGACCTCATGGCTGGATCTCAATATACAAAAGAGTTCCTTGAGGAGCAGGACCTTCCCACTCCCCCAAGGGAATCCCCTCGGCTGCCCTTGAATAAGGTCCTTCATCAGACCTTGCTTAAGAACCTGACTTCACCTCTTACAGTCACTGCGGTCCCGTCCAAGATGGAGTCCAAATATAGGACGATTCCACCCAAGGGTTTTGAGAAGGCTCAACTCTCCCACCAGTCTTTACTGGTCGAGTCTGCGCTCAAAAAGACGCATCCCTCCCGAGTTTCTGCGGCGGTCCCGCCCGGCAGGGAGGGTCGGACCCTGGACAAGTTTGGTCGTCGCCTCTATGCGAATTCCTTCATGGCAACCAGGGTTTTAAATTATGCCTTTACCTTTTCATCCTATCTGCGTGGCATGGTAAAGGATCTGCCCCAATATCGCGAAGCCTTGCCGGACTCCCGCAAGGAAGGGTTTGACAGGTTTATGTCCAACCTGTCTCAATTGCGCCTGTACCTTTTTCATGCGGTGTACGATACGTTTGAGCTGGTATCGAAGGTGTCGGCTTTTGCGGTAGCTATGCGCCGGTTGGCGTGGCTACGCACCCTCGATATGGACCCAAACCTGCAAGAACGCCTTGCGGACTTACCTTGCGTGGGGTCCGAATTATTTGATGAATCCCTGGAGGCGGCGACCAAACGGCTCTCGGAACAGGAGCGCTCGTTGGCCTCCTTGGTCTGTCCGAAACCTCGAGCCACGCCGCAGAAACCCTTCCGGCCTCCCCCGAGGTGGTACCCTCAAAAGTCGACCCCGGCTTTTTCTAGGCCACCGCCTCGGCGCCCCCCTCGACAGGGCAGAGGGGGACAAACCAAAACTCCAGCGCAGGGTCCTGCCAAGCCAGCGCCGTTCTTTTGATGGGCTAGGCGGATGGGGCCGGCCCCCCTCCGCGATCGCGCCGGACCCCCTTCCCATAGGGGGTCGACTCCGGTTCTTTTACGCGGCTTGGACCGAGATAACATCTGACGCTTGGGTGCTCCGGACCGTCTCCGAGGGCTATTCTCTCAACTTTTGTGCTGCGCCACCGGAACAGTCACCGGGGGCTTGCCCATACAATCGAACCCAGCTCCCCATCCTCATGGCCGAGGCCAGGGCCTTGTTGAGGCTTCGGGCGGTGGAACCTGTACCCCCGGACCAGCGGGGGCGGGGGTTTTACTCCCGTTACTTTTTGGTCCCAAAAAAGACCGGGGACTTGCGTCCCATTCTAGACCTCAGGAAGCTCAACAAGTTCCTGGTCCGAGAGAAGTTCCGGATGTTGTCACTTCCGATATTGTATCCTCTCTTGGAAGAAGGGGACTGGATGTGCTCCCTGGACCTGAAGGAAGCGTACACCCATGTTCCGGTGCATCCCACCTTCCGCAAATTCTTACGGTTCCAGGTGGGCGAGCTACACCTGCAGTACAGGGTCCTCCCCTTCGGCCTGGCTTCGTCCCCTCGAGTCTTCACGAAGTGTATGGTGGTAGTCGCTGCAGCCCTGAGGTCTCGGGGGCTTCAGGTCTTCCCTTACCTGGACGATTGGCTGATCAAGGCCCCGACCAGGGAGGGGGTTATCTCAGCTGCAGCCCTGAGGTCTCGGGGGCTTCAGGTCTTCCCTTACCTGGACGATTGGCTGATCAAGGCCCCGACCAAGGAGGGGGTTATCTCAGCGACCCTACAGTCTATCGCCTTCCTTCAGCGACTAGGGTTCGAAGTGAACTTTCCCAAGTCACAGTTGTGCCCGACCCAATCACTTCAGTTTATAGGCGCAGTGCTGGACACTGCTCGCCTCCGTTCATTCCTCCCTCCTCCTTGTTTGGAGGCTTTGGTTCGGTTGGGCCTTCTGATTTCTCAACTGCCTGTGGTGTCGGCTCAGCGCATGATGATGCTTCTGGGCCACATGGCGTCTACGGTCCACGTCACTCCGTTCGCCAGACTGCACCTGAGAATTCCTCAGTGGACTCTGGCCTCTCAGTGGCGCCAGGAGTGCGATCCTATCTCTTCTCGCATAACGGTGACTCCTTCTTTGAGACGTTCGCTCCGTTGGTGGACCGACTCTTCGAATCTTTCCGGGGGTTTGCTCTTTCTCGTCCCTCCACATCGCAAAGTTCTGACCACGGACTCCTCAGAGTATGCGTGGGGGGCCCACCTCGACGGTCTGCGGACCCAGGGCCTGTGGTCGGCGGTGGACCGACGCTGTCACATCAATATGTTGGAGCTTCGCGCCATTTTTCTGGCGGCTCGAGCATTCTGCCACCTGCTCCGCGATCAGGTAGTCCTCGTGCGAACGGACAACCAGGTGGCCATGTATTATGTGAACAAGCAAGGTGGGACGGGCTCTTGGTCCCTTTGCCGGGAAGCTCTGCGCCTGTGGGAATGGGCGATCTCCCAGAACATCTTCCTACAGGCGGTCTATATCCAGGGGGAACAGAACTGCTTGGCAGACAAACTCAGTCGGCTTCTCCAGCCGCACGAGTGGTCACTCAACTCCAGAGTCCTGCGCGAGGTCTTCGACCGCTGGGGGACTCCACAGGTGGATCTGTTTGCCTCCCCAGAGACTCGCAAACTACCCCTGTATTGTTCCCGGATGTACTCCCCGGACCGTCTAGAAGCGGACGCCTTCCTTCTCGACTGGGGAGAGCGGTTCCTTTTTGCGTTTCCTCCTTTTCCCCTGATCTTGAGGACGTTGGTTCGTCTCAAATCATCCGGAGCCACTATGATTCTCATTGCGCCTCGGTGGCCTCGTCAACACTGGTTCTCCCTGCTTCTTCAACTCAGTGTCAGGGAGCCTCTGCTTCTGCCTGTGTTTCCCTCTCTGCTATGTCAGAATCGGGGTTCGCTGTTGCATCCCAATCTTCAGTCGTTACACCTGACCGCTTGGTTCGTCTCCCCTTGACTTCGGTCTCGGTTTCTCAGTCGGTGAGGGAAGTTTTGGAAGCCTCGCGCAAGGTCTCGACAAGGCTTTGTTATTCCCAGAAATGGACCAGGTTTTCCTCCTGGTGTGCCTCGCATCATCTGGAACCGGATTCGGTCCCGGTGCATTCGGTGCTGGACTACTTGTTGCATCTATCTAATTCAGGCCTGAAGACGACATCCGTTCGGGTGCATCTCAGTGCCATTTCTGCTTTCCATCGTCACTTGGACGGACGTTCTCTTTCGCTTCATCCTCTGGTGACACGTTTCATGAAGGGTCTACTCAATGTTTGTCCCCCTCTGAAGCCTCCTACCGTCGTTTGGGATTTGAACGTTGTCTTAGCTCAACTGATGAAACCTCCCTTTGAGCCTATCGACAAGTCTATCCTGAAATTTCTTACTTGGAAAGTGGTATTCCTGATTGCCCTCACATCTGCTCGAAGGATTAGTGAGCTGCAAGCTTTGGTTGCGGACCCGCCTTTTACTGTGTTTCATCATGACAAGGTGGTTCTCCGCACCCATCCTAAATTTTTACCTAAGGTTGTGTCTGATTTCCACCTCAATCAGTCCATTGTCCTTCCTGTATTCTTTCCTAAGCCCCACTCCCATCCTGGCAAGACGGCGCTCCACACGCTTGACTGTAAGAGGGCGTTGGCATTTTATCTCCAACGTACCAGGTCTCATCGGAAGGTTCCTCAATTGTTTTTGTCCTTTGATCCTAATCGTTTAGGACACCCTGTTTCCAAGCGCACCTTGTCCAACTGGTTGGCTGCTTGTATTTCCTTTTGCTACGCTCAGGCTGGTCTTACGCTCCCGGGTCGAGTCACGGGGCATAAGGTCCGGGCGATGGCAGCTTCGGTTGCTTTCCTCCGATCTACTCCTGTGGAGGACATATGTAAAGCTGCCACTTGGTCTTCGGTTCATACGTTCACCTCCCACTACTGTCTGGATGCTTTGTCCAGAAGCGATGGCCGGTTTGGCCAGTCGGTGTTACGTAATCTGTTTTCCTAAATTGCCATCCTCCCACCTGCCCTTTTTTGGTTGGCTTGGAGGTCACCCACATGTGAGAATATCATGCCTGCTTGTCCTGGGATAAAGCACAGTTACTTACCGTAACAGGTGTTATCCAGGGACAGCAGGCATATATTCTCACAACCCACCCTCCTCCCCGGGGATGGCTTCTTTGCTAGTTATGGAACTGAGGACCACGAGGTGGGATGCGCCCTCTAGTGGGCAAGAAGGCATGCACATGCGTGGTGCAGTGTAGCAAACTTGAAACTTCAATCAAGTTTGCTTGAAAAGCTGTCCGCGCTGGGGCTCCGTAGATGACATCACCCACATGTGAGAATATATGCCTGCTGTCCCTGGATAACACCTGTTACGGTAAGTAACTGTGCTTTTTCTACCATTGTCTTTCCAATCTCCAGCCGGTTTACTTTTCTTTTCTCAGTAATTCTGTGAACCATGGGGAAAATTTGGTACATTTTATGTTGCAGTGGTGTACAGGGGTGAGAGAGTCTTTTGGGTGTTCATGAGTAGTTTGTTCCAGGTTGATAGCATTGCATGTGCTGAGTTGGTTGTGTCGGTTAGAGAAGCAGCGACTTTGTTCCAGAATTGGGTAGGATTTATTCCATCTCTTACTGGTTTATTAGAGTAGGATGATGTAAGGGTATATTCTTTATAAGCTTATTTTGCTGTGCAAGAAAATCACACAAAAAAATTGTCTCTTTTTGTTATCTGTAACTATGACTACTGGCTGTGGAATTTCCCACCCCCTCCCTGTTTCCATGAGAAATGAAACTATCTTTTCCTCATAAGCTACACCCATTATTAGCTTGTGACTGGGCATGTACAAAGGGGGGGACTATAAATATGTGATGTTGGTCTGAATAAACACTTCATCTTTCTTTGGCTATCTGTGTGTGTGTATGTGTTTTCTGTCTCCGGATGCATCTGTAGTCAGGACAGCAGAACAAGGCTAATACTAATTGGGACGTGTTAGTTTCAGCTAGGGGCTCGCCTGTGAGTGGCAATGGTGCCGGGACTCTAAGTGAGTATCTCTTTTCTAGTGTTCACTGGTCTCTGCCCTCTTCCACACCCTTATTTGATTATTGAGGCTATTGGCAAGTCTCTTGAGGTCTTTGATCCTTTGTGCATTTGTAGTGGTGGTTTTGGGAACCCCACACTGTCCTTTTGGGAAGAACTGCTTTAACTAAATACCTGTCCTTTTGGGAAGGACTGTTCTACCTGATTCAAATCTGTACAGCCTTGCCTGTTCTGCTGTTCTTTTCATGATTTTTTTGTTCTTTCTATTGCATTGTATCTTATGGTGTCTTCTGTAGTCGGGCACTAAGGATCCTCCCCTTCCTAAGAACGATGAGTCTGCTCTTTGTTGAACAGAGAAGCGTGTCTGAATTACGTTACTAATTTCTGTCTGTGAACAAAACAAACAAAAAAAATGCAATCTGGCTTTTCTTTTGTTCACTTGAAGAAAAAAAAAACGTTCCCCATGCTGTGCCTCTGGGCAGCCTTCCAGTAAGATAGAAGGTGGCCTTTTGGCTGCCTCCCTTTTTTCTTTACAGAGTTTTAGGGGGGGTTGGAGCAAGTTTAGTGCGGAGGAAAAAACATTACAATCCCCTTTCTTTTGGACATAGCCAAAGAGGTAAAAAAATCTGCCCATGAGACCCCTTAAACTATTTATCTCCTCCCTGTAAAAACCCTCGGGGGAGAGGGGATGTTAAGAGAAACTAATTTGAGACGGTGCCTTACACAGAGCTAAATGGAGCTGAACGAGTAAGGGGGAGAGAAAACATTTCCTTGTGACTAGAGTTGAAACTTATTAAACTTTCTCACATGCAAAAGCTGAAATAGATAAGACTCAGGAAGAAAGTGAGCTTTAGTAGTTGAGCTAATACAAACAGAATTTCCAAATGCAAGGAAGACAGTGTTTGCTTTGGAATTCAATCATTTTTACCAGTGCTTAGGAACCATTTTGCATATTTGAAAGGGGATTGTCAATTTTTTTTGTGTGTGTGTTTGTTTGTTTGTGTTGTGCCTTGCAAAAAGGAACTTTATTCTAACTGTGGTATACATACCGTATTGGTATACATACCTTTTTTGCCTGTCCCTCTTTGTCTTTTTACAAGAGAAGGGGGAGTACCGCTTTTAATCATGAAATGTAACATCTCAGCCCTGCCGGTTACGGCAGGAGTTTTCTGATCTACATGAACAATTTATGAATTAATAGTTTTAGGATATCTTTTGGCTTTAGGAGACATTAAAATTCTTTTATAAAACTGTGGGTGTGTGACTTCTGCTAGCACCAATTTAAGGTGGCAGAAATACTGTGCACCGTAATGTATGTTTTTATTTAGATTAGATTTTGATGTGACAGGCCACTATCGCCTGAATATAAAAAAAATAAAAAAAACCCTCCAAGCATAGGATTATTGCCAAAAGTTACAGCACTGTGCACATTTTGAAGTTTTGAGAAAAACAAAAGTCAAAGGCTTAGTATTTGGAATTTAATCGAGTTTTAACTTGGGAACTTGGTCAAAGAAAGCACTGGGGAGATGGAAGAAAAAATTTAAAATTTTGGGTTAGAAACATGGGAAAGGTTGTAGCTATGGCTAATGTGGATTTGGTGACAGGATAGTGTACGTTGCTAAAAAGGGATGTGTTATGTGTTTTGAAAGTATGTGCATGTATTAAGTCCTTATTATAAGGGATATTCTAGTTGGAATAGGCAGGTGTGAGTAAAGTTCCAAGTTATTTTTGTTTAGGTAAGCTCTTTGGGGTAGGAACTGTATAAAGCAACTATGAATTGACACTACCTCATATTTGTTTTACAGTACACTGTACAAGTCTCTTTTACAGGTCTGGGGGATGAAGCTTGTTGGCGACTGATTTACCAACGGTATTTGGAAATGGGCGTTTCCCCTATCACTTAAGAACAAGTTGTGCTTCAAGTAACCTTGAACTGACACTGCAATACTTCATACTACCTCTGTATTTACCCCTGGACACTGTATTGTGCTTTGCCTAGTAAGATCTACCTATTTCTGTAGATTGAAGCCAGTTGTGTCTCTGATTGCATTATCTCTTATGACTGTGTGACTTGACTGAAGACATGTCCTATGAATAAAATAGGCAGAGCAATGGAGCCCATTGATTAAATTGTTTGTTTTCTCTTTCAGTTCAACATATGTTTAGACTTCAGACCCTTTTCTGATTATTGATTATTGTGCCATGTGTTACATGAAAATTTACTTTGCTAGTGCTATGTTCTATGATGTTGTTTTTCTTCTTCCTTTTGTATAATCGTGTTTATTACAGATGTAAGTTCAGCCCTGACTCCGTGATGGATGACAGCAAGCTTAAGGCCTATTGGAGCTCTATGTTTGTCTGTGACATGTTATCTCTGTGTTGTCTGTCTGTTTGGTTTGTGGGGTACCCCGGAAAAATTGGCCATTTTTGGAGGTTTTTAATCCCCATTTTTTGCATTTTTGTTGTTTCCTGTCTAAATTGCACAATATCTTTTTTGGTTCTTGTTTTCATGGCCTGAGCGCTACTTAGTTAGGGGTTATATTATTAAGACAAAGGTTCTATACAGTGTTTATTCCATGGTGCCCACTGGATCTGCTCAATTCACACATTTCTGGCATAATGGGTTTTTTTTGTGCCCTACACTGAGTATATCCTTATGGTCTCTCTTGAATGCCTTACTAGTTGTGCGCAGCCCACACCAACTTCTCACCCTGTATGATACCTGACCTCCTTTTAAGCTGGTGTGTGTCTCTCCCTGTCTGTGCAGACACCTTTCTCTCCGAGTATGGACCTTACCAGTTTAAAGAGACTGATACCCCTGCAACATCACATCCTAACCTTTTCATTTCTTGGACTGGAACTGTTTACAAGTGTTTGACTGTAACTGGCAGCTTGTGGTTTATCGCAACCCCCACCTGGTGCCTTTAGCAGGTACTGAGGGCCCCCTCATTGCCCTCCCTGCCCAGTGCCTTTGTATTTTGATGCATGCATGTTATTTGATGTTGCTTATGGTCATGGTACTGCCCCTCATACTGTTCCTCAATTGGCAGCATTATTATCTCCAATGTGTTCTCTAGCTTAATGCCTTTTCAGGAATGTCCCTATGAGGACACCTTCACTTATGGAGGTCCTTTATGGGAATGTGTCTCATGTGCTATTTTCTGTTATGTTTCCCCTGTTTTTCTGCACATATGAAAGTAGATTTTGTTTTTCGTGTCACAACTAGGCTGGGTTCGAGTCTCTTATTCCCCTTATTACTATCTATAAGAATGTTGATTGGATTAATTACATTTATTATAATCAGCAAAGCTTTGTGCACTACACTCGGGCCGCCTTGCCAGATATTGTGTTCTTTCAAAGAAACCTGAGACAAGTCCGGAAATTCTTTGAAAGAACACAATTCCAGCTTATAGTGCAATCCCTAGTCCTGTGACTGCTAGATTACTGCAACATCCTTTACCTCCCCTGCCCCACTCCTATGACCAAGCAACTACAAACAATCCAAAATACAGCTCTGAGACTCATCTACTCACTGAGGAAACATGACCATATCACAGAAGCATACATCAACTCACACTGGCTACCAATCCAAGAAAGAATACTATTTAAATTCTACTGCATGTTATTCAAAACCCTATACGGAGACAGCCCATCCTACCTAAACAACCACCTCATCCAAGCAACCTCAACCAGACACAGAAAAAAATGCACTCCCCATTCATACCCTCCCCCCCCCCGATCAGGGAAATAAAATGGAAAGGTCTACACGATGGCCTTCTAGCCACTCGAGCCGCAAGGCTGGATAACCAGATCTCTAACCTACTGATAACCACCCCAGACTACAGGATATTCAAAAAAGAATTAAAAACCATACTCTTCAAGAAATTCTTGAAACAATCCTGACATGATCCACTCTTTACAACTCCTGATATGACAAATTATCTACAATTTACAACTCTAGAAAGGACAAATGTTCTTCCATCGTACAACCTGAAAAACAACAAATGATCTTCCTTAGTTTCCTTTTCTTCCTAAATTTCTACCTACTCCTCTCCACTTTTTATCATTCATATACCGACAAATGTTCTACTCTTTACAACTCTTGAAATGACAAATGATCTACCCTTACAACTTAGTAATGACAAATGTTCTTCCATTGTAATTCCCTTTCATAAATCTTTTGTAATCCGCCTTGAACCGTAAGGTAATGGCAGAATAGAAATCTCTAATGTAATGTAATATTGCTGATCAGTTAGGCCCCACTTCTCAGATGACTTTCCAAAACTGCCTGGCCCTGGATATGATCCTTGCTGAGAAAGGGAGTGTCTGTAAAATTCTCCCCAGTACTTTCTCCTGTTGCACCTTTATTTCTGACAATACTGTTCCTACGGGTAAGGTTACTCTGGCCATTCAGAAATTAGAGGACCTCTCTGCTGAGCTGAAACGTACCTCTGGTTTATCTAATCCTTGGGACCAGTACTTTAGCTGGATGCAAGGATGGGTCACACGGTTAGTGTTATAATTCTTATTATTATTTGTACCTATGTTGCCATTTTTAGACTGCTTATGTGTTATGGTGCTCGTATTACTGCTCCTAAGCCCCTCCTCGAGAGACATATCTGGACTATCTCTCCCTCCAACCTGATGTTGTGCACTTATGATGTCATTTTCATGACGTAAGAGGGGATTGAAGGGGCACATATATTCCTTGTAAGTTTTCTATTGTGTAACATATAAAAGAAAAGAACTGCTAAAAACAAACAGTTTTCATTCTGCTGAACAGCTACACAAGGTAATTTTTTTTCTTTGTGTTCTGTGCTCTGTGTTTTACATCCTGTTCTGAAGCTAGCTATTTGTGCCAAGATCATTCCTCCTCATGTCCTGAACTCCCCACAGCTGAGCGATCCTGCTTCTTCTGTAGATAAGAAAAAACACATTTTGCTAAGAATGAAACATTTGCTCAAACCTTAGGCACAAGGACAGTTTTCTGAATCTATAGACCAGACTCTTAATGTCAGCAATTGTTTTGTCTGTGGTGGGACCGGTATAATAATAATAATAACAGCTTATATACCGCAATACCGTGAAGTTCTATGCGGTTTACAAAGATTAAGCAAAGGTACAAATTGATTGACTTTAAAAGGGGAGGAAGAAAGAGGGTTAATAGGACAGGAAATCCATTTTTGAGGAGAGAGTGATCAATAGAACAAGTTAATCGCTATAGAGGGGAAAGAGAAGAGAGGATCAGTTGTCTAGATACTTTAGGAACAGATGTGTTATCAGACGTTTCCTATGGGAGAACAGTAGCTATGAACACGGTTGGATATGCTAGACCTGCCTTCACAGAACCTCTCTTTCATGTCAGCCCCACGACTTCCACTGTGGGCCTTGCGGACTTCCATTATTGCATCTTCAAGTTACCAGGACCTCCTCTTCAGCACCTGCTCCAAGGAACTTCCTACACCTGATGGCCAACTCCTGATGGTTGATATTGACTCTGTGGCCTTTTTGCTTACCCTTGCATGCCTGCTTACCGGACTGTTACATGTGTACTCGGATCCATCCCAGCTCCTTTCTGCTACTGCTGGCTGACGGCGAATGCCTGAGAGCCCCTGTATTCGACACTAGGCGTCGCCAAAAGCAGTTAGCACTCTCCACCCCATACAGATTGGAAAATGGGGTGACAACTAGCCTGCTGAACGGATCATTGCTGCTTATGGACCTGCTACGTGGGCCAAAAGATGTCTCCTGGGGTTGTCGGACCCCAATCTACCTGCTCAACTGCATACTTCACTTGCAGGCTGTTCTTGAACTTTTGCACTGCCATGTACCAGAATCGCCTGTCTCTAGATTACTTACTGGCTGCGGAAGGTGGCGTATATGGCAAGTTCCACCTAACTACTGCCTTGACTTTGATGATGATGGTACCGTGCTCGAGGAAGATGTGAACCGCATCACCACACTGGCTCATGTTCCTCTCCGAACCCGGCATGACCTCCCTGTTGACTGGCTCTTTCGCTCTTGGCTGCCTGCCTTGCCTGGTTCCTGTGATACCATGATGCTGTCAACTCTGCTGTTCATCGCTCTACTGTAGCCCTGGCTAGTACCTACCGGTCCCTACCACAGACCCCCGACCTTCCCGGCAGCTTTGACCCCATGTCTATATTTGCTGTTCTTGGTGATTTGCACATGTGAAGGATTCTTTATACTTCTTTTCCAAGGTTTTCTCTCTATATATGTGATCTCAGACACCTTAGCGGAGTACCTTTCTCTCCACGCTGCTACTGTACGCTCATGACATCATCTTCATGCCGTAAGGGGGGATTGTAAGGGTATATTCTTTATAAGCTTATTTTGCTATGCAAGAAAATCACACAAAAAACATTGTCTCTTTTTGTTATCTGTAACTATGACTACTGGCTATGGAATTTCCCACCCCCCTCCCTGTTTCCATGAGAAATGAAACTATCTTTTCCTCATAAGCTACACCCATTATTAGCTTGTGACTGGGCATGTACAAAGGGGGGGTGGTACTATAAATATGTGATGTTGGTCTGAATAAACACTTCATCTTTCTTTGGCTATCTGTGTGTGTGTGTGTGTGTGCATTTTCTGTCTCTGGATGCATCTGTAGTCAGGACAGCAGAACATATAAGAACATAAGAACATAAGACTTGCCTCTGTTGGGTCAGACCGGAGGTCCATCGTGCCCGGCAGTCCGCTCACGCGGCGGCCCCTCAGGTCCAGGACCTGATAGTGCTCCTACCCTAAAACTCACATACGCTTTTCGCTTTTGTCCTGTAGAGTAACCTTCTATCTATACCCTGCAATCCCCTTCGCTTCCAGGAAGTCATCCAGTCCCTTTTTGAAACCCAGTATTGTACTCTGTCCTATTACCTCCTTTGGAAGCGTGTTCCAGGTGTCCACCACCCTCTGAGTGAAGAAAAACTTCCTTGCATTCGTTTTGAATCTGTCCCCTCTCAGTTTTTCTGAGTGACCTCTTGTTTTTGTTGTCCCCGCTAGTCTGAAGAATCTGTCCCTCTCCACCCTCTCTATGCCTTTCATGATTTTATATGTCTGTATCATGTCTCCTCTCAGTCTCCGCTTTTCCAGGGTAAAGAGCCCCAGTTTGTCTAACCTTTTGGCATATGAAAGGTTCTCCTTTCCTTTTATCATCCTAGTTGCTCTCCTCTGGACCCTCTCAAGTATCGCCATGTCTTTCCTAAGGTACGGTGACCAGTATTGGACACAATATTCCAGATGTGGTCGCACCATTGCTCGATACAATGGCAGGATAACCTCCTTCGTTCTGGTAGTGATACCTTTTTTGATAATGCCCAGCATTCTGTTCGCTTTCTTGGAGGCCGCTGCACATTGTGCCGCTGGCTTCATTGTTGTATCCACCAAAACCCCCAGGTCTTTTTCTAGGGTGCCTTTCCCCATCACCCTTCCTCCCATCGTATAGCTGTAGATGGGATTCCCTTTCCCCATGTGCAAGACCTTACATTTCTCCACATTGAAGCTCATCTGCCATCTTTTTGCCCACTCACACAGTTTGTTCAGATCACTCTGCAGTTCTTTGCATTCTTCAACAGTTTTGACCCTGTTGGAGAGTTTTGTATCGTCCGCGAACTTGATAACTTCGCACTTCGTGCCCGTTTCCAGATCGTTAATGAATATATTGAACAGCAGCGGTCCCAGCACTGACCCCTGCGGGACACCACTCGTGACCCCTTTCCAGTCAGAGTAGTGTCCTTTTACTACTACCCTCTGCTTCCTATCTGCCAGCCAATTTTGGATCCATCTGTGGACGTCCCCTTCCACCCTGTGGTTCCACAGTTTCTTCAGCAGGCGCTCATGGGGTACCTTGTCGAAGGCTTTTTGGAAATCCAGATAAACTATGTCAATGGGGTTACCTTGGTCCAAATGTTTGCTTATCCCCTCAAAGAAATGTAGTAGATTCGTTTGGCACGATCGTCCTTTATAGAAACCGTGCTGGCTTGTTCTCATCAGTTTATTTTTTTCTATATGCTCATTGATACCTTCCCTGATCAGTGATTCGACCATCTTCCCGGGAATTGAAGTCAAGCTCACCGGTCTATAGTTCCCCGGGTCGCTTCTCGATCCTTTTTTGAAGATTGGTGTAACATTTGCTATCCTCCAATCTTCCGGGATTATCCCTGTTCTCAAGGATAGGTTGCAAATATGCCTGAGTAACTCCGCTATTTCATCTCTGAGCTCTTTCAGTATTCTCGGGTGGATCCCATCTGGGCCAGGAGATTTGTCAATTTTTAATCTATCTATCTGCCTTAGAACGTCTTCGAGGCTTACCTCCATGCATGATAATATACCCTCCTGATCCCCCTTGAAGATTTTTTCCGGTTCCGGCACGCTGGATGTGTCTTCTTTTGTAAAGACCGACGCGAATAACTTGTTTAGTCTATCAGCCACCTCTTTTTCCTCCTTCACCACTCCTTTCTTGTCTCCCTCATCCAGAGGTCCCACCTCCTCCCTCGCTGTCTGTTTCCCTTTTACATATCTGAAAAATGGTTTAAAATTTCTTGCTTCCTTGGCTAGTCTCTCCTTGTATTCTTTCTTGGCTTTTCTGACCACTCGGTGACATTCTTTCTGATGCTTCCTGTGCTCTTTCCAATTTCCTTCAGTTTTGTCCTTCTTCCATTTCCGAAATGATGTTTTCTTGTCTCCTATCACTGTTTTTACTTCATTGTTTATCCATGCTGGGTCTTTAGTCTGATTCTTTTTGAATCCTTTCCTAAATCGGGGTACATATAGGTTTTGTGCCTCGCTTACCGTGTCCTTGAGTAGGGACCAAGCTTGCTCCACAGACAGAGCTTTCTTGGAGCTGTTTCTGTGCTTCTTCCTCACCATTTGTCTCATGGCATCATAGTTCCCTTTCCTGAAGTTAAACGCTGTTCCCTTTGATCTCTTCTCCTTTGGTAATCCTACTTCCACTTGGAACAGAATCGAGGCTAATACTAATTGGGACCTGTTCGTTTCAGATGAATTGCTGAATGTGCTTGCCAAGTGGGGATATAGGTTGAATGAAAGAAGATAGTGGCCTGACTAGAGAACAGGAGACCAATTAGTATTGGTGATGAGGCAGGGGTGTGTGGAAGCAATGAAGTCAAGGGTGTTGAGATCTATTTGGCAGTCTTCAAGCAGAATTTTGAAGTTGTGAACAATTATTATCGGAGGTTTCAAGGGGAAGATTTGTCTCCAAGTCTGGTATATTGGCAGGCTAGACTAGAGATAATTTCTTGCAAGTTTGTCTTATTGCTTGGAGGGGCAAGAGGATGATATATCAGTACAAGGCAAAAACTATTCTTAGTGGTATTAGGCTTGTCTTTGAGTCTGCAAGTTATGTACTAGAGGTCAGAGTGAATGGTGGAGTCAATCAGTGTTAGATTGAAGGAGCTTCTGTAAATAATGGCTATACTACCTCCTTGCTTGTCCTGCCTGGGAATGTGGATAAAGCACAGTTACTTACTGTAACAGGTGTTATCTGGGGACAGCAGGCAGATATTCTCACATGTGGTTGACATCATTCACGGAGCCCAGTACGGACAATGACAAAGTGTACTGGCATTTTAAACTTTGCGAAGCTTTGAGACTGCCTGCACCCGTGCACGTGCGAGTGCCTTTCTGCCCGATGTGGATCATAAGCAAGCTAAGAAGTCAACCAGGGAAGGAAGGAAGGAATGTAAGAATATCTGCCTGCTGTCTCCAGATAACACCTGTTACGTTAAATAACTGTGCTTTATCCTAGGACAAGCAGGCAGCATATTTTCACATGTGGGACTCCCTAGCTTACTGAAAGGGGATGGAGGGAGAGTTGGCTATTAAGATGCAAATAAGTTCTGTAACACTGCTTGGCCGAAATGACCATCTCATCTGGAGTAGGATTCCAGACAGTAGTGAGATGTGAATGTGTGAATTGAGGACCAAGTAGCTGCTTTGCAAATATCATCAATGGGAGTGGAACATAAGAAAGCTACTGATACTGCCATAGCTTGGACTTTGTGTGCTGTTACATGACCCTCAAGCTGCAGCCAAGCCTGAGCATAGCATAAGGAGATGCCAACCATGAAAAAATAGTTCATTTGTTACAGGTAGGCCCAATTTGTTAGGGTCATAGCAGATGAATAGTTGAGGTGGAGCCCTGTGTGGCTTAGTCCTTTGAATGTAGTAAGCCAAAGCGAGCTTACAGTCCAATATGTGAAGAGCAGTTTTTCCAGGATGAGAATGAGGCTTTGGAAAGAATACTGGATTGATTCAAGTGGAACTTTGTGACTACTTTGGGAAGGAATTTCTTTTTTTTTTAAATTCAATTTTCATCATACATTTCTTACAGAACAGTAAAGAATAAAGATACAAAACCATAAAAAGTTAGGAAATATCTCCTGTAAATCTTTCTAGCCCACATTAATGGGAAGAGCTACCATAATTCCCATTCATTGTAAAAAATAAAATATAAAACTCACTGGCTGCCAAGTTAAACCATTCCTTAGTGCTGTTTACACTTACTCCTTAAAAGACCAGCTCCTTTATTTTTTCCCCTTTATCTTTTTCTTGTTTCCAAATACTTAGGGTTCCTTTTATCAAGGTGCGCTAAAGAAATTAGCGCGCCTAGACACCTATGCTAGAATACCGCGCGGTATGGGTCTATTTAGCGCGGGCCGGTAGCGATGTTGCCGCATTAATGTCATTATCGCGCGGTGCACGCCGCGTTAGTAAAGAGTGCGTGATGAAAGCAGGTATTAGCGCACGGTAATCCAACAGCATTCTGCCTATTCATCTTATGGGTCCAACTTTTCTCCATGTCCTGAGTACAGTAGTTTAGTGCAATCCATTACACACACACCCCTTAAACAAAACTGTGGTAACTTTGTTGAGCATGTGGGAGCTTTGCTTCTTCCTATGGTTCCCATGAGTGTTA
Source organism: Geotrypetes seraphini (assembly GCF_902459505.1). Lineage (NCBI taxonomy): Eukaryota > Metazoa > Chordata > Amphibia > Gymnophiona > Dermophiidae > Geotrypetes > Geotrypetes seraphini. Next base: position 109,406,388 of record NC_047089.1, on the reverse strand, counting down.
AGAGAAGTGGTCAGGCTACAAAAAACACTAGTCTGCTTCTGTAAAATATGTGTATTATGTACAACAGCGTGTCATTAACCTTAATGCTGTCCTACTGTCGCTTCATTCTCATACATTAATGTCACCACCAACCTGTGCTAGTGGTGTTTGTTTAGTGCTATTCAGGGTGCATTGTGTCCGGTGCTGCATCTGACACTCTATGAGTGTGTGGGATCATGTTGTTTGCTCATAAGAACCCTAACCATGCTTGGGGAAGAGAGGGGTGAGTTAGTGCAGCTCTGATCTCACTATGAGTAAACAACACTGTGTGCAAACACACATGTTCCCTACATAAGGCTGTATGTGTAACAGCACAGTTATACTGTACACATGATGAGGTCGGTAGATGAGGCCACAAACTGAAACAAAAACACCTCTACCCTAGGGCTCTGTCATATGTAACTCATGAGGAACCTTCTCACGGTTACCAAGGCAGCTCTCTAGTATCTTGGCAAAACCCAAAGAGCGCTATCTGGCTACCTCCTCATATCAGGATCACTGACTAGGGACTTTTTCTCCAGGAACCGAGAGCCACAGTACAACGACCCTGTAGGTGGACTTTTCCTCCAGGAGGCCTCCCACTCCGAACACATCTATGAGAAGTGAGTCTTGCAAACATTACAACTGCCTTACTGGGTCAGATCAACTGTCTCTCTAAGGCAGTAGCCTCTTTTCATGGTGTCTAATATATAATTCTTAAAAAAAAATCTCAAAGTTAAAATGCTCCAATGAAGTATCCAGTGGGATTTGAACTAGGAACCTCAGAGGTTGAGAGGGTGGGGGTAACATCAAGTTTACCACTACACCACAGCTCCTCTACACATACACAAATGGCAGCATAGATGGTAATGTGTGTTTCAACATTGCTACACTCTAGATTGTTCTGTGAGTCTCATACTCCATGTCACAAGTGTTAGGGCCCATAGACAAAAATGGCAGTTCAAAATGCAAAGGGGTAGTGTGGAAAAGTACCTCTTTCCAGCACAGTAGCTTCACTTGGATGCAGAGTGACCTGAAGCCTTGCTGTCAGCTATTGGTTGATTTAAATGAACACTAGTCCAAAAAAGGTCACCCCCCTGCACACACACTTCCTGTGAGCTATTGGTTGATTTAAATGAACACTAGTCCAAAAAAGGTCTCCCCCCTCCCCCCCACACTTCCTGTTTAGCTTTAAACTTAATACAATTGGTAGAATTCCTTTCTGTTTAGTTTGAAAGTGGAAGGAGGTTGTGGAACAAACAGAACAAGTATTCAGTAAGTGGAATCTGTGTGTGTATATTGTCACCACCTATGATCTGGCCGAGCGGTTTGGTAGCTAGGCAGTGACACTCAACTGACACTCTGGCGTGAGCCCTTTTGAAGTAGGGACACCTTTCAAGAAGGATACCCCTAGGTTACTCCCTAGAACAGTTGGTATGTGTTTCAAACAGACAAGCCAGTAGTCAGAATGGCTTTCATTGAAAATTGTAAACTTTATTAGGCCACTGGCTTCAGCAACACAAAATAATCCCGGTTTCCCTGGTGACATCAAGTTTGCACAAAAACAAGAATTCTTCAAAATCAAAACATAATCTGAAAGGTCACTTGGACACACAAAGTCAGAGGCGTGAAGAAAGTACAAGAGGTTTATTACATTATGCTGGACTCTAGTGCAGTGAACAACCTGCCTACTAGAGTATTAGAAACAGGAAATGCACGGACTTTTATGCCCTTTTCACTAAGCATACGCAAACTAATACAGTGGTGCCTCACACAACGAACTTAATTGGTTCCAGGAGCAAGTTTGTTATGCGAAAAGTTCGTTATGTGAAACGCGTTTTCCCATAACAATACATGTTAAAAAAAATAATTCGTTCTGTAGCATAAAATATGCTAAGATGACATAAAAAAAGATAAATTTTTTGTTATTATTTTTATTTACATACATCTAAAAACATAATTGTTTTTTAAAACAACACACATTTTTTAAATTTAAAGACAGACTAAGTAGAGTCTAATTTTACAGTGAGAGAGGGCAGAGTCTCAGTGGCAAAAACTGGGACTTAACTGTTCATTTTTTTTTTTTCTAGCATCGGGGAAGCGGCGAGAGTAGCTCCGCCCCCCCCAACGCATCAGCAGTAGGCGCCGGGCCCCTGCGAGCCGACGGTCCGCCACTGCACAGGGAGCCAGGCGGAGAGAGGGCAGTTAAGCGCAGTGCCTGCGCGGAAGGATGCAGCTCGGGCGACTTCGTTGTGTGAAACGAAGTTCGTTGTAGGAAGCAAGACATGAAGTTCATTGTGCACAGCGTTCGCTGTGCGAGGCGTTCGTTATGCGAGGCACCACTGTATATGCAAAAACTACAATTTTCATTTGTTACTTCTATAACTTTCTACAATTATTATTGGTCCTAAGCCAGCACTTATTATAGGTTCAGGGATACAACTTATAGTCCTATAGGAAACTAGCTCATTACTCTGCTTATCTTACAGTTCCAAATGTTACATGTAAAGAAGGGCAGGGTACGTTATGGCTCAAACTCTTATCTATTTAGCTTACAATGTGGTAAGGCAGGGACATACATTTCAGGCAGATGAGGTCGATAGATTGTACACTGTTTTCAACTATGTAGGCCAGAGCAATATTATAAACAACAGTTAACCATTTCATGACCCTACAAATCCATACTGCTCTGGACTTTCCCAAATGCACCACATTTCTCTTCACCAGAGTTCATTCATTAAGTAGGCTAACTGCCCTCAAAGTCCAAGGTTCTTTCAGCTTAAACAGTCCTGCTAAAAATCTGGAAATCTGTTTCCTTAAGTTTGCCCTGCAGGTAACCAGGAAGCTAAACAGAGCAGTCTTTAAGTTAGCTTTCCCCAGCTTCTAAGGCACACATGATTAATTGTACTTCACAGTTTGCTTATGGTAATTAGCTAACAGCTACAAGCAGGCACGGAGATTTGGAAATATGAAACCAAGGACTACAGGCTGTCGTCCTGCCCAGCATTTGACTAAGCTATGTGCAAGTTTGTTTATCTCCCACACATAAGCTCTGATGCCTTATTCAGTCCTATTCCCAAGAATAACACTGGCAGTTTCTGTAATTATCTCTTCAGACATAACTCCCCTTTGTGAGCAGGGGAACAGCAGAGTAACAGTAAGGAACAGAAACTTTCCCTCTTTAAACTCCCCACCCTTATGGAATCTCCATGGGTTCAGCAGGAGCTACACATGGAGCACAGCCTTCCTCAACTTTCATCTGCTCAGGCATACAGTATTGTAAAGGCAAGTTTCCAACCTGTTCCTCCTTCATGTCCCAGTCCCCTTCAGCAAGAAGCCCTGGCTGCTTCCAGGTCAGGTCAGGTCAGGTCAGGTAGTTCATGCTGGGATCCTGGTTCCTGCTCCATCCCTGCTGCTCCCCTAAGCTCATTACAGAGCCTCAGTTTAAGCTGTGGAAAGAAACCCCTTTAGCTGCAAGGGGGAGAGTTTCCTTCCCTGGGCTTGAATCATTTCTCTCCAGGCACCCTGCTGTGCTGCTTTCAGCTTAACAGCACCGGGAACATAGTAGGGCAAAACTTTACTGCCTGGCTTCCGGACAGTATCAGGGAAGTCACAGCTTATCTGTTCCACTTCCATTTCTTCACTGCCATAGAATAGTCTGTAACCAGACAGACATCGTGCCTGACTTGGTTCCAGTTAAAGTTCCTGCTAAGACACAAAAGAAAACCCGGAAGGGAATGGACAAGGGTTGTGCTAGGGATGATTTTCAGGTTAACCACCAGGGGGAGCCTGAAATCTCCAAGGACCTCCTGCAAGAGCAGTATCTAGGTCACCACAGGAGGAGCCCAAGAGCCCCAGGCAGGTCTGCTGATTCAGGTAGAATAGGGCGTGCCCCTGGAGTACAAAAACCAGCAGCTGAGCACAAGCAGACAGGCAGACTAGGGAGGAGGTTCAGACCTTTCCTCCCTGAGAGTCTCCTCGGGCCAAGCAGGGCTGATACAGCCTCACCTATGGAGATACAGGAGGCTGGAGAATTGCTGGAGGAAGTCCTTTCTGATGCTGATCTTCCAATGGAACTTGACAACCTGCCTCAAGAAGCAAGTCCTTGTGAGGAAGCCATGGAGGTTGGTCTTTCCATCAGCTGCAAGTCCTAATTGGCAGAAACAGTGAGTGTGTTTTCAGCTCCCTTTGATTGAAAGTGACTGTGTGCTGAAACTGGACCTTTTGGGATTTTTGCTTTTCTTTTTTCTTTTGCTTTTATGAAGCTGAAGGTGTCAGTTTTTGGGAGAGGTTTGCTGTTACCTGGGAGGGCATTTTGTAGGCTACAAGAGAGCTAATTGAAAGCAAACCTGGGACACTCTTCCTTGCCTGGCAGTGCAGTGTAAGGCTGCCAGAGGCTTCACTAGAGGAGCACTGTGTACAGTGAATTCAGTGACTTGAACTTTATATCTGTGCTAAACTGTACAACCTGTTTGGGAGCAGGTTGCATTGAGCGCTGAGGTGAGCCTAACCTCAGGGAAGGACAACCTGAAAAGGAAATAGTAAAGAAAGCAGTTGAGCTTTATTCTTGGAACTGTTTATTGCTCACTTTTGAGTTTGGACTGCTTGAAGGTTTATGATTTACTTACCTGTTTGTTTGGTTCATGTTTTTCCTGATTTTTTATGTGGGAAGGAATAAACCTGAAGTATTTAGATTTACTACCTTGTTGAACATTTTGGGTTTTTTTTATGGTGTCAGTCCAAGCCTGCAGGGTGACTCCAGTCCGGGTCACACGCAAGTGCGAGTATATATTGTAACCACTGAGGGGTGCTGTTGAGTCACGATCTGACCACGGTACGGGTTACAAGTCAGCTGATCTACATCCCCGGCCTCTGACTTGGTCAGCCCTTCTCTGTGACAAGACTTTGGGATGCAGGATTGTCAATATATATATATATATATTATATTAACTGTCTGTGTGTGTGTGTGTGTGTGTGCGTGCACAGACTAATAATATATATGGGATGCAGGATTGTCAATATATATATATATATATATATATGGGATGCAGGATATATATATGGGATGCAGGATATATATATGGGATGCAGGATATATATATGGGATGCAGGATTGTCTATATATATATATATATATATATATATATATATATATATATATATATATATATATATATATATATATATATATATATATATATATATATATAGACAATCCTGCATCCCATATATATATCCTGCATCCCATATATATATCCTGCATCCCATATATATATCCTGCATCCCATATATATATATATATATATATATTGACAATCCTGCATCCCATATATATTATTAGTCTGTGCACGCACACACACACACACACACACAGACAGTTAATAGGATTTCTTCTGCACATACTAACAACTCTGTGTTTCAATTTTTTTTATACTTGTAGAGATGCCACTGAAATATAGAAAGCCCCGCTTCTCAGGGGCTGACCTGCGGCTGCTGGCAAGGCTTACTGCGCGGCATCAGGCCTGCCTGTTTCCGGGCTTTTCGATGGCTCATGCAGTTGAGGAGTACCAGAACAGGTGCGACCGTGTGTTCCGGCGCTACCACAAACGAGCGCAGTTGCCCCGTGAGGTAGGTCCATGTGTCTGCATCTCTTTCTAAGGGCTCCTTTTACAAAGCTGTGGTAGCCACTACTGCCTCCTCTTGAGCAGGGGGTAGCGTGTGATGAAAAGTCATGTGCGTTAAAGCTACCCTAAATACTCTCATTCCGTGTGTGTGAGGTTGCATTTCTGCATGCTCAGATGCCCTCCTGCACGATGGCTGGGGGGTATGAGGGTATAATGGGTAAAGCCAGGGGGGGAGGTCTGGTATGGCACAAAGTAAAATCTGTGAACCCTAGAGAGGAGAGATCCTTCGCATCTCTGGGCCAGGCAACTTGACTAATGTGTACCTCCCCCCACCCCCAATAGTTTTTAACTCTCTGGTGCTCTAGGAGCAGCAGCCAGTTCCCTCATTAGCTATCAGGGCTTGGACGACCAGGGACATAACTAGTATGCAGAGGAGTGGGTGGAGTGGAAGGGATATACAAAGGTGTTGAAAGTTTGCTACACAAGGGTATGGGAGAGAGCTGTCCAGTCAGTCCTGTATCTGCCTGGGCATGAATGAGAGGGATGGCGATAAAGACTGTCAGGGGGGAAGGGGGGGAATGGGGGGATGGGGGGAGGGAGGGTGAGTTACCTCTGGATGGGTAGCATGTCATGTTGCTACTCATTGAGTTGCTACTCATTGGGTAGCTAGGAAGCTGCCTTGCACACCGTGAGAAGGGGCTAGCATTGGGCTGATCCAGTAAGGCTATTCAAATGTTTGTAACTCACCCTGACCAAGCATAATGCTGCTCCTAGGTTCTCTATCTTTACAACAGTTGCAAGACTGTTTTTGCGCAGTAAGGGCCACTGATTGTAACATCAACCCTTGTTACCAGGGTAAAATGGTATCTGATCATATTAATCCAGCCATGCTCTTTATTGAGACCACGGTCCAGACAGATAGCTACACATATTTATAAACCCAATATATGAAAGAAGGCATTTCATCTCATGTCCATACCCCCCCACAACCTGCTTTGCTATCTACATGTGAGCCGCCTGCCACTCTGATGAAGCTATGCATGATGGTGGTCAGGCCAGCCACCACACTTCCATTCTACAGTGACAGGCAGCCGTTTAACGGAGGGTTTGTGACTCACCTTGTTCAGGGTAGCACACAGGCCACGTGTAAATTGAATTAGAGTCAGTGTGGTATGGGGGGAGAAGGCCTCCATTCCAGTGGTGAGCCCTTAACCTTCACACATACCCACTCCCCACCCGAGTAAGGATGCCATAAGTTGCTACATAGAGGGGGGATGTATTGACATAGCTGGATGCAAGTCAAAAGTACACGGGTCAATCTGTTCTCCTTTTTCTCATGACCTATGCCAACCTTATACCATGTCAGCAGTAGGAAGGGAGACAGAGAAGCATCAAAGGCCACATAGGATGCTAACTTAGACTATGGGGTGAAGGCACAGCGACACTGAGGTCGGGTTAATGGTAGGGTCACGGCTCGACCTTGTTTGTCATGATTAAAGATAGGCACCCTACCTATAAGCAGGAAACACCTAAAGTCACTCATAGTTGTCGATAAATAGCTAGGGCTGTGTCCTGGCCTGCCATATGGCAACTTGTTCCCTCTAGTGTGAGAGAGAAACTAGAAATGTGGCTGTTCATGAAAGGTGTGGGCAACTGCTCGGGACAGAGGTGGGAAACCCAGGTCTGTTAGGTGAAGGTGCAGCGGCCCGGCATACATTCCGTCTCGCTCTCCTCCATGCGGGGCCGGTGGGCAGTGAGTGTCCTGAAGAGCCATAAGCTATTTGGCTTTGCCATATTTCCACAATGAACTTCATGTCATGGCCACACCCAGCCTAGGCCCCGCACGGAGGACAGCGAGATGGAATGTATGCCAGGCCGCTGCACCTTCACCTAGCAGACCTAGGTTTCCCACCTCTCTCCTGAGCGGTTGCCCACACCTTTTGTGAATAGCCACGTTTCTAGTTTCTCTCTCACACTAGAGGGGCCAAGCTGCCATATGGCCTAGGTTCTTCAGTTGTGAGTGAAGCCATCTCTGTGTAGTGTTTCAACTAAGATCCGACAATAAAGGAGCGGGGAAGAAGAAATAGTATAATGCTGGTCACATATGACATCTTTTACTTACACTTACCTTGTGTGCAAAGCTCATCTCTATTCTCTGTTTGGCAGATGGAGGATCTTAAAAAGAAGACCCGGGAGCTGAGGCAAAAGCAGCCCCACCTTCTTGCTGAGGCGCTGCAGGCCCTAAGAAGTAAGGATGCAAGTATGGTTTAAAGCAACAAGGTCACGGGGGGGGGGGGCCCTCACCCATTTAACACTTTCATGTCCAGGGTCCGTGCCATGTGTCTACCTACATCGGCCATAGGGGACGATGGCAACATCACATTTGCCAATGTGGACACCGTGGTCCAAATTCTATAACTCATGGCTCAAAGGTAGCTGTCGTATACACCTCCAGTGCCATTCAACTAAGCACTGAGACACAATTGAGAATGTAAGGCTGACTACTGTATTGCCCCCCCCCCCCTTATAGGTTGGCTCCCTATATAGTCTAGGTTGGAAAAAAAGGGCCTATATGAGTTGAACAACTGTTAGATAAGTCCCTGTTTATAGTAGGTCCGTCTTACCTAGCAGTACCTGGGCGGCCTATATGGGCCCATCAGTAGAACCAGCATGGAAGAGCAGGATGGATGTTTGCGGCTGCAGGCAGGATCTGCCAATGCCCCTTAGCAGGTCTTTGATTATTAGTCAGTTTTTGTTTATTTTCGTACACATCCAGGGAAGGGTGGGTGGGTGGGTGCTATTTCTGTTCTCATTTTGACTTTTGAGTATGTCCACCTGGGGTGGGAGAAGGGTGGGAGGATATTATTAATCTGAATAGGGTAAGGTTATTGGGATAATCTATGTTTCTGTGTTTTATTGAATAATCATTGGGTGGGTGGGAGAAAATGGTTGGTTATGCATATTTGTAAGTTGAATGTGCTGTTATTAATTTATTATATGATATATATTTGTGTATTGCACTTTTGAAGCTTGGAAAAATCAATAAAGAATTTTTTTTTTAAATGTTATCTTTATTTTTGCGGCTGGTTCCTCGGTCGGGCCTTTGGGTCCTTTCTACAGTTTTCTTTACCATTGAGTCTTTCTACTTTGCTGCTGAAATTTTCCTGTCCATGTCGAGACCTCTGAGTGGTTTAAAAAGTGATGTCGGTGCCAGTACCCAATTTCCATCACTGATCCACACAGCTGGTGTTTACAGTGTTTAGGGCCCAAGCATCATGTGGATATTTGTGCTCACTGTTCCACCTTACAAAAGCACTCATTGAAGGCTCAGCGGATCCAGCAGCAGAAGCTTTTTGGTTCGGCGATGAAGTCCGGTGACAAGCCTGGTCTATCGGTACCAGTTGTACCAACATCAGCATCTCAGACCTCCATTGTGTCAAGTCCCTCGATGCAGGCCAAGAATTTCCTTCAGTACAGGCAGTGTCTTCTACAAGGGGTGCATCATCATCAAAGTCACCCACTCCTAGATGCCCTGCAGCACTGATGGTATCTGCCGATGAGCCAACAAGTTTTCTGAGACCAGCTGAAGGAGTTCCTTAGCAGGGATCTTGGTAATATTTTAAAAGCCTTTATGCAACACCGATGCATCGACTCCCTTGATACCAGCCAAGCTACAGCATAGTACTTCGAGGACCCAGGCTACCAGATCAAGATCTACATCGAGGCATCACCACTCTACATCGATGCATCAAAGATCTACATCCACTGCATTGAGACATCAGTAGACAAATCAATGTTCTTCATCAGAAAAGTCTAGGAAGACATCACATCATACTGATGCAAATTCTTCTGGATCTTTAAAGGCTTCACGTAGTACCAATTCCACCTCTTCACATCAGAGATCTAGATCCAGACATTCTTCATCATTGTCATCTTTGGATGAGTATTAGCATCATAGAAGAAGTCCAACCTGTCAGGTTTCATACTCCAGGAAACAGCCTTCTCCACCATCATACAGAGAGTCTCCTGCTGCACCAGATTTGATACTGACCTATCTCACCATTCTGAGACTGAAAATGAGCCTACTTTGTTAGCTCCTGAATCCTTCAGATCCATCTCCCACCTGGAATACTGCGTCCAACACTGGTCACCGTACATGAAGAAGGACATTGTACTCCTCAAAAGGGTCCAGAGAAGAGCAACTAAAATGGTTAAGGGGCTGGAGGAGTTGCCGTACAGTGAGAGGTTAGAGAAACTGGGCCTCTTCTCCCATGAAAAGAGGAGAATGAGAGGGGACATGATCGAAACATTCAATATAATGAAGGGAATAGACTTTGTAGATAAAGACAGGTTGTTCACCCTCTCCATGGTAGAGAGAACGAGAGGGCACTCTAAAGTTAAAAGGGAATAGATTCTGTACAAACGTAAGGAAATTTTTCTTCACCCAGAGAGTGGTAGAAATCTGGTACGCTCTTCCGGAAGCTGTTATAGGGGAAAACACCCTCCAAGGATTCAAAACAAGGTTAGACAAGTTCCTGCTGAACCAGAATGTATGTAGGTAATGCTAGAGTCAATCAGGGCACTGGTTTTTATTTCAAAAATTGACAATTTCTATTATTCTAATATTTCAAACACGCCAGTTCCTTGGTCTGATCACCATCTCATTTCATTTAAATTAATGTTAAATAAAAAAATAAATCTAACCTCACAACCCAAGATCATAACATATTGTGATTTTACAAAATTAGAACTCTCATCAGTTGAATCTTTTCTTCTTTCAAGACCCCCTTTATTAGAAACTGATTCTCTTGAAGATCTACTCACCTCATGGACTGAAACAATTCAAAAATTATTAGACAAAGAGGTCCCTTTAATTAATAAAACAATATCTAATAAAAAAATTCAAAACCCATGGTACACACCAGAACTCCTACTCATTAAGAGACAGCTTAGATCCATTGAAAGAAAATGGCGAAAAAATAAAACTATTGCAAACAAGATAACATTTAAAGAACTAGCCCAACATTACAAAAATAAAATTAACGAAGCTAAAAGAAACTACTACTCGAACAAAATCAAAATAGCCAAAAATTCATCTATTTATTTTCTATCTTAAAATCTTTTAATTCCAATTCTCAATATGAAAATAAAAGCTCAGAACTCTCAGCTCAAAAGCTGGCAGATGCCTTTTGCAATAAAATCATTAACATACGAAACAAATTTACTCCTCACTCAATCATTAACCCCCCTGAGACACACAATAATCATAAAATTCCCTGCGCCAAGTGTTCTAACTTCAATGTTCCAACACTATCAGAAATCAAAACAGTAATCCAAAAATTAAACTTGAAAAGTTCGCCCTCTGAGATCATACCTCCTGTTATCTTAAAGAAACACTTTACTGGTTTTGGACCCCTTATTCATTCACTAATCAAAAAAAGTCTTATTTCGGGGACGGTACCGAATATCTGGAAAACATCAATAATAACTCCCATATTAAAGGACCATAAAATCAGTCATGATGTCCCTACTAACTATCGTCCCATTGCCAACATCCCTTTCTTAGCAAAAATCACAGAGAAAGTGATATTCAAACAACTGTCTGACTTTGTCAACTCTACTAACATACTACACCCTAACCAAACGGGTTTCAGAAAACATAACACTGAATACTCCTTAATAGGGCTTACCACTAACATCATTTATAACCTCGACCACCATAACTCAGTTATTCTTTTCTCCCTAGATCTTTCTGCCGCATTTGATACTATTGATCATTCCCTCCTCTTAAAAAGACTGCATTCTATAGGCGTTAGTGAACTATCACTTCAATGGTTTACTTCTTTTTTATCTGATCGTATTTCAACGGTACGTTTCAATAATACATCTTCTAAACCTTTTTCTCACAACTATGGAATCCCTCAGGGTTCAATTCTATCTCCTTTATTATTTAATATTTTTCTAGCGCCTTTACTTAATTTAAGCCAATCTATAGGTTTTACCACTTACGCCTATGCTGACGATATTCAATTAATTCACACTGTTAACCCAGAAAATATCAATGACATAATTCAAATCAATCAAAAATTAGAAAAAATTAAAAATTGGTTGGCTCAAAATAAATTAGCTTTAAATATATCCAAGACAAAGGCTTTATTTTTCCCTTCAAGACAGGATCTAAAGCTTTCCACTTCATTTTCAATTGAAAACACAACTATCGAACTAGTACCATCTCTTAAGATCCTAGGAGTAATAATTGATGCTAAATTCTCTTACCAGGAACACATCAATAATATTGTCAAAAGTTGCTTTTATCGTCTGCGTTTAATTCGCTCAATGTCTAAGTACTTAGAGCCAAAATCATTAAATATTTTAGTCCATTCTCTCATAATTTCTAAACTAGATTATTGTAATTCATTGTTATTAAATATTACATATAAGGAACAAAGACGACTACAAATAATACAAAATATCGCTATTAAAATAATCCATCATGGGAAAAAATATGAACATGTAACTCCCTATTTAATAGATTCACACTGGTTACCTATAAACCAAAGAATAACATACAAAATAGCTTTATTAGTATTCAAAACAATAACTACTAATGAACCACAGTTTATTGACCGTTTTCTAATTCCACACACCTCAAATCGTCTTCTCCGGTCCAATACTCAAGAGCTATTAATGGTCCCTTCACTAAAAATAATAGGAACTAGACGCCACGATATCTTCTCAGTCAAAGCGCCGCTTATCTGGAATACACTCCCCTTATACATTAGAAATATTAAAGATCTCAACTTATTTAAAATTAATTTAAAAACATTCCTCTTTAAAGCTGTATTTAACCTCTAAAAAAAAAAAAATAAATAAAATTTTTCTTTTCTCTCTGATAATTTAAAAATTTTTTGATTTTACTTATATCCCAACCCTATTGTTTTACCCTTCCCCCTCCAACTCTCTTCTCCTCTATCTAGGAAACAAAATATTGTAACTTTTTTTCCCTAATGTTCTTTCCCAATCCTATCCAGTTTTGTCCGTATTGTCAGATAAGAAAGCACTGTTTTTAACTTAAAATAACAATTATATTAATTTTCTTTTTTTAATGTTTTTACCCCAATTGTATTTTCTTATGTAATTCGCTTAGAAATGTTAAGCGAACCATCAAATTTAAATAAACTTGAAACTTGGTCTTTGACCTAAGGGCCGTAGCGTAAGTGGACTGCTGGGCACTATGGACCAGTGGTCTGACCCAGCAGCGGCAATTCTTATGTTCTTAAATTCATCAAAAATATGGGAAAAGACTTGCCTAATACATTAGTCTGACCTTGAGCCTAGGGTAGAGTTCTTAGAAGCATTAGCTTTTGATGAGCCTCCTATAGAGCTTCTTAAGTTGCCTTTGCATAATCTACTTAGGGAAGCTGTGGTTCTCCTTCCCTTCGGTATTCCTACTTCAACTGTGAACTTGATCATATTGTGATTGCTGTTTCCCAATGGTCCCACTACTTCCACTTCCTTTGCAGGTCCTCTTAGCCCATTTAGGATTACATCCAGAGTGGCATTCCCTCTCGTCAGTTCTCTGACAAGCTGATCCATGAAGCAGTCCTGTATAGCCTCCAGGACTCTGATCTCCATGGCGCATTTTGAGTTTCCAAGACTCCAGTCTATCCCGGGATAGTTTAAGTCTCCCATAATAATCGTGTTACCGCTTTTGCATTCTCGTTTCATCTCGGCTTCATTGGTTGCTTCGGTTTGCCCATGTGGACGATAGTAGAGGCCCAATTTTATCTCGGGCCCTTTTCTTCCCGGTATTTTAACCCATAGAGATTCCAATTTGTTGGTCGTCGCTGCTTTGTCCACTCTGGTCGAGTGTATGTTTTCTTTTATGTATAGGGCTATTCCTCCTCCTTTTTGACCTGACCTGTCCTCGCGATAGAGTTTGTACCCCGGCAGTGCTATGTCCCATTTGTTTTCTTCATTCAACCATGTTTCAGAGACCTCAATGATGTCTAGGTTCTCAGTTTTGGCCATGACTTCTAATTTCCCCATTTTGTTCCTTAGGCTCCTTGCATTAGTATATATGCAATTTAAGTCCTGGTATTTTTTTGTCTTCATTTCCTTTCCCTGTGCTTTGATCTTTATTTTCTTCTCCTGTGCTACAATCCTCTTATCCTCCTCTTCTGGGTCAGTGAACTCCTGTGTTTTGCCCATTGTTTCTTCCCAGCATTTTTCCGACTTAGTATCTTCATGGGATACCGTCTTCCGAATCGTCGACACTTGATCGACTGTCAGCTTTCCCCTTCTTCTTAGTTTAAAGCCTGTTCAATTCCTCTCCTGACGTTACTTGCTAGAAGTCTAGTTCCTGCCACACTCAGGTGCAGTCCGTCTCTCCTGAAGAGCTTGCTCTTTCCCCAAAATGTTGTCCAGTTCCTCACACCATCTCCTCATCCATGCATTTATTGATTGTAGTTCCGTCTACCTCTTCACATCTGGCCTCGGTACTGATAAGATCTCTGAAAACGCTATCTTCTGAGTCCTCATCTTCAACTTCCTTCCCAGAATCTTGAACTGTTCTATCAGTGCACTTCTACTGTAGTCCCTCCTGCTGACATCATTTGTCCCGATGTGGATCATTACTGTAGTCTCTTCCGTCTCTGCTCCTTCTAGGATCTTTCCAATTTTGTCCACGATGTCCTTTGTTTTCACTCCTCAGAGGCAAGTCACCAGTCGATCCTCTCTCCCACCTGCTATGTGGCTGTCTACTTGCCTAAGTATTGAGTCTCCCACTAGGATTGCAGACTTTCCCTTCTTCAGTTTTCGCTCCGCTCGCAGGTCTATGTCCTCGGAGTGCTTCGCTGCTTCTTCTTCCATGTCCTCGGTGTGCTTAGCTGCTTCTTCTTCTGGGTATCGACTAGACCTTCCTGTGGGATTCCTCTGTGGGTTTCTTCCTTGGAGTCATCTTCTACTTGTTCTCCCATCCATGTTGGTGTGTCTTCATCTTTCCTCTTATGTTTGTGTTTTTCCACCCTCCGCGCACCGAACGGCTGTGCACCATTGGCCCCTCCCCTTTTAAGGGGGAGCTTCATTGGTCAACATTGGGGGTGGGTGGAGCTAACTCTCGCCGATTCCCCCTGTAGTCTCCTGCCTCTGCTTCCCTTTTTCTCTTGTTTCTCTCTTTGTTTTCTGATTCCCTCTCCTTCTGCTTCTGTCTCCTACTTTCCCCTTGCTCCTGCTTGCCTGCCCAAGCTCTCACTGACTCTGTTCATTGGCCCCTCCCCTTTTAAGGGGGAGCATCGTTGGTCGACGTCGGGGGTGGCGGAGCTAACTCTCGCTGATTCCCCCTGTAGTCTCCTGCCTCTGCTTCCCTTTTTCTAATGTTTCTCTTTTTATTTTCTGCTTCCCTCTCCTTCTGCTTCTGTCTCCTACTTTCCCCTTGTTCCTGCTTGCCTGCCCAAGCTCTCACTGCCTGCCCAAGCTCTCATTGCCTGCCCAAACTCATAGAAATAGTACCCTATTCCCAGAAAAATCAGGGGTTCTACTCCAGGTATTTCCTAATTCCAAAGAAGATGGGAGGTCTTTATCCCATTTTCGACCTCTGAACCCTCAAGAAATATCTCATCAAAGAAAAGTTTTGCATGCTATCCTTGGGGACCCTATACCCACTTCTAGAATGAAATGATCGGCTGTGCTCTCTTGACCTCAAAGAGACCTACTGTCACCACCTATGTTCTGGCTGAGCATTTTTTGGTAGCTAGGCAGTGACACACAACTGACACTCTGGCATGAGCTCCTTTGAAGTAGGGCCACCTTTCAAGCAGGATACTCCTAGGACAGCTGGTGTGTGCTTGATTTATAGATAACCCAGTAGTCGGAATGGCTTCAACGAAAGTTGTAAACTTTATTAGGCCACCGGCCTCAGCAACACCAACATAATTCTGGTTCCACCGGGCATGAATTAAGCACATGAGAAAATAATTATTCAAAATCAAAATATAATTCACACTGCTCTGGACTTTACCCAAATGCAACACAGTCCAAGCACTTCTCTTCACCAGAGTCTATTCATTAGGCAGACACACTGCCTTCAAAGTCCACGGTTCGTTCAGCCTAAGCAGTCCTGCTAAACATGGCTATATGGAAACTATTTCCCTAAGTTTCTACTGTAGGAATTACAGCAAGTCAAACAGAACAGTCCTTTTGGTTGGAGCTTTTTCCAGGTTTGCAGGCACATGGGATTAAATGGCTTCCCACAGTTTGCTATGTTAATTAGCCAACAGCTGTGAGCCTGCACGGTGGTTTGGTACTATGAACCAGAGACATTCAGGCTGTTTCCCTGCACAGCGTTTGCTTAGGTAAGCTATGGTTTAAACACAACATATCAGCTCTTGTGCTTTACTCAGTCATACATTCAGGAATACAACTTGGCAGTTTGCAAAAACTATAACATCCTGATAGCATTTCCCAGTTAGCAGCGAGACAGAGGAACAGCAAGTTGAAAACAACTTTCTCTCTGCCCTCACAGTTCTTATGCAATTTCCATCTGCCCAGGCTGGGTTTCACCCGGGGTATAACTTTCTCCTATCACCATGGGTTCAGGCATACATGATTCCAAAGGAGAGTTTCTAACCTGTTCCTCTTTCATGTCCCAATCAGTCAGAACAAGGGGCACTGGCTATTTCCCGGTCAGCACAGCCTCCCACAGGGCTCCTTGCCTCTGCACTGCTCCTGTCTTCCAGGCTTCTCTGGTTTCCTCCTCCATCCTTGGTCTCCTCCCCGTTCCCCCTAGCTCATTACCAAGCCTCGGCTTAAGCTGTGGGAAGAAACCACTCCCCTGTAGCTGTAGAGGGGAGAGTTTCCTTCCCTCTGCCTGAGTCGTTTCTCTCCAGGCACCCTGCTGATCTGCCGTCTGCCTAACAGGACCTGGATGGTAGCAAGGCAGAACTTTCCTGCCTGGCTTAAGGACAGCATCGGGGAAGTTGCAGCTCTTCTGTTCCACTTCCCTTTCTTCCTCACTGTCCACAGGATAGTCAGCTGATCTGCTCCCCCGGACCCTGACTTGTCCGAGCCCTTCTGCACCATGATTTGTAAATCCTTCCATATCCCTCTGTGACAAGCCTCGGGTATGCAGGGTTGTCACACTACACACACATATCCATACATCCCAATCACAGAAAGTTTCTTTGTTTTCAGATAGCCTATCAACACTTCCAGTACAAAGTCCTGCCATTCAGTCTTGCTTCCTCTCTAGGTGTGTTCACAAAGTGCCTAATAGTAGTCACAGCTGCTCTAAGATCTCACGGGTTGCAAGTGTTCCCATATCTGGACAATTGGTTGATCAAAGCTCCATCACCTCAAGCAGTACATTTGGCAACTCAGCTCACAATAACTTTCCTTCAACTTCTAAGGTTCAAAGACAACTTTCCAAAGTCTCATCTTCAACCCTCTCAGATATCAGAGTTCATTGGAGCCCTGTTGAATATTACTCTTTTACGGGTGTTCCTCCCTCAAGTTTCCAAGTTTTATTTAAAATTTGATTTTTTGCTTATAAAACTGTCTAAACCAGACATGGGCAAACTACAGCCCATGGGCCATATCCGACCCATTTAGTTTTTTAATCTGGCCCGTCAACCATCTGAACCTCGCCGACCACGAGCCCTACATACCTCCCTCCAGAGCAGCATCGGGCTGGCAGCACTCTAAACAGGCTGCTTCGTGGCCTTCTCTCATCAGGGAATTTCCTCTGCCACATCACTGATGATGTCATCAGTAACATGGCACACGGAAGGCCCCAATGAGAGAAGGCCATGAAGCAGCTTATTTAGAGTGCTGCTGGCCCAATGCTGCTCTGGAGAGAGGTATGTAGGGCTCGCGGTCAGCCGGGGTTCGGATGGGAGGGAAGGATGAGTCAGGCACGTTGGCTGCATGGTGGGTGCGGGTGCTCAAGGGTTCTGCAGCACAAGGGATGGGAGGGAAGGAAGGATGGAAGCTGGGCAAGGGTTCTGCTGCATGAGGGATGGGAGGGAGGAAAAGATGGAACCTGGGCAAGGGATTTTCTGCACGAGGGAGGGAGGGAAGAATGGAAGCTGGACAAGGGTTCTGCTGCACGAGGGATGGGAGGGAGGGGGGAAGGATGGAAGCTGGGTAAGGGTTCTGCTGCACAAGGGATGGGAGGGAGGAAGGCAGGGAAGGATGGAAGCTAGGCACGAGGGATGGGAGGGAGTGATGGAAACTGGACAAAGGTTCTGCTGCATGAGGGATAGAAGGGAGGGAGGGAAGGATGGAAGCTGAGTAAGGATTCTGCTCCACGAGGGATGGGAGGGAGGGGAGGAGGGAAGGATGGAAGCTGGACAAGGGTTCTGCACAAGGGATGGGAGTGATGGAGGGATAGAAAGATGCTGTAGAGGGAAGGCACAAGGGAATGGGTGAGAGGGGAGGAAAAATGCTGCACATATGTGGGAGAGAAAGGAAAGAGGAAGAATTGGGGTAAAGGAGAGAAAGGAGAGATGATCATGTACATTCGTTTTGTATAAAAAGCCTTACTTTTTCATGCTTTGCTACCTTTTAAAGACCAAAACCTTTTATGTTATGATATTTACATTTAATTTATATTAGTTCACACAAACACTCCAGCCATCTGCTCTTGGTCCGGCCTTTCTGTGAAATTTAAGAACTCTTTGTGGCTCACGTGTCAAAAAATTTGCCCACCCCTGTTCTAAGCGGTGTACAATGTCATAACTATTAAAAACAGTGGGGAGGACATTAAACCAAGACGAAAATGACATATGGAGATGAAATGATAAAGGGAGAAGTACAATCTGTTATAGGAAAGAGAGACATAAATGGGGATATGCTCTTCCTTCTACCTGAGTTCTAGTATCTACTTGTCATAAGCATCCTTAAAAAGAAAGGTCTTAAGGTTGGCTTTAAATCTGTTTACAGGTATTTCCTCATGGAGATGTGAAGGCAATGAGTTCCATACTGGTAGTGTCATAAAATAGGTGTCATGGGGATGAGATAACCAGGAGATATTTGTTACTAGATTGAAGTGTTCTAATTGGACAGTGTGGGATCAGCAGTCTGTCGATGAATCCGGGTGAGGGTGTTATTTTGGTTTTGTAGGTAAGTGATAAGATTTTATATGTAATTCGATGTGTAATTGGAAGCCAGTGTGATTTTAAAAGGAGAGGGGTAACGTGATCAAATTTTTTTGCATTATGGATCAGTTTCACCAAGGTGTTTTGAGTAATCTGTAGCCCTATCATTTCCTTTAGGACACCTTACTTGATATTTTCAATCGAGTGTCCACTCTCCAAAGCATCTCAGCAAGACAAATGATGTGTTATGAGTCACATGGTATAAACAGTACATGTCACCCCCTTCGCTTGACTTCACCTAAGGATAGCTTAGTGGACCTTGGCATCACAATGGTTTCTGGCCACGGATCCCTTGTCCTAACAGATCACAGTCACATCATCACTTCGTCAATGTCTTCGCTGGTGGTTGAACTCAGCAAATCTCTCCAGAGGTTTATTACTTCACATTCCACCACATCAAGAGGATTCTCATGATGGACGCATCCCTGTATGCTTGGGGAGCTCACATGGATGGTCTCAAATCTCAGGGTCAGTGGTCTCCTTGAGAACAGGAATTCCACACCAACTTGTTAGAACTCAGAGCAATACCCAATTCCCTAAGAACATTTCAAGATCACATTTCCAACCAAGCCCTCCTTTCTCAAATGGACAATCAAGTAGCAGGCTCTGTTCCTCTGTGTCAGGAAGCTGAGCACATTTGGAATTGGGCAATGCCTCGCAACATATTTCTCAAAGCCATATATACAATATACACACATCACATTATCACAACTGAGTTGATGATTCTTTCTCTGTCATTGTGGGAGTGTAGCGACTGTTCTAAACGAGCGAGGTCATGCAATACAAGTACATAAATTATTTGGTATTAAAATTTTTGGGTTGTTGAACGAATCATCTGAGATTCCATTATTTCTTATGGGGCAATTTGCTTTGATATACGAGTATTTTGGATTACAAGCATGGTTTCAGAATGAATTATGCTCATAAACCAAGGTTTTACTATATATTTACCATTCCCTCTATCCAAATTGATCCACAGTACCTCTTCCTTGCCCTGCATATTCTGTACTTGTGTGGCTTCAATATGATCTTTAACATATAACGCTACTTCCCCTTCTTTTCTTCCTACCCTATATTTCCTGAACAGATTATAGCCCGGTACATCCCAGTCATGGTTCTTCATGAACCACATCTCTGTGATCACCACTATAAACAACTCATCTTCTTCCATCACAGCTTCTAGATCCAGAATCTTGTTTCCCATATTTTAAGCATTAGTATATACTGCTTTCTAGACATTGCCCCATTTTCCCATCTGTGTAGAGGTATACAGTGATTTACTTACCTAAGAGTTTATACTCACTTGGGGGCTTTGATCACCCTGACCCATCACTTCTAGTTTAAAGCCCTCTTCAGTAGATTAGCCAGCCTGCCACCGAAGCCACTTCTTCCGTTCTTTGATAGATGTATTCCATTCTTGCTTGGCAGCCCTTGGAAAATCATCCCATGGTCTAGGAAGCCAAAACACTCTTCACAACACCATCCACGTAGCCATACATTCATCTCCAGGATGCATGCTTCTCTGATCTGGCCCTTGCCCTCGACAAGGAGGATGGATGAGAATACCACCTGAGCATCTGACCACTTCACCTTCTCTCCCAGAGCCAGAAAGTCACTTTTGATACATTTGCAGGGGTACCTGGTAGTATCATTAGTGCCAGAGGTGCATAGGGATGCCTATAGAACCTAACAGAGGAAAAGTCTTTTTTATTTGCACCACAGTGCTGGTGGGAAAAGCAAAAATTGATTCAATAAGCCACATTGAATTGAATTGAATCAAAAAAATTTTCCCTAAATCTGGCAGCACTAGTGTATAGGAAACTGATATCAAGATGGGAAGTTACAAAGCACAACAAGGCTGAGTATGCCTGGTTTCTGGAGGTATTATTGACATTATCCCAGGACAAGCAGGTAGGTATTTTCACATATGGGTGATGTCATCCGATGGAGCCCGGATGCGGATGCCTCACAAGCAGACTTGCTTGAAGAAACTCAAAGTTTCGAGTCTCCCGCACCGCGCATGCGCGAGTGCCTTCCTGCCCAGCACAGGGCACGTCTCCTCAGTTCTCAGTTTTCCGCGGAGCTGAGAAGTCCGTCTTTGACTCTCTGCATTTAACTTTGTTCACTTTTTGCCTTCTCTCAACTGCGGTTTGTGTTTTTTTCTTCACGAATCGCTGTTTTATTTTATTTCTTTTCTTTTAGTTCAAAAAAAAATAAATAAATTTTTTTCTTCTGCTCATTTTCCGGGACGGGCCGCTCGGCCGCAGCCTAAGGGCTTCGACTTTGCGGCGGCTATTTTTCCATCTATGTCCCAGCCTGCTACAGGCTTTAAGAGGTGTAGCAAGTGTCAGCACACGATCTCTCTCACGGAACCTCACGGATGCTGGCTCAAGTGCCTTGGGCCGAAACATCATCCTAGGTCTTGCCTGCCTTGCCAAACACTTCAGCCTTGTGCTTTCAAGCGTCATTGCATTCTGGTTGACAAGCTTTTCGAGATGGAGTCTCCTACTGATCCCTCAACTTCAAAAGCGTCTTCGGCCTCGACTTCCATCGAGGCTCCTTCTGCGCCTACTGCTTCCACCTCGAGCCTCATCAGACCTTCGTCGTTTGCAGCGGCTCTTGCTTCGACGTCATCTGCTGTATCTTCCCCTGTTTCCTCAGGTCATATAGCTCAGCAATCAGTTCCACCAGTGGTGTTTAAAGTGTCCAAGACTTCTAAGTCGAAACACACTCACACTACCTCGAAGGAACCTCCAGCCAGGGCAGGTGGTCCGATTTCAGAAGCGGATCCATCCTTGCTGGTTTCTTTCCAGACCATGTTAGAGAAGCAATTTATTCAGTTCCTTACTAACATGGGACCTAAACTGCTTCCTCTTATCCAGCCTGGGCATTCAGCAGACTCCCGCAAGGTTGAGCCGCTTCCTATGCCCCAGTCTGAGCTTCTACACTCTTTGCAGGGAGCAGAGTCTCTGCGAGTGTCTGGTCTGCCATCCAAGCACGAAAAGCAAGGAGCAGATTCTTTGCGAGTTAATCAACAAGAATCCTCACACTCTAAACAAGGAGTAGAGTCTTTGAGAGTGCATCGAGGTTCCTCCACCAAGCCTCTGGAGCTTCGATCTACAGCCTCTAGCCCTATTCATACATCGGCATCAGTTGCTTACATCTCCAAGGCGAAATCTCCTCGATCCTCGAGATCTGGTTCCAGACACAGTTTTCGCCACCATTCAAGGCCTTCATCGAGGCATCCTTCCAGGCATCGTTCTTCTTCTCAGGATAGACCATCTTCCTCGAAGCCTCGATCTACTCCAAACTCGATCAGACCACCGATTCCTCATTCGAGGTCTCTAATGCCGGACCTGGAGGATGTTCCGGTCTCGATTGCCTCGTCCAAGTCACCAGGTTCCTTTGATGCCTTTTTCCATGTCGAAGCTTTTTCTTCGACACAGGCTGCCTCGACATCCTCGAGTCCTTCTCGAGGCAAAGCATTGGCAGATCAGCTATCTTTCTCGTCTTTCCTGCGACAGATGGTTGTAGACTTGGATGTTCAATTGGATACTGGCTCCAAATATTCTAAGGAGTATCTAGAAGTCACAGCCCATAAAGTCAGAGCAATGGCAGCTTCAGTAGCTTTCCTCAGATCTACACCTATTGAGGAAATTTGTAAGGCTGCTACTTGGTCCTCGGTTCATACCTTCACTTCTCACTATTGTCTGGATACTTTCTCTAGACGGGATGGACAGTTTAGCCAAACAGTATTACAAAATTTATTCTCCTAAATTGCCAACACTCCCACCATCCCATTCTGGTTAGCTTGGAGATCACCCATATGTAAGAATACTTGCCTGCTTGTCCTGGCATAAAGCACAGTTACTTACCGTAACAGGTGTTATCCAGGGACAGCAGGCAGCTATTCTCACAACCTACCCACCTCCCCTGGTTGGCTTCTCTGCTAGCTATCTGAACTGAGGAGACGCGCCCTGTGCTGGGCGGGAAGGCACTCGCGTATGCGCGGTGTGGGCGACTCAAAACTTCGAGTTTCTTCAAGCAAGTCTGCTTGTGAGAGTCCGCATTTGGGCTCCATCGGATGACATCACTCATATGTGAGAATAGCTGCCTGCTGTCCCTGGATAACACCTGTTACGGTAAGTAACTGTGCATTACTGAACTGTACTCCCATCTCAGTTTGTAGCCTAGAGGCTAGGATTAGGTAAATGTTTTTGTTTTGTTGTTTTCTTTTAGGTTACACAGCTCCGTGACTGGTATTGAACCCACAACCCTGTGATCAAAGTCTGATGGAATATATACCATACAGCCTAATACATTTTAATGCACAACTGTATAGGAAACTCCATACAGGTAACATACTAAATGATGGCAGATAAAGACCTGAATGGTCCATCCAGTCTGTCCATTAGTTATTATTAAAAATACATGATTAAATTAACTTGTCTTTTCTTTGATATTTCTAGGCCATAGACTAAAGTCCACCTGATATTGTCCTAGGTTCCAACTCCTGATGAAGTTGCCATCTAAGCTCACTCCAGCCTATCCAAACATCCCCTTGTTTGAAGGATATCTACTGTAAAGTCTGGCCAGTGACATCTTCATGTTCTAAGTTAGTGGAGTTCACATTGATGGTACAACGATGTATACTCATTTGACACTTTGTAGGTGACAGAATGATTCTGTAGCCATCATGTGAATTTTGTGAAGTTAAGGATGCACAGTATATGTACAAGTTCCCTCATACATGTTTGGCAATAGCACAGAGCATGTTGGGGAGACTGATGACATGACTTGGCCCTCTTTTAAGAAACTAAATACTAAAACCTTTTAAAAAACCTTGAACTTATCTTTGTTACGTTGTTCATATCGCGAGGGAACCTATCAGTTCTCAGACATATTTTGCCCGAAGGCTATATTAAGAAGAGTCCCCTCTTGTATAATATCTTGCACCATACTGATCTGATCCCTTATTAGTATGCTTTTCACCATTGCCTTCAGAATTGAATGCAAAAACTCATTCTGAAAATGGAAGGTATTGATTAGATTTAATGGTTAACTGAAAGCTGACAAGATCATATATCTTATTAACTGTTCCTGTGCACCAGGGCAAAATAAATTATTATTTTCAAGCCCTAAAGGTGGTACATAATGCTTAAATTTCCCTTGAATAACTCTTAAAGGGGTTTGCATTAATTTCATATAGTAGTATTATGAAAGGTCATTTTCTATTAATTGCCAAATTCTTATTAATACATATTGATATTATAATTACAAAAGTTTCTTAAACTAGTCAGTGCCTATTTAAATGAAGTGCTAATTGGAGGGGCGTTTCCGAGCCACAGCCAAGATGGATGCTTGAGCTTTGCACTCTCCCTTCATTACCGATAATATTTACTGCCAGGCTCAAATTCTCAATTGTACCGGGTTCTCTTGCCATTATTTTGCAAGTGGAAGATGTCAGCTTCCAAACTGGCAAAGATGAATTTATCCACCCGGGCCACAGCAGGTTTTAAAAGAACCAAGCTGGATCCCCTGACGCCAGAAAAAAATGGCGACCAAAAACAAGCTGCCACCTCAAGCGATGTCATACACGAGGAGCTTCATGCTCTCCGAGACCTATTCACCAAACATTTTGAGACTACCAAAGGACTGATGAAAGACTTGGTCACAATTAACATGTCTCTATCAGCCTTTCAACTACGAATCGAGACATTTGAATCTCAAGCAGACACTATGTCCTTGGAAATGGAACAACATCAAGATCTCACCGATAAGCGCTTTAAAAAATTAGAGCAAGATCTGGAGGATTTGGCCAATCGGAGCAGAAGAAGCAATATTTGAATCATTAAATTGAAAGAAGGTATAGAAGGGCCTGATATAACTGCATTTTTAAAGAAATGGCTGCCTAAGATCCTTAATCTTGAACCTACCTGCGATATCAAAATTGAGCACTCCCATCGTGTGTCTTCACACCTGCGCAGAATTAGTCATTCCTGCACCCTATCGTGGTCAGCCTCCTCTGGTTACCACAGGCCTTGCAACTTCTTACAGCTGCCAGAAACCATCCTGGATTGCTCATCGAAGGCAGGAGAATTTGAATAATACCTGATCTCACCAAGATGACCGCCAGAAAGAGAAAATCTTTTCTAGCCATGAGACCATGCCTAAAGTCTATGAGCACATGCTTTGGCCTCCAGTATTCAGCAAGAATGGTAGTCACCCTAAACAATACCACTTAAGTGTTTGACTCTCCTGAGCTTCTGCAAGCTCACTTGGATCAGATCCAGTCTCATGGCATGGGAATCTGATTTATTTTTCTGCATATTACTTGGTTTCACCTAATTATTATTACCAGCTCTTTTTATCTAAATTGGCTGGTTACGCTGCGCTCTTATATTTTCTGGTTTCATATTATTATAACAGATAACCTATATTTCTTTTTTTTTTTTTAAGTTCAATCAGTTTTATTAAATTTTTGTAAACAGTACAGAACATAAAAGGTAAAACATGAAACATAACATAAAATAAAAACCACAGATCTTGTATGTCAGTGAAACAATCAGCGAGATATGTATAGGTAAAGGAATCCAAATAGATAGATAGTTAAATAACTATATCGTGCAGGGATTATATAATAAGGTTCAGTAGGGTCATGAGACTTATTAATTATAAGAAAAAACCAAAAGATCATGTCCCAAGGTATTACAATCAGAAACACATTGGGCTATTACGAAACACAGTATGCTAAGACAGGTGACCATACTTTGTTATAAGAGTGAAAAGAATTAGTCTTGTCAGCGGCTATTGATTCATATTTAGAAAAGAGACAAACAGTATTCCACCAAGAGTTGTAATGTAACAATGAAAAGTCTTTCCAATTAGATAGTATGGTTTGGACTGCTATGAGACCGTGAATAAGCAAATTGATAGTGGAAAGCCGGTGGACATAATATACTTGGACTTCCAGAAAGCATTTGACAAAGTTCCACACGAAAGACTTCTCAGGAAGCTACAAAGCCATGGCATAGAGGGAGATATACAAAGATGGATAGGCAAATGGCTGGAAAACCGAAAGCAGAGAGTGGGCATAAATGGGAAGTTCTCCGACTGGGAGAGAGTGACTAGTGGTGTGCCCCAGGGCTCGGTACTTGGGCCGATCCTTTTTAATATTTATATCAATGACCTGGAAAATGGAACATCCAGTGAGATCATCAAGTTTGCAGACGACACAAAACTCTGCCGGGCAATCAGATCGCAGGAGGACAGTGAGGAACTCCAGAGCGATTTGTGTCGGTTAGAAAAATGGGCGGAGAAATGGCAGATGAAGTTCAACGTGGAGAAATGCAAGGTAATGCATTTAGGCAGTAAAAATAAGGAATACGAGTACAGAATGTCAGGTGCAACTCTGGGGAAAAGTGAACAAGAAAGGGATCTGGGTGTACTGATAGATAGGACCCTGAAGCCATCGGCACAATGCGCGGCAGCGGCAAATAAGGCAAATAGAATGTTGGGCATGATAAAGAAAGGAATCTCGAGTAGATCGGAGAAAGTTATAATGCCGCTTTATAGGGCAATGGTCAGACCCCACTTGGAATACTGCGTCCAACATTGGTCTCCCTACCTAAAGAAGGATATAAAACTGCTGGAGAGGGTGCAGAGACGAGCAACTAAACTAGTGAAGGGTATGGAGAAACTGGAATATGAGGATCGACTTAAAACACTGGGATTGTTCTCCCTTGAGAAAAGGAGACTGCGTGGGGATATGATCGAGACCTTCAAAATACTGAAAGGAATTGACAAAATAGAGCAGAGAAGATTATTTACAATGTCCAATTTAACACGGACAAGAGGACATGAAATGAAGCTAAGGGGGGGCAAGTTCAGGACTAATGTCAGGAAGTTCTGCTTCACACAGAGAGTGGTTGACATCTGGAATACTCTCCCAGGGGAGATTATTGCGGAATCGACAGTCCTAGGCTTCAAAAGCAAACTAGATGCATATCTCCTTGAGAGAGGCATATAAAGATATGGTTGGCTATAAAATAAGCCAGGTGAATACCTAGCAGGGCCTCCGCGTGTGCGGATCGCCGGACTTGATGGACCGAAGGTCTGATCCGGAGATGGCGCTTCTTATGTTCTTATGTTCTAGATAAAGTACCATAATCAATACATTTGAGATCAGACAATAACTGATCTATGAACCATATGCCCTTCTTGCGCCATGACTTCCACTCAATATAACGTCCTTGAATCTGTACTTCAGGATTCCGCCATATAGGCGAGCTGGTGGTACTATTCCATTTTATAGGAGCTATAAAATCTATCTCTCGGAGAGCTGTTATAGTGGAAGAGAGGATAACGTTGCTACAAATCCTGCGCGTTCCTTGAGCAAAAGGTAATAATCTGAGATTTTCTTCAGGCAGCAAGGTGCGTTCCAATTTTAACCAAGCAGGTGTATTCGAGACTGTGGTATTGTGGATCCATTGAGACCCTTGTCTGCATAGAAATGCCACATGATATTCGTATAGACTGAGGAAATTAACACCTCCGTTTTCTTTGGTACATTTCAACTTCCGAAGGGCGATGCGAGGTGTTTTAGTATTCCACAAATATTTAACCATAGCAGATTCAAATTTTTTATAAGCAGACAGAGGAAATAAAAATGGTATCATAGACAATATGTATGTGATCTTAGGTGCCAATATCATCTTAATAGAGTCCAAACGTCCCCACCAGGACAATTTCAATGGTGACCATCTGGTGGTGGTTTTGTTGATGATGTCCGTTATATAAGAAATATTGAAATCACGAGTCTCATCCAATGAGACACCAAAATATATCCCTAAGTATTTCAATTTAGTAGGGGCATATTTGAGGCCCAATGATTTTATGTCTTCACCGCACGGAAGTCCAGAGAGCGGCATGACTTCAGATTTAGTTGGATTAAGTTTATATCCAGATACTGATGAGTATACATTTATTGTTTTTAGGACAGCCGGTATGGAATCTAAAAGTGTGTAAATCTGTATATCGTCTGCATATGCTGTCAATTTGAAACTTAAGTCAGCTAACTGAAAACCACTGATGTTAGTGTTGGTTCGAATATCAATTAACAACGGTTCCAGAGCTATATTAAACAGAAGTGGTGACAAACGGCAACCTTGTCTAGTTCCTCTTGATGGTCGAAATGAGTCAGACAGAACATTGTTGATGCGAAGTCTAGTTGACGGATGAGAATATAGAACTCTAATCATTCGAATAAAAGGATCCTTGAAGCCGAACCAGGTCAAAGCTTGAAATAGAAAAGACCATTCCACCCGATCGAAAGCTTTTTCCGCATCCAGGCCAATGGTGACATAGGATGAAGGCAGATCAGATGTTAGAGAGATAATATGAGAAAATAGACGAGAGTTGTCACTGGCGAGGCGTCCTTTCATAAATCCATTTTGATCTGGATGAATTAATTTAGTTAGAACAAGCTGTAGTCTGGTCGCCAATAGTTTCGCATAAAGTTTGGCATCAATATTTATCAATGACAAGGGTCTGTAATTCGAAACATACAAAGGGTCTTTGTCCGGTTTCGGTAAGACAATTATCAGGGCTTTGGTAAAAGAGCCCTCCGCCAGCCCCTGATCAATGAGATGGTTCAAATACTCCAGTAAAAATGGTAATAGTGTGTCCTGGAAGGCTAAATAGAACTCCACTGGTAATCCATCTGGACCTGGAGCTTTGTGTTTAGCCATATTTTTCAAAGTCTCTTTAAGATGATCCAGTTCTATAGGAGCAGTCAAGAGTTCATTGTCTGATTCATCCAGTTTGGGCCCATCAAGACGTAGTAGATATTTTTCTATTAATGAAGTATTAGGATTATCAGACTTGTATAAGTCATTATAGAAGCAATGGAACTGATGGCAAATTTCCTTATCAGTAGTTACAATCTCATCATTAGTCGTTTTTATGGCTGGTATGGATGTTTTTTCCATTTTCAATTTCAAGTATTGTGCCAGTTGATGACCAGCCTTATTGGAAGTAGCATAATAGTGCGAGGCTTGGATAAGAACCTCCGATGCAGCTGCGGTGCTCAATTGTAAATTATATTCATATCGTAGTTTATTCAGCTCAGTTTGTATAGTAATGTCATTAGGGACTGCTACGTGGGCTGATTCCAATGACGAAATACGAGATTCCAAACCATGCATTTTTCTTTTATGATCGGATTTTTTCCTAGCAGAATAAGAGATAATTATTCCCCTAATATATGATTTAAATGCATCCCACGTGGTCTGCCAAGAAGTCTCCTCCACTTTGTTAGTGGTAAAATAATCAGTGATATGAGTAGAGATGTGATCTGTAAAAGAGGTATCCTGTAGGAGCGAAGAATTAAACCTCCAAATACCAGGAGTTGACGGAGGAATGAGGTCCTTCAAAGTAAGCGTTATAGATGAGTGATCTGATACTGATATTGGCTGTATATCTGTGGAGTCTACTTTATGTAATAAAGTATAGCTAAGTAAAAAGAAATCGATCCTTGAGTAGGATGCATGTGGTGGTGAGAAGAAGGTATAGGCTTCCTCTGTTTGATGTTGTAGTCTCCAAGGATCTATTAATTTTAGTTGATATAAAAGATCCTGCAGGCAATGCCAAGCTCTGGACTTCTTATAATTGGTCTTAGATTTCCTGTCTTTCTCCGGGTTCAGGATCAAATTGAAATCTCCACCTACTATCACGGGGTGGGAAGCTGTCGAGTTGATGTCATCAGCCAAAGATTCAAAATATACTGGGCAGTCCTGATTAGGAGCATAGATGTTATAAGTGTTGATAGTATGATTACCAACTTGTAGTGTGACACGAAGCCATCTACCCTCCATGTCATGTGACGAGGAAATAATACTGACATCTGCTCTCTTTCTAATCAAAGTAATAACACCATTCTTCCTTCCTGCAGAGGGTGAAAATAGAGGGGCATACGCCCATTTTGGTGCAACCTTTAAAGCTTCAGTGTCAACCAGATGAGTTTCTTGATAAAATATTATATCCGGACTATACTGCTCAGTATAGCGTAGTAATTTTAGCCTTTTCACTGGATTGTTGAATCCTTTCACATTTAGGGAAAAACATGTTAATGACATGGAAACATGACCTTAAAAATACAGAGTGATACAGCATACATTAGGAAAGGTACTGAGAACATAATGATCCTGTAAGTGAAAATGTTCAGTTTAAAATATAATGACCATAAATACCCTGCACAGACAGAAAGCAATAAGATCTGTAGTAGTATATTAAACTGCATCAAACAGTGGCAAAACTCTATGGGTCAGAAAGCTGACAAGGAAGTAAAGCCTGAAACACAGACTCCACAAGTGCAAATAAGAGAAAATATTGACTGCAATATCATATGAAAAACATGAAAAACAGCAGAACATCAGTGTTACATATGGCATAGATAGACAGTGAAATCAGAGAAATATACAGCACAGCAGATGCATAACAATTAGGTTTTATCTATTGCAGTAGGTTTCACAGACTCAATGAAATCAGCAAGCTCAGCAGGATTAATGTAATCTTTAGTAGTGTTATTGAAAGTAACTCTCATACGTGCTGGATACAGCATACCAAACTTGGCACCCATGTTTTTAAGCTGAGGTCTGTATGATAGCAGTAACTTTCTTTTCTTTGCTGTTTCTTTAGCCAAATCTGGAACAATCAAAAGCTTATTTCCTTCAAATGTAATAGGAGAGTGCAGTTTGGCTTGTTGCATGATTTTAAGAACTTGCTGATGCCTCAGCAAGGTAACCAATACCGGTCTGGGATATTTCCTGTGAAACACGTTGGGCTGAGGCAGATGGAAGGCACAATCGAAGTCCAATTTGGTGTCATCTTTCATTTTCAAGACTTGGGGAAGTAAAACTGCCAAGAAATCTACCAAGTCACAAGCCTCCCTCCCTTCCGGTAAGCCTAGCAGACGGAAACTCGATCTTCTAGCTCGGTTGTCAGCATCTTCGAGTGCCCGCTCGAGCGCAGCCACGCGGCTCACGGTTTTAGGTAGAGATTTTATCGCCGATTCAGCAGCCACGGTTCTGGCTTCTAATAACGCCATTGCCGATTGCACAGATGTTAGCTCTTCTTTCAGTGTAGTAAATTCGGCTTTGAGGTCTCCCACGTCCTGCTTCGTTTCAAGGAGAAGTTCTTTAATAGTTTTCAGCTCCCCTAAGATGGCCGCCGTAGCCGAGTCGTCAGGCTTGCCGGCATCAGTTTTAGATGGCGACGGAGGTTCAGCGCTTTTGCGCTTATGGGGCTTACCGGCAGACATTCGGGTGCGTGGGGGGAGAAAAATTTCACGAAAATAATGCGATTTAGCAGCCAATTGATTAATTATCGATCCTGCACTATCGGAGCTCGTGTCACCAGCTACCTAACTCATCGGGCTCGCTAGCGCCCCCCATCTAACCTATATTTCTAATTGTCCTGCTGCTGAATATCTCTTAACTTTTCTTTTTACATATAACATCTTCATAATATTCTCGTAAAATATATTTTCTCCTACTAATGTAGAATCTTTACTTTTTGCAAATATTGATTACTTTCATGTCATTATCTTTTACTCTCCTGATCTATTATTCCATTTATCTAGACCTATCTTTATGAATATTTGCCACCATGGTTGTCGCTTATGATATTTCTAGAGCTTATCTCTGTTTTCATACTTACTGTTTCTAGTTTCCAATCTTCATACTATGCACATTGTCATTATGGAAGAGCTCTGGTTTCTCCTGCGTGCTCTGGAGGCAAATGAGGGAAGGGAAAAAAAGAGAAACCCCTTCCTGGTTTTTAAAGCTGGGGAAACGAAAGCCCTGAAACAAAGTTTGTTTCATTCTGCATGGCCCGGACCGGGATAATCCTCTGGAAGAAGAGCACCAGTACCTCCAGGAACAGCAGCACCCACAGTCCCAGGCAGTCCGAGCTTTTTTCAGGTTGCCGAAGATGAGACAAATACCTGGCATCAGCTCCAAGCTGGCATTTGGCTTCTTGTGGTAGGGCAGAGTTTTTCTAAGGGTGCAATTTCTGAGCATTGGGAGGGAATGGCAAGTAGCTTATTTGACTGCATTTACACGCAGTTTGCGCCGATCTTCAGCACCTGCACTGTTTCCTGTGCTCATGCTCTCTGAATATGTGCGCAGTCTAGTGCCGGCGCTAGTCCAGCACTAATTGCCTCTAGCACCGTCGTCAGTTTCTGAACATTGGCCTGACAGTTGCTAAATACAAAGAGGGAGAAAGAAGTGCTAAAACCCCGGAGTTGTTGGAATGAAGCAGAATGCAGGAGAAAATGCTAGGCGGAAAGGGTTAGATTCAAGAGCCCCAAACTATAGGTACAGGTATGATACACACAAGAAGGAAAACAGGACACTAGGAATTATTAGAAAAGGGATGGTTAACAAGACTATGAATGTTATAATTTTATTTATTTAGATTTTTATCCTGTCCTCCCAGTAGCTCAGAACGGTCTACAAGCAACATTCACAATGGAGTACATTTGGACAATACAAATACAAGAATGAGAGGGCATTCGGAAAAATTAAGAGGGGACAGATTCAGAACCAATGCTAGGAAGTTCTTCTTCACCCAAAGGGTGGTGGACACCTGGAATGCGCTTCCGGAGGGTGTGACAGGACAGAGTACGGTATTGGGGTTCAAGAATGGATTAGATAACTTCCTGAAGGAAAAGGGGATAGAGGGGTATAGATAGAGGATCACTATACAGGTCCTGGATCTGATGGGACGCTGTGTGAGCGGACTGCTGGGCACGATGGACCTATGGTCTGATCCAGCAGAGGCACTGCTTATGTTCTTATGTTCTTAACAACAACGTCCTAATTTCATACTATCTCTCTCTTTCTTTTCTCTTTTTCTTTCCTCTTTTATCAAGACTTTTATATCTTTTATATCCCATAACAAGGTCTTTTTCTATTTTCCTGCTTCTCTCCATAATTATACCTGACTTCTATCTTTTGTTGTTTAATTTTTCCCTTTTTTAGAAGTTTTCTTAACTTATTAGTACGAATGAATATGTTGCCTTTATTTTGTACCTTTAGTTCTGCTTTCTCATGAACATTATTGCAGACGTTTCCCTTTTTAAGATTATGAGAGATAACTTGATTTACACTTGTACCTTTGTAACTATCATCTACATCTATGTTTTTTCTTTCTTTTTATATCTTGTTTTCCATTTCCTTTATAGTGCCTAAACTTCTTATATATTATCTCTCTCTCAACTATTT
Organism: Geotrypetes seraphini; assembly: GCF_902459505.1. NCBI lineage: Eukaryota > Metazoa > Chordata > Amphibia > Gymnophiona > Dermophiidae > Geotrypetes > Geotrypetes seraphini. Next base: position 109,373,307 of record NC_047089.1, on the reverse strand, counting down.
TGTTACTGTAATTTTGAACTGCTCCCTTTTCTTAGCGTCTGTTTTTGTCTCTCTTCCTTTGAACAGTCTATCTGTTTTCCCATGCTACCCTCAGATTGCAAATTTACTGAAGTTTGACCTTCATTTTACTTGTCATATTTCACTGTACTATTGAGGAATTACCTCAAGTCTGGATTTATATCCTTCATACAATGTTAATACTGTTCTTTTTTGCATTCTCTGTGTAATATGTTCCCTTTCCACACAGACAATAATATTATGCTGGAATACCTCTCTCGTACCTTTCTGATGAGTAGTATAATACGTATTCTCCTTGAGATACCACTCTCCTGCTTTCTCACGCTTATTTCTGTTTTCTTCACCTCACTATTTTTGGTCTGTTTAACTACTTCCTTCTCCTGTATTACATTTGTGGATCTTCTACATTCCACTCTTCTATTCTTTCTGACATTCTTCCATGAGTTGTTATTTGTTATTTTATAAGCTTATGTGTATGACTATCAAGTACAATTGGTATTATTCTATTTCTTATATCCTATATAGATAATATCTTTAACATGACATCACCTCTTTGTCAGAGAGTACATGCTACCGAGGTGGAGAGCGGCCTGCGAGGTTCGCTACAGCCGGCCGGTGAACCTCAGCAGGCTGCTTTGAAGAGGAGGACAGACGCAATGAGAAGGAGAAGGAATGGTGAAAGCAGCAAAAGAAGGAAATACTGTTGAAAGAGAAGAAGACAGCAGAGGAAACTGCAGCGTGAGCTTTGCCCAGCAATACTTGGAAGAGCAGCAGCGGCAGCAGCAGTTCATGCTGGTAGGCCAGAAGAGACCAGGAAGCCGGATGCTGGACAGGGGGAGCAGGTAAGGGGTGCTGCTGGACAAGGGGGGAGGTAACAGGAAGGGAGAAGGCCTACTGCTGGACAGGGGGAGCAGGGAAGAGGTGCTGCTGGACAGGGGGGGAGGTAACAGGAAGGGAGAAGGCCTACTACTGGACAGAGGGAGCAGGGAAGAGGTGTTGCTGGACAGGGGGAAGTAAAATGAAGGAAGAAGGGCTGCTGTTGAACAGGAGGAGCAGTGAAGGGGTGCTGTTGGGCAGGGGAGACATAAAACGAAGGAAGAAGGGCTGCTGCTGGACAGGGGGAGCAGGGAAGGGGTTCTGCTGGACATGGGGCAGGTAAAATGAAGGGAGAAGGGCTACTGCTCGACAATGGGAGCAGGCAAGGGGTGGTGGTGGACAGCCGAGGAAAGAGAGAGACAGAAAGAAGTAAAGAAAGACAGACAGACAGAAAGCAGCCAAGGAGAGAGAGAAAGAAAGACAGACACGCACAGGTGGTTTTCTCATCGATCCTCCCAGTTAGAGGCAAGGGAAGAGCCAGAGATGAACGTATCCTGAGGACGAACGAGTGGCTACAGGGATGGTGCCGGGATATGAACTTCGGATTCCTAAACCATGGGGAAGCGCTACAAGGACTTCAGGGACCAGACGGACTCCATGTGACCAGTAGGGGTAAGAACGTCTTTGGACACCGACTAGCCCGCCTGCTTCACAGGGCTTTAAACTAGGTAAGTCGGGGGAGGGTACCCATTCACATATTAGTGCAGAAAGGAATTATCCTGATGAGGTGAGTCGAAACTCCGCTTCCATGTCCAAGGTAAGTACCCACATTGCAAACAGTTCTTTAGGAGTCACACCGACTCGGGTAGGATACACCTCACAGGGACTTAGCAAACACAAGATATGGAGGGCCATGTATGTCAATGCCCATAGTTTAGGTAACAAAATTCTAGAATTGGAGGCTGAAATAAGGAATGCCGACGTAGATGTGGTGACAATATCTGAAACTTGGTTCACGGACTCACATGGGTGGGATATGGCTATACCGGGCTACAATCTACTTCGTCAGGACAGAGAGGGCAGGTTAGGAGGACATCAAAACCACCAGGATCACAGATGTTAAGTACACCGGGGAGTCCCTCTGGGTAAACCTGGCAAGAGGCAGAGAAAAATGCCTGTATCTAGGTGTGGTATACAGACCCCCAAGACAACTGGAAGACATGGACGCAGAATTAATTGAAGACATAGAGAATATCACTCTACGAGGAGAAGCTGTACTGCTAGGGGACTTCAATATGCCTGATGCAGACTGGAACTCATTTTCAGCGACAACCAGCGGTAGCAGGAGGCTCTTAACCTCCATAAAGGGAGCACGTCTCAAATAAATGGTAACGGAGCCCACTAGGGCCCAGGCGATCCTCAACCTGGTACTCACCAACGGGGAAAGCGTCTCAGAGGTCTCAGTAGGAGATACGCTAGCCTCCAGCGACCACAACATAGTATGGTTCAACCTTAGGAAAGGCTTCCCTAGATCAAACACGAAAACAAAGGTACTCAATTTCCGGGGCACAGACTTCACACGCATGGGAGATTTCTTCCATCGGACGCTGCAGGACCAAGCGGAGACTGATGATGTAGAAGCTAAGTGGTTAACACTGAAATCAACCATACATGAAGCAACTAGCCGCTTCATAAAATCAGTAAATAAACGACAAAGAAACAATAAACCCCAATGGTTCACCGCGGAGATCTCGCACCTCATTAAGGAGAAGAAAAAAGCATTTCTCTCCTACAAGCGCACGGAGAAAAGAGAGGCAAAGGTAGAATATAGGACCAGGTCTACAGCGGTCAAAATGGCAGTTAGGGAGGCAAAACTTCGAGTGGAAGAAATTCTGGCAAAAAACATTAAAAAGGGGGACAAATCCTTCTTCAGGTATATTAATGACAGAAAAAGGAACACAGGTGGGATAGTACGCCTTAGAAGACCGGATGGAAGTTACGTGGAAGCAGATTCCGATAAAGCCGAACTACTGAATGAATACTTCTGCTCAGTCTTCACCTGTGAGGATCGAGTCGGTTCAGCGAATGGCCACCAGGATGGTCTTGGGGCTCAAGGATCTAACTTATGAAGAAAGACTAAAAAAATTGTGGCTGTATTCATTTGAGGAACGAAGAGAGACATGATTGAAACGTTTAAGTACATCACGGGTCGCATCGAGTCGGAAGATAATATCTTCTGTCTCGTGGGACCCTTGACCACCAGAGGGCATCCACTGAAAATCAGGGGAGGGAAGTTTCATAGCGATTCCAGAAAGTACTTCTTCACCGAAAGAGTGGTGGATCAGTGGAACAGACTTCCACTGCAGGTGATTGAGGCCAGCAATGTGACGGATTTTAAGAGAAAATGGGATGCTCACGTGGGATCTTTAAGGGAGTAAATTCAGGGGGGCGGATACTTGGCAGGGGCAGACTCAATGGGCTATGGCCCTTTTCTGTCACCATTTTCTATGTTTCTATGTTTCTAATCACTAGTACTTTCTACACTGGATTACTGCAACATCATTTATATGGGTATACCCAAAAAAACAGTGAGTAAACTTAGATTATAGTGTCCGAAGATCTAAAGGCGAAAAAACAGTGTGACAAGGCAGTGGCTGCTGCCAGAAGGATGTTGGGCTGTATAAAGAGAGGCGTAGTCAGTAGAAGGAAGAAGCCTCTGTACAGGTCATTGGTAAGGCCCCACTTGGAGTATTGTGTTTAGTTTTGGAGACCGTATCTGGCGAAAAACGTAAGAAGACCTGAGGCGGTCCAGAGGAGGGCGATGAAAATGATAGGAGGCTTGCGCCAGAAGACGTATGAGGAGAGACTGGAAGCCCTGAATATGTATACCCTAGAGGAAAGGAGAGACAGGGAGATATGATTCAGACGTTCAAATACTTGAAGGGTATTAACGTAGAACAAAATCTTTTCCAGAGAAAGGAGAATGGTAAAACCAGAGGACATAATTTGAGGTTGAGGGGTGGTAGATTCAGGGGCAATATTAGGAAATTCTACTTTACGGAGAGGGTAGTGGATGCCTTTAATGCGCTCCCGAGAGAGGAGGTGGAGAGTAAAACTGTGACTGAGTTCAAAGAAGCGTGGGATGAACACAGAGGATTTAGAATCAGAAAATAATATTAAATATTGAACTAAGGCCAGTACTGGGCAGACTTGCACGGTCTGTGTCTGTATATGGCCGTTTGGTGGAGGATGGGCTGGGGAGGGCTTCAATGGCTGAGAGGGTGTAGATGGGCTGGAGTAAGTCTTAACAGAGATTTCGGCAGTTGGAACCCAAGCACAGTACAAGGTAAAGCTTTGGATTCTTGGCCAGAAAAAGCTAAGAAGAAAAAATAAAAAATTTAAATTGAATCAGGTTGGGCAGACTGGATGGACCATTCGGGTCTTTATCTGCCGTCATCTACTATGTTACTATGTTTCGCCAAACATACCTGGGCTGAGCTTTAATCATCTGCACCAATTATCAGAGTTTTTATATAGTGTCATTCCTCACCTGCTTGCTCTCTAGAGGTGCCAGTTATCTGATCCTGACCCCCCCCACACACACACATACACACCTCAGGCAATAAACCACACCCCCATTTCAAAAGCCAAGCTTGATTCAAAAGTATTAATTTCTCTAGGATACATATCAAAACATGTGCCTTCAATACTTGTCCAGGTCCTCTGCTGTTTTCATAAAACTCATACCTTTTGCATTTTTTGCATACAAAGAAATAAATTCCTAACACAATGGCTCTTAGTTCAGAGCAAATGGATGTATCTGATGCACAATCTTGACCTCATTGTGACATCATCAAGATGCACCTAGACAGTAGATTGTCACAAAAAATGAATATGTGCTGGGGTATCGGACTATCCTTGGGATTTGAACTGATGACCTTCAGAAGATGGAAGAAGTACTTTTAACAACTGAGCCACAGGTGCTTCCTTTTATTTTAGTTAGGGGTTCCTACCATGACAGCTTAGGAGATCCTAGCCATCTCAAGATAAAAATAAGTTTCCCTGAGAAGGGCAGAGTGCTGATGAAAATGGCAAAGTCTATCATCCATACTCTCTTATGAGAGCAAATAAGAAGCTGCAAAGATACTGGAGATGAGGGGTGTGTGTGTGTTTGAACCCATGACCTTCAGAAGATGAAAGAGATACCTTTAACCACTGAGTCACAGGTGTTTTCACTTAGGTGAGGGCTCCTAGGTTTTCTTTTCCTTTTTTTGTGACAGTCTGCCATGTACTTGCATGTTAATGATATCACAGGGAGGAAGGGAGATTCAAACCAGCAACATCAGGGTGGAAGGCTTGTAGAAAGATTTACGGTCTACTAATCAGTTACATAAACAAATACATCAGGAAAAGATTCACCCACAAGAAAACCCAAAGGTTCTCCAGCAGAAAGTAGGACTTCAGTAGGTTGAGAATTGACAATCAACACATGGAAATAAGAGTTAGGTACTTCAAGACAAGGTAAAGCACCTAGAGACAGGCCATGCTCGAGAAAAGAGGGATTTGGGTTGAAAAAGACAATATCATCGAGCATGCGTTGACCATAGGCCAAACGAAGAGGCAGAGCAAAATCCTGCACAAGACCAGGAATCTTGACGTCTTCAGCACAGACCACTTCACAAACTTGAGGAAGAGGTTGTCCAGCCTTCAGACCATCCATCAGGTCCACATCTTCTACTGAGATGTCTTGTAATCTGCTCCAAAGCACACAGTTCACCAAATCAACGTAGACTCCTAGACGAACAAGACAATCAGATCCCAAACACAAAGATGTGTGTAGGCCTCTCACCACAGAAAAGTGATGAGTGAACGTCTTAGAACCCAGAGTCAGCGGAAGGCTACAAATCCCAACAAGAGGCTTGACACCCTGACCTGGTATAGGTAGGTAAGTAGAGTGGCGCCTAACAAACGGAACGGTTATGGTTCGCTGAAGTTGACGGAAAAAGGATTCACTGATCATGGAGATGTCACTCCGGAGTAGCAGTTGAGCTTGAACTGGGACAGAACCGTGCAGGTGGACAGCAACAGACAAGTCAGTATCATCCTGGTGAAGTACAGCCATAAAACCATAAAATCTCATCCAGGTTCAACTTTCTTTGCCTATTTACATGACAGAAGACCCAGGCTAATGAGAAATACTTTTATTATGAAAATAGAAAAATATAATTCATAAGCCAGCAGCAATATCTAAATATTACATGAATGAAACTCAGTACATAATTATCACAACACACTTCTAGATAACTAAGTAAAATTACTTCTTACACACACTAAACAATTCCTTATAATAATAATAATCCCTGATTAGCAGCAATTGATTACAGATTATCACCAAGAGTAGCTTTATAAGTCTTATCCTATATCACAATCGGATGCCCTTATCTAACCCCAGCTTAAAGATAATAAGTTTCTTATCTCACCATCTAATTAGGCCTCTGCACAAAATTAGGTGAAATAGAAAACGTCTCTTCAGCTTAGCAGATGTAGAAAATCCTTTGGTTACAGGAACAAGTGTTCATCAGCCACTGGTAAAGCTGTAATTTATTGGCAGCAAAAGTTTCCTTGAAGTGATGGAATTCAGATCTGTTTAAGGTCCAATTCTCTCTCTCTCAGTCAGAGAATCACAAGAGGTAACTGTTCAGGTCTTAATTATTATGAAAAAGATGCTTGCAGAACACCTGTGATGAGATGTCAGTTCACTTCCATCCCGGCACAGGCTAATTATAATTAGCAACTTTTCACTTGGACCTCGTCAGATGATTTCTCGGACCAATCCAGAAACAGAACTTAGATGAATAGCCTTTCTGTGTAACAATCTCATACAGGCTGGGAGACACAGGCGCCATTCAAGAGATAAACACAACCTAGGAGTATAACTCCCCCAAGAATCACACAGTCTATGCATGAAGGCATAGATGGATGTCCTTGACTAGAATTCCATTCTGATACATACCCAGAATGCATCAGGCAGAAACAGCAAAGATGTGTTCTTCTTTCTCTTCTTGCATTTCTTACAGACAATGGTTCAGCTTAAATGATGGTTCAGGCTTGATGATGTCATAGAGGCCTAACCTTCAGGTGCAAATAAGGAAACACCTCTACAGGCTGTAGGTCTAACCAGTGTGCCACAGATTGAGCAGTATAACAATTGTAAAATTAGGTCTTATAGACATTCTAAAGCAGGTCTACTTTGGAGCATAGTTTGGACGATCACTAGATGTGAGTTAGGTGGACAGGACTTGGGCAGGCTTTGGACATTTCCAATGCACTTCACTAAATAGGTTAATAGGGGTTTTATTTTTGCTTTATTAAGCTCAAAATACATTTAAGTTTCAAGTTTTATTATTTTTAGTATACCGACCATCGACAAGTATCTAGCCGATTTACAATGCTAAAATAAAATAAAAGATTAAAATAATACTTATAGGAAGGGGGAGAGTGAACATTAAAAGACATTTTACAAAGACAAACATGAACATGGGGTAAATGGGAAAAAAGGGGGGTTGATAGTTACATTGTTTAAAGAAAAAAAAATTAAGAGTTGAAAAGAAAAGGGGAGGTGGGGATGTAACATTAGGGATGGTGTCGCTTCTTAAAAGCAGTTGGCAAACTTTTGAGAATGAGAAGTTCAAGAAATAAGAACGTTTTTAGTTTAGTCTTGAATTTGTCGAGAAGATTTTCATGGCGGAGATGAGATGGCAAGGCATTCCACAAAGTTGGAGCAACTACGGAGAAGTTAGTTTTCCTAGTGTAGTAGAATTCTTTGATGGAGGGAACAGACAATAAGTTCTGATCTGCTGATCTGAGAGTCCGTGAAGGACAGAGAGGGATGATGAGTTTATTCAGGAAGGGTGGAAGACGTGAGAGTTTGATTTTAAAGACTAGCATTAGTAATTTATAAGTGATACGGTGTGTGACAGGTAGCCAGTGGGCTTCTTTCAGAAGAGGAGTAACATGATCATATTTCTCTTTCTTATGAATAAGTTTTATTACTGTATTTTGAATGAGCTGTAGATGCCGTAGTTCTTTTTGAGGAATTCCATTATATAGAGAATTACAGTAATCTAGATGAGAGATGACCAATGAATGAACAAGAGTTGTGATAGCTTTAATTTTGAGAATAGAAGTTATAGAATGGATAAGCCGAAGTCTATAGAAGCAGATTTTTACAACAGAACTGATCTGGTCATGAAAGGTTAAATCTTTGTCTATGATTACTCCAAGAAGTTTTATTTTTGATTCCATTTTTATTGGACAAGATTTAATGAAGATTTTTCCTTTTATTATTTTTTTATCCTTAATTGGAAAAAGAATGCCACAAGATTTATCGATATTAAGGGAGAGTTTATTTTTGTGAAGCCAGTCACTGATTTTGTTCAGTTTGGTGTTAATTTCATGTATTTCGTACCACATAAACAGGGCACATAAATACAGATATATTGCATGCAAAATCTTCTATTTTTGTGGGCAAACAGCAATGATATTTGCTAATTATAGGGAAAGATCCATTAACAAGCACAGCTCATGACAAAGATATCTTTATATTGCTTACTTAAAAGCTTATCTTTTTCTGAGTAATGTACAAGATCTTGAAAGAGCTGCATTAAGCAAGCAGGGCTTATGAAAAAAATATATATACAGTGGTACCTTGGATTATGAGCATAATCCGTTCCAGGAGCATGCTCGTAATCCAAAATGCTCGTTTTTCAAAGCGAGTTTCCCCATAGGAAATAATGGAAACTCACTTTGATGCGTTCCCCCCCCCCCCCGAGAACCGGCATTGCTCCCCTCGAAGGCCCCCCTGCGATCAGGCACCCCCCCTGCGATCCGGCACCCCCCTGCCTCGAACTGGCACCCCCCCGCCATGATCCGACCCCCCCCCCGACACAATTGGGCACCAGTGTTCCCGCTAAGCTGCGCTGGGGTGCGCTGACGCACAAAATATTACCTCGCAGCGCACAAGTTTCTCGTCACAGCGCACACAGTGTAGAGCACAGTTCTTCAACCGCCGGTCCGCAAACAAAATCTTGCCGGTCCGCGAAGGATTCGGTCCCCGCCGCAACGAAAGGCCGGCGTCAGCTGACTTGCAACTTCCTGTTGCAGTCGCTGTGCCGGGACTCCTGCCTTCGCCGGGACTCCTGCCTTCCACCGCGTTTGCCTCCTGCCTTGTCTCCGCACCTCCAGACCAGCAGCGGCAGCTGTGTATGCTTTTAACTTCGGCACAGAGCTGCCCCTAATCAATAGTTTAGCGCGGTTTCATAAGGCAGCCTCGGGGCCTTTGCTAGGCCGGCCCACATCGCATCATCGAAGCGGGCCGGCTATCAAAGGCCCCGAGGCTGCCTCATGAAACCGCGCTAAACTATTGATTAGGGGCAGCTCTGTGCCGAAGTTAAAAGCATACAGAGCTGCCGCTGCTGGTCTGAACTCTTGGGCCGCTGAAGGAGGGCAAAAAGCAGCTGTCCTGGAGGTTTCCCTTCCTCTCGCCTTTACAGGTTCCTTTTTTCCACCTTTTTTTTTTCCCTTCAAACGGCAACGGGCCCCAGCATCGACATCAATCAAGTAAGTTCCACTGTCAATCAAGCGGTTCTGCTCGGCCAAAGCTTCCCCTGTGACATGAGCCACCCTCAGGGGAAAGAAAGTGACCCACAAAGGTGAGGGGAAGGGGGGCAGATGATGGAAGTTGGGGGGGGGAGAGAGAGAGAGAGAGAGAGAGAAGGGGCAGATGATGGAATGGAGGAGATGAGAGAGAGAGAGAGAAGGGGACAGATGATGGAAGTGAGAAGAAGGGAGAGAGAGCAGAAGGCAGATGGATGTCAGTTGAGAAGGGAGAGCAGATGCTGAATGGAAGTGGGGAAAGAACACATACTGGATGGAAGGAGGAGATAAATAAAGGGGGAAGAAAATAGTAAGATAATGGAGGGGTGAGGGAAAGGGGTGACAAGCTGTGTGTAGACACAGTGAAAAGAGGGAAACGGGACTAAATAGTAAGAAAGAATTTAATTTAGATGGAGGCAGAAAATAGAGAAGGAAGACCAGAGAAGAAAAGGGAAGAGAGAGCAGAGAATGATCAGATCTGAGTGGAGGAAATGAGAAGAGAGATTGAGAGGGGACATGATAGAAACATTCAAGGTACTGAAGGGAATAGACTTAGTAGCTAAGGCAGGGAGAACGAGAGGGCACTCTCTAAAGTTGAAAGGGGATAGATTCCATACAAACGTAAGGAAGTTCTGTGGTAGAAAGCAACATATTTATTTGGCTCATAACTTGCTGGCGCCCGATATTTTTAGCTCACAGTGAAAAAAGTTTGCTCACAACACCCGCCCGCTTAGAGGGAACACTGTTGGGCACCCCCCGCCGCTTCTTACCCTCATCTGGACACTCTAGAAGATAGGACTCCTCGTCTGCTGGGCCTTGAGCATCTGAGCATGCTCAAGGCCTGCGAGTTCATGTTCACGTTCAGAACTCGGGCGGGATAGTACGTCTCAGAAAACCAGACGGAGACTATGTGGAGACGGACTTGGATAAAGCCCAACTGTTAAATAAATACTTCTGCTCAGTCTTCACCCGCGAGGCGCCGGGAATCGGCCCTCAACCACAAACAAGGGTTAAACCAGTTGACCCGTTTAGTAATTTCAAGTTTACACCCAGCAGCGTCTACTTTGAGCTGTCAAAAATCAAGGTCAACAAGGCAATGGGGCCTGACAACTTACACCCTAGGGTGCTCAGGGAGTTGAGTGATGTCTTGGCGGAACCGCTATCCGCACTCTTCAATCTCTCCCTTAGTACAGATAACATCCCGATGGACTGGAAGACGGCTAATGTCATTCCACTCCACAAAAAAGGCTCCAGGATGGAGATGGCAAATTACAGACCAGTGAGCCTCACATCAATAGTGAGCAAACTAATGGAAACCCTAATCAAACGCCAATTGGACAGGATCATGGACGAGGAGAATCTACAGGATCCCCGCCAACATGGATTTACTAAAGGGAGATCCTGCCAATCCAACCTGATCAGCTTCTTTGACTGGGTGATGAAGAAGCTGGATGCTGGTGAGTCCCTGGACATCGTCTACCTGGATTTCAGCAAAGCATTTGACAGCGTACCACACCGTAGGTTGCTGAGCAAGATGAGTTCTTTAGGATTGGGCGACACATTGACCAAATGGGTTGGGAACTGGCTTGGAGGTAGGCTTCAGAGGGTAGTGGTGAATGGCACCCCCTCCGAAATGTCAGAGGTGATAAGTGGAGTGCCACAGGGCTCCGTCCTGGGCCCGATCTTGTTCAACATCTATATAAGAGACTTGACAGAAGGGCTCCGAGGTAGAATAACATTATTCGCCGATGATGCCAAACTAAGCAATGTAGTGAGCAAAAGCACAACAGACAAAAATTCAATGGCAGACGATATGATGCATGACCTACTTCTACTGGAGCGCTGGTCTAGGTCCTGGCAACTCAGTTTCAATGCCAAAAAATGCAAAGTCATGCACCTGGGGAGCCGAAATCCATGCAAGGTTTACACCCTAAATGGTGAGATCCTGACAAGAACTGAAGCGGAAAGAGACTTAGGGGTGATTGTCAGAGAAGACATGAAGGCTGCAAACCAAGTGGAGCAAGCTTCATCCAAAGCAAGGCAAATCATAGGTTGCATACGCAGGAGTTTCGTCAGCCGTAAACCTGAAGTCATTATGCCACTGTATAGATCCATGGTGAGACCGCATCTGGAGTACTGTGTGCAATTCTGGAGGCCGCATTACCGCAAGGATGTGCTGAGACTGGAATCGGTCCAGAGAATGGCCACCAGGATGGTCTCGGGACTCAAGGAGCGGTTAGGGAAGTTGCAGCTCTACTCACTCGAGGAACGTAGAGAGAGGGGAGATATGATCGAGACATTCAAGTATCTCACGGGCTGCATCGAGGTGGAGGAAGATATCTTCTTTTTCAAGGGTCCTGCGACAACAAGTGGGCATCCGTGGAAAATCAGGGGCAGGAAACTGCACGGTGACACTAGGAAGTTCTTCTTCACTGAAAGGGTAGTTGATCGCTGGAATAGTCTTCCACTCCAGGTTACTGAGGCTAGCAGCGTGCCAGATTTTAAGGCCAGATGGGATAGACATGTGGGATCTATCCGCAAAGATAAATAGGGAGGGTCATTAGAGTGGGCAGACTTGATGGGCCGTGGCCCTTATCTGCCGTCTATTTCTATGTTTCTATTCTACCTTCCAGGTGCACCTTGATGATCTCACGAGGTCACCATTCTGCAGCTGGATTCCTCCATTTGCAATGAACTACAAGCCATGCTGAGGTCTGTATCTCTTTTTTAACCTTTTGGCAATGAAGTTATCTATGAATATTGTGACCAGTCAGGTATTGGGCCTGACAAGGTCCCAGTAAAAGCAGTCACGAAAGTCAATAGGAAATCCAGGAAGGAGTTTGCAAGGTCTCCCCTAGCTCTGATCATGTTGATTTCCCGATTAACTACCAGGGGGAGCCTGAAATTCCTAAGAAACAGACAGGCAGGCAGTATTTAGGTCACCACCAGGGGAGCCCAAGAGCCACCCAGCTGACTCAGCTAGATTAGGGCGTGTCCCTAGAGTACAAAAGCCAGCAGTTGAGAACAGGCAGGCAGGCAGGATAGGGAGAAGGTTAAGGCCTTTCTTCCCTGTTGCCCCCCCTGGTCCAAGCAGAGGTGAGAGCTGTACACCCATGGAGGTTACTGAGGCTGGTGAAGCCCTGAATCTGCACTTACTTGATGAAGAAACCCCAATGGAATTGGAAGGGAGTTTGGCTGAAGGAGTTACTGAATATGCTGATCCGATGGAGGTTGGTTTAACTACCAGATGCCAAGAATGACCTGCTTGACTGGGAGTTTTTGTTTGGGACTATTTTTGAACTCTACATTTTGTTTTTGAATACTGGAAGCTGTGAGTGTATCTATTGGGGAGAGGTTTGCTATCACCCAGGGAGGGAATTTTGAAGGCTGTTTGAAAAGCTTTTTTCAAGGCAAACCTAGGGCACTCTCCTATTCCCAGCAGAACTACAATTGCTGCTGGAGGCTTTATTTTTGAGGAACTGTGAATGGTGGAACAGTGCAGAGAACTGTATTGGTTTTCATAGTAACCTGCTTGGAGTACAGGCTATGCAGGCTCTGAGGAGAGTCTTACCTCAGAAGCATTTTTGACTGAGTTTGAAGCTAAAGGAAAGATAAAGTTTGAACTTTACCTAAATTGTTTATTTTCCTTTCTTTTGAGTTTTGCATTGAGCATTATTGACTTTGTTGGTGACATCCTGACATTTAGGTTTTTGCCAAGTAAAATTGAAGTATTTTTCATTTATATATCATTGGTGTGGTGTGATTTTTAGTTCCCAAATTTTGGTGTCAGTCCATTTCTGCAGGGTGACTCCAGGCCGGGTCACACGCTGGTGTTCTTTCTATGTTCAGCCACTTGGAGTTCTGTTGAGTCCCGGTCTGGGACTATAGTGTGGCGACAATATATATATATTTTTTCATGAGCCTTGCTTGCTTAATGCAGCTTTTTCAAGAATTAGCTCATTGTAGCACTGTTTACTCAGCAAAAAGGGTAGCTTTTTAAGCAAGAAATATAAAGCTATCTTTTTCATGTGCTCTGCCTCAGTAAATGGATCTTTTTCTAAAATTTGCAAATACCATTGCTGTGTTCCCACACAAACAGAAGTTTTGCATGTAATATCTTTGTATTCATGTGCCCTGTTTATGTGGTGCATTAGTACATGTATTTTGAGCTTAATAAAGCAAAAATAAAAACCCTATTTAGCAAAACACATTGGAGATGTCCAAAGCCTGCCTATGTCCCATCCAACTAACTTATGCCTATCGATTGCCCAAACCACACTCTGCTTTAGAATGCCTATAAGACCTAGTTTTACAATTGTAATAGAGCTCACTAGCTCACTCTGTGGCACACTGGTTTGACCTACAGCATTCTACCTTAATGTTCCTGGTTAAAACCCTACTCACTTCCTGTGGCAGAAAAGACATTAAAAAATTATTTTTTAAAAACCCTATACCAGCATTTCAAAGCATACAATTTTAATGAAAAACAACATAAAATCGCCAGTCTAACAACGTCATAATAATAAAACATGAAAACATTATAGATGTTCTTCTGGCCATCTAACTTCTGCCTAAAATGTGATTCTCTAAAAGATGTTTACAAATGTAGACATCTAACTCAAACTGAGTGCGATTTTGTAAAAGTCTAATTTTTTTAGAATCATGCCTATGAGGACCTCCAAACCACACCTAAATTTAGATGCACTATACAGAATCAGGGCCTGCATGTTTGTCTTCATTAGACTGTAAAATTTACATATCAAGGACTGCCTATTACAGTGAATCTCAATTATCATTTCTTAGTGTCTTACTCCTTAGGTACTTATTAATGGCAGCATTCTTGCTAGCCTACAGATTTAATAAACACTGTATCACATCAGTTCTACTCACAGTGCTACCTTGCATATCATTTCCTCCTTTTTTTTGCAAATCATTTCTTGCTATAGGAAGGGTGAATCTTATTTAGACCAGCTGTCATGCTATCTTCTCCTTTACAGTATTTGGATTCCTTTGCATATAACAGTTCATCTGTAGGGATGGAATGTGGGGGCTAGGTAGATAAGGCAGATAATAATCTATTTATAAATACAAAGTGTTTCAGCACAGCAGAAGCTAAATTAACATGAATATGACAGCTCAGCTGGGAGTCTCTCTGTCTGCTAGTACCAGTTGCTGAGCAACCAAAAAAAAAAGAGAGAGACAGGTAGAAGAGCTAAAAAGGGGGAAGGCATGTAAGTTACTGCAATTCTAGTAGCTTTCACCACTAGTAGAGTGGGAGATAGAGAGTGTAAGGAAATATCTAGCAGATTAATATGTATGAATAAGATAAGGCGTGACTTGCTCATCAATCTGTAGAGCCAATTCTTCATCTGGTTCATGTCATCTAAGAAATATATAAAAGGTTGAGAGCTGTTTCTAACCTTTATTCAGCACTGAATACCTTAACATCAATATATTAATAAGTACTAATAGTAGTAGAAATAATTGTCTCAGTCCTCATCCTCTTCCCTTGTTTGAGCTAGAAGGGAAAAACTTAAAGGGAAAGACCAGTAAGCCTCATTTCAGTGCCGGAAAAAATGGTAGAAACGGAAAAAATGGTAGAAACGATTATAAAAAATAAAATCGTGGAACATGTAGACAAACATGATTTAATGAGATGGAGTCAGCATGGGTTCAGCTGAGGGAGATCTTGCCTCACCATTTTGCTTGATTTCTTTGAAGGTGTGAATAAACATGTAGATAAAGGGGAGCCGGTTGATGTGTATCTAGATTTTCAGAAAGCTTTTGATAAAGTTTCTCACGGGAGGTTCCTGAGAAAATTAAAGTGTCATAGGATAGGTGGCAAAGTTCAGATGTGGATTAGGAATTGGTTATCAGATAGAAAACAGAGGGTAGGTTTAAATGGTCACTTTTCTCAATGGAGGAGAGTAAACAGTGGAGTGCCGCAGGGGTCTGTACTGGGACCATTGTTCCCTCTAAGCTGTGCGCTTGTGCGTGCGCACACAACTTGCCAAACCCACGCACACAAATTAAAATAGCGCGTACATAAAAATAAATTTTTGCCTAAAATGATTTTCACTGCTAAAATGAAATGTTGCAGAAGACCAGCTGTTCCGATTTCCCATTTATCACATTTATTGAAGCGCTATAATATAAATTTTAAGTCATTCACATGATTCCGTTATCTTTGGCAGTTGAACTTGACACGTCATGTGCCCCATAGGGCCATAGCCTATGGCCTATAGGATATGAAACACTTCCGATTCTTTGACTTTCTGAAGTTCTGCCATATTGTTTATTTTGTGGAATCGTAGTGTGCCGCGTGGTACTGCGGTTGTATAACTGTATTCATTTATTAAATTGCAACCAGAGATAACTCTTAAAATGTCTATACCGCGAATGGTGAAAACTGTAAAATGCAAGAGACCTGCAACAGCTTTTAGGTCTGAATGGCTTGAAGAAATTGTTGAAACGGAGACACCGGAATCTCAAAATACAATGCGTGTTTGACTGTGTGAAATATTTACCTATGACGAAGACGATGGAGTTGTGTGTTGTTATTGTCAAGATGCCAAAGCAACTGGAAAATTCTCTACTTGAAAAATATGGGATGATGTTTGGAAACTGGGCTTTCTGAAACGCCATCTATCAAGTAAACCTCATACCGACAGTATTAGGAAACTCAGAAGTAAAAATCCGAATTTAAGAGGGGGACTGGTTAACATGTTGCTTGAAAGCCCAACCAAAAAGAAAACAGGCAAATTAGTAATGAATGGAAGCGTTCCAGTCCTGATGAAATTAAGGTTGTTGTCGACAGTGTTGTGCTGGCCATTAAGATGAATATCTCAATGCTCTCTATTCAAGATATCAATGAGCACATGGCAAAGTATGTTAGTATACCTGATAGCTGGAGAAGCAAAAACTATGCATTTGAATTTCTTGGAATTATCAATGGCATCATGGAAGATGATCATATGGCAGACATTAAATTAGCAACGTATCATATGTTAACTGTTGATGAAAGCACAGACATTTCTGTCAACAAGTACTTAATACTCTACTTTAAGTATCGGCCAGTCAATTCAAATGAGTATAGGACATCATTTGGTGGGATGCTACAGTTGGAAGCATGTGATGCTACATCAATAGTAACAGCAATTAGGAAATTCTATAGGAAACATGAACTTGACCTGAATAAAATGGTTATGTTCTGCCTCTGTTATGCTGAGCAAAAAAGATGGTGTTGCAGCACAGCTGAGAAAAGACATTCCACATTTAGTGCAGCAACATTGTATTGCACATCGGGAATATTTGGGACTTTCTGATTCATGGAAAGAAGTAAAATTGATGAAAGAAGTAGAAACTGTAATGAGAACTGTGTACACGGTGTTCTGTCGGTCTTCTACTAAATGATGCAAATTTCAAGAAATAGCAGATGCATCTGAATGTGAATCAATTGCTTTCAGACCTCTGAATGAAGTGCGCTGGCTATCTAGACACTTTGCACTTAAAGCAATTATTCAAAATTATGATCCCCTGTTAAAATATTTTGAAGAAGACAAAGATAATGATCCTATTTCAAATACTGCTATAAGAAGCTGAACAGTGAACAATTTCATATTACACTTGAAGTTTTGAAAGATGTCTTATTAGAACTGGCTTCCTTAACCATGGCATTTCAAACACGTGGGTTGACACCATTGGAAGCTTATCATCTTGCACAGGGTAAATTGAACAAACTTTGAATGCAATATTTAGGTGACAAGGTTAAGTAGAGTGATAAAGTCAACAGTTTTCTTGACAACAGGATGAGGTCTGGAGAACAAGTTTCAGTGGATACTAATTCCATATTAACCATCAATATCCTATGTTTGCATCTGGGTGAAAGATTTCCTGAAAATGAAGTTGAGGAATGGACTGCTTATGACTGTACAGCAATATCACAATGCAACTTTGACTTCGGAAATGGACATATCAGATCTCTTTGTTTAAAGTATAAACAATTTCTTCCGGAGGAAAGTGTTATTATTCAGCAATACAATGACTTTAAATTCCTTGTTGCAGAAAAAAATCAAAAGCAATCTGATAAACAGCTTTCCAGATATCACGAAATTTGCATTTCAGAATGATCAATTTGCAGATTTAGCAAAATTGATGGACATTGGTGTCCCATTCTAGTTCAGATTGTGAGCGTGGTTTTAGTCTAATGAACAATTTGAAGACTAAACAAAGGAATTGTTTACATTTAGAGCATTTAGAAATGCTGATGTGTGTTAAGAGTCACCTTCAAGATGGAAGCTCAACAGATCTTGACAGAATTTATTCGGACTGGATAAATATGAAAGATTGCAGGGAAAAACTTTGAAAACTAAATTGCTGTTATTTTCTAACAGTACAATGATGCCTTATTTATAGATAGTGCTCAATGAAACATTTCAATGAAATATAATTTATATTTATTGAAATGAGACTTTATGGTACATAAAGTGTAACTAACATAAAGTGTAACTAAAATTACATTGTGTTTTCTTTAATTCAGACTAAACTCAAAGACCTGCCAATAAATGCCCATAACTGAACTCCGGGCCCTCTGGCAATCATTTTTATAGCGCACACAAATTTAGTTTTTTTTTAAAAAATGCACACAGATGAAATTTTTTGCGCACACAGCCTATGAAAAATTAGAGGGAACATTGACTGGGACCGGTGCTATTTAACTTATTTATAGATGGTCTGTAAATTGGAACAGTGAGTGAGGTGATTAAATTTGCAGATGACACTAAACTGTTCAAAGTTGTTAAAACGCATGCGGATTGTGAAGAATTGCAGGCGGACCTTAGAAAATTGAAAGACTGGGCGTCCAAATGGCAGATGAAATTTAATGTGGACAAATGCAAAATGATGCACATTAGGAAGAATAACCTGAATCACAGTTACTGGATGCTAGGGTTCACCTTGGAGATTAGCCCTCATGAAAATGATCTGGGTATCATCGTAGACAATATGATGAAACCTTCCGCCCAATGTGCGGTGGCAGCCAAAACAGCAAACAGGATGCTAGGAATTATTTAAAAAAGGGATGGTTAACAAGACTAAGAATGTTATAATGCCCCTGTATCACTCCATGGTGCAACCTCATCTGGAGTATTGCATTCAATTCTGGTCTCCTTATCTCAAAAAAGATATAGTGGCGCTAGAAAAGGTTCAAAGAGGATCGACCAAGATGGTAAAGGGTATGGAACTCCCATCGTATGAGGAAATAATAAAATGGTTAGGGCTCTTCAGCTTGGAAAAGATTTGGCTGAGGGGAGATAAGATTGAAGTCTACAAAATCCTGAGTGGAGTAGAATGGAAACAAGTGGATCAATTTTTCACTCCGTCAAAAATTACAGACTAGGGAACACTCGAAGTTATAGGGAAAAACTTTTAAAACTAATAGAAGGAAATTTTTTTTCACTCAGAGAATAGTTAAGCTCTGGAATGCATTGCCAGAGAATGTGGTAAGAGTGGATAGCATAGCTGGTTTTAAGAAAGGTTTGGACAAGTTCCTGGAGGAAAAGTCCATAGTCTGTTATTGGGAAAGACATGGGGGAAGCCACTGCTTGCCCTGGATCGGTAGCATGGAATGTTGGTACTCCTTGGGTTTTGGCCAGGTACTAGTGACCTGGATTGGCCACCGTGAGAAAGGGCTTGATGGACCATTGGTCTGACCCAGTAAAGCTATTCTTATGTTTTTATGACTGTATTAGAAGAAAAGTGGAAGGGGATGGGGTGAAGAAGCTAAAGCAATAACAGAGCTATTGTATGTTTGTTTTAATTAGATTGTACACTCTAGATTCTCACCACATGGTTTTCTGCACGATCGCTCATTCCTTGATCCAACCATGCAAATAAGCTCATTAATATTGAAATGCCATGTAAACTAGTACAGCAATTGATGCTCTAACATGGCTTGCCAATGCACTAAAAAAGTGATCACTTTTAGCAATCCAAAAAAAGCGACTGGTCAAAACTAGTTGTTTATCTGTCTAACCTTTTTTTATTTAATGGGCCCAGATGCTGTGCATGTTACACATGCACAATATCTGCCCTGTTAGAAAAAAAGAAATAAAGCACCCCCCCTTACTGATGATGGCCCTCCCTGATGAACCGGCACCTAGAAGTGACACCCCCATGGCAGTGAAAATGGCAGGAGTGATGCTCACTCCCTCCTGCCAAAGGAGGCCCCTTGAACCATTCCCTACCCTACCCATCTTCCCCAAAAGGCAGGAGGGATGCCCACTCCCTCCTGACACCGGATACTCCCCTGAACTACCAGATCCCCTCCCTCCGAACCACCAGATCCCCATGCCTTTTCTGTTAGATGCAGGAGGAAACACGATCCCTCCACCTTCATGGCCTGCTGATCCAAAATGGTGGGCCTTCCCTCCTCAGTGCATCATGTGATGTATGGGGAAGTACCCAAGGCCCTGATTGGCTCAGACACATAAGGACCCTTCCAAACAGGGCCTTTGGCCCTTCCTGATGCATCACATGAGGCAGTAAGGAGGGAAGGCCCATCATCGGCAGGCCATGAAAGTAGAGAGATCATGCTTCCCTCCTGCATCCAACAGAAAAGGTACAGGGGGTTCTGGAGGTATGGGGCAGCATCTGGTAGCAGGAGGGAGTGGGCTTCCCTCCTTCCATTTTTCTCATGTGGGGGAAAGAGAGTCAGCATGACAAGAGGAAGAGGGCATTCCTTCTGCCATTTTTGCTGCCATGGGGGGGGGGTGTTGGTTCCCGGTGCCAGTTTGTCAGGATGGCCATCATCGTTGGGAGGGTGCTTTTTTCCTTTTTTTATGGATCAGATATTAGATAGATAGATTGTGAGCCCACCGGGACAGAGAGGGAAAATACTTGAGTATCTGATTGTAAAAACCGCTTAGATAACCTTGATAGGCGGTATATAAAATCCTAATAAACTTGAAACTTGTGTGTGTAGCACACACAGCATTTGTGCCTATTATGCCCTCATGTAATGTGGGCATTTGCTTAGTTAATGTTTGTTTAGATGTGTATTAATTATGGGTGTTCTGTGGACTCAACTTCCCAGAGAGCTATGATTTCCTGTGGACTGGGCTTTGTTTTCACAGAGCATGAGCCCACCTCCTTCTTCAGTCAGAGGAGAGCAGTGGCCATATTTGCTGAGCACATGCCAGAGTGAGAGCCTGAGTGTAGTATTCTCCCACCAGGTTTTTTTCACCCTTTAATTCTGACAATCAAATACAGCTTAGATTACCTCTAAGTATGGAGAACAGTGTCATCTCCACAGAGTGGACACTCCTAGCATAGTCCTGATATGTTAGTGGACTGAGAAGGAATGTACAGGCTTGAACTGCATTGAACTACAATATGACTGTAAGTTGTTTGCTTCGTTATTAAAGAACTCTGACTGGTGACATCAAGATTAAGGAATTAGGGGTTAGCTGAACAGGAAACTCTTACATAAGAACATAAGTAGTGTCTCTGCTGGGTCAGACCAGAGGTCCATCATGCCCAGCAGTCCACTCACGCGGTAGCCCATCAGGTCCAGGACCTATATAGTAATCCTCTATAATCCCTTCTATCTTCTTTTTCTTCAGGAAATTATCTAATCCCTTCTGAATCACCCTCTGGAAGCGCATTCCAGGTGTCTTCCACCCTTTGGGTGAAGAAGAACTTCCTAGCATTGGTTCTGAATCTGTCCCCTCTTAATTTTTCCAAATGCCCTCTTGTTCTTGTAGTTTTCGAATGTTTGAAGAATCTGTCCCTCTCTACTTTCTCCATGCCCTTCATGATCTTGTAAGTCACTATCATATCCCTTCTAAGTCTCCGTTTCTCCAGGGAAAAGAGCCCCAGTTTCTCTAATCTTTCAGCATCAATCGTGTCGCTCTTTTCTGAACCCTCTTGAGTATCGCCATATCCTTCTTAAGGTACGGCGACCAATATTGGACTCAGTACTCCAGATGCGGGCTATGCGCCCGATACAACGGCAGGATAACTTCTTTCGTTCTGGTTGTAATACCTTTCATGATAGTACCCAGCATTCTATTTGCCTTCTTAGAAGCCGCTGTGCACTGTGCCGATGGATTCATTGTGTTGTCCACTATTACCCCCAAGTCCTTTTCTTGGGTACTTTCACCCATTACCAGCCCTCCCATTGTATAGCTGTACTTCGGGTTTCTGTTTCCTACATACAAGACTTTACATTAAACTTCATCTGCCATCTCGTCGCCCACTCTCCTAGTTTGTTCAGGTCCCTTTGTAAATCTTCGCAGTCCTCTTTAGTCCTAACTCCACAAAATACATTACATTACATTACATTACATTAGGGATTTCTATTCCTCCATTACCTTGCAGTTCAAGGCGGATTAAAAAAGAATTATCAAGGAAGTATTACAAGATCTTACCAAAAAAGAGATTTGGACATTTTCAAAGAGATTAAGAAATGAGTTTGGTTATTTGTTTAGGGTTATTGGCTTTAGTGAGAGGTGGTGTTTGAAGCTTGCAGTGTTGTTTCTTTTTTCAGGGATTTCTTGAAGAGTATAGTCTTTATTTCTTTTCTAAATGCTTTATAGTCTAGGGATGCTGTCAGTAGATTGGCGATTTGGTTGTCTAGTTTGGCTGCTTTAGTGGCTAGGAGGCCATCGTATAGTTTTTTCCGTTTGACCTCCTTAATTGGGGGTATGAGAATGGGGTGTGAGTTTTCCTATGTCTGGTTGAAGTGTTTTGGATGAGGTGGTTGTTCAGGTAGTTTGGACTGTCTCTGTATAAAGTCTTAAATAGTAGACAGTAGAATTTAAATTGTATTCTTGCTGGGATTAGGAGCCAATGCGATTTGAGATATGCTTCTTTAATGTGGTCATGTTTCTTCAAAGAGTAGATGAGTTTTAGTGCTGTGTTTTGGATAGTTTGTAGTTGTTTTGTTATAGTTGCAGGGCAGAGGAGATAGAGGATATTACAGTAGTCAAGTAGGCCTAGTATTAGGGACTGAACTATGAGCTGGAATTGTGTTTTCTCAAAGAATTTCTGAACTTGTCTTAAGTTTCTCATGACTGAGAATGATTTTTGTATTGTTTTATTTATTTGCGGTTGCATGGTGCAGCATCTGTCGATTGTTATTCCTAGTAATTTAAGAGTGGGTTGTATGGGGTAGTTGATTGCATTGATTTCCATGTTGGTTATGGTTGGTATTAGAGAATGACACGGTGGCGGTTTACCCGCAGCTACTGCGTTTAGCCGCGGGTAACCCGCCAAAAACGGGGAATGAAAATTAGCAGCCTCTGCGGGGACGGGGACAAGGCCATCACCGCCCCGTGGAGTGGTGAATGGTCTTGTCACCGCAGTGAGGCATAAAGGATCGTGCGGTCCCCGCAGCCCCCACCCGCACGTCGGCTCGATCGTTTAACCAGCTTCCTCTCTCCACCTCACCTTAGTTTGCCGGCTTTCTTTTTCGGCGACCGGAACGCTTTCAAAAGAGCCGCGCACGCGCAGCTGCTCAGTATTCAATCTTCTGCTCTGACCCAACTGGAAACAGGAAGTTGCAGCAAAGGAGAAGATTGAACTTTGAGCAGCCGCGCATGCGCGGCTCTTTGAAAGCGTGCCGGTCGCCGAAAAAGAAAACCGGCAAACTAAGGAGAGCTGGAGAGCAGTAGTGTACCAAGGGGGGGGGGGGCAGGAGGGGCGAAAAAGGTAATGGCGCCAGGCCTTGGAGCACCGAGGCAGACTGCTTCTCCCCCCTCCCAGCCGAACTCCCGCTGACCTTCCTATCTTTCCCCCCCCAAGTGAACCTTTCCGACCCTCCCAGCGAAAGCAGCAAACCTCCCTCCAGTAGCGTCGGCTTTCTCCTCCCTCTGCCGCATCACTGATGACGTCATCAGTGACGTGGCAGAGGGAGGAGAAAGCCGCGAAGGAGGTTTGCTGCTCTCGCTGGGAGGGTCAGAAAGGTTCACGGTGTGCCTCGGTGCTCCATTACCTTCTTCGGGCAGCAGCAGCATTTACAATTCGCTGCTGTTGCCGGCTTCAGGCCTTCTCTGCCTTTCTCTGCCGGGTCCTGCCTACTTCCTGTTTTCATGAAGACAGGACCCGACAGAGAGGAAGGCCTGAAGCGGGCAACAGCAGTGAATTGTGAATGCTGCTGCTGCCCGATGAAGTTCAGGACATCAGGACATCGGGGAAGGAGCAGGGAGAAATCGGCTGCTGGCTTGGGGGTGAGGGTAGGGAAAGAATCGTGGAAGTGGAGAAATTGGCACGATGGCTTTGTGGGGGCTAGGGGGAGAGAGAAAGAAAGGAAAAAATAAAGAGGGGGAGCCAGGGGGAGAGAGAAAGAAAGGCAGAAAGAAAGAGGGGGACCAAGGGGAGAGAGAAAGAAAGGCAGAAATAAAGAGGGGGTCAAGAGGGAGAGAAAGAAAGGCAGAAAGAAAGAGGAGGGCCAGGGGGAGAGAGAAATAAAGAGAGAGGCCAAGGGAAGAGAGAAAGAAAGGCAGAAATAAAGAGGGGGGCCAGAGGGAGAGAGAAAGAAAGGCAGAAAGAGGAGGGCCAGGGGGAGAGAGAAATAAAGAGGGAGGCCAGGGGGAGAGAGAAAAAAAGGCAGAAATAAAGAGGGGGCCAGGGGGAGAGAGAAAGAAAGGCAGAAATAAAGAGGGGAGCCAGGAGGAGAGAGAAAGAAAGAGGGGGGGGGGCAGGAGAAGAAAGAAGAAGGATCAGAAGAAGGACCAGAGACTCATGAAATCACCAGACAAAAAGGTAGGAAAAATGATTTTATTTTCAACTTAGTGATCAAAATGTGTCCGTTTTGAGAATTTATATCTGCTGTCTATATTTTGCACTATGGCCCCCTTTTACTAAAACGCAATAATGGTTTTTAGTGCAGGGAGCCTATGAGCATCGAGAGCAGCGTGGGGCATTCAGCGCAGCTCCCTGCGCTATAAACCGCTATCGCAGTTTAGTAAAAAGGGAGGGGGAATATTTGTCTATTTTTGTATAGTTGTTACTGAGGTGACATTGCATAAAGTCATCTGCCTTGATCTCTTTGAAAACCCGCGGAATATAAATGATAATTAACATTTTCTCTGCGTACAGCGTGCTTTGTGTTTTTAAAATTTTATTGTTGGTAGATCATTTTGACTTGGCCACAAAGGTAAGGGGGAGGGAGGGAGAGGAGCTGCTGAAAGACATCTAGTAATCCTTGCAGGCTTGACTGTGCAGGGAATTATTTTTGTAAAATCATGTTTTGTTATGTGACTGGCATTATCTAGACTTTAATTTCTATGAATGAATGGAATGAAAATGATATAAAATTACTTGCTTGTGGGGACCGCGTGTTCTGGCTCACACAAGGAAGGAGGAGGTGAAAGGGAAAAAGTTTCTCTTCCTTGGAAATAGATTCTGAAGTGACCTCATCAAAGAAGACCAGCACCAAATGTACAAGAAATCGCTTAAACAATGTCAAAAGAGCCCAAAATAGAAAACTGCTACTGCCTTGAGACTCCATTATTGAAGGAATCAACTTGAAATCACAGAAGAGACAGGAAAAGGTTAAATGCCTCATGGAATCCTCAGGTACAAAACACAAACCAAATTGTGAATGAAATCAGAGCAGACATAAGAATTATAAAATTGATGTCATTATCCATCTGGAAAAAAAGGCGTACTAGAAATAATGCCTCAGCAATACAATTTTCAGAAGTTCTATTTGCTCATGGTAAGGGAGAAGAGAGACTGCTAATGATGGTGGGGGGACTGATAGAAGATATGAAAGAAGGGTGGTAGAAAGGAACAGATGGTAAAGGAGGGAGGGAAGGGTGGTGGTGGAAAGGAATAGAACAGACATTGAAAGAGGGTAGAGAAGAACAGACCCTGAAAGGAAATGTGGAAGGCAGAGTGGGGAGAAGACGCTGGAAGGGAAGAAGACAGATGCCAGACTATGGGGGAGCGGAGGGAAGAAGATGGGTGCTAGACGGTGACGGTGACGGGGCGGTGAATGGGATGGCAGTGGCGGTGACGGGGCGGTGAAAGAGATGGCGGTGACGGTGACGGGGCGGTGAAGGGAACGGCGGTGACGGGGCGGTGCAGAGGATGGTGGGCCGGGGACGGTGCAGTGACGGGGATGGATTTTTTCCCCGTGTCATTCTCTAGTTGGTATTTTGCCGTTTTCTAGGAGGATGAATTTAATTTTATCTGGTGTTGTCTGCAAATTTTATTACTTCACACTTCGTCCCTGTTTCAAGATCATTTATAAATACATTGAACAGCAGCGAGTACCAACTCCTGCAGAACACCACTCATGATCCTCCTCTAGTCCAAGTAGTGGCCCTTTACTCCTACCCTTTACTTTCTACCCACCAATCAATTTTTGATCCATCTATGTACGTCTCCTTCCACTCCATGGTTCTTCAGTTTCCGTAGTAGGCGTTCATGGGGTACCTTGTCAAAAGCTTTTTGGAAATCTAAGTATACAATGTCTATGGGGTCCCCTTTGTCCATCCATTTGTTAATTCCTTCGAAGAAGTGCAATAAGTTCGTTAAGCACGATCTTCCCTTGCAGAAGCCAGTAACGTAGAGAAGTCCTTGCTTCAGCACAAAAACCTGAAGACTATGCAGAGAGCTGTATCTGTATAGTACGAATTAGACAGCACAATGAAAAAACCTGATAACCTGTTGGTCTGGTGGCTGGGAGTGAAAAACCTGATAATCTATTGGCCTGGTGGCTAGGAGTAAAAAACCTGGAATACTCTTGGCCAGATGGCTGGGAGTGAAAAACAACCTGGGAGTCTCTTGTCTTGGTGGCTGGGAGAGTGAAGAAGACCTATTGGACTTTGACTTGGTGGCCAGGAGGACTGCTTAGGGTGTTGCTGCTTGTGTTATAACTGCATTTAAAACTGGCTTATAAATGCTGATAAAGTTATAAATCAAACTATAAGAATCATAGTTGAAGGCTGCATGAATAATTCTTAAGTCAGGAGAGGGCTGCCCACACCTCTGTGAAAAGTAACAATTTGTATCATTTGGTTGTCATAGAAATGACCTATGTTCATCAGGAGAGGGTTGCCCACACCTCAGTGAAAAATATCCAATTTGGTTGTCATAAATACTGCATAGGCTCAAAGAAAAAAAAAATTAACACCTTACAGAACTGTTTGTAAAATAAAAAGGGTTTAATAGCCCAGCAACCTCATGGCAGAAGAAACAGCAGAAAGCAGCATGACACAAACACATCTTGGCAGGGATGAAGGCACTGAAACAAGAGTACATACCTTAACTGTAAGGGCTCAGGAGAATTATGAGTCAGAGATACAGAAATACCACAAGTCATGGGCCAAAGTCATACAGCATATAAATGAGCAAGCGCCAGTCAGTCAAATAGAAGCAGCCTATCAGAAATATGAAGGCACAGCAGCAGAGTTCTATGCATACCTGGATAGGAAGCACGCTCATGATAGTATGGCCCAGTCTGACAGGCAAAGGGCCACAGACCAGGAACGGCAGGCCATAGTAGAGGATGCTCTTAAAAATACAGAGCAGCCTGCAGGGGCCCCAGATAAAGACACTGAATCCCAATACTCAGGCAGGTCTAAATACTCCACAAAGTTCCAGAACTAGTAGAACATCTAGAACACACAAAACATGCCATTCAAGCTATTCCAGCAGATCATCCACAGTCTCCTTGTCTGTCAAACTAACAATAGAGACAGAAGCAGCAAAAACAAAAGCCCTCTATAGCCAGCAAGAAGCAGACCTAAAGAGAGAGAGGCTTAATATAGAAATAGAACAAAAGAAGGAAGAGGCATGTAGAACTCAGGAAGAAGCACTGTAGGCAGATTTATGGGTATAACTAATTAGTGCAACATAAACAAGTCACATGCAACTCTTGTTTCTAGGATAACCCATAACTGCACACAAGGATTCGGATTTTTGCCAACTTATACAAATACAGAGACCAAAGCTATATGAAGTATTTTATTATAGATATAAAAATATAATTCACAAGCCAGCAGTAAATAATAACTAATTATTGTTCACAATATATCTGAATACATACATATATTTCAGCACACAATTATTACACAGTAATACCTAAGTAAATTAGTAAATATAACTAATTCTTACGCACAAGGTATAATTCCTTACAATACTAAGAGCTCCTTTTACGAAGGCGCATTAGGGCATTAACGCGCGGAATAGCACATGCTAAATTGCCCTGCATGCTAGCCGGTATTATCTCCTTTTGAGCAGGTGGTAGATTTTTGGCTAGCGCACGCTAATCTGGTGCGTGCGCTAAAATGCTTAGTGCACCTTCGTAAAAGGAGCCCCAAGTCCTGATAATAGCAGCAATCTATTATAGCTTATTACCAAGGGGACCTAACATTCCTATCCATAACCAATACAATTCTATCTAGCCCAGCTGAAAGAAGAGAGAATTCCTTTTCTCACCCTTTAGATTATGCCTCAGCAGATCCGGGAGATGGAATTCTGATGTTTCCTCAGCGTAGCAGATGATAGAATTTCTTCTGGTCAGAAAAGTCCGTTTGTCACAGGAAAATCTGTAATATATATTAGCTAGAGTTCCTTTTGCGATAGAAACCAGATCTGTTTAAAAGACGGTTCTGCGTCTTTACTCTTGTCCGAGAGCAGGTCACAAGAGGCAACTTTTATCAGTTCTTATTGTTACTGTGGTGTACAGAGAAACCTAAGTTTAGATCCGAGTTCCCTCACATCCAAACATAGTCTAATTCCTCGCAAACACCTTTCTCCTTAGGTCATGTCAGATGGCCCTCCAGGACCAATCCAAGCAGAACAGCAAGAATGAATAGTCTTTTCTTGTGCAGGGGTCTTGGATGGCGCCATAGATGATAAGCACAGTACACAGATCATAACAAAGTTCATAACTCCTCCAATGAATAGGCAGATGTCCTTGACTGGAAACACACAGTTCTTGTAAACACATCCAGAATGCATCAGGCAGCAACAATGGTTCATGCAGGAAAGATAGTTCAGGCTTGCTTGATATGAGTGAGGCCTAACCTTAGGTGTGAGGCAGGAATCACCCCTACAGCACGTAGAGCCCAGAAAGAGGCAAATGATGCTGCATGTAGAGCCAAGGCAGAGGTAGAGATAGACATCACCTTGGAGGTGCTCCAGCAACAAAAAGAGGTGGCTGCCATTAAGCTGAAGATGAAGGTGTTGGAGGGAGCCACAGGGGTTGACGGCAGGAAGCGTTAGTTGAGCCATATCAAACAGGAAGATCCCACACAGCGTACATTAGAGTATGTGAAGGCTCATGCCTCAGGGCAAGAAAGCAAACAATCACAGTCTGACTCAGAGGAGTCACTTGGTGAAGGGAAAGCACATTCCTCAGCAGCAGAGTTCAGATTGTTTCCACTAAAACCATTTCCTACTCCCGTAAGGCCCC
This sequence comes from Geotrypetes seraphini, assembly GCF_902459505.1. Taxonomy (NCBI): domain Eukaryota; kingdom Metazoa; phylum Chordata; class Amphibia; order Gymnophiona; family Dermophiidae; genus Geotrypetes; species Geotrypetes seraphini. The sequence continues at coordinate 109,344,389 of NC_047089.1, read as the reverse complement.
TTGGTACCTCCCATACCACAGAGAACTGAAATAGAAATGCCGTGCTCTGGAACGAAAATGGAAAAAATCTAAATCCCCTACAGACAGACTCTCCTGGAGGGTCAACATTAAAATCTATAATACTGTTCTAAAAAAAGCAAGGAAAAACTTCTACGGTGACACAATCACCAAATCCAACAATCAGAGTAGCACATTATTTAACATCTGGCGTTCCTTAACCTCCAAAAATGACTCCATACTTCCCTCCTCCCCCTCAGCCGATTCTCTAGCAAAGTTTTTCAACGATAAGGTCTCCACCTTGAGGCGCTCCTTCCCACCTGCAATCTCCTACAAATCTCTGATTCCAATTGACCCCAATCCTATCCCAACAGACTCCTACCCTATCCCAGCAGACAGATTCTGGTCTTCCTTCGAACTTGTTTCCGAATCCCTGGTCTATAATCTCTGCCTCAAATTGAAATCCTGCAACTGTACCTTGGATCCTTTCCCCTCCTACCTCTACGAGAACACTCCCCCTCAGGCCATCTCATCTCTTACCATTCTCATAAACTCCGCCCTCCATTCGGGTCTCTTCTCCCCAGAAATGGGCCATATTTCCTTAACCCCACTACTGAAAAAACCTGAGCTTGACTCCTCTACACCATCCAGCTACCGTCCAATAGCTAACATTCCCCTTCTTACCAAGATGCTAGAGTCCATCATATCCACTCAACTATCTTCCTACCTTGAGAAATTCACCATTCTTCAACCCTACCAATACGGCTTCCATCCCATTTTCAGCACCGAATCCCTCCTGACCTCCTTAATCTCAAAAGTTCAATATCTCCATTCTCGCAACAAGTTCGCCGTCCTTCTTCAATTCGACCTCTCTGCAGCTTTTGATGTCGTCCATCATGATATTCTAATTTATCAACTCACCGAGATAGGCATAAACTCCACAGTCCTTGACTGGTTCTCGAAGTTCTTACGCTCCCGCACCTACATAGTCAACATGAAGGGCACTTCTTCCTCCCCCTGGAACCCGATCTGTGGAGTCCCACAAGACTCACCTCTCTCTCCTATCCTCTTCAACATTTATATGTCCTCCCTTAAACTCCTCCATCTCTCCCCCCTTGAAACACTCTACACTTACGCAGACGACATCTTTGTCCTCCTCGAGACGGAGCCGGAACCTCACCAACCTCTCGGTGAACATATTCTCATGTATATCGAACCTTCAATCCTGGGCCCACACTGTGCAGATGAAACTGAACAAATCTAAAACAAAACTTCTCTGGCTCGGCCCAAAATTGGACCAACTGCCCACATCCATCCCACTGTCCTCTGGCCCCACTCTGCATCTTGAATATTCTAGTAAAGTTATGGGAGTCATCATTGACTCTACACTTTCCTTCAACGACCACCTCAACTCCCTAGTAAAAACATGTTTCTTCAGCCTTCACATGCTGAGAAAAGTGAGATCCTGTTTCCATCAAAAACACTTTGCCGTCCTTGTCCAATCCACCATCCTTTCCAGACTGGACTACTGCAACTCTATCTACCTTAGCCTAACAAAGAAAAACCTTCAAAGACTCCAGCGGATTCAGAATACCACTGCTAAGCTTATCTTCGCAAAAAGCAAATTCGACCACGTCTCACCGCTTTTATCCAAGCTCCACTGGCTTCCGATTATCTCCAGAGTCCACTTCAAATGTGCCTGCCTCACTTTCAAGATCCTACACGGTATCCTCCCTCCCTTCATTCCTCTTTCTTGGAACTCCTCTAACCCCAATTCTGCCAGATCCACCTAAAAACTGAAACTTTCCTTTCCCTCTCTAAAAGGCGTTTCACTTGTAGGAAAACTAAGTTCTTCCCTCCCTTTCAGAATCACTCAGCTCTGGAACAACCTTACCTCCCCTCTTAGGAATCTGAGCTCCCTCCAACTCTTCCGTAAACATCTGAAAACCTGGTTATTCTCAAAAATGTAACTCCTCCTCCCTCTGGTTATTCTAGTCCTCTAAATTATCTCTTCATTTTGCCTCTTCCCTCCACTGGAGTTCCTTTCTACCCTAACTCTTGTTAACCGTGTCGAGCTTTACAAATGTAGAGATGATGCGGTATACAAACCTAAGGTTTAGATTAGATTTAGATTAGAAGCAAGCTGAGGGTGGAGCACGTCACAGAGACAAAACACCATTAAAGTGGTCCATATGTAAGTCCGGAGTAAAGGGACAATACTCTGACTGGCGGGAAGTCACGAGCGGTGTGCCGCAGGGATCGGTGCTGGGGCCGTTACTCTTCAACATATTTATCAATGACCTGGAAAAGGAGGCAAAGTGCGAGGTTATAAAATTTGCAGACGATACCAAACTGTGCGGTAGAGTTAGCTCCAGGGAGGAGTGTGAGGACCTGCAAAGGGACCTAGACAAGCTGGAAGACTGGGCAAACAAATGGCAAATGTGCTTCAATGTGGAAAAATGCAAGGTTATGCATATAGGGAAAAAGAACCCGTTGTTCAACTACAAATTCGGGGGGGCATTGTTGGGAGAAAGCAACCTTGAGAGAGACTTGGGTGTGCTGGTGGATGCATCACTGAAGCCATCTGCACAGTGCGCAGCAGCCTCAAAAAAAGCCAACAGAATGCTGGGCATCATAAAGAGGGGCATAACTACCAGGACGCGGGAAGTCATCATGCCACTGTACCGAGCGATGGTGCGTCCGCATCTGGAATACTGCGTTCAATATTGGTCGCCGTACCTCAAGAAGGACATGGAGGTACTTGAGAGAGTCCAAAGGAGAGCAACGAAACTGGTAAGAGGGCTGGAACACTACCCATATGCTGAGAGGTTGGATAGGCTGGGGCTCTTCTCTCTGGAAAAAAGGAGGCTCAGGGGTGATATGATAGAGACCTTCAAGATCATGAGGGGCATAGAGAGGGTGGATAGGGACAGATTCTTCAGGCTGAAGGGGACAACATGTACGAGGGGGCATTCAGAGAAACTGAAGGGAGATAGGTTCAAAACGAATGCAAGGAAGTTTTTTTTCACCCAGAGGGTCGTGGACACTTGGAATGCGCTACCGGAGGAAGTGATCAGGCAGAGTACGGTACAGGGATTCAAACAGAGACTGGATGGATTCCTGAGGGATAAAGGGATCGTGGGATACTGAGAAAGCTAACCAGAAAATAAATGTAGAAACCCAACCAGGTCGTGCAGGTGCAAGACCGGAGGGCTAGGACTTTGATAGGAAGATAGGACTAAATTAGGAAACCAAGGAGGCATGGGGGCACCTTCTGGTGATTTAGACAGGTCGTGACCTGTTTGGGCCGCCGCGGGAGCGGACTGCTGGGCAGGATGGACCTATGGTCTGACCCAGCGGAGGCACTGCTTATGTTCTTATGTTCTTATGTAAGCACTGCTACCAGCTCTCGTTCCAGAAAGGCTCCCTGAGAAGAATGTTTGATCTCAAGCGAAGATTCTGATGCCAGACAGGAACATGGCTCCAGTGAAGACTGAGCAGCCACAATTCCCTCAGCACACTGTGATTAAGGAAAAGGCATCTGACACGCCTTACTCCATACCTGTTTACAGGCCAACAGCAGCAAGTAGTCAGCCACAGCTTCACACCGCCAACACTATCGGGATCTCCGAAAGAGAAGATCTAGCAACATATATGGCACGCAAGAAAATAGTAAACATGGGACTCACCCAATTTAATAATCGCCCAGAGAGATACTGTTGGTGGAAGGCTGATTTCCAAGATGCTATATCAGTCATGAAGCCAAGTCCCAGTCAAAAGATGAATCTAATTATCAGGTGGCTAGGGCCTGAATCATCTGAAAAGATAAGACGCCTTAAAGATGCATTCCAACATGATGATGTTCGGGGCTCAAGCAGCAGTATGGTAACCCAGAAGCCATCCAGAAAGCATTAATGAGGAGAATAGAGAACTTTCCAAGACTTACCAGCAAAGATCATGACAAGCTGTTGGACTTGGGAGACCACCTCCAAGAACTGGAAGCACTTAAGACCAATCCAAGTCTTCTAGGCCTGAGCTACCTGGACACATCCTGTGGCATAAAGAAGTTTACATCAAAGCTGCCATATGATGTCAAAGAAAAATGGTCAGCTCTAGGTATGAAGTATAAGGAGGAGAATCAAGGGAGGTTCCCCCCATTCACAGTCTTCACAGACTTTATTAGAAAACTGGCAAAGAGAAGGAATGATTCCAGTTACTGGGATGACACACCTGATCAGGTGAAGACAGGCTACTTCCAGAATGAGAAGCCAGTAAAGAGGTATGGCAACTCTGCTAGAACGTCTGTAGCAGTGCACAAGACAGATGTGCTACCCGCAACAGCTCAACCAACAGACCGTCCTCCTATTGTAGAAACAATAGAGGACCCAAAAAGACAATGTCTAATACATAGAAAACCACATCCTCTTCTGAAATGTCAAGGGTTCAAGGAGAAAACCTGTTGTTCAGTTGGATCATCTATTGTACTATTGTCTCTTGATACTTAAATTTTGGAGATTCATCTGGGATCAAGTGAACAAAATATTGGAAAATTCAGTGGCATTGTCGTACGATACTATCCTATTTGGTACGTTAATGAGGGCTAAAAGCCAAATATCTGCTCGGAATAATAAACTTTTCTTTATAATGACAGGGGTTGCCAAACAACTTATTTTGAGGAACTGGAAAAACTGGGATTAGTTAAATTATCCTTTTTGGTGAGAATCTCTATGTTACACTTTTAAAATGGCAGGGACATTATAGGAAGTTTATGGATATTTGGGAGCCATTGACAAAATTCTGTAAGGAGTGATTGTTGATTTTCCCCTTTGGTATTACACATCCAGGGTGGGGGTGGGTGGGAAGATATTTTTAATTTTGAGTTCAAATTTTTGGATAGGTAGACGGGGGGCTTATGTATGTATTTGTCATAGAATATAATTTTTTTAACATATTTTTATTGAGAATGGCAAACAGCTCAGACAAAAAAGTACATACAACAATATGGCAATTCAGGAAGAACAAGAATAACAATAGAAGAGAGAACAAAGAAAATCCTCCCCAAAAAGAAGGAGTCCATATGGGTGCAGGTCAAAGTCTAGCATGAAGAAACTCAGCAAACCATCCCAGCCCCACAATTCTCAGAACAAGTGAAAAAACAGACTGGACCATCAGCCATAACAATTTTAAAACTGTAGAAACCCACCAACCCACAAACAAATATGCAGAAACCCTCACACTCCAGTCCACACAACACACTCACACCAGACGTACTACTGCCGATGCACCAAGCCTCCCCTACAATTCCCATCCCCCTCCCCCCCCCCCCGCCCTCGGAGCACAGGTAGGGATGTGGAGATGCCCCAGCCAAAGATTCCAGAAAAGCAAATGGAAAGTAGTGTCAGATATCAGTTAGGGAGTAAGAAGGTCCAACAAGCCCCCCCACAAAGCAACATAATATCTCATGTCCAGTCTGCAAGACTCTTCAAAAGATTGGATTTCAAATTGTGCCATCTCTCTCAACTTGCCCCTCCATTGAGCAATGGGGGGCTAGTTTCCTTAGAAGCCCAGTAGGTCAGAATCAATTTTTTTGTCACCAAAGTGGCGTTATACAGGAATCTACATTGAGAAGGCGAGAGGCCCTGCTCCTGTTACGGTCCCTGAAAGCCCAGAAGGAGGGCACTATAATCCCACTCAATAAATCTATGAAGAACAGAATCAAGAAGGCACAAGAGCTCCTGCCAGAGAGTAATCTCAGTGCACTCAAGAAATGAGTAGAGATAGGTTCCAAGACTACATTTACACTTGACGCAGAGATTACTACTCCATAACCCAAGCTGTGCCCCCCTATGCCTAGTGATATAGGCTCTGTGTAATATTTTAAACTGCATTTTCTGATAATCTGTTGACTTAGAAAAGAGGTAGAGGGTCCAGAAACAGTCCAAGAACTGAAAATCAGAAATGCTGTGGCCTGGGTCCCCCTCCCATCTTTCCCGCAAAGTGCGCATCCCAGGAAGAAAGCCACAGAACACCATACCAGTGAGACAACTGTTGAGCACAGGCAGAGTGGCCGCAAATATCTGATCCAAAGACCCAGAATCCCAGCTCTCTGCACACTCCTGGCGGACAGAGGACCAGTAGTGTCATAACTGGAGAAATGAGAACAGAAGCTTAGGGGGGAGTGTCCACACCATCTGAACCTGTTGGAAGGAAGGAAAAGAAGCCTCCGAGATGTCCAGCATCTGTGCCAAACGATGGCAACCTTGCAGTGCCCACTCCTGAGCACCGACAGTCCCCAGCTAGTCTGGAACCCCGAGTTGCCCTCAAACAACAAGTAAGGAGAAACTGCAGACAGCAATCCCTGGCGGTGCTGCCAAGCCTGCTGAAAAGGTAGTAGAAACCGAGAGCGACCTCCAGAGTAAACAGCATGATCCGGCTGAGTGTAGTAAATTAAAGAATTGAAAGGGTTGGCTCCAGCCTGCAACCCATCCCGGTGGAAAGTAATGAACCCAGCCCGTGTAACCCTCGTGCATCCAGCGCATAAGTGCGGCAACATTATATAACCGGATATCTGGAACATTCAACCCGCCAACCCCTTTAGCCAAAATCAACTTAGCTAGGGCCACTCAAGGAGCCTTAGACCGCCAAATAAACCAGGAGATTAGGGATTTGAAACAAAGTTTGTTCTGGCGGCAAAGCCAAAGTGGCACCATTTGGAAGGGATAAAGTAATTTAGGAAGTAGGACCATTTTAACCAGGGCCACATGGCCCATCAGGCCCAAGGGAAAATCCTGCCATGCTTGACACAATTTCCTATGGTATTGAGATAGCGGATGCCATTCATAGAATAAAAGGTAGTGGGATTGGTACTCAGATAAATGCCCAAATAGCTTACAGAAGTAACTGAAGGTGGGATAGGGAGTAAAGTGTGCCACGGTTCCATGGGGCCTCCAGCCAGCAACAAAAGCTCAGATTTGCTGCAATTGAACTGCAAACCCGACAGTGCCCCAAAATCCCGCACAAACGCCAACGCCGCAGCCAAATGGGTAGGAGCCTGATCCAAATACAGTAAGATGTCATCTGCGAACAAACTAATTTTGCAGTCCCGCCCCCCACCCAAATTCCCTGAACACTGGGGGCCTGTTGTATCTTGAGGGCCAGGGGCTCAATAGCCAGAAGAAACAGTAATGGAAAAAGCGGGCAGCCCTGCCTAGTCCCATGCTGAAGCTCAAACGCTTCCATCAGACCCCCATTAATTAGCAGCCGAGCCTGGGACTGAGTATACAGTGCCTTGATCCAATCCAAAAAAAGCCCCGTAAAACCAAAGCCCTCCAGAACCCAAAATAAGTACTCCCAGGAAACACTGTCAAATGCTTTCTCCATGTCCAGTCCTGCCACTGCCGAATGTCCTCGCTTACCCCTATGCTCGTGGATGGCCAATACTTGCATTAAGTTCATCAATGCATAACAGCCGGGTACAAAGCCCACCTGATCTGGGTGGATCAGGTCTGGAAAAAAGCAGTTGAGATGTCATGCCAATGTCATGGCTAGTAATTTGATATCTTGATCCAAGAGCGATATGGGTCGGAAGGAGCCCACCAATTCTTAGGCAGAAGCACAATGTGCGCCAAGTTCTTAGGAAAATGCCCGCTACTTCATTGCACATCTGACTCAGTGGAGTAGCTACTAAGTCTTGTAACATCCAATAACATTCCAGGCCTAGACCATCCGGGCCCAGTGCTTTAGCTAAGGTAAGGGAACCTATTGTGGTAGACATCTCAGCCGCCGTTATGGGCGCACTCAAAGCCACCACCTGATTGGTAGTCAGCTGGGGCAGACCCAGATCCATGAAGAAGGTGGCTAGGGCTTCCCTGTCCAGAGGCCACTGCCCATAGAGAGACTGGTAGTACTGGACAAATTGTGAAGCTATATTACTCTCCCCCATGTGCCGTACATCCCTGGCATCCTTAATAGAGGTGATAATCTGATGCTTTTTGTGCGGACGAATCAGATTGGCCAATAATTTCCCCGTTTTGCTACCCCATCAGTAAAACTGATATCGTTGATAATATAGAGACCGCTCCGTACGTTTGTTAAGAAGCTCTTCAAGTTGACACTGAACCTCCCGGAGCTTGACTCAATCTGTTTCCGACAGCATGCTTTTGTGAGACCGCCTAAGGTCATGGAGCCTCCCTGACAACTGCAGGAGCTCCCCCTCCTTCTTTTTTCATTGGCCAGCAAGTTACGCGATAATATGCCCACGGAGCACCGCCTTGGAGTCATACCAAAAGGTGACAGGCCCGTCAGGCATATCATTCATAAGTTGGTAATCTACCCATCACGCTCACTAGAAGGTGCAGAAGTCCTGATCATGATACAAGTTGGGGGGCATTTTCCAGGAAGATGACCGAGATGTAGGGGCTATGCTCAACCGGAGTCCCACCGGCGTGTGATCAGAAATTGTGCTCTCATATATTTCAGAATGAGTGGCCATAGAAAAAAGTCGCTTATCCAGGAGAATATAATCCAACCTGGCATACACCTTGTGGGCATGGGAGTAGAAGGTGAAGTCAGCATCATAAGGGTGCAGTGTGCACCAGATATCTACCAAGTCTAGATGTTGTGCAAGAAAGCCCACCCCCCCCGGCTGTCGTGATCTCTGGTGCGTGCTCTGAGTGGTTTACAGTCTCCCCCGGATTCGCAGTGATATTGAGGTCCCCGCCCAGAACCAAGTGGTAGTCAGGGTACTGAGAAATGAGCTAGAACAGTAGAGAAAAGTTTACGACAATAAACATTGGGAGCATACAAATTACACCGCAGCAGCTTGAGGCCCCACAATTCACCCAGTTCCATCACAAAGCGGCCCTTGGTATCTTGAATCTGTTTATGAAGATGAAAGGGGAGCCTCTTGTGGAGAAGAATGGCTAACCCCCTCTGTCACCCCCCAAAAGTCGAGGAGAACACCTCTCCCACCCAGCTGCACTTAAGCTTGGCATGTTCCAGCTGAGAGAGATGGGCTTCCTGCAGGTAAGCAATGCCAGTGCCCAATTTGTGAAGGCTGGTCAAAACTCTAGATCTCTTTATTGGGGACTTAATACCATCCACATTAAACGTGGTCATTTTCAGTTCATCCATACTCACCCCTAAAGAGAGAGGAGTCAAACAGCAAAACACCAATGACAGCAACTCTGGGGCCTCCCAGCTGGACCCCGTGGCTGTGGAGAAGAATCAGGCAAGCACAGCTTGAGTGCACAACCCCCCCACCTGTACTCCGAGCAGCATCCCTATCACAAGCATATCACCAAGCAAAACCCCAGGCACACATCCTGATAACCCCCTCTGCCCCCCAGTCCCCACCCCGTGCCACAACCCTTCCCCGTGTATCCCGCACACATCTCAAATTCCATCCCCACAGCATGCCCAGAGGAGACCCCCGCCCTACCCCCACCCCTCCATCTCAACTCCCCACAGAACAGGACCAGAAACAACCAGGCATCCCAAACACAGAGCCCCAAATGGTGAAAAACAATGGTAACAAATAATAAACCCCCAACACAGCAGCATAGAGCCAGAACAAGGAAAGAGACCCCAGTTCTGCAGGCCCCAGCAGAAAAGGGCAGTCACTGCGGGATCATAGTGTGAGAATAATGTCCAGCAAAGCTAATGATCCTCCCGGCTGGCGAAAACAGGACCAAACAACAGACTCTAGGATCGCACGGCGGGGTGTCCATCAGGGGCACAGGTAACAAGTGCCCACACCCACAGGCCCAGCGGCCACCCGATATGGGCAGCAAGCCCTCAAGGCCAGGCCGCCAGCTTCCTCGAGTGAGGCCCCGCAAAGATCTCACAGCGACAGTGAAGTGACAAGGGCCCAAGCCTGCAGGTCCAGCAGCTTCGTGAAGTGTGAGACAGATCCAAGCTATTGGTGGCCCCAAGTGCAGCCCCAGCCAAAGAAAAGTGATTAAGCTGGCAATCTAGCCATGAAGGCCCACGCCTCCTGCACGGTGTTGAGAAGCTCCAATTTGCCATTCTGCCAGATCTGCAGGCATGCTGGAAAAGCCAGGGCAAACTGCACCCCTTGGTTGTGCAGCTCAGTGCAGAAAGGTGACATTAATTTCCGCTGAGCTGCCACCCGGACTGAATAATCGTTGAATAAAAGCACTTTGGACCCTTCATACTTTAAGGCTCTGGACCTCTAAAAGGCTTTGAGGAGTGCTCCTTTATCCCTCCAGCAGCTGAAGCGGGCAATAGCTGTGCGTGGTCGCATGCCATCCGCGGCTTTGCTTCTGATTCGGTGGGCCCTATCATAATCGAAGCACGGACCAGAGCCTGTCAAGCCAAGCTTTTCTGGTAGTCAGGTGCTAAAGATAGCATACAGCTCCGGGTCTTTGACAGACTCAGGGAGGCCTACTAAGCGCAAGTTATTGTGCCGACTCCGATTTTCAAATTCTTCTAGTCGGTCCTGCATCTCGACCCCCTGCTTGCAGAACTCTGTCACCTTGGCTGCTAATGCTGTGCACGTGTCCTCTGCGGTCGAAACTCGAAACCTCCACTATCTGCTGATTCTGGGAATCAAACTTTTCGTTGACCTCCTCTACTGCGGACTGCAGTTTGTTCAGGTGGTCTGCCAGAGCCGCGGAGTCAGACTTCTTGAATCCTGTCAACCGCCGGGATTGTAAAAGATGTGGGCTCCACCGCCATCTTGGCTGTGGGTGACTGGAGCTTATCTCGGGCCGGCTTAGCTACGTGAATGGGCAAACATAACATAAGAACATAAGAACATAAGCAGTGCCTCTGCCGGGTCAGACCAGAGGTCCATCCCGCCCAGCAGTCCGCCCCCGCGGCAGCCCAACAGGTCATGACCTGCCTTAATCACCAGAAGGGGCCCCCTTGCCCCCTAGGTTTCTCATCGAAGTCCTATCTTCCCATCAATGTCCTAACCCTCCGGCCTTGCACCTGCACGACCTGGTGAGCTGTCTATACTTATGCAACACCCCAGCACCTCCCTCAGTACCCCACGATCCCCTTTTCCCTCAGGAATCTGTCCAATCCCTGTACTGTACTCTGCCGGATCACTTCCTCCGGGAGCGCATTCCATTTGTCCACGACCCTTTGGGTGAAGAAAAACTTCCTTGCATTTGATTTGAACCTATCTCCCTTCAGTTTCTCTGAGTGCCCCCTCGTACCTGTCGTCCCTTTTAGTCTGAAGAACCTGTCCCTGTCCACCCTCTCTATGCCCCTAAGTATTTTGAAGGTCTCTATCATATCCCCCCTGAGCCTCCTCTTTTCCAGAGAGAAGAGCCCCAGTTTATCCAGCCTCTCAGCATATGGGAAGTTTTCCAGCCCTCTTACCAGTTTCGTTGCCCTCCTTTGGACTCTCTCAAGAACTGCCATGTCCTTCTTGAGGTGCGGCGACCAATATTGAACGCAGTATTCCAGATGTGGGCGCACCATCGCTCGATACAGCGGCATGATGACTTCTCGCTTCCTGGTTGATATGCCCCTCTTGATGATGCCCAGCATCCTGTTGGCTTTCTTCGAGGCTGCTGCACACTGTGCGGATGGTTTCATGGATGGATCCACTAGCACACCCAAGTCTCTCTCAAGTCCGGTGTCTTCCAGCAATCTCCCCCCCATTTTATACTTGAACAACGGGTTCTTTTTCCCTATGTGCATGACCTTGCATTTATCTACGTTAAAGCGCATTTGCCATTTGTTTGCCCAGTCCTCCAGCTTATCGAGGTCCCTTTGCAGTTCCTCACACTCCTCCCTGGTCCTAACTCTGGCGCAGAGCTTGGTATCGTCTGCAAATTTTATAACCTCACACCTTGCCTCCGTTTCCAGGTCATTGATAAATATGTTGAAGAGTAGCGGCCCCAGCACCGATCCCTGCGGCACACCGCTCGTGACTCCCCGCCAGTCAGAATATTGGCCCTTTACTCCGACCCTCTGTAGTCTACCTGACAGCCAGTGCTTGATCCATCTGTGTACATCCCCGCTCACCCCGTGGTTCCACAGCTTCCTAAGCAGCCTTTCATGTGGCACCTCGGACTGGACCCGGCTGGGAAGATCGGGCAGCTTGTCGCAGCTCTCGGGGAGGAGAAGGAAGACAAAAGAGATGTTTGCAGGAAAAAGAAGCCGAAGTTCACTGGGGTGGGAGCGTAGTTCTCCTCTCCTGCGACCGTTCAGGCAGGCTGCATCATGTGACTCCACAGAATATAATTTTGATTGAATTTAAGTGCTGTTAAAGTGTAAGTTGACTGTATAATATGTTGCACTTATTTTTGGCTTTAAAATGAATAAAGATTTATATAAAAAAAGAGAGACATTTTTACTTTCCTAGTGTCTAAGCAAGAAAGGCCATATACACGTAGAGGTGTCCTATCTATATTTAATAGTCTGTACAATCCACTTGGGTTTGTTGCTCTAGTAACCATCCAAGTTAAGGAAGCTCTCTCAAAGTATCTCAAGTTAAGGAAGTGCTCTCAAAGTATCAATGAGTGGGATGCTCCACTGCCACAAGACATGAGACAAGAGTGGGAAAGATGGAAGGATTCCTTAAAGACTCTTGAACAATTGCAAATCCCACGCACTTACATTTCTGCAGCGCTCAGTACTACCTGTTACAAAGAAATCTGCATATTCTCAGACACTTCTGAAAAGGCCATTGCAGCTGTGGCTTACCTGAAAACTACAGATGCAAAAGGGATATCCCAAGTGGGATTCATCTTTGGTAAAGCAAAGTTAGCACCTCAGCCAAACCAGCAGAAGTGATACTTTAAAAAATTGGACATTCAAGTGAATGCAGTTAAGTTCTACACTGACAGCAAAGTTGTCCTGGGATATATATACAAGACCAAAAGATTTTATGTGTATGTTAGCAACAGAGTTGAGCGTATAAGGAAGTCAACTAGACCAGAAAAGTGGCACTATGTACCAACTAGTCAAAACCCTGCAGATTGTGCTACCAGAGCCATAACAGCATCAAAGCTAATGGAAACAACCTGGCTGATAGGACCAGAATTTCTCCTAGAATCTGGTCACATA